>NC_054534.1:101601668-102219168 GCF_017654505.1 Polyodon spathula
GTAAGACAATGTAGACCTGCTAAACAACTATTGTAATACCTGTGTTTTTTGGTAATACAATGGTATAAGACAAGGGTAACTCTTTTTGTTAATTATTGAAACATTTAACCACGTGCAACAGGGACTATTTTACCCATAAGTTGTGTTATGGTAACTGTGTGTTAGGTCTAATGTCATATTTATTTGTATTGTTTGATAAAACCCAACCTAGTTTTGATTTTACCAGGACCTTGAGTTGGAAACTTCTGTTTGTTATAATACGTGGTTAAAGACATTATTGGGTGTGAAATGTCAATCTCTGCTTTCACCTATTTTCTTTCACCTAGTTTGTTATGCGCTCCGTTGTGTTACTCTGTGTATCTGTTATTTTATCTTCGCTTGAGTTTCTCCCACTGATCTGCAGAGAAAATCCTTTGGTTTAATTTGGGTGCAGTCTTTGATGGTGACTTTGGTGCAAAACTGTTTTTGTACGCCCTATGGTAAGAGTCACTTTTTTTTTTTTTTTTTTTTTTTCAGATTCTTCAAAGCGGGCGGCTCATAGTCTCAACAAAATGCGGGCACCTGTTCTGCAGCCAGTGTCTCCGTGACGCACTCAAGCATGCTCATTCCTGCCCGACTTGCAGAAAGAAACTCACCCATAAACAGTACCATCCCATTTACATTTAGCAGTATTCCTTGGAAGTTTTC
This sequence comes from Polyodon spathula, assembly GCF_017654505.1. Lineage (NCBI taxonomy): Eukaryota > Metazoa > Chordata > Actinopteri > Acipenseriformes > Polyodontidae > Polyodon > Polyodon spathula. The sequence continues at coordinate 101,602,356 of NC_054534.1, forward strand.
ATATGCATTGCTGAACGTAAAGGTGAAAGAGGCTTCATAGACCATTGGGACAGTTTTTGAGTTACTTATAGAAACGCTTTTTGATACACTTTTACTCTCCTGTATCTGTAGACTTGGATTAACGCGTTTCCATTTTCATTCTGGATCCATTTATCCCCATTCTGAAAAATCAGCAGAGGTCTTGCTGCTGGAAACTGGATATCTTGGAATGTTCCATTTATTAACTGCAGATTTTGTCAGTTTGTCAGATTCTATTCCCACCCTCTTTAGAAACTGACACAACAAATTAGTCGTCTTTATAGAGGGGACAGTTCAGTGCAAAGAGCACTTTGTGTGTTCCAGAAATCCACTTAAAGCAGTTGATTGATAAGTGCAAGTTTAAAAAGTTACGCATGTCCTTCTATTGTCATCCTCTCTTCAGTTTAAAACATTGCTTTGTAAAAGCATTTTAACTATAAGAACCATTGCTCGAGATTGCATAAAATGATGCAGTTCATTTCTAATTAAGTGAAAAATGGAGCAAAGCCTTTTTTTTTTTTTTTCGTCTTAAAAGGATGTCAGTCAATAGGAGAGTTAGTCATTACTTACTATTGTACTCAGGAAATTTTATTGGGAGGTTTGTAAAAGAAAAGTTTGAATGCACTGAAAACATGCCCAGGGCACAGTCTTTACCTGATTCAGGCCCTTCTGTGAGCAGATATGATGTGTGAACCAGTGCAGATTAGTGCCACCTCTCAATATGGATGGGAATGTTTCTAGTCACATCAAGTTTCTATGCCCATTCTGTAAAATACACATGTATTATTTTGTATATAGTGAATATTAAAAGTGCATTATTTGTAGTATTGTACTTACTTTGGAATGTGATTTATGATCTGCTATTTTGTTTTTTGGGGTGGGGAATGGTGTTGAGGTTTCAGGTGTTTAGAGAAGGTAACCAACTCACCTTAAACGCTTGGCAGTATTGACCAATATTAGACCATTTTTGTGGCGAGGTGGGGTAACAGATTTTAGATGTGTTTACGCAGACTGCAAAGGATAGGAATGGTTGGTTCCAATACAAATGAACTGAAATTCAAGTGCAGCATCAGTACCTGTACACTAACATGTGTTTGTGGTGCGATGATTAATTGGTTAATACACTAAATTTATAATAACTTTTTTTTTTTAACTTTTTGGCACATTTTCATTTAGGCAAAACTGACCATATAAATAAATAAGAATGTTCCCTTAATGTGGATTACGTCAGTCTTTTATGGATTAGTAATAATTAAACTTGTACTACAGTTGTAACATAATCCAGCTTGTTATTTTCTGTAATATATATTACTGTTATATCAAATTGTTTAATTAAGTTTATAACGACATGGTTGCTTAATGCTAGGTCTCCAGATAGTTTAAGTTTCATGATATAACTAATCGAATAATTCTTAAATTACCCTCTTTTATCCTTAACCGCCCAGGACAGATACATGTGCTGTGCTTTTTCTGCCTAAAAAAAGTCCAAAAGAGAAGTGATTTCAGCCAGTAGTACTGTATGTAATAGGTGTCGTGAAAAAAAAAAAAACAATTATAAATGTATCTGTTTGTGTGTGTGTGTGTGGTTTTTTTTTTTTTTGTTGTGTTTCCATTGCGATTGTGTGCGTTTTTGGTTTCCGGATGATAAACTTTGACATATTGTCTTCATACTTGTATACTGTGCCCAAAGTAAAGTTCAGTTGTGTTTCATACCAGAGAAATGTACTCTCTTTTTTTTTTATGACACTTTTTATTTTGTGCAAAGCTGCCCCCACCAATGTTAAAGCCTCATATCTCAGAAACCATTCAAGGTAGTGACATTTGTATATAAACCCTACATGCATAATGTATGGGTAATTGTGACATTGAGCTCTGACTGGCAGCCGTATTGAGCTTGCGTGACTTTTTTGAAATTACTGCTGCATAGAGACAGAACACATTGAGTTCCTGTGTTAATGTTTGGTACACAGCTGTATTCTGAAGTTTCTCTTCCAGTGTTGCCTGTGTTTAAAATTGTACCCTTTCAATGCTGCATTGGTTTAACCTCCAGCTGTATCAGTGATAAAGACCATTTAACATGTGGGTATTTATAGTTCGTACGCAGTTGTATTTCATGATTCTCTCAATAAAGTTCTTTTAAAAGGCAGTGTTCGGTAAACTTTGACTGTTTCAGTGACAAAATATTTTAACCTCTGACAGCTTTCCTCGTTTTACATGAGGGGGAGCTTATAATTGTCAGTCCACTGCCTACTTCAACTGCTAATAAAAAAAAATTGAGATTTGCCAATTCCATGTTTTCAGCACCCTTCATTTTGACTCTGACCCAAGGTGGCTGACGCATTGAGGTCATGTGAATCTGCATGCTAAATGTGTTAGTGACTTTCCCCACTGACTGACTGTTGATTCCAGATTGAGGTTGTAAAACTTTACGTTTCTTAGAGTAAGTAGCGGGGTTCTGAAACTTTATGGACAATGTTGACGCCAAATTCCCCCACACCCCCCCAAAAAAAAAAAAAAAAAACACAACAACCCCCCCCTGTTTTAGTTTCCACGGGATGATCGAAGTAGCCCCTTTAGATTAATTTGGGGGTGGTCAAAGAACCAGCGGGGTTCTGAAGAATACAGCGTTACACATCCCCACATGTTGCTACAAATGAAATAACGTACGAAGAAAAAAAGAAAACGTACTAAGAAAAAAAAATTATTTTCATTGTTCACATCCTCACCACTTTTTACACTTAGAACTTTAAAGTTTGTTTCAAAGCTCATTTCAAAATGTCTGCTCTAGTGCACTGGAGTTTGAGATCTGTCCTCTAAATCACAGCAGGAAGAGTGATTTAAAAACAAAACCAAAAATACTTAAGTGCCCTGGCTTTTCTGTTCTATACCACGGCATGGCTCGTTATTGCTGTAATACCTGTTTGACAATGTGGCCAATAATCCTTGCACTGTCTGCTAACTTGAGCGGACATTTTGAAAAGAGCTTTGAAATAGATAAGTTCTAAGTGTAAAAAGTTGTCAGGATGTTAACAATGAAAGATAAATAACAGGTACGTTATTTAAACAGTTGTAGCAACACCTGGGGATGTTTTTTCAATTCCAATTTCTTGAAAATCAATGTCCCCTTCCCTTTTAATTGGCTCCAACACATCGATCAAAATTGCAATTAGCAGTATTTTAGATTGTCTCTAAAATATCAATTTCAATTCCTTCAAAGGTGAATTGATTTTAAAAAGGAACTTGAATTGAAAAACAAATTTACCCCGACCTTGCAATTATATTCCATGAAATTCCAATACAGGTGCGTCCAGTAAAAATGAGCAATTTTACTGCCTCGTTGTTTTTAAAGTCTGGGCATATCAATGATACAGATGACTCCTTTACATTGTGCCCTAAGGGATGCTGTTTTTGTTCGTAAAAACATATTGATGATTTAACAGCAGCATTGTGACCGGTTTTGAAATGTGGTTCCCAATGCTTCTACATCTACAGTAATTTTTATATATATATATATATATATATATATATATATATATATATATATATATATATATATATATATATATGTATATATATATATATATATATATATATATATATATATATATATATATATATATATATATAAAAATGTGTGTTGTATTGTTATTTTTCAAAGTACCAGTATGGGATTCATTGCATCCCTATTGCACTCTGGGCACATGTAGCTCTCAGGATGAGTTTGTACTGAGGCTGTCAAACTTGACAGGCAATAGACTACCTGTGAAACATACACTACTAAATCATGAAATAAATGCCCTTGGTGTCAAAGCGGCTGGCTGTGGCATTGAAAGGCAATGTCTATCCTCTGTCAATGCTGACAGCTTCTCTATTGAAACTGTCCTAAGAAAACACTTGCCAGGAAAGCAAATGCATAAAGGTAGCGGATGTTTGGACAGTGCAGCATTGAGTTTGTGTGACAGCTTCACAGTCCATCATATGTCAAGCTGGAGCAATCAAGACCTCATGTTTGTTATTTAGTGTTTTTTCTATCTAAGTGGTTCAGCTAATTGTAGGGAATAGAGTTTTTTTTTTTTTTTTAAATATAATTACACTGGTATCTAAGCCCTTTAGATGAATGTCGTTCTCCTTCTCTTTGGTGTCCTGGGCGGCCACAGTGTCATTCAGCACACGACTTGACATTCGAGGGTGTAGAAATTAAATCAATCTAGCTTAAGTTCTCATTTTGAAAGAGTTATCAAGTGCAAACCATTCTCTTTGTTTTAAAAGCCCTACTTGAAATACAAGTAGGGCTTTCAGCTGCATCATGCAGTACCTATGTAGACTCAACTTGAGCAGTAATTATCGACTTAAAAAGCTTGCATTTCTGCTTCTGTGGTTTCATGATAAACACCTTCAGTAAAATTAAGCTACTTCAGAGATGCACACAATCCCTACAGTAAATTAGTCAAAGACCTTAAACTAGTTTTCAGCCTAGTCATTGTCTCCAGGTACCAAACGCAGAATTTTCAAGGCAATGATTTACACCCACACTAAAAGCTAAAGAAAATAATGAACAAACCGCAAGCAACCAACGTAACCACTAGGTGTCACATGTATTCAAAACTCCCAGCAGTGCTCTTGACCTAGTCGCATGCATTCAAATCTCTCAGTTAAGAGATCACGCAGTGCTGCTGACCTGCAATATAGAGATGGAGAGTGTCCTAGTGTTTTATTCCTCCTTTTTTTGCGCCATCTGATGAGTCCTTGTGGTAACTTCAGTCACTGAGCTTCACTACAGAAGAAACTACTGTAGACAGTCCATGTGTCTACAGCTCATGGTCATTCCAGTAGCAAAGCCCAAAATACTGGAGTAATTGTTGTAAATAAATAAATAAAGCTAAAACATTACTTACATATATATTTCGATAATATATATATATATATATAATATATATATACTGTGTGGTGTGTGTGACGACACGTTTTCAGGAATTCTGTACAACGTAACACTTCTGAGACTACGGAATACCCGTAGTTGTTAAATGAGTTTCGAAGGTGATAAGGTCTTTAGACATGTTGCATTTTTTCTACTGTGAATAACAATCCTTAAGGAATAGAAAGAAGACAACTGTTGAATTGACAACAGAACTGGCGGAAGGCATAGGCGTCTTTGTCCATCCATCAACAACTTTGACCATTGTTCTATAGTCCAATTTCTGTGTTCTTGTGCATATTTTAGCGTTTTAGTCTTGTTCCCCTTTCTTAACAGAGGTGTTCTTACTGCAACACGTCCTTTAAGCCCTGATTTCAAGAGTGACCTTCGTACTATTGATATGATGAAGTCAAAAGTTTACATACCCAATGGAAATTCATAATTTTTCAAAAACAAATAATTATAGGAAAAATCTTTTGTAGCAAAAGTTTTGCTTTTGTGGATGTTGAAAAAAATTATTTCAGCATTTTTTTTTGCAAAACTCTTTTAAATGATTAGATGTTTGTCAATGAGCTTTTGGCATGACTCTTTAGTGATTTTTGACCATTATTCAACACAAAATTGTTCCAGTTCATTCACATTCTGAGGACTTCGCTTGTACACAGCCTTCTTCAACTCATACCAAAGATTCTCAATTGGATTTAGATCAGGACTTTGACTAGGTAGTTGTAGAACCCTGATTCTATTCTTCTTTAACCATTCTGAAGTAGATTTTGATGTGTTCTTTGGATCGTTGTTGTGTTGGAACATTCAGTTGTGCTTTAAACCAAGCTTTGTAGCGTAGGGTTTCAGATGATTGGCCAATATCTTTTGGCGTGCTAGGGAATCATTTTTATCATGTTTTGGAACTAGATTTCCTGTGCCATTAGAGGAAAACAGTCTCATAGAAGGATATTACCACCTCCATGCTTGACAGTAGGTATGGGCCCAGATATTCGAATCAATGCGCAATCCCCTCGCAAAATCTGTGCTTTTTCACAAAAATTGATATTTTCCAACACGGCACAAAACAGTTGCACGAAGTTGGAAAATAGCAGTTTTTTGGTTAAATTGCAAATGTGTTTGTGCCTCTCAAAACCACCTCCACATTCATTACCAATCCAGCAGAAACACACAAGAGCTATGAGTGATTGCACAGTATTGGAATACTGCACGACAATGTAATGTAATGGAAACATTCTGCACATTGCAATCCTGTCAAATTTATCGCAAAACGTAGCCATTTTCATTCATATTTGGCCTTTGAAGCAATTCACATATTTTTGTGCTTCGGGATATGAAATTTCCACACATACATACATTTGTATATAATGTCTATCACTATTACAGGCATTAGCATGGCTAATAAGCTATATATTTAAAGAGCAATCACAGATTCTATGGAATTCAAACATATGCATCTATACTGTGCTGTTTGCTGGGTGAGTTTATGATTTCTCTACTTCAGTCTCCATAATTTTGAGAGGTACAGTTTCCACCTACAAATTGGATTCCTAACGGTAAGCTACATTATTACAAATGTTTTTGAGATTGCTAGTTGCCTTAGTCTCGCTTCGATAGACTCTACTGATTAGAGTTGGTTTCGATTCCTTTTCAGAGATTGACACTAAGCTTTTATTCTCTGCTATTACCTCGTGTAGTTTAATGTACCGTTTTCTGAGTCGTGTGAGCTATTGTGATGCTGTAGGGTGACCCTGCAAGCTCGCAGCGGCGTCCTCCAGTGTCACCCTCTTCTTCCCCACCACCGGTGCGGAGGCGTAGGCGCCCCTCAGTAGAATCACGGTGGACATCGCCAAGGCGGCACTACTTGAGAGGGTGCTTACCGGGAGGCAGGCGATCGCCACGGAGGTACCGCTCTCCTTCCCTTCGTAGACACAAGCACTCCGCTTCTGAGTCACCTGAGAAATGTCAAAGCTTGGCTGAGCGACACTTCGAGGAGCTTGCTCAGACAGTGAGAGGCCAGCAAACTATGCTGGAGACCCTGCTGCAAGCTCAGGGTAGACTGCTCCCTGCTACCGGGCAGCCCCACATTCCCCACTCCCGCTCTCCGTCTCCGGCCCCACCTAGACCCCCAAGCCCTGGCAAGCTGTCTTACATCTTCAAGGTTGGAACCTGTCCGAACATGCCACTTTGGTCGGGCAGGCCACAGCGGGGGGCTCCATACCGCCCATACCACATACATCTCAGAGGGAGGAGTTCCAGGCCCTCCCATTGGGGACATGATCACGGTGCTGGTGCAAGGATCCACCTTCACCAGAGGGGATAAAGACCCTACCTGCCCATCTCAGCCATGCAGGACAACTGACACCATGCTTAAAAAGGTATATGCTTCAGCGGCGTTGTCAGTAAGAGCGGCAATATTGGTGTTCTACCAGTCACAGCTAGCGGTGAGGCTGAAGGAAAGGGCAATGGAGACAGATGTGGGGGAGCTTCAGGTGGTGACAGGAACGATGACTGACCTGATGGGGGAGCTAGGTCAGGCATGAGGGAGGTCTCTAGCGGCGCTGGTGGCTGCTCGCCGACATCTTTGGCTGACTCAAGCCAAGGTCGTAGAGACAGAGAAGGCAGCGTTGTTGGATGCCCCTATAACACCGGGGCAGACGTTCGGAGCGACTGTTGATGTGAGCCTTGAGAGGTGCCACAAGGCCACGGAGGTTGCTTCCAAATTTTCGCACCTTCCTGCCTATCGCCAGCGCCCTAGGTGGCCTTCCCAGCCTACTGGGGCAACTGGGCCTGAATGCTGCCCTCCACCCCAGACCAAACAAGCAAGCAGAGGAAAAGTCGGCGGCAAGGGACCACCGCTGACCAGGGGTAACCAGTTCTCCAGTTTTTAGCAAAGCTGGAAAATAATAAGTAACATTTTTAGATGAGAAATAAACATTTGATTTGAGGATCTTAGTGTAAAATCATGCATGTCTTCCAGAATTGTTTTTCATAATGGATATAGTTTAAATGTATTACATTTTAGATGTGTTTCTGATCTGGTAAAGGTGATTGTGGGGAGCTTTAAATGATGCACTCTTAGTAAAATAAAGATCTAAGAATTAAAGCCCTTCAAAACTGAATTTTTCATTTAATTAGGGAGTGATCAATTTGTTTCACAGTATGCATGATTCGAGCTTAATAGCAGCCTCAGGGTGCATGAGTCAAAAGGGGGCATCTTACATTTTTGTACCATATCCAACTTTATCAAGCAAAATGTAAAAAATGAAAAGGACACTTTAGACTTCTGCATCAATTACACATGCCCTTACAGGTATACTGTGAACTGCTTTGATCTGACATGACTTACGTTATGTTTCCTATTATGATTATTACATAATCTAGAAGTTGTATTGTCTATAAGAGTCAAACACTCAGAATACACAACACATATATGTAAGAGAATACTGTTGGAATTTTAAGGGGTATTTGGTAAAGGGGTTTCTTTTTTCTGTCTGAACATGTGATGAACAAACGGTTTAAAAAAAAAAAGGTTATTACCAACACATGAATAGTCATAATGTCTACTTTGTTAAAGTGTTGCTGAAAACAAAGTATTTGTGTACTATGTTATTATATTGGGTAAAAAAAAATAATAATAAAGTTTTATTTCGAAGAAACAACATGTAATTATATTGAAATGATGTTTTGAGAAATGCAGTCAGTACAGCCATGCATTACGCCGTGTAACAATTATTTATTTATTTGTTTGTTTGTTTGTTTGTTCCTGGGTAGTAAGTGTTATTTCCTAATTGCTTATGTCTCAAAAGTATAGAAAATGGCTATTATTCCCCACAAACTTTGCTTTTGTGACCAGGACAGGTACATTTCAAAATATCACTATTTCCAATGAGAAAACGGGCGAATTTGTGTCTTTTCGTTCGCAGTCAGAAAAAAACAACATATGAATCCAAATTAACATGTATTTATACTAAAGTAATACAAAAATGACTACAAAAGATTTAGAAGTGAGTAGTTTTTCGAGATTTACGATTATACTGTAAATTTACAGTAAATTTTCATTTTTGTATTAATTTAGTACAAATACGTTGTTTTTTTCTGATTTTATGTGAACGAAAAGACACATATTTGCCCGTTTTCCCATTGGAAATAGTGATATTCTGAAATATCACTGCAAATATATATCAAAGCAAAGTCTGTGGGGAATAATAGCCATTTTCTATACTTTTGAGGCATAAGCAATTAAGAAGCAACACTTACTACCCAGGAACAAAAATTGTGTTACATAGTGTAATCATTCCGCTTCTCCCGGCGAGTGTCTCGACTCAGTCAATACAGCCTCACAGAAACACGTCTTGAATTAGTTACGTTATATAATCACGTGATGTGTGCGGCGTCAGTGGTGGAGAAGAACAGACAGACGCGTTCGCGCATTCATTCTGTACTCGCTTTCATGGAGTGGTGACTTTACCATTGCACAGAAGTTGGATTGAAACTTGGATTGAGTGATTTCTTGCGGTTGTCTTCTTAACAGTTAAACATCTCACAAATAAAATGAAGCGCCATAGCCTGTTGTGGTGTCCAGTTTTAGCCGCTGCTTGCTTGTTAGGTGAGTGCTGTGTTTTTTCTAACTGAAAATGTAAAATTTCTTTCGTGGAGTGTAGATCTATTATCCAAGCATGTTAATAATAATAATAATAATAATAATAATAATAATAATAATAATAATAATAATAATAATAATAAAGGTTTCCTTTAAAAACAAACAAACAAAACATGTTAGGACGGTAACTAAACCACACAGCGAGATGGTAAAAACCAGTGACAAGTTCACTAGAACGAGAAACTTTTATTGGGGTTGTTTTACTCTGAAAATTAAAAACAGTAAAACAAAGCTGCTCCCAGCAGATTTGTTTCCGTTTAGGTCCTGAGATTTGTATTAAAAGCTTTACTTTGTTTTGTTCGTCAGTAATCCTATAACGAAATTACTTTGTTCTTTAATTCACTCGATTTTATCGTTTAGTTAGTGTGTATCTGCCCTCGTAACAATTCTGAAACACCAGTCGTGCCGCAGAGTAATCTTTCTCTTATATATATATATATATATATATATTATATATATATATATATATATATATATATATGTGTGTGTGTGTGTTAGCGTGAGGAATGGAATTTGTGTTTTTTGTAGAATTACGATTAGTGTCATTTTGTTTTATTCTCAAAGGGTAGCTAACCATGCCCGTAGTTTAAAATCAGGTTTAAAAAAAAAAAAAATGAATACAAATTCCTTTTAATGTTCTTAAAAGGGCCTATATGGTGGCTAGTAGAGTGCTGGTTTGGCTGTTATTCACACAAACTACCAAATAGAACATTGTTTCAAACGCCACCGTGAGGACTGAAATGTGCCTTATTGCTGTGCCCTCTCCTTAGTGCATGATAACTGCAGCACTCTCTCTAACTGTTAAAGGCGTGCAGTAAGTAACGGTCAAACTGAGAGCAGTCAGTGAAAGGTTACCACTTGTACTCTTTAGCTGGTCACCGGTTTCATCTACAGCTGTCCAGATTCAGTGGCCCTTATTAGTTTATTGAATTATTTTCTTCCACTGAGATTAACATGAGGCACCGGAATTAGAGATTACATTTTCTGTGTCTTTTTGATAGTCATTTGTAAATTTTGTTTTATGAATAAAATAATGTAGGCATGTATTCAAATATTTCTCCCAGACCTACTAGTTGCTATTTCAAACTTGACAAACTAAAAAAGGCTCCAAACCCTGAAATTCCTGCAAATAATCCTGGCAGCGTACAGAATTCAAGTACATCTTGTTTCCAGTCACAGGTAACCAGCAGTGAATAGGACAATGCAACAGACACAGTCATTTTAATGGATGTTACGTTTTCTAGGCATACACTTTATCTGGCTAGAAAATCAGGTTTAGTGGGTCATGCCTTTCACCTCTGGAGTCCTGGGTTCAAGTCCCAATGAGGTCCATAGCAAGGTAGCAGAATGTCTAAAATCTTCAGGCACAGACTCCAAACCTTTCAGAACCAATACATTATAATTAACAAAAGACAGAGGTTATAGGCTAGGCTTACTGTAATAATTCTAGTTGACCTTGAATCTGGCAAGAGATTTCATTAGCTGTGCAACAAAACAGCTAAGAAGGGGGTTTCTCACGGCAGCTGATGCTGACATGACTGTTCCTGTCCACTCCCAGAAAATCGCAGCTAGAAAAATGTTGGGTCCCGACCAAATCCTTCAGCGCATATTGCGTGTGTGTGCACAGAACTGTTCTGCAGCCCTGGTGCACTTTAAATAACTGCTATAACTGTCAACCTCTCGGTAACTTTGCTTTAAAAATCCATACAATAGGTTTCTGTTAGCTTTTGACGTATTCGATCAACGAGTACAACAGTAAATTTGATTGCAAGAACATAGCACAGTATTGTGGTAGCACTAATTATATTGACACATACACAATTATAAACCTTCAGTAAAAACTAACTAAAGGGACCCTACTGTAGCCATGGCTGGAATGGGACATGCAAGAGAGAATAGATGTTATGGTCTTCCAATTTTTCTTTTTTTAAAGGAGAACATTCCACATTAATGTTACAGAATTTATAGAGAAAAACAACCTGAAGTGAAGTATATAAGTGGTTTAGACATAAGAACATAAGAAAGTTTACAAACAAGAGGAGGCCATTCAGCCCATCTTGCTCGTTTGGTTGTTAGTAGCTTATTGATCCCAGAATCTCATCAAGCAGCTTCTTGAAGGATCCCAGGGTGTCGGCTTCAACAACATTAATGGGGAGTTGATTCCAGACCCTCATGGTTCTGTGAGTAAAAAAGTGCCTCCTATTTTCTGTTCTGAATGCCCCTTTGTCTAATCTCCATTTGTGACCCCTGGTCCTTGTTTCTTTTTTCAGGTTGAAAAAGTCCCTTGGGTCGACATTGTCAATACCTTTTAGAATGCTTGAATTAGGTCGCCACATAGTCTTCTTTGTTCAAGACTGAACAGATTCAATTCTTTTAGCCTGTCTGCATATGACATGCCTTTTAAGCCCGGAATAATTCTGGTCGCTCTTCTTTGCACTCTTTCTAGAGCAGCAATATCTTTTTTATAGCGAGGTGACCAGAACTGCACACAATATTCAAGATGAGGTCTTACTAGTGCATTGTACAGTTTTTAACATTACTTCCCTTGATTTAAATTCAACACTTTTCACAATGTATCCGAGCATCTTGTTAGCCTTTTTTATAGCTTCCCCACATTGTCTAGATGAAGACATTTGAGTCAACAAAAACTCCTAGGTCTTTTTCATAGATTCCTTCTCCAATTTCAATATCTCCCATATGATATTTATAATGTACATTTTTATTTCCTGCGTGCAGTACCTTACACTTTTCTCTATTAAATGTCATTTGCCATGTGTCTGCCCAGTTCTGAATCTTGTCTAGATCATTTTGAATGACCTTTGCTTCTGCAACAGTGTTTGCCACTCCTCCTACTTTTGTGTCGTCTGCAAATTTAACAAGTTTGCTTACTATACCAGAATCTAAATCATTAATGTAGATTAGGAATAGCAGAGGACCTAATACTGATCCCTGTGGTACACCGCTGGTTACCACACTCCATTCTGAGGTTTTTCCTCTAATCAGTACTTTCTGTTTTCTACATGTTAACCACTCCCTAATCCATGTACATGTGTTTCCTTGAATCCCAACTGCGTTCAGTTTGAGAATTAATCTTTTGTGCGGGACTTTGTCAAAAGCTTTCTGGAAATCTAAATAGACCATGTCATATGCTTTGCAATTATCCATTATCGATGTTGCATCCTCAAAAAAATCAAGCAAGTTAGTTAGGCACGATCTCCCTTTCCTAAAACCATGTTGACTGTCTCCCAGTACCCTGTTACCATATAGGTAATTTTCCATTTTGGATCTTATTATAGTTTCCATAAGTTTGCATATAATAGAAGTCAGGCTTACTGGTCTGTAGTTACCTGGTTCAGTTTTGTTTCCCTTTTTGTGGATCGGTATTATGTTTGCAATTTTCCAGTCTGTCGGTACCACCCCTGTGTCAAGAGACTGCTGCATGATCTTGGTTAGCGGTTTGTAAATTACTTCTTTCATTTCTTTGAGTACTACTGGGAGGATCTCATCCGGCCCAGGGGATTTGTTTATTTTAAGAGCTCCTAGTCCCTTTAACACTTCTGCCTCAGTTATGCTAAAGTTATTTAAAACTGGATAGGAACTGGATGACATGTGGAGCATGTTGTCCGTATCCTCCCTTGTAAAAACTTGTGAAAAGTAATCATTTAATATAGTTGCTATTTTTTTTTCTTCATCTACGATTTTGCCATTTGTATCTCTTAGACATTTAACCTCCCCTTTGAATGTTCTCTTGCTGTTGTAATATTGGAAAAACATTTTGGAACTTAGCAATTATCATTTCTATCTCTCTCTTGGCCTTTCTAACTTCTTTTTTGACTTGCGTTTGCAGTTCCTTGTACTTTTTTCGCTGAATATTTTTTTAATTGATCTATTAAACCATTTTGTCAATTTAGTTTTACATTTAGATTTGTCTACTTTAGGGATGTAATTGTTCTGCGCCTCTAGTACTACATTTTTGAAGACTAGCCATCCTTTTTCTGTGGATGTTTTCTCTAATTTACTCCAAGACAATTCCTTCATCAGTGTTGCCAAGTAGACAAACTTTTCGGCCATTGTATTGGCTACACTGTAAACCCTGATAAGTCAAGTTTAGTAAACTCACTGCTAAGTTAAACTAAGTTTAGCTACTTTATTTAGTTTTCATTACGACAACATTCACTGGGGCTGATTAAACTCCTAACATCCATGTAACTTAATCCATTGGAGTTAGGTTTACTTTTTAATAGTCAAGTTAGTTTGAACATTTGTATTTCATTTAAACAGTAAAAAGTTAGCTGAGGCAACAGACTGCAATCAACAGGTAATTTTATTAGCTCCCAGTGCAGCATTTACAAGTGCTGGAACCAGGCAGATGCAGAGATATAGACAGAGGAAGGGAGGGAGGTCACATCCGCAGACTGAACACAGAACAGGGGTGGCCACACACAACACAAGGAGAACACATGTAAGGGAGCAGAGACAGTACACTTGTGCAACCGCACCTACACAAACAACAAAACAATAAACAACAAACAATTCCAAAAATAAATTGTACAAGTCCCGCAAGGGCCGATGGGAATCTAGTCCCTTGATTCTACTTAAACCGTTTGCGTTTGAACAACTAAAGTAAATGTGAATGTTCAAGTAACTTGAAATGGATGAGTGTTATGAATAACATTTGAATTTAAGTTAATGTAACTTGATCTAATTTATTTAGAATGACTTTGTGATTTACAGTGTGAGTGATTTCATTGTTCACATTTGTGTAACTGCTGAGGCTGGATGCAAACAGACTAACCCTTGATCGCTATTTGAAGTTAAATATACTTTCTAAATTAAAATCTGCATGCCCCACCCCCTATACATCTATAGACCAAAACCCTGCAAAGTAATAAGGGTGATTTGAACAGATGATTGCAACTCAAGGTCACAAACTGGAGACAAGATTATTTCATGGTAATCTTGAACAAGAACCTAAACTGGAAAATCTCAAATTGCTCGGTCACCAACTGAGCTAGCTTGAGGGAGACAGATCTCTCGGACCTGGGGAATTCAGAACCTTTACAGTGATGTATGTGGTTGTGAGAGATGTATACAACGACACACACCGTGCTGCTGTGTTGCTCAATTAATTCAATTACAATCCCCTAGCCAGTGTCAGGTGCTCTTGCACTGTGGTTTGGTATGCATTTGAGCAATCGTCAAGACTTGCACTATGAATAGAACTTACTGTTTGTGGTTTGTATAAAAAGGGGAAGTATTTTGAAATCATACATTGTTTAAGTAAGTCTTGCATCTGTATTTTGGAAAATATACACTGCAATTTTGTAAAAAATAAAAATAAAAAAAATAAAATACTGGGAATTCTATTTGAAGAAAATGGAAGTGCAGAGGTCTCTGTTTTGTGCATGAACTATGAGAAACGGAGGACAAAATTAACCAGTAATGCAAGTTCTGTTCCTAAATAGCCCGAAAAACCCTTAGCTGCATAACCCTGAGGCTATGATGAAAATCACATGCTTGTGACTCACTTTGGCAACACAGATGAATACAGTACAAAACTCTAGAAACAGCTGAACCTAGCGGAAGGTTACTGTGGGTTTTTTTTTTTTTTGTCCCAAAGAACTTCCCCAGTTTCTGCGTTGGCACAGCTGTAAAGGGCAGCTTGCATTACACACTTCTCTTTTTGACATTAAGGTCGTCATTGTTGTCGGGGTAGTTCAGGTGGTTTGTAGACAGTGGAGATATTGTGCGGACCCCATGCGGCTCTGAGATAGCCTCTTCCTCTCTTTCAACTGTGTTCTAGGCCAGTGGTGTGCAAAGTGTGGGGAATCAGTAAGGGGGTGCGACTATGACTAAAGAGGCAATCCTTTAAAAAATATAGATATATATTTTTAAAAGATAGAACATTTTAAATGGGGAAGGGGAGACATTGGCTCTGAGTGTAAGAGCAGCTGTGCAGCACACAATGCCAAATCAAATGCTTCAATGGGCTCATTTAGCTTCAGATTTAGCTGGCAAAGTAAATATTTCTATTTTGTGAAAACCCAGACTTATTTTTGCAGGTTTAATTGCTGAACGATAATGTTTTTTTTTTTTTTTTTTTTTTTTTTTAGGTTTATCTGTTAGGTAAATGTGGAATCGCCAAGTGTAAAAAAAATAAATAAATAAATAAAATATTCACTGAATTTATTAGAAACCCAGATTTAACGTGTCGGCTAAATGTTGGCTCGCCAAGCTTACAGATTTATAGACTGGTTTTAAATGTTGAATTTACAATATGCGTTTAACATATATAAATTATATCAAAGTGCAATTTTGAAAACTTGTAAGACTGTGTTTTGTTAACATTTAGTGATAAGCACTTTGTGATGGTGGTCCACTATGAAAGGCGCTATATAAAACAAAGATTGAGTGATTGATTTAAGTCTGGACGTTTTGTGGTTAAATCTAGGAAAAAATATGTGATTTACTTTAAGTTCGGAAAACAAACACCTGCCAATGTATAAAGTGTTGCGGGCATCAAAATGTATGCCAAGTAAAGGGGGCTGCATATAAAACGTTTGAGCACCACTGGCTAGGCAATGGTTTGACTGGTTAACAGAACCAGATGGTTACAATTAGGGGTGTTCAAACTTGTACGTACTTGTAATTTCCAGTCCGATAACCCATACCAAGTAGCATCCCACTGACCACAGTGTCAAAGAGCAAGTAACAGGGTTTCTAAAAATAGTGTTGCACGTCCCCAGGTGTTGCTACGACTGTTTAAATAACGGACCTGTCATTATAATTTTAATTAACATCCTGACAACTGTTTGTACATTACTGTAAAGTCTGTTTCAAAGCGCTTTTCAAAATGTCCGCTCTAGTGCACTGGGGTTTGAGATCTGTGCTCTAAATCACTGCAGGAAAAGCATTTATATATATATATATATATATATATATATATATATATATATATATATATATATATATATATATATATATATATATATATATATATATATAAGGTGCCCTGGCGCTTCTGTTCCACACCACATCATGGATCGTTAACGTTATCAGTGCACTACTGGACATTTTGAAAAGAGCTTTGAAACAGACTTTAAAGTTGTAATTGTACAGAGTTGTCAGGATGTTAACAATGAAAAGAAAAATTGCAAGTATGTTTAAACAGTTGTAGCAACACGTGGGGACGTGTAACGCGATATTTCTCGGAACCCGCTACTTACTCTTTTAATGTGTAAAAGACTACATGTGTACAACACTAATCTGTATATTGAATATAATAAATATGGAATAATTAATATATGACCTTGCACTGTATAGTTACTACTTTGTAAACACTAAGGCCAGCTTCTTTATTTTATATGCATATTTATGATGTTTAAACATTTAGACCATATTCTAAATGCTTTACGTTTTTAAATAACATTTTAATGCTCAATCCCTAAAATTAACGGCCCTAGTTTCAACATTTAAATTCAAATTTCCTCCACATCTGTACACAGTGCCACCAGAAAGATGGAGTGCCCTAAAAAAAAATCAACTATTTATTGATGTCTAATATCCCCAGTCCTACCCCACGTTATCTAACGTGTAATAAACTGGTCCACCGACACTTGCTGTGTGCATTGCAGGGTGAGTCACGCGGTCAGGTGTGCGCAGATTCCAGTCCTGGCTGTGCAATTTGCCAATCTTGGCTGGGGATCCCACAGGGAACGTTGCATTGAGCAGATGTTTCCACTGGCTGGGGCCTGATTATCAGTAGGGACTGCATCACTTTACTGGGCTACATCTGTAAGGCCTGGTGAGCTTGAGCCAACTCCTGCAGGGCTAGCTTTTGTCCAATATGTTATTAAAGACACACACTCCTTTTTAGTACAATCCTGAAAGAAATGCCTTCATTGTAGTGCAATTATAAAAGCAAACTGTTCATGTGCTAGATAGCCTTGTGACTGCATATAGTGGTGTCAGTTTTTTAGTTAACTTGCCTGAAGAGCCGGCCCCCCATGACTTCCTGGTGGGAGAAATATTTTTATCTAATTTAAGAATAAGAGCTTCAAAACAGTCACCATGTTAGACAAAGAACAAACAACACTGTGTAAACCCACATACCCAGCCTAGAATAAGTACTAGATTATCCACTCATTCTTTGCTGTTGAAGTCTTGTGATGTATTGTAAATCCATGACTGTTTGCAAGCCAGTACACTTGCCTGCACACACTACTTTGCAGATTCCCCCAGTCTTTCCTTTTGAGTCGACAGTTAGTCTGTCTGCCCTGAATTATCTATTAACTTTTAAACAATAAACAAGTGTTATTTTCAGCTTGGTTCTATCTTTTTGTTTAGTTTTTTTCTTCTTTTTTCTCACAGGAGTGACGCTCAGTCAGACCACCATCGTCCCCTCGGTTACAAACACTACAGACAGCAGCAACTCTTCAATGACCACCGTCCTTCCTCCTGCTTGCGATACCGTGAACACATCCGCCTGTGCGGCATGCACCCCAGGAACCCGCTACAGCAATGGTGAAGAGCACAGCTTTACTGACTTTGTCCTTGAGTAATGCAGAGTACCAAGCAGTAACACCAGGATGGATTTCTTGACAGTGCCTTTCGGTCTATTTTAATCATTTGAACAAAGACCTGCAACCTACTGTATGCATGATATTGTACACACCAATTTGGTAATGCATAAGATTGCATATTACCAGTTTGGCTTGTAGTTGTTGGGTTTTGCTAAACTTGTTTCAATCTCTCCTGCTTTTAACACACAGAGACTCTGAACTGTTCATGCTGTCCAGCCTCTGGCCTCTGTGTATCTCCGGGAGACTGTCTGCCCTGCCCCCGAGGGCACTACCAGCCTCTAGCTGCCCAGGAGCTCTGCTTGCCATGTGCACAGGGCTTCTACACAAAGTAAGTGCAGGACTATGGTGCTGGCTATAGACACGCTCATGCTGCCAGCAGGTGTCATGATGGCTCCCCTACCCCACCTCACACTTCTGTGAGTGAGCCAACCTTAATACTGACCTGAACACTCTGCAGTTCCATCCAGGGCCTCTCAAGAAAACCCTGACAATTGGGGCGGCCCTGTGTTGGTTTTGTGATATTTATTAGTCAGTCAGAGTTCGTGGTGACCGTGATGGGGGACCGAGGGGGTGTCATTCCAGACGCTCTCTGTTAATGGTTTCTCTTCAGTGGTCAATGCGTGTTGAAGGGTAGTGTATAACATTTGATCATTAAAACAGAATGTAGTAGTTTGTAAAAGGTTAACCACCTCAACATGCTGTTTTTAAGTTATTTTTATTGTACTGTTTTTAGTTGTTTTTTATACATAAGTCTTGTGATTTTGGTGAAGCCTTTAACACATTTTGCATCTTTCCTACAGTCTGGTTTATTGAACATGTTGTTATTGTCATCAGCTCAACAGGAAGTCCGGTGTGTCAGTCCTGTCCACCTGGCTCTTATACAAATGCCACTGGGACCGCTGTGTGCAAAGGGTGTGCACCAGGTATTGTAATTGTTTAAACTCTACGCATTTGCCCAGTACACAGAGTATCTTTCCTGCTCATCCTGCATGTAAAACCTATAATGCACAACTATCTAAAATATAATGAAACAGTTATGATTATAAACAAATGTGGAATGTATCCCTCAAGCTGGAATGTTTCTTTATGATAACTGATGTCACAAGAGATGGTAGCAAGTGAACAGATTTCTAACCACTGAAAACACTGCTTGTATTTTATCTCTGATCACTCAGCGTGTGGTCTGTTAGTACTTGGAATGGTCCCAACTCCACCACAGACCTGCTGTTTGACAACAAAAAGACTTGATCAAAGGGTTTTTAGACGAAGCTAATCCACGGCAGTATAGACCCAGATCAAGGGCACAGTTTGTAGTAAGCTGGAGAGAGACTTGACACAGAGGGTAGGAAACACTTTCTCACCAAGGAATTGCCATGTTGTTGCTGTAGAACCACTGGGATCCTTTAAAGACCAGCGACTAAATGAAGTAACTATTGGTAACGAGATTGGATGGGTCCCTGCAGTATCACCAAGTCATTTGTACCTATTTTCTTTTATAGGTTATTACACATCTCAGCAAAACGCGACCTGGTGTGAGCCTTGCCCAAAGGAGACATTCTGCAAGTAAGTGCAGAAAGCAGTTTAATATGTTGATTAATAAGAGGAAAACCATGGGGAATGCTGTTCAGTGTTTAGAAATTTCCAATGTGCGGCATGCTTGCACTGTGGAAAACGTGGGTGTTTTTCTGAGGTAATATATAGAGCTCCATTTGTGCCAAAGCTATTCGTCAATTAATTAATCAGTTTGTGTAGAAAATCATAAATTAATTAAGCAATTCGTCCATCAGTTCAGAAAATCTGGGTGAATTGATTAACCTGTGAATTCCCAACTGTCAATCTTACGCTGTGCAAAGAAGGCATGACCATTTTTAGCCAATTGGAGCAGGTACTAAAATTACAACCAATGAGAATCCAGTCTCGAGCAAAGCTGCTTCAGCCAATAATCTTGCAGCTTATTAAATGAGGCATTTCAATCAGCTCAGCCATAACCAATGGGCAGAGTGAGATCAGAGAGAGAGCTCAATGGGCAGAGTGAGATCAGAGGGATAGCTCGATGGGCAGAGTAAGATCGGAGGGATAGCTCGATGGGCAGAGTGAGATCAGAGGGATAGCTCGGTGGGCAGAGTGAGATCAGGTCTACAAGTACATTTTTGTGCACAGTGTATTTACAATCTGACATAATATTCCATCCTTTAATAAACAGACACAAACTACGGTAATGAGTCTACAAAGCTGTTAATTGCCAAGACTTCAATATAGCTACCAGAATTCACGAGTCACCCATAAATAACGCAGCGATACAAAGGCCTAAACAGATTTGTGTTCAGAGAAAACCCTAACAGAACAATTTTGATTGGGACTCTATTAAATTAAATATTAGTGCCAGTATGACAAGCAGATAAAACTAACCAAAATCTAATTCAAGAATCAAAATGAATAAAAATCTAAATTGTGTTTTGTACTATTCTACGGAAGCTCATATGTAGTCCTTAATTATAATCAGTAGGTTGAATATAATACTAGAAGGTACTGTAGTGAAAATATGTGTATATCTATTTACCCTATGCAGTTAACATCTTTTGTAGAATCAGTATCATATTTTTGTGTCTCTGGTTTAAAGGCAGTAGTTGCAGCTGTTCTGTGTGCGTACGAGATGGAATCCTGTTTTTTTTTTTTTTTTTTTTTTTTTTTTTTTTTTTTTAATACAAAATACAAAGTCTTTTGTTGTGAAGAGAGCGTGTGCTATTTGGCTTCATGACTGTGTATTGTGAACATTAGCAGTATAGTATTAGTAGTATGACAGAGTCCTGCATCAGGTTGGGTACTGGGCGAAATGTGAACTTTTTTGCGGTTTGCGGTGTAGGTCCAATTTTTTTTTTTGGGGGGGGGGGGGTTTGAATCGCCAAAACTTTTTCTGTCCTTTCAGCATACTTGTCTGTATCCCTTTCCCACATAACGTATTAGGAGGTGAAAGTGCTGGCACTTCCTGCACTAAAGCAGGGGGCGATTAGGGAGGAGTCTGCTGACTTGAGCAGTGTTCTCGCTTTGTATCGCCGCTTGTTTAATCTGTCGCAAGATCCTTTTATCACGTCTGCTTGGTGATATTAACAATATCTATGGACGAGCTGATACAAAAGGTCAGCACAGGGTTTATATGATGTAGTGGATAATAGTGCAAGAGGTAAATCAGAAGTGTGGAATTATTTTGGAGTCATAGTGAATGAAAATAATGAACATGTGACTGGATTCATTGCTTGTAAAACCTGCCATTATGTTTTTGTATACAACAGCCACAAATCTACTCTGTGAAAGCAAAGGTGTAGCTCCCTTTCAACTGGTGGCATGAAAGGACTGTATTTTATAGTAAAGTAAGTAGTGATAGTTAATATGTTACAATGTTCAAATATATCCAGACCACTAGAGAAAGCTACCATGTTGTATAGCCTATTGTATAAACTCAATCTGTGGAGAATGGTAGATATATCTGTGTGTGAATGTGAGAGCATGAGAGTCATAAGAACATGAGAGAGTTTACAAACGGGAGGAGGCCATTCTGCCCATCTTGCTCGTTTGGTTGTTAGTAGCTTATTGATCCCAGAATCTCATCAAGCAGCTTCTTGAAGGATCCCAGGGTGTCGGCTTCAACAACATTACTGGGGAGTTGATTCCAAACCCTTATGTTTCTCTGTGTAAAAAAGTGCCTTCTATTTTCTGTTCTGAATGCCCCTTTGTCTAATCTCCATTTGTGACCCCTGGTCCTTGTTTCTTTTTTCAGGTCGAAAAAGTCCCTTGGGTCAACATTGTCAATACCTTTTAGAATTTTGAATGTTTGAATTGGGTCGCTGCGTAGTCTTCTTTGTTCAAGACTGAACAGATTCAATTCTTTTAGCCTGTCTGCATATGACATGCCTTTTAAGCCCGGAATAATTCTGGTCGCTCTTCTTTGCACTCTTTCTAGAGCAGCAATATCCTATAGTCAGTCGACACAGGCAGTAGTTAAGGACAAACACTTGCGTATTCGGGTTGGGTTGCAGGTCTTATTAAAGCAGGTCGGGTCGCGGGTAAGAAGACGGTGTTGCAGTGGGTTCGGGTCAGGTCCTGTAGTAGCGGATCCAGGTCGGAAGCGGGTCATAAAACCCAGACCTGCGCAGGACTCTAGTATGATATACTGCAATTCTCTATTGCAAGTACTGTTGTGTAAAGACTCATGACAAGACAAGTATATGATTACATTATCTTGGTTTGAGGCAAAATACAAGACTGTAAATTTTGTCATTATAAATATCAAGTTAAAGGCTCGCTCTCTCTCTACAAAGTGTATTGTATCACGTTACTGTTGCAGTATGTAATTCCATGAAAGTGAAATTCAATCCTGATGAGTCTTTTCCCCTTCCCCCTCTCTCTTCAGCACTTCAAGCTGTGTACGGTGCCAGGGCTGTCCTCTTGGGAAGGAGTCTCTGGAGATCGCCTCTAAAGAGTGTACACCTTGCCGGCCAGGTAACCAGCACAAACCACTGCCAAAAACAACAGCCATTTATAAAAGCACCACTTTGGACAAAACTTCACAATGTTCCATTACAGTAGTTTGGGTAGTGGAGCACTCCAAATTTCACTAGGTAGGCCAGAATGATTGCATGTTGTGTGACTGCCCACAAATCTCATTTCAGTTGTGATGTTTAAGGATTCAAACACCAGTCTTCAGAGGTGAAAGACTATTCTATACATAGACTGCCCTTGTTACAGGATATGTACATTCCTTCTAATTGCAATTTTTGATGCAACTAGATTAGGACCACCTTCAGAATATCGCTATATCTTGGATATGTGTGTGTGTGTCAACACATCTGCCACAATTCCATCTTTAGTTATATGTTGAGAACCACGTATAGAATTGTGATTAAACTTGGTAAGGACATTCTTTGATACGGGATAAGAAATATCATAATCTTGGTTTTATAAAGGCACTTGTCCATGGATGGAAATAAGACTCCAATTGCATAGCAGCTTGAACCATTGCTGGTTTTACTATGAGTTAAATAACACACACCTGAGCTTGTTAACTGTAAACTGGCTAATGAAACCTCTATGCACTACGAGTCTTATTTCCAGCCCTGTTGTCTTTTCCATAAGTGTGTCACACTTTTTGACATGTACATACTGTTTACTTATATATTACAGCTTTGGCATCGGGGATATGCCTCGCGCTTTCAGACTAATTTTTCTCAAGTCCAAACATGAAGAATGAATGAAATACAAGAGCTGTCTGACCTCAGCCCAGGTGGAGCTATGGCACTCCACTGTGATTTTCGATTAACTGCACTGACCCCACTGAGCAAACAGACTGTCTGCTTTACCAGCACAGGCCGCTCTGCCTCCAGACTAGGGGGGGTTGTTTCATTGTAATTTCCTCTCCTGCACAGGTATGCACAGGAGTCCCAAAGACAGCATGTGCCGGATCTGCAGTGTCGGCTATTACCAGATCAAGTGGGGGCAGGAGAGGTGTGAGATTTGCCCCAAGGAACACTACTGCCCCGTGAGTGTCTCTGTTGCTCTGTGCTACATCATGAACAAGGGCTGAGAGACAGACAGAGAGAGAGAGAGAGTGACGCATTCATGACAAATGTTTAGGCCAGGTTCAAAATGAGTTCAATAACTCAAAATAACTGTGTACAATCTCCAAACCCTTGGAGAAAAAACACTCGTTTTGAAATAATCAGGTGACTACAGTTGCATAACAACCACCACCACAGCAACAGCAGGCATGTGTGGAATGCTGCTTTGCGGACTGTGCTGCAGGGGCGATGTCAGAGGCTTTCACTTTGCTGGCTGATGTCACTAGAAGTGGTTGGGGGTGTACTGAGTCCTAATTGCTGAAGGTAGCGTCTTTCTTTTAACAGGCAGTTTTGAGTTAAAAAGTGACATGAAAATCAATTGTACTGTGTTTACACTGATCAGAGTCTGCTGGCTCTAAAGATTCTTATGGTTGAAGTTCCTGTTTACACTTCCCTAGCTCTGAGTCAACTTTTGCCCTGTATGTTTGCTCATAGTCCCTATGCTGAAGTGTACAACTAATGATTAGTAGATCAGCACGCACCACACACAAAAACAGCGTAGAGAGCTCATGGTATGTTTATCCTAAATGAAATGTTGTATTTGGGTTCTGTACATTGTGGGGAAAAAAACATCTAAGGACAATGAGTACAATGAACTTGGAAGATCTTGGTTTGGTAAGGCACGAGGGAGTCTCAGAAGTAGCCTGATGTCAAGGTGGCACTTTGACCATTTGGTTTCAGTGCTGAATGTATAAAAACATGTTTGAACCTCCTGTAATCCTGTGGTTTTCCAGAGCCCTGACGTGAATCCGATCAAGTGTCCAAACGATGCCTTCTGTCCTGAGGGCAGCACCTCGCCTGAATACTGCATGGAGACCTTCTTCAGGAAGTCCGGAGGGACATGTGAGCTGGCGCCCATCACCATCGCTTTGCTGGTCATCGCAGCCGGAAGTGAGTGCACACTGCCAGACCTTCTTTAAAGTGACTGCGGCTAACAGAATAATCCCATGAATCTCACCTGCTCTGCACTTCCATTCGTTACAGAGGAGTGTTGAAAGATGCACATGATATAATAAATATATCTGGTGCTACAATTGTTCCCACCTCTTGAACTACTTCTTTCCAGTCATTACCCAATCAGCTGCTTCTCCTATTGACTTGCATTCTTTGGCCTAAGGCTTCAAAAATGAGAACTTTTAACAATGTAGTACCAGATGTTATGATTTACAGTGAAATGAGATTGTATTGCTTGTTGTAACATGGTAACATTTGTCAGGTACAACCACTGTAGTACCACACCACAAAGCAAATGTATTATGTGTTGTATACTATCCTGTAGAGATCCTTTTAAAAGGAGTACACATAGATGACTAAACCAAAAATTACTGTGATTGCAACTTTAACTATTAAATCTTAAACAGCCTGGCAAAGTGAACTCTGTCAGACGTTAAAAATCAAATTATAATGTGTTGATCTGTGAGCAAGGTGTAGACTTCAGGGAAGAAAAAAAAATTGATTTACTTTCTACACAATGCATTCAAAAACATTGAGAAGAACGGTCTTCTGAATTCAGCTTGTTGTGACCTCCCCTAGTCTATTTCAGCTGTGATCTAAAAAACTTAACGTTTGTGACATGCTGTGATTATAACGAAGGTTAATTTAAACACTGCGTGTGTGGGGGGTTAGGTACCTTGTTTTATAGCTATTGTTTACGTCACTAACTTGCAAGGTTTTTACTCCACGTGATTGCTTCGGTTAAGGGCAGCTGTTTCCTATTTTCCCGCAGTGGCGCTCCTGTGCGTGATCCTGCTGATCCTGAGGCGGAGGAAGGAGTCTGACCCCGAGCTGGCAGTGTCGCGGGCCCCGCTGCTGCGGAAGGCTCACTCGCTGGGACGTGTGTACGGCGTGGCCTGGGACGCTGAGCCTGTCTACGCTGGCTGGTAGAATATGCATTGCGTTCTCCAGGCTCCAGAGCATCTTTCCATAAAAAAAACAAACTGTTAAGATCTCTTCTGAATGCCTGGAACAAATTGACAGCCACTGAGACCCATCAATGATCCCAGAAGAGATTTTCTTTGTGAATTTTTTATTTGCAGTAAGAGAATTGCAAACTGTCAACTTTTCGTGTTATGTTTTTGTTTACTGCTCTGTAAGTGGTTGCGTTCTCAACCCATTTTTTTACAGTATTTTTTTTATTTTTACACTGACTTTGCACTGAAATATCACTCAAGTCTTAATCGTGCCAGATATGAACGTTGTTTTCTGAGAATGTTATTGCGTGAAATGTGCAATTAAGTTTAAGAACCTTGTTTTTGCAAAGTGCCTGACTTAAAAGTGCTTGCCTCCATTATTTATTTTTTTTAGTCTCAAAGCTGTGCGTTTGAACAGCTGATAATATATTTTGTGTTTGACATGGTTTATTTTTCAGCCATACATACATACACATATACACACACACCTTTTAAGAAGAAATAAAACTGCTTGTATGGGAGGAACAGTCCCCCTTTGTAAAATAATTTCGCTAATGTAAGAACCTGATTTATGGTTGACTCACTGGGTACAATTATATTGAAATTGTTTTTTTTTAAATTTACACTTCTTCCTTGTTTGTGATTAATTTGAGGTGAAGTATTTATTGAGTACTTTTCAAACTTTATTACCCCTGCAGGGAGGGGTTGATAGGTCGCTTGGATGTAGAATTCTGCTTTTTCTTCATAAGTTACTGAATTACCAATGAGAAGGATATATGGATATGCCTGTCCATTCAGATGTCAGTTGCACTTTTTTTCTCCACCCATCAGTGAGTACCACAAGTAAAATGTACATGCCAGTGTTCTGCCTTCTATAAATGTATACATTGTCATTATGGATTCTGTCATGTTTTATCCCCTGTTGCATTGAGGTTAAGACACTCTTGCATTTACAACACAAAATGCTACAGCTCCTTGCCTGTTCAGCTGTTTCGGTTCATTAAAACTTGATTTTGTATGTTTTAGCCTAATGTAGCTCAAGCCACACGTTTGTTACAATGTTAAATACATAATTCAGATTGTAAATAAAGGCTAAGGAATGTTCTCTGATGGATGTACTTCCGTGATTCCAGGACCCTGGGTGCAGCGGCTTTATTTTGATTTGACTGGTAATAGTATGTATTGATCAGCAATAGTTTTACCCCCTGGACAATAGTTCATTTATTGCATCCATGTGTTTGCCTCACAAACAATTCTGTAAAAAAGAGAACTACAGACTCATATGCAGGAAAAACCTGCCTGATTGCAGGCAGAAAAGTCCGAAGTTCATTCAAAACATACACTGTTATAGGTTATTCTGATAACCCCAGTTCTCTGAAATACAAATCTAATCATTACTGTATGGGTGTTTATCTCCTAAAGACCTGAAAACCTGAATATTCTGGGGAATTGGCTTTTCTGGAGTGTCTTTGGCCTGCTGGTAGACATTCCTAACTGTCTTGTTAGACAGGGCTTGACCATGGGACTTTGCCCCATAGCAGACAAAAATGTTTGTCCTGTCAGCGTAGTGCATCAGGGCCCGGACCGGGTGGAGTGTATTGAGCTGTAACTCCTTGTCAGACTGTAAAGGAGGTGGATAGGACAAGTTGTGGGGTTGAACCCGCAAGGTAGACACCACATTGGAAATATGCCCCACTTGTACCTGTACTGGGAACATGTAGATGCTGCTGTGCCATTTTGTAGGGTCTCAATAACCCTATTGGGCAGACCCAGATGGTTCAAATGTAGCCATTCAGGGGACACACCCAGAGCTGCAGGTTCAATGGGTCGGGATGCCAGAAGGTCCCTCATGCTGGACTGAGCAGGTCGCAGCACCTGGGGAAATCTCCACGGCTGGCCGTTCAGGAGCTGCATCAAGGTTGAAAACCAGACTATCCTGGGCCAATAACGGGCTACTAGGAAAACCTTGGCCCAGTCCTGCCTGATTTTCTCCAGACACAGCAGGAGCATGGTGAGTGGTGGGAAGGCATATAACAGTTGCCTTGGCCACCTAGTCCAAAGAGCCAGAGGGGACAGTGGGTTGATTCCTGGGAGGCAAAGAGATCTGTCTCTGCTCTCCCAAACCTCTCAAATGAGGCTCACCACCTCAGATGAAGCCTCCACTCTGAGCTGCTAGGGACTCAAATAGCCCTGTTGGAACCAGGATGGTACCGGCTCAGTACAGTAGGGGTCCGCAGGTCCGCAGTTACCGCTGGTAGCAATGTATAGGGATGCCCACTTGTGCAAGCTACTGCCAAAGCCACTCACAGTATGCACTCAAGACTGAGGGAATCCTGTTTGTTAAAGGTAGTAACAGCCCTCGTAATGATGACATAAGAACATAAGAACATAAGAAAGTTTACAAACGAGAGGAGGCCATTCGGCCCATCTTGCTCGTTTGGTTGTTAGTAGCTTATTGATCCCAAAATCTCATCAAGCAGCTTCTTGAAGGATCCCAGGGTGTCAGCTTCAACAACATTACTGGGGAGTTGATTCCAGACCCTCACAATTCTCTGTGCAAAAAAGTGTCTCCTATTTTCTGTTCTGAATGCCCCTTTTTCTAAACTCCATTTGTGACCCCTGGTTTCTTTTTTCAGGCTGAAAAAGTCCCTTGGGTCGACACTGTCAATACCTTTTAGAATTTTGAATGCTTGACTTAGGTCGCCACGTAGTCTTCTTTGTTCAAGACTGAATAGATTCAATTCTTTTAGCCTGTCTGCATATGACATGCCTTTTAAGCCCGGAATAATTCTGGTCGCTCTTCTTTGCACTCTTTCTAGAGCAGCAATATCTTTTTTATAGCGAGGCACTTTTGTGCAGGACTTTGTCAAAAGCTTTCTGGAAATCTAAATAAACCATGTCATATGCTTTGCAATTATCCATTATCGATGTTGCATCCTCAAAAAAATCAAGCAAGCTAGTTAGACATGATCTCCCTTTCCTAAAACCATGTTGACTGTCTCCCAGGACCCTGTTACCATATAGGTAATTTTCCATTTTGGATCTTATTATAGTTTCCATAAGTTTGCATATAATAGAAGTCAGGCTTACTGGTCTGTAGTTACCTGGTTCAGTTTTGTTTCCCTTTTTGTGGATTGGTATTACGTTTGCAATTTTCCAGTCTGCTGGTACCACCCCTGTGTCAAGAGACTGCTGCATGATCTTGGTTAGCGGTTTGTAAATTACTTCTTTCATTTCTTTGAGTACTACTGGGAGGATCTCATCCGGCCCAGGGGATTTGTTTATTTTAGTCCCTTTAACACTTCTGCCTCAGTTATGCTAAAGTTATTTAAAACTGGATAGGAACTGGATGACATGTGGGGCATGTTGTCAGTATCTTCCTTTGTAAAAACTTGTGAAAAGTAATCATTTAATATATTTGCTATTTTTTTTTCTTCATCTACGATTTTGCCATTTGTATCTCTTAAAAATGTAATCTCCTCTTTGAATGTTCGCTTGCTGTTGTAATATTTAACTCCCTTAGCAATGTTCATTTCTATTTCTCTCTTGGCCTTTCTAACTTCCTTTTTGACTTGAGTTTGCAGTTCTGTGTACTCTTTCTGCGTACTTTCTTTTTGGTCCTTTTTTAATGCTCTGTAAAGTGCCTTTTTTCGCTGAATATTTTTTTTAATTGCTCTATTAAACCATTTTGGCAATTTAGTTTTACATTTAGATTTGTCTACTTTAGGGATATAATTGATTTGCGCCTCTAGTACTACATTTTTGAAGAACAACCATCCTTCTTCTGTGGGTGTTTTCTTTATTTTACTCCAATCTACTTCTGTAAGTCTCTGTTTCATACCTTCATAGTTTGCTTTTCTAAAATTGTAAACCTTAGCTTTAGTCATTACTTTTGGAGATTTAAAAAACACTTCAAATGAGACCATGTTGTGGTCTGAGTTTGCCAGTGGTTCTCTGACCTCTGTTTTAGTTATTCTATCTTCGTTATTTGAAAAGACTAAATCAAGGCATGCCTCCCCTCTAGTGGGTGCCTTGACAGATTGTGTTAGGAAGCAGTCATTTGTCATTTCCACCATTTCTTTTTCATCCTTCGCGCTACCCACTGGGTTTTCCCATTTGATTTGGGGGAAGTTGAAATCCCCCATTAGTATGGCTTCTCCTTTGCTACACGCATTTCTAATGTCATTGTATAACAGATTATTGGAAATGACGCAAAGCAGTCGCTGTAAACGGCAGTGAGATACCGTGGAATGAGACCGCAAGCAAGCTCAATTAAAAGCGTGTATCTTGTCCTGCAGAGCACTACCGTGTGCATATAAAAACACAAGAGAAAAATATTTCTCCATAGAAAACAGTAACAACACAGTAACAATTCAGAAAATAAACATCTTAGAACTCAAAATGAGAATTTTTATTTAACTCCAACTGGAGCGAAGCAGCCTGTGAGGACAGCACAAATCAGATATGTTGCTTGATCCCTGGGAAGGAGTGGCTCGAGACGCTGCACAGTTTGCTGTGTGTAAACATTTACACTTTATTGCTGAATTTATGGGAATGTATCACACACACTTTAGCCTAGATTTTTAAATACTGTACAACAAATAGTTCAGCACATCTTGTACCTCCTTTTCCTCACCTGGAAACTCTTAATAGCCATTTGAGTGATTTTTCAGCTGTTGCTCTCTAAATTGTATGAGTTTTCTCTACTAAAGTTGCAAAAGCAGAACTTAGGTCTCAAAGGGCTGTGGTAGGTGTCTTTGCTGTGATTAATGCAACTTTTTTGAGCAATGCAACACCACATTCTACCTGTGCCTTACACACACGTATATATACATACATATATACATTGTTTTATGATTTAAATGTGGTCATTTTGGGGATAATATTGTAAAACATATTTAAATGTTAATCCCAGTTAGTTTGTGTTGCCTTATTATATTAGTTAATTAAATCAACCTGTGGCCAATAACTGCCAAATGGACAATCTCATGATGTGAGGCTGCAATCTGGAATAGTGCAAGCTTCTGAGCCCCTGCTGAACACTCCCAGCTCCTAGATAATGTATGCACCCCTGAAACAAGATGGGACCATTGCTGTACACTGTGAATACAAATTTATTTTTAAACAGAAAATTTACAAATTGTAAAAACCTCTTAAATAAAATAACACACTAAAAAGTGTTAAATGTATGCCATGAAAACTCCTGGCAGTAATTAAACTAGAGGAGTCCACAGCTGGAATAAATCTGAATCATGAGGCTTGAAAGTAGAGTGGTTTCTGCCTGAATGGTGCTTCCTGCAGCATACTGATTAAACTCAGAGGATCATAGTCACAATATTGAACAGATACATATATACAAAAGTGCAATTTTTTTTTTAGCACACCTGTATTTAATTCCAATTATATAATAATACAAGTGGGTATAGCCCCATTACATTTGACTACAAGCCCGGCATCCCAAGACGGTTTGCTTGGTGCATGCAATTGTAAAAGTTACTGATTGAGCAAGATGATTGGGCACATTTGTTAGAAATACCCCGGTGTTACACAGCCATTACAGCGTTTGCGGTTCAAGGAAGCTGTCCTGTTGAACAGACTGACCGTCGTCTTTTGCGTACATCAATGCTGTTTTATTAAGCTGTAATAGGTCAATTACAGAACTTCACCCTCCAGAATTTGCTTCTCAGGTTCCTAAAAACAATTCCATGCAAAACAAGAACTACAGGAGTTTATTTTAGACAACTACTTTATTCCTAATAGACCCCCCCCCCAAAAAACCCAAAATAAATATATACTTCAAACTAATACTTGTGAATTTTCATGACCCTTACTGACACCCTCACCAGTGGTTCTATAGCCACCCACAAAAACATGTAGATGGATACAGAACACTCTGGCCAATATATATATATATATATATATATATATATATATATATATATATATATATATATATATATATATATATATATACCACTCCATTGTGAGGTACTTCAAATGTCCAAGAGTCGTGGGGAGGTTACCTCTTTACATGACACTTTCAAGACAACGCGTTCCGACAAAATCCCTCCCCTTTTTTTGTTTGGGTTTTTGGAATCCTCGTTGTTATAAATTACTTTGGTTTTAAATGTGTCAAAATTTACACAAAAAAAAAAAAAAAAAAAGGAAACACTGAACACTCTCCTCATCCCTAAATTTACCGATGCACTAATGCAATGTGAAGATAGTTACCAAGCCCCTGTGCAGGACACCCACCCAGTCACAGCCGAGTCTGAATCCTGCTGTACCAGTGTTTTCACAATATAAGTGCTTTAAGAGATCTTCGAGATTAGCAGCAGACTGGTCACTCTTGACTGCGCTTACTACAATCACTTTGAAAACAGTATCAGGAACTCCCAAACAGGAGGAAGGCTAATTAGTTCTGCAACTACCCAGCCCAATCAAAATAAAAAATAATGTGTATATTGCAAAATAAACTTGACATTAATGGATAAATAAAACGTAATATTCTTTTTAATATTAGTTTCCCTGCAGTAGGGGTGTCTGGTAACCCTGAACAAGTATTGCAAAAATGTTTGATACTATTCTTCATAAAGACCAGTTGAGCTACAAAAAAACCCCCAAACAAATAAAACACAAGTATTACAACTTAAATGCAAACTACACGAATACAGAAAGACAGAAATCAAGAGCTACTAATAGTGTCTTTTTTTGTTGAAGATATTACAATTCTTAAAACACCTTGATTGGCTGGTAAATGTTTTACGCAACTCTGACAAATTTCCAGTCTTATTTATTATTATGGACTTTAAAAAATATATATCTCTACCGTATTATATTTTCCAGAAAAAAGTTTGTTAAATAAAATAATTCAAGTGTAAACTGTAATGCTGTAAAGTTTAGTCTTGTGCTTACCACAGTTGAGTATCAGTACAGATGCATTAATAAAAAAAAAAAAAAAAAAAAAAAAAAAGATTAAACCTGTTTGTATGGCTCAATGACGGGGGAATTGTTTTCCCTGAAAATACAGTAAGCTGTACAGTTCTGATAAACATTCACTGTGGGAAGTGGTGTGTTTTATATGTACAGAATAGTGTTAGCAGCTTGGAACTGCAATTAGTCTCTCTCCCACCCAACAGTGCTCAGCCTAAGCTTTTCCTGGAGTTCTTGGTAGGCTTGGACTTCCCAGTCTGCTTCTCTGAAGGCGTTTCTGGTTCCTGTTCTGTTGCCACGATTTCTTGAGCGTGGCTTTGTTCCAGATCTTCGTGTTCAGAGCAACGTAGCCGTCCGTCCACAGGTGATGCGAACAGCGCCCCCTCCTGGTGCTCTTTACAGAAGGAGTTTGGGCAGAATTGGCAAAAGGTTACAGAGTTTTTCCCACAGACATCACAGTGATGCCACGGGCAGTCCCATCGTCCTGCCAAAAACAAACAAACAAACAGAAACATCAGGCAAGTGCTGCTTCCAGATTTATTTGTGGACTACTAACACATTTAGTTGCAAGGTAGCAGTCCTTGTAATATTAAACACATTACATTTTTAGGTTGCATCTAGCAGTAATGTAATGAAAAGAAATACATACAACAAAATACGTAATCAATCTTTTTTCCAAATAAATACATAACTGAATTCCCACATGCCAATACAAAACGTGCTGCACATCTGTTGTAGATCTTGGACAAAACTCTCTCAAAATTGTGCTGTTAACAGTAATAGATCACTTCTTATTACAGATAATATCAATTAACTCAACATGCCATATGCTTTACATATAAAAAAAGAAAAAAAAAGCCACAAGAATACAGTACACTAACTTATGTATGGCACTTGGCCGTGGATTATGGCGATTTGGTCAGTGATTCTGCTTCACAAACCACTCACCGAAAGGACGCTTGGTGAGATCGAGGCAGGATAGGTGGTAGGTCTTGGTGCAGGTCTTCTTGTCACAGAGCACCAGTTCTCCCCCATCGCCACAGCGGAAGCACTCGTCTTCAGACTGCTTCTTCACTTCGTTACGAGACTTGCGCCTCTTCAGCTTCTTCTTGCCTTTCTTCCCTTTGTCTTCTGAGGTATTGCTAGTTGCATTCTTCATTGTTAAAACAGAAAGGGCAGCGAAAACAGGATTATGAAAACAGCCGTAGACAAGACAAGATATTTCCAGTGAAGAGTTATCAGATCGTTTACCTTGGGCCGGTCTCCAAGAAATCCACTGCAGTTAGGAGCTCCACACCTGCAGATAGTCTTCTCATTGCCCAGACAGTCGAGGTTATAATTGAAGGTCAACTCTGTCCCTGGATTTACAAGACAATTCAAATGAGGATGCAGTGTGTGTGTGTGTAGTATTTATGCATGCATGACTGGAGGTGTTCCCCTTTAGATGACACATCAATTCTTAAATTTAAAGAATCCACTGCGCCATTCTGAACAACGGGTGTTAACCCCAAGTTCATGGTCAAATATTTTATACATAACAAATGTACCTTAACGTTTTTCAATGGATTCTTCAATTCCCCCTATGTAAAGATAATTCAAATCACAGCCCTCTGGTATTGCTATTGTATTCACTACAGTAGTTTGTAACGGAACGTGCCCAGCATAACCCATCTCACCTGCCGGAATATCACACCCAGCAAACAATCCCACCCTTGTGTCTCCATTCACCGTCCACTTCTGCGTCTCACAGTTGGGCTGGCAGCTGTGGTTCATGAAGCGAGAGTAGTTCCCTTTGAGCCCAGCATCAATGATCCGGTCCTAAACACATAACAGGTTATTCAGTGCAAGGTCAATGGTAATGACACCACGGATCCAGGAGGATCGTTGTGAGCTGAATGCAGAAAGAGCAAATGTGGGTGTAACAATATTAAACAAATCTTTAGTAACACCTTTAATACAAAATAAGCTGGACAAACATTACAATTACTATTCGCAATTGCATTAACATTATTTAAAGTCTATTCACAGGTATACTGTAATAACAGTACAATCCGTTTCATTTACAAGGTTTTGCTGAGAATTAAATGGGCTTTTAAATCCTCCATGTTCTAACTTTCTCATTTAAAAGTGGAATTAAGAACAAGACAACAAGAGCACAGCATTTAATAATTGACTAGTTTTTTGTATTGGTGTTAATACAATTACGAATAGCAACTGTAATAAGGTGTATCCATCATACAGCGCCTATAGAAAGTCTACACGCCCTTTCAAAAGGTTCACCTTTTGTTGCCTTATAGTCGAATTATAACGCATTAAAATAGTTTTTTTTTTTTTTCATTTATCTACACATCCTACCCCACAACTTCCAAGTGAAAAAAATATACTAGAAATGTGTAGAAAATTAATTAAAAATAAAAACTGAAATAGCTTGGTTGGATAAGTGTCCAGCCCCTTGTAATAGCAATCCTAAATTAGCTCAGGTGTAACCAATCGCCTTCAAAATCACACACCAAGTTAAGTGGCTTCCACCTGTGTTAAATTGTAGTGATTCACATGATTTCAGGATAAATACAGGACCGTTCCTGTTCCCTCTGCTGGGTAGTGCATTTCAAAGCAAAGAATCAACCATGAGCACCAAGGAGCTCTCAAAAGAACAAGGACAAAGTTGTTGAAAGGCACAGATCAGGGGATGGATGAATATCCCTTGGAGCACGGTCAAGACGATTATTAAAAGAAGTGGAAGGTGTATGGCACCACCAAGACCCTGCCTAGATCTGGCCATCCCTCCAAACTGGATGATCGAGCAAGGAGACTGATCAGAGAGGCTACCAAGAGGCCAATGGCAACTTTGCAAGAGCTGCAGGCTTTTATGGCCAAGACTGGTCAAAGTGTGCATGTGACAACAATATCCCAAGCAATCCACAAATCTCGCCTGTATGGTAGGGTGGCAAGAAGGAAACCATTACTCAAGGAACCCCACCTTGAATACTGTTTGAAGTATGCAAAAAAAAACGCAGGAGATTCTGTAGCCATGTGGCAAAAAGTTTTGTGGTCTGACAAACCTAAAATGGAACTTTTTGGCCTAAATGCAAAAGCGTTATGTTTGGCGCAAACTCAACACAGCGCATGACCCAAAGAACACCATCCCTACTGTGAAGCATGGTGGTGGCATCATCATGTTATGGGGATGTTTCTCATCGGCAGGAACTGGGGCGCTTGTTAGGATAGAAGGGAAAATGAATGGAGCAAAGTACAGAGAAGTCCTTGAGGAAAACCAGCTGCCCTCTGCAAGATGCTGAAACTGGGACGGAATTTCACCTTTTAGCATGACAACGACCCAAAACACACAGCCAAAGCTACACTGGAGTGGCTAAGGAACAAAAACGTAAATGTCCTTGAGTGGGTGGTGCGGTATACCTTCCACTTCTTAATCATTGACTTGACTTTGCTCCAAGGGATAGTCAATGCCTCTGAAATCCTTTTAAACCCCTGCCCTGATCTGTGCCTTTCCACAACTTTATCCAGGAGTTGTTTTGAAAGTTCCTTGGTCTTCATGGTAGTATCTTTGCTTTGAATGCACTACCCAACTGTGGGACTTTACACATATGGACTCCATTTAACTTACTGTGTGAATTCTGAAGGCAATTGGTTGCTCCTGAGCTTATTTAGGAGTGTCATAGCAAAGGGAGTGAATACTTATCTAATGAAGACTTTGGCTTTTTATTTTTAATTGATTTATGTTTTCACCCCCCCATTTTTTTCACACATTGAAAGTGTTTAGTAGGTTGTGAAAATCAAAGGAAAAAAAATCCCATTTAAATGCATCAAGATTTCCGGTTGTAACAACAAACTGTGAAAGTGAATACTTCCTATAGGCACTGCATATATTTTATATATAAGTTTGGAAACCACTCGGAAGAAAGAAAAAAAATGACTACAGCTTGCAAGACTTGCTGTTTGGGGCTTTCCTTTCACGACAGTACTATGAGTTTATCTTATCAACCGAGTCGCAAGTAAGTTTATTTCTCTTTTAGACAATGTATTCTATTGGTTTAAATCTGTACGGTGGCAGTACATTTACAGCTGTAGTCCAAGATTTAATTTATGGCATATCTGGCTAACTAAATTAAACAAAAATAAAATAGCACTCAATTCAACAAATTACCTGTTAGCTTAAAGTTTATACAAAAATAGTCCCAACATGTCCAACATAGCATTGGTTGTAGTACCGCTGCTAATTTACAGTAATGCATGGCACAATATTTTATGTATTATATTTAAAGACTCGCTTTGGCTAACTTCAGATTACACGCAAGTAAACATTTTCATTTATTGTCAAAATGTTTAAAGTTGCCTGTAAAACATTAGGTGTCATTAACAAATGTTTGCAAAAAAAAAGCATTAATACCAAGTATTACTTTCAGTTGTCTTTCACTACAATTGCGTATTCTAGTAAATGGGTCTGGTTAATTGATTAATTAATCGTCCAGACAGGATGATTACTCAATTATCAATATGTCAAGATTAAAACCCCTAATAAGGCATCTTAAGGTCAAACCAGAATGTAAAGCATCACTGATGAATGAACCAATTTTTAGTATTTGAATGATCACTTTACATAAATCCCGGTATTCCTTGCTTACAAGAATACGCGTTACCTTGTCAATGGTGAGCATGTAGAAATGAGAGATATCGTTCTCCTGAGCATATCGAATC
This sequence comes from Polyodon spathula, assembly GCF_017654505.1. Taxonomy (NCBI): domain Eukaryota; kingdom Metazoa; phylum Chordata; class Actinopteri; order Acipenseriformes; family Polyodontidae; genus Polyodon; species Polyodon spathula. Next base: position 101,639,708 of record NC_054534.1, read on the forward strand.
CTTGCTCTGCACTCCTCTTCATCTATCAGCTCCCCCACATATTCATTCACAAACTCCCCCTGAAAAAAACCAAGCAGCCTGTAAACACACATCCCCCATCACAGCTGTAAATTGAGTAAGGAAAACCAGATCCCAACGACCACCATGCACAGTATGTACATGATAAATAGAAATTTCCCCGATAGTTCATGCTCTCAGTTAATTATCGAATGTTCTATATTTGACTTCTGCTTCTAAAAGGTACAAGGATACACAATGTCATATTAAGTGATGATTAAGTGCATATGCTTCAGACATAGTCACTCAAGCATGAATGATCAAATGATTAAAAAGAAAACAAAAACAATGTCCATCATTTTTATACCTTATTTCATTCGAAAATAAATGTTACAGTGATAAGTGTTTCATGCTTGGTATATTTAACACTCAGTGTAGTCTTCCATATGCACACACATAAGGCTCGAACATTTTATTTTTATTTTCCAAATCTCTACCTCCCTTTAAATGTTCATTAGTAGTTGTTAAGCTGTCTCTGCATCCGAATAGAGAAAACGATTAATAACAAACTGGGTTTAAGATATATATATTTTTTTATTTGCTATAAATCAAGGAGGTTAAATGTCGCACATGCTATCAGTGTACACTCTAATGGGTATTTTACATTGAAAAGAAAATCTGTCAGGACAGCTCATAAAACGAGGGAAAATAGCAAAAGCACCAGCAGTTTAGTTAGAAAACAGAATCGGCTCAAAGTTTGTTTTAAAAGGGATGTCATTGATCAAAAATAAAACCTGAAAACTTCAAGCCCTACACATCCACAAGATCAACTACACCTAGTGCAGAACTATATTTTAAACTGGAGTGCTTCTTAATTAATACAGGTTACTTGAGTTTTACAACACACTTAAAAGTGTAAAGTTGATGAGACAGATATTAAACAGTAGTAGCGAGCAGAGGGCTCTCTCACCTTTTTGATGTCTCTCTTGGCCACCAGCCCCCAGCCTTTGCCCACAGTCTTGATGATCTTGGTCTCTGGGTACTGGCGCTTGGTGAAGCCCTGGTTCTGGCAGCGCTCTCTTGCTGGGCACACAGAAGGGTGGCACTCGTACATGAGCATCCTGTTCAAGCATTCCGACTCAAAGCCACACGGGCTCTCGTCCGAAGGCTTGCAGTTACACTTGGGGATCTCAGAGATGTCTGCCGTGTAGATCTGCACCTTCCCACAGGGCTTGTTCACCTGGATACAAAGAAGTATTGTTAAAGAAAAAAAAAACACCCACTACAATTAAATACACAGAAACAAAAATACACAACAATTTCATTGGGATCAAATCCTAGTTTTAAAAAGAGCCTTTGTCACAGCAAACTACAAAATAGAAGTATAAATGGGGCGCATATTGTTTTTAGGATGTAAGTAGGGTTTCTGTTTTTCGGGTTTTATTAATAGTATTTTTCGGTGCTTATTTTTAGCTATTTCAGTTTTATGCAAGTCTTTTCGGGGCTTTTGTTGATATACTGTATAAAATGTGTGTTTTAGTTACTTTCCAAAATGTTTTTTTTTATTTTTTATATAGTACTATAAAATAAGTAACTCAACAGTACTTGCACATTTAAGTTGTACCTTCTTTCCTTTGCCTTCCACAACAAAATCCCTCTGGTCACAGGCACGTTCTTCTGGGGTTTTTATAAATTTTCGCCACAATTCTGTTTTAAATCCTCCGTATCTTACAGCTTTAAATCCCGCTGCATTCCTTCATCCTGATTGTAACCTTGTTTTAAATCTTGCAAGCGGAGTCTCCCAACAAAAATGTACGAATGTGCTGTCATTCAGTAGTTGGGGCGGGATTAAAGTATTCAGAACAAATCAATGATAGATACAAGTCAGGAAGGCGGGACATTGCCCAGAAGCACTGGGAAATGTATTTATTATTTTTGTAGTAGGTTTTACTTAACGGAAAAAGGGTAAAGTCAACGTGAATTGATTAACCATTTCCACAGTTTTTCCGGGATTTTCTGGTGTTTATTGGCTACCCACTGATTTCTTTTTTTTTTTTTTTTTTTTGTATGGGGGGGGGGGGGGGGGGGGGGGGGGGGGGGGGGGGGGTTTCAAAAGTAAACAATTTGGCTTTTCCTGAGACACAAGCAGAAACTTAACAGATAAGAGAATACCTTAAAAGCAGAAACACACAATGCGACTTGTCATTCTTTTTCTCCAACACTTTTATACTATTGACAGTTTGGAGCACCCTGTCCAAAATGCTCCTAAGACGACGAACCTTGATGTACTTGTAGGCTGGTGGTTTGCGTTCATTCTCCTGGGCTTCCTTTGCTTCTCGTTCCTTTTTGATCTCCTGAAAACGCTTTTCCGCTTCCTGTAGAGCTACAGCAGATAGGGGTTATTAAACAAACAAAAAATAAAAAAACATGAAAAAGCCCAGCACCAATTTAAAATCATGTAGGGTAATTTTAAAAAGAGGGCCAATCAATTACTGCTGACAAAACATTCATTCTATCACAGTACAGAGCGGTTTACCTGTTTTGAAGACTTTCCCGATGCCCTTCATCTTCTGGTATTTGCCCCCCCGATCGCCCTCCATATAGGGAAAGACACGGGCCTGGTGTGTCCAGAAGTAATCCTTGGAGCCGAAGAAGAACACGGGAAACTCCCCGATCTCGTGGCGCAGGTGCTGGATGTTTGTGGGGATTCCCCGCGGATGCCTGATCTCTGCCGGCCACCATCTGTTAAAGATTGCACAGAGAACAGGGTCGGATTTAATTCCACGGTATATTAACCACTGTGTCAATATTGTTTGTTTGTTTGCCTGAAGGTGCTTCTCACCTGTAGTTGCCCAGTTTGACCCAGATGATGTCTCTGTACTGGGGCTTCTTGCCAGCCTTGCAGTCGTTGCAGTACCAGCTTCCATCTGGCATCTCTATATTGAGACAGTCAGGGTGGAAAGCAGCAGGACAGGATTCGCAGCACAACAGACTGCCCCCTGCAGGAACAGAGAGGAACACATCATTGTTAACACAAATGCAGTTGCATGGTGGATGTTAACAATGGATTAAAAAATCATGACATTCCTTTATGGCATCTATTGGACAGTGAGGGAATGGGAAATTCCTACAAGAGAAAGAAAATCATGCTAACCTTTGGAGCAGACAAAGCACCAACTGACGTTGACGTGTGCATGGTGGCTGTACCCTTTCTTGGCTGTGAAGTGGCTGGTGCAGATGATGCTGTGAGAGGCCAGGACCTCACATCCTGCTGCAATGCACACATCCCCCGTGTGATAGGCAACAGGGCAGCGCACACAACGCACCATTTTACCTTTGTGAAAACGAAAAGACACTGCTTTAAATTTCGGAGTTAAAACATTCTCCGACTTTTGGAGAGTTGATACAGTAATTACTATACAGTAGGATTTACTGGAGTGCTGCTTAATTAATATAGGTTACCCGAGTTATTGCCAGCACTCCCAATACAATAAAATTAAAACGTTTAGGAAACTAAACCGAATATAAAACAACCCTAACTCATTTTCATGGTGAAAAACATTTGATGAACAGGGTTTAAAACGTTTAAAACGAGGATTAAATTGGCAAAGTGGTTTGGTAATTCCTATTGGCTAAATTTGAAGTCAAATTACCGGCAATGTTCATTACTTAAAAGTGCAAGTTTAAAATCAGTGTGGCTTTGTCACCCTCCTGCAGAATATTGCAGTTCAACAATGCCATCTAGTGGGTGAACATTAAAGTGCAAGTAGGCTGTGTAGTCCAGTGGTTAAAGAAACAAGCTTGTAACCAGGAGGTACCCGGTTCAAATCCCATTCAAGGATTAAATTGGCACTGTGTGACCCTGAGCAAGTCATTTTAACCTTCTCCGTCTTTCGGGTGAGGCATTGCTGCAAGTGAATCTGCAGACCTAAATGCTGCCATAGTTTAAAATCATTAAAAATATGTCACCCTTCACACATATTTGGAGATATAAAATGAAAAAAAGGATCTCTTAAAACTCTTAAACGCTGTGAATTGTCCTTGCTTTACCAGTTCCCTACCTTTAGTAGATTTGAGGCTTGAGGGATTGTTGACGAAGCAGCTGACACAGGAGTGTAAGGGGCAGCGGAAGCCCTTGTTTGAAAACACAGACGGAGGGTACTTCCTTGCGCAGTCTTCATGGTAGAATTTACCACACTGGAGAACCATGCAGCGCTTCACTTCCCCATCACTCTTTTTGCATGCAAAGCAAGAGTGGATTCCTGCAGGGGAAACCAGAACAGACGACACAAGGTTGAGGTCGGTTCACTAACACCGTGGACTAAGCATGGTGTTCCAGCATACCACAATACACAAGGGCGCTGGAACTAGGGGTGCTGGGGCTGCATTAGCACCCCCTGGCTTTGCATGGCTTCCATCATATACAGCGGTTACAGTTTTGCTCAATGGGTTTCAGCACCCCCACATTAAAAATTATTCCTGTGCCACTGACAATACAACTAAATCCGAATTAAAAAAAGAGGGTTATACCAATTAAAAAACTGCTTTCAAATGGATTTATATATACAGCACAAATAGCCACCACCAGTTTGTACACATCTTGATTGAATGCCTTGAATCATTAAAACCATGATTTTTTTAAAAATCTATTTTATCTACTGCATCTTTAGGCTTGCATTTTACTAGAAGAAATATAGGTTTGTCCTTCACAAGACCTGTAAGGAAAGGCTCTTCTTTACCTGAACTCTTACTCAATTTCAGATATTGTAGTTAGGTGTGGCATTGCAGATTGGGTGTAGGTGTAGGCATTGAAATAGCTCAGGTTGCAGTGTTTTCCATGACTTACCGGAGGTGCATTCAGGACAAAGAAACTTTCCTTCCGGTTTCTCAGTCAGCCCCAAGCAATTCAAGTGGAAATGGCCACAGCACTGCCCTTCACACAGAATCAGCGAATCGCCAATAGTTTCGCAAACCTAAAAACAATAATGAGATCTATATATATAACATACAACAGGGCATGCGTTGTGTTGCATTAACATACAGCTGTAGTTGGGTTGGAGGCATGAAGCGAAGCAACACAACTCAAGTCCTGTAGTGTGTTATCCCACTTATAAACACGGCCAAATATTATTTTTATTTTTTTTTAAACCCTTTTTTTTTAAAAAAAAAAACAATTTTATAGGGCTTTGAAGAAGGGTACATATTGACCTTCGAAGGTTCAGAACATGTTACCGAAGGAAGGTTAGAACCTTCGATTGTACTCATTTGCATAATTTACTGGTGATGTCACCACAGCTACTATTTATATTTGATTGAAAATCCTATTTTACAGGTAAACAATATAAATGGAATAAAACATTCATATGTAGTTTAAAAATATGTTATAGAACAGTAATCATGTTTTTATAATTTAAATAAAAATACACATTTAATAATAATAATAATAATAATAATAACAGCAACTGATGATTGTAAAGTGACCCCAGAGACTGGATGTGCCTCCATGATACATCAAACGCTTGCAGAGTTTGTATTCAAGTTTTTTTTTTGTTGGTCGTCTGGGCATTTAACAAATAAAAATTCCAAACAGCAGAGGGGCTGCAAGACATTTTTTTCAATACAGCTTACGATGTACAGTGCTTTGTTGTCGAGATTACGAATGAAGACATTTTCCTCAGGTTAACACAAGCTTTATAAATTAAAATGATTAGTGTTTCATACTGAATCTACCACAGCACTTCTCCTACGCTGTCTTGTACAGTAGGTATTCAGGACATATTTTACTAAAGCACTAACCCCCCCCCCCGTTTCTATCTGTTGTTAACATTAAACTGGAGATTCAATGTTTCCATTTATTTATTCCAAAGATAAGCGAGGCATCATTGAAGCAAGGTTATTTAGTCCCATTGGTTTTAGAGTATACCAGAGCGCTTCATCATTTCAGTGGCACAAGGAAATTTGGTGTGGGTGAAAGGAAAAACAGCATCAGGGGGGTATTTTAATAATGATGAGGGCACAGGGGATTACAAAGCACAGCATACATCCATCTATAGGGGCTTGCTTTCTCTTTCTTTGAAAGCTTTGTGATTTTCTGTTTCTTTCTTTTAGGAAACGATTTCTAGCCCATTTTCATCCGTAGTGATAACAAAGCTGTCGGGTTTAAACACACACTGCCCCTCTTTTAGTTTCATCCAAATCAATAAAAAAAAAACACCAGCTGCCCAAGCATTTATTTTTTTTTGTGCTCGTTTCACTTTTGTTTTCTTAGACTTCATTAAGTTTGACTTTAGTTCTTCGTGTCTCTTGCTGAAGGAACGTCACTCATTTTGAAAAACGTTAGAAAGACCTCTCACACCAAGGTGTATATTTACTGCAAGTTTAATATGTTGTGTATTGATCATTTATTAAATTGAACTGTGCTTAGGCAAAAATTAGTTCTGCCATGCATTGTGCTATATATCTGCATGGTTAAAAATCCTCAACAACCAGTTAGGCATCTGAACATTCAGTTATATATAAACACACACACACATACACACACTTTTTTTTAGCTCAGTTTTCCATACAGTGGTTACGGATCTAAGAAAGAACTCCATCCCAAACCTCTCTAGTAGTACAGGAATGGCAACTCCACTCAAAACCAGCAAACTGATTCAATATGAACATCTATGACCACTTTGTTTTCTATTTCAGTAAATGTGTGCTGGTACTGAAGAGACTTGTTATAGCATGTGGTTAGAGATGAATTCATAATCTTTGCATCAGTAACTAGTGCTCTAACTGGCAGATTGTGCTTTTCAGTGTAGCAGATGTTGGGACGTACAGATATTGGTTTACAGAGCAGAACGAAAGTCACCTGACACATATTATCCTTTTTCACATTCCCTCCACGTTCAGACTTCTTGGAGGAGACAGATGCCTCTGTCTGAACCTCATCGACACTTTCGCAAGGAGACTCTGGACGCTCGTCCCCGTGCCCGTCAGAGGAGGTCTGGAGCAGGGACACACACAAACAAAATATTAACATGAAGTTTAATTTGACTTCAGCTGGAATGAATACCCCACTCCTGAACTCTATACAAGGGTTGGAAAATGCCAAGGGGGCACTTTCTCAGCAGTTTCAATATGTGCATAGGTCATGATGTAAATATAAGGCTGTCTAGTGCAGTTTTTTTAATGAGAGTAAAAATCCTCAAATTATTATAATTAGGAAATTGCATTAAAAAAACCAAATTATAATTTGGAAGTACCACTTATATTATCTAGATACATTTGAATGTGAAGTGAAATTTGAAATAGAAAAAAAGCACACGTTGGTGTTAGTGTTGACTGCTGTGCGTCTTCGTTTACCTCATGTTCTGTGGAGGAGGCTGGAGGGGAGGCGCTCTTGCTGGCCGGGGCAAGCAGCGCTTCCCCCCCGGCAGACGAGCGCTTTCGCTTCTTCAGGGGCTTGCACTTGTCCGACAGTTTACTTTCTACAAAGCAACCAAACAAACATGCCGGTAAATCCAGCTGCAATCTAAAACACTACAACTAAAACAAAATCAGTTCAAGAGTCTTACCAGACTGGCTATTCTGCACATCCAAGGCAGTTTGCGATACTTCAGTCTCTGGAGCAGGTTTTGATTTAGATGGTTTAATTGGGTTCTTCTGGGTGGAGGAAAGTGTGCAGCGGGTTAGATTTAGCCAATTGAAAAATCAAGAGACAATAAGGCTTGTGTGGGTTTATTTTCTATTTTTTTATTACTTGGGCTGTAATAATGACTTAGGGTTGGTTGCAAGCATCCGTCTTTATGTAACCTAAAACCTTTCTTGCAATAGCTCTGACTACTACAAGTGTAACAGTAATAAATATTAAAACATGCAAACCAATTTAGATAAGAGCGAATTGGCATAAAAATAAAATGCAATACAGCACCTTGCGACTGGGACTGCCCTCCCGTCTGACTCGCTTCTGGGGTCGTGCTGGAAGGTCTTCTGTATCCAAGGGCCTCTTTTTCGATCTTTTAGGTTGTGCTACTTCTGCCTTTCCTACAAAAAAAAAAAAAAAAAAGTTATCAACACATGACACAAGAAACAACATTACTACCAACTAGTATGTAGTTAGATCAGAGGCAGTAGGTCAGGGAATCATTGACAGCAGCTGATCCAGACTTATGATTTTCAGTAAAAAGTGCCAACATGCATTACTGTCCATCACCACTCCATGGAAATTCCTTGTAACTCACCTTTGGGTCCTGACCTTTTTTTAGTTTTTTGAGCAGTGCTGGGTTGGGTCTCTTCTGCTTTTTTCTCTGAGGGGGGGGGGAAGAGAGATAAACAAAATGGTAACACGAGGTAGTACAGATGTTATTTTCTATTTCGTTTCCACAATTAAACTTCAACATATTGGCAATTTTTGTAATCAATCAAAAAAGCCTACTCATAGACCTTTTCCTGAGAGTGATGTTACTATTTCTATGCAACACTAGATGCACACAACATGCAATAACAAAATGAAACACAAACGTCACACCAGTGCTTCAACATATTTTGGCCACGGACACTTTTTGTACTTCTCAATGTCGAAGGAATGACCATTTTTCTCACTTGACATTTAATTACATTCATATTCCAAAACATACAAACAAAATTACATTAAACAGATTTAACAAATGGCACCAAAGTAGAGAGCATGCCCACATAGTAGATTGTGATGGGTTTAGTTTCCCTGTCAAAGCATCAGTATTGCAGTGTTCAAGATCATGTCAGCTGCTGTCACGGGCACAGCACTTAGGTCTTATGGGCTCAGATCGGCCCACGGGCACAGCCTTGAAGACCGCTCCCCTCACCTGAGCCTGGAAGAGGAGAGGTGATCCCAGCCCGAGCCTTCCCAGTTACAGCCTTGGTTTTAACCACGGCTTTCTTCTTGCTGCTCTGTGGACTCATCACGGATTGAAGCAAGTCTTTATTGCCACTTTCATTACAAGCATCAGGGGACTCTGCAACAACCTATGGGTGGAAACAGAAGGGGAATCAATGTACTGCTAACACATTTAAATAAAAAGTGTCTGGATTCCTGCATGTTAAACTGAAAATAAGCAACATCTAAGCAGAAGTAAGACTTCACGGACAGGGCAGAAATCCACTCCATGTACATAGAAAAGCTTGTCCAGGTTTCACCCATTTGCAAGCTGGGGATCTATTGCTCATTGGTGTGTGTGTGTCTGTAGCCCCGACAAGCCTGGCTGCAGGAAGTGAGGTGCATATGCCAATATAACACTATGTGCAGGTTTATAAGGTACTGTGGAGAAAAACAATATGCAGTCTGCCGAGCAAAAACTGTCAAAAAAGCCTAGTGACGTAGGTAGCTCTTGAGGGTAGATGGCCAAAATGAAGAGCTCCAGTATTGTAATTGTGAAATTAAAAAATGCCAGTAATTCACATGTGCATAATCCTGGCAGCAACTTTTAGTTTTCAAAATGACAGAGTTGAACAGGCATGACACTGCTTCCCAGTACACAGCATGTCTTGTATTTTGGTAGCAAATGAGTCAATGACTACAGAATGCTTGACTCACAGTTCCCCTTCGGAAACTGAACATACTGTATAGTAACTCCACAGAATGCACAACATACTGTACAATGAAATTTGCAGGAGCGTAGGGACAAATTTGGTTTGCAGTTTTATTGTGTGTTGTCCTTTTTAGATCATGTTTGTGAACACATTCAAACATTACATGATAAAACTGTACCTAACTGAAAAGTAATACAGACTTACAACACACCACCACCACAAGATTTGATATATATATATTATATATGTATATACTAGATAGTATATATTCTATATATTAGTATATATTAATATATATATAATATATATATATACATACATATATATATATATATATATACATATACATATACATTATATATATATATATATATATATATATATATATATATATATATATATAGAAATGTTGGTTTCAGTATGTTATAAAAGTTCAATCTTATTAGGAATTCCATGGAGTTGCCAGTACAACACACTCTATATTGATCTACTTTGTAGTTGCCACACATTTGGTTACAAACTAGATCAACATATATGTAGTTTCTACACAAAGCTATAGGCTAGGTCTCACCTCGTCAGGATCTGGGTGGTGGAGACCATACATCTTCCTGAAGGATCATCCTAGACATTTAACCATCTTTGCAGCTGTACTTCAAGAACATATAATTTGCTACATCCTCTAATGCTCTTTTACTTATGCAGCAGAACCAACAATGGATTTACCAGGGCTTACGTGACAGTAATGTGTCTTTCTTGGGCCGATTATGCCAGCCCAATCTCTAATCCCAGGTAATGCCAACATGTCAGGAAGAACGTGAAGATATTTTTTACTCTGGTCTTGAAATGTATTGCTGTTAAGTATCACAAGGTAAGTGTCCAAAGAGAGTCACTGGATACACGTATGATGCATCCCGGTTGTCAACCAGTGTGTTATTTTTTTGTGTTCCTTAATGTAATTTTCTATTTCAGTCACCTCATCCTGATGACTTTTTAAAACTCAGGAGGTAAAAAGTCATATTTTAAAATGCTAGTTTGATATACAGACTGAGAAACAGACTCCAGTATTCAATGACTTGTACCAAGAGTCTTACATTTCATCAAAGACAGACAGCCGCCATTCACCTCCAGATTACTTAACACTCAAGTTGTGCTTAAGAATGTTCTTAGCAAGTATTAACACAGTTGGCCAAGAGATTTACATATATGCAAAACTCAGTGTTAGACACTACACACTTAACTATACTATAGCTACCCCTGGAGGTATAAGAAAATAATGCATCACCTTGACATGTTCTTGTCTTCTAAAATCTAGTTTTCAAATAGCATAAGCTTTCAGTTTTTTGGGCTCAATTAAAAAAACAAATTAAAATGTTTTTAGTGATTATTGAAACCATTTGTTATTTCACTCAAACGATTACTTGCAGGCAATTAGAAGGCGGTTTGTATATTATACAGCTACCTGCATATCACAATATCCATCACTTAGCATTCCGTCCATGGTCATGGTTTTCAGTTTGTATGTGGTTCACTGTTGCTGGCTTTGTCATCAGTTCTGTAATGACCACTCGAAAAATAAATGCGCCGATGATGGAGGGGGCAAGCCATTCAACACCACTGTATTGTGCTGTATCACCAGACAAAGTAGACTAATGGTTAAAGTATTTGCTACTTCCACCTTTTCAATAAAATACACACATCTATTAGTTCTACCTCCTTCCAAGGAGCCTTTTAGGTACTGCATCCCTAACTTGATTGGCTGGTGCGCATTACTATAGAAACAAGAAAAGGGGTCTGGTTCCACGAAAGGGCTGGCTCTGCGAGATCAACAGGGTGGTGCAGACTGTTGTGTAGCTGTAAATGCTTAGGTCGCCAACGTGGTGACTTGATGGTCAAATCTACTGGCCATATTAAAACTGAAGGTCGTATTTGGCGTCCTGATTTGAACCACCATTTGTGTTTACTCGAGCCATTTTAAAAACCACACCTCACACAAACCAGAGATTATATACCCCCTTACAAGGAAGCCCTGTGAGTAGTCATGCACGCAGATACCAGGTCCAACAGCACTTCAGCAGTAACACAGCTCCCCAGCACATTCCTAATGCAATGGCAGACCTCAATGACCTGCTCTTATACAAACCTGGCTGGTTGGCTGTGCTGCGTTTTTCCGTCTCCTGGGAGTGGGGGCTGCCCTGTTTTTCCTTTTATTAACTAGGGTGCTGCGCCCCTTTCCTGGTTCTGTCCTTTCAGATACCTTATTCACAGGAGTCTTTCTAGTCCTTGAAGTGCTAGTGCGTGTGCGGGAAGGGGTGTTCTGTACAGCTGGTTTCAAATCTGCGTCGGCCTCTTTTTCTTCCGGCTCCGATGTCTCGCTGGTCTCGCCCCAAGGCCCTGCCTCGATCCCCACCTCCAGAAGCACCCGCGGGTTCAGCCTAGGCCTCTTGTTCTCGTAGACGAACGCATACTTGGCCATCCGCTCCTTCAGCGTCATCCCCAGGGCTTCTTGTGCTTGGGTGATGCCAAAATCCCACTGTGTGCGCAACTTCACTGAAACTGGTTTGAGCAACTTTAAGAAAAGAAGAAAGATTAATGAGGAGTAGGATGTACTGCTATTACATACCTTTTAGTCCAACTACAGGCCTAACATCAGGGATACTGGTAATTTTAAAACGTATACTTTGATTGATCTGCCTCGATTTCTGGAAAACACAGAATTTAGCCAACACAGAAAATAAGAAAATAAACTACAAAAGATGGGGTAACCCAAATCGAAGATGGTTTGATGTAGGACATACAATTTTACAAGCACTTAGATTTTGCAATTGTATTATTCCGAAAGAACCCAACTAAAACTTATTTTCTCTATTAAAAGTATCTTGATATCAGTAGTAACCACATTTCGCAAACCTTTTTTTTCTCGCTCCTGGACGTGGCTTGCTTGGCACTCTCCAGGCACAGGCCCTCGTACTGCTCCTGCCCCTCAAAGGGGAAGATGCTCTTCTCATATATGTAGGCCCTTTCGGGAGCATTCCCCAAGAACTGCACGTGATATTGCACTAAAGTCCTGCTGTTCTGTCCTGCAAAACCCAATTTCACACATCTGTTCCAATACACATGTTATTGCGCAGCATATTTTGAAACTGCTTTCAGTATTTCATGGTTCTACAGCTATTCAACAGTAGGTTCCACATACTTGGCATAAGGTCCTAACCAAATGCATGCAGACAACCTTCATCCAGGAGACCAATTTCATGGAAAAACTAATACAAAATGGACTGATCATTTAGCACATAAACTAAAACTTTCTGATTTGCTTGAGGAATCTTAAGGCCCTGCAGACCTCATTACTTCTTTACCGGTCTTGAGGAGGACCTCTATGGAAATCTGCATTTTCAAGTGTATTCTTTTAAACGGGACTGCAGTCACTAGCATTGAGATCTGTGAATAGTGATGGCACAGGATGTGACAGCTGGTTTTTATACATGTACAAATCTGTGTAGACTTGAGTGAACTGTAGGTACCTTTCAGTTTAACGTGATGGTTCAGATTTGGATCCGTTGCAACCATGCAAGGCCACCAGGGGTACCCAGACACCTTGGTCCAGACCACATCCCCTACATTGAACTTCAACGGGAGGTCCAACTCTTTGTCTTTATGGGACCCCTGCCAAACAAGAAACTCAAGTTAGTAAACTCATTTCTGTGCACAAATGAAACAGATATGTCAGTGACATGGATCCCCACCATTTTCCAAACCAGTCTATGTTCTTCCAAACCAGTCTGGCCAGGGCCAGCAGGAGGTAGCAAACTAGACAGAGTCAGAGTAGTACTTTATATCCGAGTGGGTTTGGTGCACAAATCATCTACATTTCACCAAGACGCTACAGCTTAGCTAAACCACTGGTGGAAAAGCACCTTTACTATAAACACACACTACATTCTCAAGGTGCAATAAAAATCTAGATCACCAACACCAGACACCAGAACAACCGTTCTTCATGTTACTCATTCAGTGTTTTAACCAGAATGATGGAGGTTATTAAGCAGCCCACTCATGACACATTACCTAGCCTGCCTGGGAACTGGATGCTGAAATTCTGGTAAAAGCCAGTCACTAGCTTGTCATCACGAGGCCTTTTACTTCTGGAGGCCTCGGTCCAGGTCTCAACCCAGCTCCCGAGAATGGACATTCAATGTGTCAGGAGGACTTTGGGCGAATGGCACGGTTCCAAATTATGTTGCATGAACACTCCCTCATTACCACCTGCACAAGCTTAACATATTAATTTTGGCACACATATCAAGTGAACATATTTCACTGAATAATTGTATTAGCTGCTGGCAGTGGTTGAAGGGTGGTGCTGTGGTTTTACATAACTTGGCAGCGATAAGATTAGTGGTTTCCTCATTGCAGGATGGAGAAAATGAGAGCAGACCCAAGGTGGGTAACAGCAGCAGGGACCTATACCTACCATGTTTTCTCTTTAGCGATAGTTGTTGATTTAACCTCTGGACTGCACATTTACAACAATATTTCCCTAATTACTGTAATGTTTTCCAAGGTTTTTCTGGTGACAAACTATTAGTGTAGTGTTAAATTCTTTTTGAGACGAATTTGAAGGCAGAAAATAAAATTATTTTATATGTAGTGGATTCAGGTATCCCAATCATTTTTAAAGTGGAGGAACAATCCAGAAAGATGATACTTATTATTTATTTCAAATAGAACTCTGCGTTATTGATTATTTAAAACCCTAGTTTTTTATACCACAGTGGGGGAAGGGGGAATTTTATTTTTTATTTTTTGGAATGTCACATGGTGTTCTGGTGACAGTTGTTGCCAATAATTTATTTTTATTGTTTTATATAATTAAGGAAATATTGGCTTTCTTAAATTAAACGCACATGCATATTCGTAAACAACACAATAAAGCAAATCAAAACAGCTGAATACAGATAGAGTGATGATATGTTAATTACCAAAGCAAAAACTGTTGCCAAGGAAGCTATACAAAACTATTTTTTGCTTTTCAAAATGGCATTAACTATAAAAATAAATAAACAAACAAACAAACAAACAAACAAACGTGCCCTTTCATGTTCAAGGGGAAATCGGTGATTCAGCAAAATGACAGGACCCTAGGGTTTACATTGATTGACATCAGGGCAGAACACAGAGAAATATCAGGCTGGATTTTATGGGCGAGCTGGTACTCATTTGCAAGGAAGGATGACAAAGTTCTCTCACGCAGGCAGGTGAAAGTCACAGCTTGAATTTCATGTGTGTGTGCTGGGGGGTATTTCCCCTCTATGCTGCAGCCAATTGACATGCTGCAGCCAATTTTAAAAATTTTAGGGGGCGGGTGATGGGGGGGAAAAAAAAACACTTGCATATGCATATATATATATATATGTTTTACTGCATCACCATTCACACTGGTGGTGCTTTAAAATAAGTTGCTTTCAGGAGAACAGCTGTTCATCACTGTGAGACAGAGCACTCTCCATTGCCGGACATGAAGCTTTCGCTGCAGCAGAAGAAAAAGGTGTTTTTTTTTTTTTTTTTTTTTTTTTTTTTACACTCAGCCTTATTTCTGCCTCAAAAAAAAAAAAAAAAATCATGTTTGGTCACTGCTACATATATTGTAATCATAGCTAAAAAACAAACAAACAACAACACTGCACCATTGAACCTCAATGTGAAATAAACATTAAGCGGGAAGCTAAGCTTCTAAGCTTTCCAACGATACTGCCCCTTTCAGAATATCTGCTACAATAACGGAGCAATACACTCAAAACCTAGGACTATATAAAGGAGGAAAGGACAGGCAATCCCGTGATGCAGTTTGGTACTCAATTAGACACTGTTTGTGGATCCCACTCAGTACTGAACACATTGCAGTGATGCGGTGTTGCAGTGCCAGGATATACCAGTATTTTTTTAGTAACAATACAAAATACCGTTAATATAAAAGTGACTGACTTATTTATGCTTGATTATGTCAAGAAACATTTTGCCACAGCAAGTGGAAATACGTTAAAAGCGTTGCAAATGCACAGTTTTTGTGATCTACGGGCTTCAGAAATGCCTCCACTGTTTAACTCCTACCACTGAAGACATCATTTTCCTATCGTTCTTTATATAGTCCTAGCTCAAAACGAAACCTAAGCAGTGAACTCTGTCACATGATGAGAGGCTTAACTTCAGGCAGTCGTAGTTCCGGCTAGGAGTACCGTATACACATACTGAATATTTCTTTGGAAAGCCCAGAGTCTATACTTCTAAACAAGCACCAAGTCTGTACTTTTAAACAAGCCACAAGCTTTTACAGTGCCCGAGTAATATGTGCGTAACCTTCGGTGCACTTGTGCTCCAAAATTAATGGGGGTGAGTTTTAAGAGTTAAAGCGAACGTCACCGCTTGCAAAACACCTAGATGGACTTAATATTGTATTTTTTCCCCCCTAAAACTGTTTACTTATTGCAGCATTCTTGAGTTTCTATAATGCTCAAAGATAGCGGCCGAGAATCACGCAAGAGACAATAAAGTGTTGCAGCACTTAAACTGTCCAGCACTGCTTTGATTTTTTAATTTTAACCAGAACTAGACTAGTCAGAAAGCGGCTCATAGTGCTTTCGTCACAGACACCCTCTTCTTTAGAGGTGTTTGTAGTGTTTCAGGCATTCCAAATTGTGAAAAATACAGTAGCTCTTTAAACACCTTTGCGGGATTTTCCCCGCACTGAAAGTTGCAGATATGAGGGAGCAACTTGGAAAATGCGCAATTCCCACGATCCCGTGCTGAAATTCAAGCCCTGAAAGTTTAATAGTATTTTTGGATTTTCCAGCTCCTAAGTGCAAAAATGCAAGTGTGCATACAGACAGATGGATGAACAGAAATACAAACACCGCCTAGAACCACTATTCTCAATAACTTCTTCATGACAACTGGAGAAGCATTTCTTGTGTGAAATGTGACAATGGGGCAGAGTGAGCTCATTGGAGTTAATAGGAGGTCCAAGACGAGAACACTATGAATGTACACACTTAACTATGTGCAAGTTAATTGATCAGTTTAAAACACCGGGGGCCCCCCTTGGACTACAGCATTCCTGCTGCCCCCAGAACATCAGATATGTGCTCATCTAGTGGCAGAACAAACTATAAACAGCTAAAGTCAAATCCAATAAACTGAAATTACCCAAGATCAACCAGCAATAAACCCTATAAATCCCCCCAGGCTTCTCAGCTTTCAACTGTGCAGTGTTAAAACTTATTAGAAGCAGTCCAGCCTTCCTCTGACATTACTCATCGTGTAGTTTTAGATACATTATATATAGCAGGCTGTGATTAATAGCCACTAGAATGTGGAGATAATCAAGCTTCCTAAACATTTCTCCATGACCCAGGAGGGAAAAACAGCCTAATGAAAACCAGAGCGCATGTTCTCTACACAATCAATTTTTAGTAGGAACAGTTTTGTATTGAAAGCTCTTTATTTGTCATGAAAACAAACCAAAAACATTTGCATTCATCGACACTGGATAACAAGGGGGTTGGGCGAGTGTGAAGGGCTTTTCTCTACGTAACTTTCTGCATTAGAATTTTATGTGTGTTTTCTGGTAACTTTTCAGTGCGTCTTTCATGCCAACCCCACCATAAATTGTTTCCTTAAAAGCAAAGAAATGTGTTCTGTAAAATCAAACCTTTGTCAAAGACCAGCTGTGTATCAAAGTCCCTTAAAGTCATTAAAAAGCAAGTTTGCCTATGAAAAGCCCAGCAACGTGATTTACACTTAACTGCTGTACCAACAGCCGCACATCTATATCCATTAAAGCAGACTAGATGCACTAAGACACTCCTGAGGAGCACAGAATACTCGACGGTTCTTTTCACCTATGGAACCGAACCAGTGAAAGGATAAGATAAAACATAAGACAATATCCAACCTTTTGAATCTCTTCTGGGTTACCCGATGGGGGTGGTGGGGATGTCTGCACTGGTGGTGGTGGCGGCAGCAGCACAGGAGAGGAGCTCTCTGGCTCCAGCTGCTGGTCAAACTTGAGGTTTCTCTTCCGCTTCACTCTCCCTTTATTTTTTCCACCCTTCCTTTTCTCCATTGCGGTGGTGTTGATGGTCACACCATCCTCGTCCTCACAGAAGCAGGACTCGAATCGGGGCTTCCCGTTGGAGACAGTTTTGGTGATCTTCAGCTTTATCTCAGGCGATTCGCTCTTTTTCTGGGGGCTGGTGTGCTGTGGGGGCGACTCCGTTCCCTTTAAGACCAGTGGTTCTACGCACAGCTTGGCCACCTTGTCCTGCTCCCCATTTAGCACCCGAGAGGTCAAGTCTTTCAGGGTCTCGGTCAGAGGGTCGTGCCCGTTGATTTTGTGCAGGACGCCTTCTTGCAAGGTGGCAGCCAACTGAGCAGCAGCTTTGTCCATGAGGATCGCTTTGTCGGCACTCATCTCTGTGGCCGTCTGGTTCTTTCTGCTGCCCAGGGCCTCTGGGACTGGTTTCATACTGGCAGGGGTTAGATGTTCCGGCATTGACGGAAGAGAGCTGCCCTTGACATTCAGATCCATTCAGTCCAGTTGTTTCCAATCGCAATCAAACTGCAGCAAAGACAAAATTGAAAGATGAAAAGTTAAATCACAAATTGAAAAAAGAAAAATAACTAGTTTTCCAGTGTCCCTCTTTTGTTCTTGTGGGGTTCAATAACAATTAAAAATGAGCCTGCGGTTCATGCCATTATTAGGTGGGCGGTGTGTTTCAAGCCACTGCCATGGATTGAATTATTGTGAACTGCGATGTTACTGGTTACAGTGTAGGCTCTTGATCTTATTTACTTACATAGCTAGCTCAGAGACTGAGACTGTATTGTTGACTGGAATGCAATGTTGATTTGGATTTCATGTTGTCTTTTACATTTGAAAACAGTATTTGTCAGGGCCATAGAAAGTTACATTTCCACTGTAGGCCCATTCCACATAAGGGATGTTACAGTTTGAAGCACACCCTCCTGTGTTATAGGCTGAAAACTTTGTTCAACACACATTTAAAGTTTCTTAGAGGAACATTTTCTTGATACAAAATTTGAAAATTGATTTCCAAATGTTGCTATAACCCACAACGTGGAATGGGCCTGTACCACCTACTGTAGGCATCTAATAGTGTTACAAAGTCCAAATGATGATTCTGATTAATACCATGGAACAAAAAAGAAAAAGACAGTGAGCCTATTTTTAAAACTTAAGTCTTCATGTTATCTTAATAGTACAGTACTTGCACCTACATTCTGCATAAATTTGCAAATGATTTCCCGTTCTTATCAAACATTATTTCTTTCAAAAAGATTATGTAAAACTGTTCAAGTGGATTAAGAAAGATTAAATAATTCACAAAAACATTGGGTTAAAAGACCGCTATACACCAGATGCGATGTGATTTTACATTGGGTGACAAGTTATTTTCAAACCGACATGACCTCACACTCATGAAGCGACACGGCAAATTAGAAAACTGCCAGACTACATTGTTTAGAAATTTGGATCAGAATAGTTAGCTGTACTTGGGATAGAAATTTTGAACACATTTCCTATTCGAATACAGGGGGGTCCAACATTTTCAGGCATTCGATTACCTGAACTCTAGTCCCTGCTCTTACGCTCCCAAGAATATGGCAAATATCCTGTATGTATGTGTACTACAAAGCAGACCGCATAATAGAGCAAGACAGGAGCCAGCAGGATTCACGAAGTGGACAAACCATGTCCAAGGCGAGATTTGTTCGTTCAATACTGTATTTCCTTAGGCACAGGTTTTTCCTTGTTTATTGAATTAAAACGTATAGCTCAATGAAACTTGTATCGAGACACAGTTGAGCAGCAACGTCACACCACGTATCCCTTGTAATTAAAGTTACAGTAGCATAATGCTGCGCAGTAGAATTTTTAATTTTTTTTGCTGTATTCAGAATAAAATAACCCATCATACAGCAACCCAGATATTCTACATCTGTTTATTTTTAACAAATAACATTCATAAAATATGAATAGTGCAAATATTGGAACCTGGCCAAAATAATAAAAATACATTCCCGGACTACAACAGTTTAACATTATTAAGTACTGACATCAGATTAATCAAAGTCATTACTTTGTTTATTCAATAACGTGTACATAAGGAAAATTTGGAAAACAATGTTCAATTATGTTTTTTCTCCTCACTGCAGCGAGTCCCCACACAGCACAGATGTTCTGAAGACGTGTGAGCGTCCTCCGATCTCACAAGCCTAAAGCCAGAATCGCTTTTACGCCGAGCAATCCAGAGCAGAGGTGGGTAGGCTACCGATCCCGAAGAAAAGAGACCAGCCCTGCCTCTTATCCACTCTGAATGTGCTCGTGTCTGGCCACTAGGGTCACTGTTGTGAGATGAAGAAGAGTCGTCCCTGCCGGATTCCCATCTCCCGCCCCGGGAGTGTCAGAGCCAAGGTGACACCGCTTCAGAGTCCGCAGCCAAACTCAGCCTCTTTGCAAAGCCCAGGCGTGAACTGGCAGCGCCCAAGCCGTGCGACTCATCCTGCGCTCCCAGCGGCAGCTCTTTGACTGGATGAGCCACTGGGGAATCCCTGGTCGTACTTTTAGTGGTCAGTGCAAATGTTGACCTTCACAGAAAGTCAACAGTAGATGTTTTACATTGAAATGCCGTTCAGAGTTAAAAATAATTCCTTTCCCAGTATCTTGCTTTTTCTTTTCAGTCATTACATTTGCTTGGCATTTAGTATGTCTTTATATTAGTGCTGTGATGAACACAGGATTTTCATGTTGGCATATTCGCTCATAGCTTAAATATTCGCCCATTTTTCAAAAAGGAGTAGCAGCCATTACATTGCTCTGAAAGCAAGCAGAGGCAGCATAGCAGCAGGGCAGGGTGTGTGTCCGTGGACCGTGTGTGCCTTTATTTTATAGCAACACCTTACAATATATAACATTAAAACAGAAAAATATCCCAGGAGTAAAGAATTAGTTGTGTAGGACTTACTTTACCACAGTGAATTAACTACAAAAGAAAGGATGCCAAATAGCAGTTCAAGTTAAACGTTTTTTTTTGTTTATTCCTGAAATAAACAGCACAAAATTGACAACACCTTTTATTTTTTTTTTCCATTCCTTGCCACTGCCATTTCTTCACAGTAAACAGTGTCTATAGACACTTTTCATAAAGTACAGTAACAACACGGTTTGTTTGTGGCTTTTGTAGCTGAACAAGCAAAACAAACTGAAATTTAATTTTAAACACCTCAGTAAAAACGTGGAAATAGCATTGTAAAGTGAAGGTGAAAAAACTCACCGTTTTGGTTTTTGTTTATTACATTCCACATACAAAAAAACCACAAATTGTTTATATATTGTAGCGTGCACGGGAGAAGGCAGCAGCAGGGCCGGTAGGTGACAATCACATACAAAGACATGAGCCCGATATACGCTCCTTGCAAAGGAGCCGGCTCTTCTGTACAGCGGTATCGGCGCTATGTTTTAGTGTGAGAGGTCCTGGGTTCGCATCTGCCCTCCACCTGTGTAATGCGCCTGCCTGCGTGAACAGAGATCACTAACATAAAAATAATGTGTGTATGTATATGTATATATTTAGGCAATACACACACACACACAAGAACTCTATATAAAAACCACTACAGAACATTCAGTTAGGTGGCTACTGTTTAAGCAAGGTATTTCAGAATGATGTGCTTGCCTTTTGCTGTCCCATGAGATTTTGGTTCGCTCTGAAGCACAACGTGTTTGACACAGATGACTTTCGATAGAGATCACTATGCGTGCAAGCACATAATCTGGTTTGTTTACTTTTTGCTGTAAAATAAGTAGAGGTTCAAGAGCTGCTGTATTAATCTCACATCACACTGAACTCTTTTTCATTTGCCATTTTTTGAAACTATCGCGCAAATTTTGGTGAAATGGTAAATAAGTGCAAGGTATTTTTGTCACTTGTAGTGAATTACGAACATCTGATTTTTGTATCCGAACACATGTAAACATACATTTGTTAGAATATTCAGATATTTCTCCCAGCACTACTTTATATTCATCATAAAGTTAAATAAGCTTTATAAATGTCAATGTTACCCAAGTTTGGCTTCCTTCTTTTAACACTTGCTATATACATTAACTTATTTCAGTTTACAAAATAACGTTTGCAGGTGTAGTGCTCCCAGAAATTGTTTCACTGCTTAGCAACAGTGCAAGAGCTGCTGTGTGCAGTTATTACACGGAAATTCAAGCAAAACATTAGCGGAAAACAAGGCAACAAAATTGGCAACATAATTAATTAGGGTCCTTACATTTAATATGCAAATAACGATGCTTGACTTTGGGTTTAAGACTAACTTAACACTTGTCAAGCGTCAGCATTTAAAAAGAAGAGTTTGCTTTTACTAGCAATTAAGACTTTTTTTTGTGTACCTGAACATGTAATATGCTATTTGATTAATTTTTCATGTAATCGTGTATTCAACTACACTGGCCCATCCCTAATCTATATGATTATTTGGGATAGTCTATAGGAGGAATAATCGCTTGTCGCATCGCATCTGGTGTGTAGTGGCCTTAATAAAGGTACTCATCCATAAACTCAAAAATCAGATTACAAATTCAAACGTTACACAGCTGGTTTCACAAACCACGACTAGCAAAGTTATCTGCCTACCTAATGTAACTTTATATAAGGCAAGGGGTCTGTGTGAAATGTATACCCTGCCAGGATAAAGAACCGCTGGGTAGAGCATATCACAGCAGATCCTGTGATATCCTGATTCCTGACAGCAAACAGAAAAAAAATAAAACTACATTGACACATCTCACTCCACAGGATCCAGTGAAAACGCTTTAAAAAAATAATGAAATTCTAGTCAAACTAAGTAGTTTTTAAGAACTAAATCCTAAATATATAGTGGAATGAAAATAGCATTCTGCAAAAACTGAACTGATAAGTGTAGAAAGAAAAGAAAATAAACACATGCCTGCATCAAATGTACACACACACAGATAAAATTTGTATTGTCCTTACACCCCCTATTATACAGGCAGACTGCATTATAAACTTTATGCCTTTCTAAGAATTATTTTTCTTCCTTAATTGCAAGTTGAACAAGTGGAGAAAATGCATTCAGGAGCGAAAGCAAGATTCCAACGCTAGGCAAACTGTGTAAAAGCTCAGAAGTATTTCTCAGACATGGCTTAATTAAGACTGCCAAAGCTTTGGCCTAGGACAGCTGAATTTGTTCAGAGACCCTCACAATGAAAACAGTACATTGGAAAAAGTTTCTCTTTATCTCAGCTAGATCGGTTACCAGCTGTTAAAATCCCTAAATGGATACCAAAGCACAAGATGAATGTCTGCCTACCAGAGTATTTATAAAATGGCCTCCCTAAGCAGTTCTGGTCAGTCTTATGAACTGCAGCTTAAAACTGAATGTTTTTATTTGCCAATTATGAGTAAATTGTTGGTTAGTTTATAAAATGTTTTCAGGTATGTCAGATTTTCTGATTTTGTTTTTGGTTATGTAGTAAAAGTATGAAACAACAAAACACTTGGAATTCGGTTAAAATGATCGGTAGGCCGGGGGTTACATTAAACCACCCCATTAAAAAAGGCTTAAACATTCACATATGGGGGCCCCAGTGAAATGTAATCCAAGTGTCAACTACCACCATCACAACGGGCACCTTTGGGGGCATTTTCTGAGAAATATGTTTAAAATATTTACATATGAGCTACATCGCTTGTTTTGAGGAGATTGCTTCAGTCTGATTTCAGAGCCAAGGTCTACAAAAGGCATTTTGCATTTCCACCCTCTTATTTATTTAAGTTACTGATTGTATCAAAGTATATACACTGGATAAGTGGAAAATTTAATGAAAGAAATCAGGAAGAATGTTGGTCAAAATCCATGTTACACTTCAGAAAAACACCCAGTTTGTTTTTGTCCACAAGGAATGAATATGGTTCTGTTGATTTTAAATAAAGGGGGCAACCTACAACAAGCAGCTGCAGAGGCAGAACCAATTTCAATATACTGTATTCCTGTTGCTACAGTAGATGACAAGCACTGTACTTTAAATGAGTAGTGCTATATACTTTCTAGGACTCACAGCAGGGCAGCAAATAACAGGCCTCAAGCCACACAGAGAGCCCAACCCACAATTAAAACAGCAGCCTCCACCAACTGTGATCTAAATGTGTACTGTGAGGGTTTTCTGGCCATGAACAAACACTATTTTATAAAATCATTTAAAAAAAAAAGATCTGCAAAACAGATAGAGAAACTGGTGGTGGAAACGTTCCTCACTTTTGAATAGCCTTAGATCACTAAAAGCAGTACTGTCTGAAATGAGTGAATGTCTAAATACACCCATTGCAAACCTATCACAGACACACGCACACACACACACACACACACACAACGATAATTTCAGGAAGGATGAACAAAGTCATCCTGACCTACAGCAAGTTTTTTTTTTTTTTTTTTTTTATCCTACAAATGCAGTTGTAGTTTGTATTCACTTTGAGCTGTTTAAGACTGACTGTAGTTAGACTATGCAGTGGAGAAAATCAGATCTGTATCAAAGCAACAGGACCATTAACTATTGTGTTGTATTTAAAAAAAAATAAAAAAACTGCACACTCTGCATTAAAACCTTAGTTATCATTTGTTCAACAAATATTTGGAAAATACCACGTTTTTCTTCTCTAAATAGAATTTAAAATACAATTCTATTAATACAAAAAGCCACCCCATCCATTGCAAGGCATTGTCCCGATCCAGCGTGTACTTGCCCTTTCACATATGTTAATTTGCCATTTTAAAATAAGGGTTAGACAGATATTCTGCCAATCCCTAAATGGCGTGAAAGAGGTACAAGAAACGTGCGTATTACTTTATTTTGCCTTTATATTTGTAATGTGTTAACACTTTATAGCTTTTTCTTCTCGTTTTGTCTCTTCCACAACTTGGAATACACATTTTCCTAAAAAACAGAACAAAATACATTTTATATATATATATATCTATATCACATACAATGAAATGTATATGGTCCTAACCCTAAATCGAAACTAGTCTGAGAAATGTAAATGCATAAATTCGTAAAATACACAAGCCTGATTTATAATACCGCAACAAACTATTCCCAGTTAACCAGCATGACTCGACTATGGCATTTCCTTGAATTTCAGACTGTGTTATTTTTTGTACTGTTATTTCACGGAGGCCAAGTTTGACTTTGTAATACTGTAAAAACAGACATCACATAGGGTTCTAGACTAGTCGTATCCTTACCACTGAACTGCAGTTCACAATTTAGTACAACCATACGTTGGTTGCGTCTCAAAAATGGCTTCCTTATTCACAATACACAGCAAAGTACGTATCCTCCAATAATGCCATGCCATTTAATTTTAACATCCTCGTCACAACGTAAAAGTGTATTTTCGTGTTTAAAATTATTTATCCAAATGGATTTAGCAACTTGCAAGTTAACTCTCCAAAGCAACATGCCCCGCTCTTTGAGTGACAGAATGCATTCAAATATATTATTTGCTTTGCACAAGTTTAAAAAAAATAAAAAAAAGTTTCGATAAGAAACACCCATGCAATAATAAAATAAAGTTTACTTTCAACCAAAAGCGAAAATATTCTAATAAACACCACATGGGAAATTTGTTCCATTGTATTTAACATATTTCGCTCCAAACTGGCCAATATAACAAATATTACAAAAATCGAAAATAAAAAAAAGAATATTTCAGCATAGAACTTAGCACTTTTACAAAGTAGTTGTAGTTTTACAAGCATGCTTACAGTCAGCTAAACAGAAACAGTGTTAGATATCACATCCCCAAACTGGACTCCCTGTGTATGCGCCAATTTAATGTTAACATATGAAGTAGATTGTTTTCTTCCTATCTCTCGCCAAGACATCATACAAAACAACAGATTCAACACACAGCAGTTTACTCAGTGTTACAATCATGCACTACTACACAGCCTTTCCTTTATTTGATAGAGCAAGGAGGGGGATATTGGAGAGCTTAATCAACTACTGAAACCTTTTCGCCAAAACACTTTTTTCCTTTTTAATAATCTCGTTTTAGGCCCTAGTACAAAATAATCGGATCTGCTTCAATACATTTTAAATTGAACATCGTTCTGTTAAACAGATCACGAAAATTAGGCTTATAGTTTCGACAGGTAACAAATGCAACATCTCCAGTGTATGCCAAGATACCGTTTGTAAGCATTTGCCGGTTTCTAACTTTTATAGCTATTTGATTGAAAATGCACGTCTACATACAGGCAGCAGTGCTACTAAATCGACTAGTAGTAGCCAGACTTCAGTGAACTGCAATCTCACTTGCCTTAATTCTAGTTTAAATAATAAACTCTTAAAAGCTTATGTAACCCATACACACTAAAGCTTTGCATCTGCATGAAACGTGATTGCAAAAGTTGAAAACATCAGAAATAATAACCTGTTTGCAGCATTTTCCGAGCCGTGAGTTATTGCAAACTCTAATCAATGCTTGCAGGAACTCTAATCCCAATCAGCGCGAAAAATACTCACTCACGATTGGTTGGCAGACGTGGTCTCCAAGTTAACCGGCCTTTTCAAAAAATATCTTTATGTGCGGAGGCCCAATAAAACATTCCAGACGCTGCAAAGAACACATATCAACAACGCGTCGCTTACCGTTCGTTTTGATCGTGTTTTGTTTTCCCCTTTTAAATCGATCATTCAGTATAATTCAAATTGCCATAAGCGAGACGATTTAGCCGTGTAAATGAGGAAAGGCATCCTCCTTACCGTGACGTCACTAGCAAACTGCAGGCAGGGCGCGCACCCCAGCTGAAGAGGGAGAAAGGAGAAGGAGCGCCGTCCGCGCATTGACAGCTTGACGTTTCCCTCTGTTGTGGCATTTTTTAGGCGATGGAGCAGCGAGGTTACTGTCCTCTTAATAGTTATATTTTTTTGTTGTTGTTATATCACAAACTAGCATTGCACATACTTACTAGATAAAGACATAAATAACAATGCACGCCTTTCAATGAGGGTTATATTTTCTTGAACGCTTTTACAGTACTTTCTTTCCTTTTTAGGGTACTGTTCCACATATATAAGTACACACGACTTCCACAACATTTGTAAAAAAATCAATTCCTCCTGCACCCACCAATGTACCAACAATGCAGTCAGTATATTAATAAGAAAGCCTGTCACTGTGGTACATTAGCTGATTTAACAAGAGATGGAAATAAGACTCCTATTGCATAGCAGATTCACCTATTCAAGTTTTTACTGGGAGCTTGATTAGTCACAGTTGTGGCTTATTCAGTTGTGTCTTATTAAACTCATAGTAAAACCTGGAATGGACCGAACTTCTATGCAATGGGAATCCTGTATAACATGTGTAGGTCTGATGTAGTGAATTGTATATACTCACACAACTACAAAAAACTCAGTTGGCCTATTTCTGTGCAGTGTTCATGGATTTTCTAAATATATAAATATAATTAGAAACCATTCATTCTCATACATGTACTATATATACATCCATTTGCTGTGTGTGGCTGAAGCAGAGAAGCTGCTTTATTGTGCCTATACCTCTGTAAGGGGTGTAAACCTGTCTTTATATTTTTGATGCATTAGTGGTAGTAGAGTCGTAGTTGTGTATCCCTATTTATTACAGCAGAAGTTCTTCTTTCAGCAAATATTTTATTCTATTTTATTTAAGCAGATCCTTAAATCAATTAATCTGTAAATTATTATTATGGTTGCTGTTTCTATTACTTGACCAATAAAACCCCTTAAACAAAATGGCTCTAAAAGGGTTAAATCAACCATGCAACCACTCTGCCAAAAGGAGTTCAAATCACCCCTTTCCTCCTCCTACACCACCCCCGCTCCCATTGTGCACCATTGAGATTCACAAGCTGATGCTTTTTAAAGTATGTTTTCGAATGGTGGCCCAGGGATGTGAACTCATAGTGAACTCACAATGCAATGATTCAACAGTGTGTGCCTGTACACCAGCAAAAAGCCTGCTACAGTAGCCATGCCACCATTTTCAAATCACATGTCCATGTTCTTACATCTAAGTATGTTCTTACGTTTGTTTATTTATTCTTTAAAAGGAATTTTCATAGTAAATGCATTAGATGGGCAAATTGCTCACAGTAGAAAATCATGCCCTTTGTCTTTAAGACAAAGTCCTCATTAAAATAAAAATAAAAAGATGAATCCTAGAATGAGAAATAGTTCCTACTCTTCAGAATTTCTACATGTAAAATAGCAACCAGAAAATTGTTACACAGATGTTGCTCTGAGATTTTTTGTTGGCATGCTCTTTTATATGTAGTGCAGCAGATTCATGATTTGGCTCTATGCAAACTGGTAGATGCTAACATGGCCCATGTGCTATAGCTAATTGTGTTGGTTGATCAGCAGGGGTCACTTTTCCCTTTGGACCACAATACATGTAAAGTAAAGGAGTGCTAACCATGGTCATAAACTCAATTTCTTACCTCCTATTAGCATAAGCAGCATTATGACTGGTCCACATTTTCTTGTGTTCAGGATATTTTGGTTCTTTGCTGTTTTTTTTTTTTTTTTTACAGTACTCTACTATAATCAAACTGTTTCTGTGAGGGAGTTTAGGTCACATGGCCTAATTGCCATTACACTACTAGAGTAAAACGGAGCTGCTACTCTTTTTAAAAGTGTACTATAGTAAAAGCATATCAAAATCCAGGAATACATCACATACATGGGCTACAATTTGTTCAATGGCTTTCAGCACCCCCACTATAAAAATTGTCCCAGCACCTTGAATGACAGCAGTGATCTTGTATCAGGAGGTTGCATCAACATTTAGTTCTATAGTATTGACTTTGAATTATCTGTATATTCGAAATTGAAATATAAAATACTAGTGAACAAACAAAACATATAAATGACTGCTGGTGTTAGTATTGCTGGTGCTAGTATTGCTGTTGCTAGTAAAAGGTGAGAAAGGAGAGCAGACCTGTTTTAAAACTTTTTCCAATATAGGTCAAAAGTTCTGACCTATTACTGAATCTCTCTGCCATGACTAATTATATTCAAGGTTTTAAATTCCCCAGTAATTTATCACCAAATATTTAAACTACACATTGTATCCTAGCTGTTAGATGAAGAGAGAGAGAGTGCCAGCACTGATTATGATCCCTGGGCCTCCTTGTGCCTCAGCTCTGCCTAGCTGTACAGCAGGACACAACTGGAGGGCAAGGAGAAGTTGCAGCCAAGTTTGGCATGCTGGGCCTGGACAAAAAATTAGACACACAGCTATATCAATGTCACCTGATTTGAAAGCGACTACAAGGTGTTTACAATGGTTATGGGGGGGGGGGGAATAATGGGACATTTCAATGATAACTACCTCACCTAATTCCTTTATCGATGTATGTTCTCTAGAAAGGCCCATAATTTGAATACAGTCCTCATAACGCATTTTTGTACTGATGCATACAGAAACACCTGCCAACCAAGCAGCATCTACCAGTCTATTGTCTTACCCAACCTGACTTGCAAGGGGGAGATGCAGCATTCATACAGTATATGTCAAGGATGACATAATATAATTTAAGCAGTCGGTTGTGTTTTTGAATTTCTGTCTAATTTAGTCTAATTAGTCTAGTGTGTGTCAAAGGGTTTAGGTAAATTGACCATTTTACATATTGAAGGGGATTCTTTAAAATATCTGTAAATGGTTGTCACATGGTATGGTAGGAAACATTGCATTGCACGCATGTGTACCATCACACTGCATTTAGTAACAACTGCTACAAGATTCTGTGCTTTGGCGTTTCACTCATTTTATTTCTGTGCGAATCATAAAAAAATGCTTTCAATATACAGTAACAGGACAAATACACCATCCTTAAGTAACAAGCCATTTGTGGTTTGTAGTTTCAGACCCTACCTCCTGCCTAACTAAAAAATATCACAGCCAATAAGGGTCACTTAGACAGGAAACTGGTATTATTAATTTTACATTGTACTTACCACAAAGAAAGAGGGACCCTGTGTGGGGCTAACAGAATTAATAATTACTACCACGCGCTATGGCTTCAGGGACACTATGGCTGAATACAGTAGAACTAGTCAGAAGAAATTTTATTTTTTTAACACAAGTGTGTGGTTACAAGAGTGTACTAATGTATTTGAACTCCTTAGACACAGTGCCACTAAAGATATAGCCACATGGCCAATCAATCCATGTCAGCCAGCTGTCGTCGTAAACGCACTCGCTTCTCTATCCACGCCGCCTGCACGGCGCCCTCGTGTTAGAGAATGTGACGACCCCGCATCGCGAGGGTTCGCTCTGCTGGCTCGAGCCGCTGTCCTTGTTACACGCTGCTGACGCTGCGTGGGAGCCCCTGGGGCAAGAGCTCCCTCACATCCGCAGCCCACGGAGCCCTGCTTGTGATTGCTAGCTGGGGTATCCACTCACAGATCAGCGCTGGCCCTTGGCTTTAATGAGCCGATGTTCCGACGAATGCAAGAGAAGGTTAGAGTGGTGAAATGTTTACCTGTGGGCTGATTTGCTGTCTGGATGACGTAAAAAGAAAGGCGTACTAGGACAGCCAGTATCATCAGAACGGATATGGGGAAAAAAACTGGAGGGTGACTCATTAAAAAAATAACAAGTAAACATATATATATATATATTTTTTTTATAGTATTTTATTTATTTGGAAGTAGACGTTAAAAGTAAAAATGGCGTTGATCCTGTTTACAAGATCGAGGGCACCTGCTGTATTCCAAGCCTCCAGATCGCTGTGCAAGGAAATTAAGCAAGGTGGGTAATCGTTTTTTTTTTTTTTTTTTTTTTAATTATTTATTTGCTTATTATGATTGTATTGGTTATGCGCAGTACTGCTGTCAGTAACTCTTTATATTATTATAAATTGGTACTGCTCTCGTTCATTTAGGAATCGAGTTGCCTTGCCGTTATTAAGAGGCTTGGATGAAGTGCGTTTGGGCAGTCTGCTTGTGGCGAAACTAAGATCAGAAACACTGTTTTTTTTCCCCCATATAAACGAGGAGCTTATGAACTGCAAGCTAGCGTACACGGGCTTTTGTTACTAAATTGAAATCGAACGTGCTACGTTATCGGTCTTTGATAATGAAAATGAAAGCAAGGTTTGGTTTAAAAATATATGTTTTGGGGATTAAACGGTTGTAGTATGTACAAAACTTAAATTATTAAACTTATTAGGTTATATAACCGGGCATTACAAAACATTAGTTAGGTAACGATGAATCGTTTTATTTTTTTCCCTATGTGGCGACGTTTTTATGTACATGCTACGAGTTACAGTTATGCTATCTGCATTAAAGAGTCCTGTCACCATGGAGTGAGTTGGGGCAGCATGTGAAATCTATGGGATTTCTAGAAAGAACCAATGCGTACAGTTGTTTCTTTTTATGTAACAAATGCTTTTTTATTTATGAATGGTGCCTACAGTGTGCACTAACTACAAAAGCTTCACCATGTTACGGATACATACTGCGTACAGTACTGTAAATAATAGCTGATGCGAATAATAGGCCTATCCGGAAAGAAAGAGAAAAGTCATCTAGTAAACGCATTTTATGTATATAGAGTAACTGCTGCACCTGCAAATGTAATATTTACTTGGCGTATACGTTTTCTCCCCACAATTTTAACTTTCATGCTGTTTAGTTTGTATATTATGACAGGAGCCAGCAATAATAATAATAATAATAATAATAATAATAATAATAATAATAATATTATGGTCAGGCAATTTGATATTTTAAATGGGTGCTACAGTCAGGCTTGGACAAATCCATTTAGTTAATTGCAGATTTACCAGGAGCCTCAATTGCCCGGATTTACCACTATACTGTACTGCTTAATGTAACTATAAAGCAGCAAAGTAGCTCTTGAGAGTGAAGTCTCATTTGTAAAGGGAAGCTCCTGCGGAAGGATAACTTGAGGCCTGCAAAGTAACTCGTGTACATACAGTATTTTACAAGGTAATATCCACACTACAATAGGCGGGCAGTCGCTCTGACCTGTGGGGGGTGGAAATTGGCTTATAGGGTGCTGTAAGACACATTATAGTTAAATAATAATTAAACAGTATAGCTAATTGTAATACAGTGCCATTACAAAAACATTGTGAATGGCATATGTACAATATCAGGTTTGGAATACAATCAAGTATATTGCAGTATAGATACATTTTGTGTCACTGGATGGTGCCACTATTAAATAAAACAAACATCAAATATAATCTTGTTATCTTTTATTCTATGAGAAATTAAACCGGTTACAGGCAGCGGAAGGTGTATCCTAGTGACTCCTAGCAACTTCATGCGATTCAGTTTTGCAATAATTTCAATAATTAGGCCCCAGGTAGGCACTTAACCTTACAAAAATGGTTAATTAAAGATTCACTCCTAGTCCCTTAAATGATTTGTATTCAACTACAGTTTCCTTCAGTTTCCAAAGAAAAGACAACTAAGTGAATGTATTCACTTATTGCCCCTTAAGCTAACCATTAAACCTGTTATCTTTCTAGGCCTATACTGTAAAATCATAAGAACTTCCATGCTGCAACAAGCACTTTAGATTGTGCATACAGTATATGTAGAAAGTGTTCTGTGAGCTAAATAGGCAGTATGCTTTGGTTTTGAACACATGCAGTTTATTTGAGTTAGTAAAGCTCTGGTGACAGAGCATGTAACTAATGTTTTAAATTCTGAGGCTTCCCTGCCTGTTCCTTAGTATAAAGTGTTGAATTGTACATTAACTGCTATAGTAATAGAAAGAAGTCTGTAATAAAATATTTGTGAACATTCATGGCAGGTTTACCGGTGACTGACAAGATGCACCTATTGCTAGAGCTGCACAAACCAGTTATTCAGATCAAGCTCGCCACAGTGAGGGCCACTAGTGTTGATTGGGCTAATGTACCATTCCGAGAGACAACCAAAGAAATAGCCGCTTGGTTTTGTGTGGATTGGTGTTCCCCACAGAGTCTAAGAAATGCGGCAATCCTCATAAATCCTATAGCTGTTTTTGTTTTCACTTGTTTCACTTTGAATGGTTAATTAGACCTTTCAACAGCAGTGACCCTCACCTGATTGTCAGCACCTCATTTCTGTGGAAAGTTGAATTCGAATAATCTGTTCATGCAGCAGTACCTATTGATTAAGTTCGGTGCACCGAAGTCTAAACTATGGAAGAATTTAGTAAACTGAAAGAATCGTATTTTGGTGTAGAATTGAACATGGTTTTGGGACACTTAAGTTTTAAGGCAGGTTTCCCCTTGAATAATGACTTTTCTTCTTCTTCCTGTAGGTGGATTACAGGAAATTGCATGTTTCAACTGCACGGCCCTCAGGCTTATAAGGTAAGATATTACTAGAAAGTTTAAGTAGGGGTTGCAGCCTAGTAGTGTCAAGTTTGATTGTTTGTCAACTGCTAGCTGTTCAGAATTTTGCTCCAACATCGAACCATTGTCAAAAATGTGCAGGCCATATATAGAAGTGTGTTAATGGTAATTATACAGTGTAGGCCAGTTTATTTCATATTCAGTACACGTGGGATGTGAGCGAATTTTGTATCTACATCAAAAGTGAGTATTTTAGCAGAAACTGTCATGTGACCCTGTCCTTATCCCTCTCGCTGTTCTCCTACCTAATCCCACACAAGACAGAGGCAGCCCATTTGCAACACCACTCACACAGCACATAGACTACAGAACAAGCAAGCAAAGCCAACACACACCAAAGAGAAAGCAAAGTCTCTCACCCAGGAGAGAAAGAGGTCCCGTTGACGGGGAAGAGGTAAAGCACACATAATCACGCTCGCAGTACTACAACACAATACACCCCTGGCATCCATAAAACAGTACACAACAACTATTTACATAATTTACCCATCTCGTCCACCCTCTCCCAGAGTCCCAACAGTCCATACTGCATTAAAGCTGTTGCAGGCAGGGCTTATCCTGGAATTGGGGTTGGGACTGACTCTATGGCTCTGCTTGGAGATAGGGCTGAAGCTGATCCTGATGTGGTTTTGTGAGTGGGTTGGGACTCACGACTGGTCGGAAAAATTGAACACCTTTCTATTCCTGTGGAGTCGCTCTCTTCACCCAGACTGGCCGCTCGCAGTAGGTGTAGAGGCACCCATACATTTCAATCACTTCTAAATTATTCACTCGCTTCTAGTGTAGATCCACCTTTAAACTATAAAACCGAATCGTATTGTGGGACACTGCAGTTTGACCAAACAAAGCTTGGCTGTACATGACTCTACAGGACTAGTACAGATTAACTTCCTGTGTCACATGAGGTCAGTCATCCCTGAATTTTTAGATACAGGCAGATTTATGTATTTCTCATACATTTAAGGGCACAATCATTTTTATCTCTTGACGTCTGACAAATGTCTTATTCCAAAATGTTAAATAAAATGACATTAAAATACAGATTTAACAAGTGGCACAAAAGCAGAAATTGAGAGCAGAGTCGTGGAATGGAATGGCTTTAATCCCCCTGCCATCATAATGTTTGCTGCCATCATGGGCACAACACTTGTCTCCCAGGCACAAACCTGACGAAGACGGCATTAGGAGGAACTCTGTGAGAGGATTAGTGTGATAGTTGTTAATGGAATTGTTTATAATATTATTCTTGTAGGAATGTAAGCGTCCGAAGTTGCAGCACTCCTTTGTCGTTCAGCTCGTCGTCCTCGTGCGTGGGAGGGAACTGTAATTGTCACAGCTGTCTTCGTGGCTCCCAGAGACTCTACTGCGGGGTGGTGAGCAGCTCTCAGTCATGGACTCCTATGGGACCCCGGCATGGTACAGTCAGGTGGTGGCATTCCAGCAGCCGCCTCTGCGACGACTCCAAGGTGGAGAAGTCTCTCAAATCTTTAAAGGACAAAAACAAGAAGCTGGAGGAGGGAGGCCCGGTCTACAGCCCCACGGTGGAGATGGAGCCTGTCAGGAAGTCCCTGGGACAGAAGGTAGTGGACGAGGTGAAGCACTACTACCATGGCTTTCGCTTGCTATGGATCGATACCAAAATTGCCGGCAGAATGCTGTGGAGGATTCTCAATGGGAACACTTTGTCTCGGAGGGAGAGAAGACAGGTAATTCTTGCTTCTAGCTGGGTATTGTAATTAGTTTTGTAATTCAATGGTGGTTTTCCTCCTGATTCTTACTTTCTCAAGCAACTGAGCTGGAGAACAGTAGTAATAGACCAGGGGCATACACACTTCTTGCTTATTAGTACCAGGCCTCCCCGGGGACATAACTGGGGTAATGTCAAGGTTGCCGTTCCTGTCTCGTCCTTCTGCCCCTTAGTTGATCAAACTTGCTGTTACCATATCTGACATGTGAGGTGCTTTTGGAACACTGTTTTATTGATCTAAACAATGATGGATCTGTATACTGTAACCTTTTAAAGAAAGTAAAATAGGATCAAACCTATTTTACTTACCTTACATGACATTCAAACACTAAGCAGTTTTGGTGGAGATGTTTAGATCAGTTGAATAGACACAAAGCACTTGAAATGATATAAGGGTTTTTCAGTATTTATTTAATTGAATTTTGTAGGTTAGTCAATTTGAACAATATTGTCAAATGTTTCACAGAGCAAACACAGAGCAAATAAATTTAAATTAAACTGAGAGTATTTTCAGCAACCATCTGCAGCTTTATCTTATAATAGTTATACCATAGCCCCAAAGCTGTATACTAAGCATTACAAATCTGCTACCCTTCTACATATGAGGTGGTTATTTTTCTGTTTATATGTAAACTGGTGTCTTGGCCCTGTGTCACGGTTCCGTGATGCTGTTTTGCTTGGGTACAGATTCCCATATCATCTCTTGAACAAAAACACAAATAAAGAGGGCTGAACAGAATACAAAACTGGAAATTCCTTTTGTATTGCCTCTGGTGTCCACCCATTGTGCTTTTTATATTATGTTTTATATAATGTTAAATTGTTAGATTGGTTTAACTGTTTGATAAGGAAAATAAATCAATGAAAGGCATTGTCAGGGTTGGGGTGAATTCCTTTTTAAAATAAATCCCCAATTCCCATTCCCTTTTTTTTAATCCATTCCAATTCCTTCAAAGGCAAATGAAGTTTATGCCATCTTAAAGCTTGTTTCAAAGGTTTTCTGAAAAGGAATTCATTGACCTAATGGGTCAAGCCTCAGCAAGCCAACAAAAACCACCCCACAAAAACACCATAAAAACACACAACTAACAAACAAAAACCACACTAAACCCAAGAAACCCACCCCACAATCAAACAAACCAACACATACAACACCAAACACACAAAAAAACAAAAAACAACCCCACAAAACAAAAACACCCCCAACACACCACAAACCAAACCACACAACTCACACAAAAAAACCAGCCCCCCCCCCCCCCCCCCCCCCCAGTCCATGAGCTGCACATTAATGCAGGTTCTGTATCTACTCAACTCCAGCACTGTTTGTTCAATATGTCCTCTTCACCTCCTTGCATTTCCCTCTCTTGTTTATAACCTTTATGCAGTGCTATAGTCAAGAAGGCGCTGGTTGAAAAAAATGGGTGTGATGAAGTCATTTAGAAAGATAAGCTTATCTCCAGGTTTATTCATTTTTATAAAATGTGCATTTTGTGTTCTTAGTGGGAAAACGCCACAATGTAGTGTGGGATTTAGGACAGGGTTAATGTGTCATTAGATTAGCCTTGCTTTTTAGAATAAAGATTGGGTGTGCACTGATTCCTTAGCAAAATGTTTTGAAGCATTCCGCATGACCGTTGAGGGAACTGTATGGAACAGCGTCTTTTGAAAATTTGCTTCAACTGCCAAGTCAGTGTTGCATCGCTGTAGAGTTCTGCTGGCAGCCTTGCTGAAGCCTTGCAGTGAATCTTCAAGCAGTGCTAGTCTTATTTTCATAATGACTGATAGAAAAACTCCTGGTTTCAGTTTTAAGATGACTTAGTTTTTCTACAATGGATTATTTTGTTTAGCACATTTACTAGATTTGGTTTTAAATATATAAAGAAACTAAATCTTTCGGAAAAAGCGTGTGTAGAAACTACAGTTAAACTGTTAATGTTAAATGAGGAGTAGACAAACCACTTTTTAGCTATTTAATTAACCTGAGTGAAATGTTAACTAGTTTTTATAACATTATTTATTTATTTATTTGTTTGTTTGTTCGTTCTGCAAGTGGCTTATCTATACATTACCAGTAAATGAGTGAACACGCTGCATAGAGCTGCACCATTTCTTTAAAATGTCTTCAACGAAAGACACCAGCTGCATTAAAGATCTGAAAAATTTCTGCTGAAGATTGCTCTGTCCAGTATAAGAAGGGGACATTTCACTTGTCTTGTTGTTTTTTACGTTCATTTATGTTAACAATTCACTGATTTTTAAAAATAGAATGTCTTTTAAAAGGTGGACATAAAAAATAAATATTCTATAATTTAGCATTTACTGTTTTTCAGGTAAGCATTACAATATTTAGGAACATTTTGTATAGTAACTAGAAAAAATTCTGAATTTTGAATGTGATGACTCTATTTTCCTCTGCTTTAATACCTACAGTTGTAGTCAAAAGTTTACATACCCAAATGGAATTTTATAATTTCTAGAAATTTCTCAAAAACAAACTGTAGGAATCTTTTGTAGCAAAAGTTTTGTTTTTGTGGATGAGTGAAAAAAGATACAAGAAACAGATACAATTATTTATTTCAGCAATTTTTTTGCAAAACAAAAAAATTAAGCCTGTTTTAGCCTAATGAGGCTAATTATAAGGGACCAAATGGGAGGAAAAAATACCTGTTTTAAGTTAGTGTAGAACTATGAAAAACATATTTAATTGTATTAAACATAAGCTATATTCTATAACGTGAACAGAAATCCCTTGAATCTGCATTTTCGCATTGGTATGAATGTGCGATCAATGTTTTTTTTTTTTATTTATTTTTTGGGGTGGTTTGATGCAGTTGAGCCTTTTAGATTTAAAATGGTTTACATTGTGTTCAAACTACTGAGTAAATGACCACGTTTGTACCTGTAACTGGGGATACATGTACTGTCGATGGGGATATAGTGGTGTGAGTATGTACAGTACAAATGCACACCCTGGTGTCTGCCACACTTTCTTTGCATATATCTTGGCAACCTCAATGAAAACTTCCAACAAGAGTCTTTAGCACAAGCTATTAAGAGCATGGGAACCGGATAATCAAAAGCTAGGTCATTTTCTCTTGTGGCTGATTTCCAAAGCAGGTGTGGCACAGGCAGCCACACGTAATGAGCATTGAGCTTCCCAGATATGTCTGCAGTAATATACCTTAACCTTGCCCTTTGAGATGGTGAGAAGATTTACATTGATTTATTTACATTGAATCAGTAGCTTCTCTGAGAGGCGGTTCAGCTCACTAATCGTGCTGTTATGGTGCCTGTCAAAGAACTAGTCACATAAATGACATGACCTAGAAGTACTATGAAACATTAATAAAAACTTAGTTTGGCAAAGAACATCACTAGTTCATACTAAAAATAAAGTTATTTGAAATGTAATATTAGTTTAAGCAGACAAACGTTTATACAAAGTATTCTATTAAAATTTACGCACCGCAATTACTAAACCAATTTTTTTTTTTTTTTTGGCAAAAAGAATTCAGCTGCTTGTATTTACAGAGAACAGAAGGTTACAGTCTGTGGAAGAACAAGGGGTCTGTCTTGGGGGAATCTAATCTGATAAAACTTGGAAGAGTAAATTCGAAAAGTGACAGGGGCAACCCCTTTTCCTGTAACTTGG
This sequence comes from Polyodon spathula, assembly GCF_017654505.1. Lineage (NCBI taxonomy): Eukaryota > Metazoa > Chordata > Actinopteri > Acipenseriformes > Polyodontidae > Polyodon > Polyodon spathula. The sequence goes on from NC_054534.1 coordinate 101,678,203, forward strand.
AAGAAAGAATACCCAATTGGAGAGCTTCTTGTTGTTCATGTTCAGTGGTCAAATATTTATTTTCAGTCTTTTGTTCTATGTTCTTACGCCTGCTACCATTCAGCAATGTCAAGCAACCCCCCCCCCCCCCAATATGCTGATTTATGCGTTTTGCATTGTACTGTTCTTCTGTTACATCATGCTGGTGGGACAGTCCTCTTTTTTTTAGATGAGGCTTGATCTGCAATACCTATTGATCCAAGCTTAACCCTGGTTAATAGTGATCAATACCACCCCATCCCTATGTAGTTAGCATGGCCCTGTAATTCTTTTTTTTTTTTTTTAAACCGTGAACACCTTACAGTTACATGTATTTCTATTCCTCAAAATTAGTTTCAGCTGGAGGTATGCAAACATAACTTGAGACCTTCTTGACTGACTGGCTGTTACTCATGAGACAAATATTTATGATCTGGCTACTGTTTGGGGTTTAAACAATACCCTACTGTAATACTGTAATCTACTAAAGATCCTGCAGGGATGGAAATAATACCGATTGTATAGCTGTTGGATCCATTCCTGGTTGTGCTATGAGTTAGACACATGAGCTTGTTACCTATAGACTGTGGCTAATCAAGCTCAAAGTAAAAACTGGAATGGCATAGAAGTTTGAACCATTCCGGTTTTTAAAGTCAAAGCAGTGATCTCTGTAAATTAGTCGCACAGTAGAGGCCATGCCCTTGAAAAAGTGATTTGAGGAAACTAAGTCAACAGATCGCAGGCTAATTGGGTGTGAGGCACCAACTTTGTTTTGAAGGAGCGCTTTTTTACCAAAACAGAACTTAGCCACGAGCGGTCTAAAGAGTCCCTTATATTGTCGTGCATATTGTGTTATTTAGAAATACTTTTGGTTCACAATCCTTATATCTGTGGGTAGTGTCATCTACACTCTACACCCTCAAATGTAAATGTTCTGTTATGGTCCCATCAAGATGAATATGTGTATTCTGAATTTGCATGTATTAGACATTTACCTTGCATAGGTGTAAATGGATTAACTGTCACCAAGTAAAGTTAGAATTAAGTAGGAAAGAGAGGGAAAGAAAGGAATAAAGTGAAATTTTGCTTTCTGGTGAAGTTGAGTGGGAAACATCTAAACTGCTAAAGGATGTATGAAGTCTTTTAGAAAGAAACAGAATGACATTTTTTTTTAATTGTTATATTTATCATTTTTCTATATTTTATATAAGTGGTTAAATACTGTTTGTATTCTGCAGTCTACAGTTTTTCTACTTTCCACTCTACCTCACAAACATCTGTTAATGTACAGTAAATGAAGTCAGAGCTGAAAATGTTGTTAGCAAGCTCAAACAAAGGTAGTTGATTTGCAAGCATTAATTTTTTTTCTATGACTAAGCAGTCTGGAGGGTAACCCAATTCACTGCAGTCTGCTTTAGTCGTGGGTGTATACCAGGTACAGCAACCCTGATTACAGGAAGAGGTCTTGGCTGGGAGCATGTTAACTCAAGGACATGGGGTGATAGTTGAATTTTTTATGTTTGTTTCAGTATCTCACTCTGCATGCGTGGGGCATACCGGTTACGACGAAAAACCAACTTCACTTTCATTTATTTCACATTTACTATAGTACTACTGTAAACCGTTCATATTTAATATACTTTTCTATTAAGGTAGAAAAATAAATTGGACACAAGGAAACGTTTTTTGCACACAAGCCTTTCTGTGTTAGAGTATAAAGTACAGTATGAATAAGTCTCACTTGAGTTTGTTGGTTTTCTGTGCAGAATTGTCATATAATTCAACAACTATTTGGTGGGTAGGAAAGCTGGTAACAAGTGTTGTATTTTACACACACAGTGGTACTTGCTTATGTTACCTGAATTTGTTGTTCAGTGCTTGTGTGCCTAATGATCTCATGGACAGCAGTGATATTATTGGCATTACGCTGTCCCTTTTCCTATATTTTAAAAAGGGGAATACGTATCTTAAACATATGCCAGCTCTGTGTACGTTGAGCTAGTAAATCTGCAGCCTACACAAAAGAACATGGATTTTTCCTAATAGAGTTTGCACAATGAGTGCTGGGTTGCACAATGTTTGCCACCTGACTGGTGGCGTGGCACAGTGTTAGCAGAGAGAGAATTGAGGCAGAGCAAGCATGTTCTGTGTACACTGAGCCACCTGCTGCTGCTGTTGTACTGACCCAGTTCTGCCTCAGAGATTTCTGAGCAGGGTGCAGATGGGCAACGCTCTCGAGTAAGAAATCATCTGACCTGCACAGTGACGAGTTATGACCAGTACCTGTATAGTGGGATGTGTTGTTTGTTGTTCAAAGGGGTGGAAACCACTGCTTCTTATCTGGGCAGTATTATCATAGACCCCTTCTTCTGTTGAAGATCATTTTCTTCTTTGCTTGTTTTTTTAAAACTCTCTTGGCACATAGTAACTTTGTAGAAAGGCAGCCCTAGGATAATTCATTGATAGTGTGTGTCCCAAGTCCATTTTGATTTGTTTCTCAGTATAACTCATTGGTATAGGCCTATTGGATTAGCTCACTCTTCTGTTATCTTTCCTAGAGCTAATCTGTGGAAAGCAGACCAGTGCAAGGCTGCATACTAAAGCTTACATTTTTACATTTTCCATTTTTAGCAAAACTTTATATTTTTTTAGGTAACTTATTTTCAATTACAAAGAATGGGAATTTGATCTACTATCTTTTGCTAGTGGGGGATTGGTATGTCATATCATCCTCTCTAGCCAATCCGCGATCTTCTTTCCCGTTGCTATGGTTAGCAACGGAAAAGATGACTGTGGGTAGTGATGCAAGTACTGTACTTGCTGTTTAAATTTTGTGACTGAAGGCTTGTTGCCGTTTTGCAAATACTGTAGTGGCTTTTCAATTCTGTGAGTGAGCTTTTACTGTTATGCAAGTACTTTAAATTATGCGTCATTATTAAAGTTCACTGCAACTCTTCACTTGTAATGAAATGCAACTTAAAACGTTTTTTTTCAAATGGTGATGAAGAGGAAGTCTTAAGAACTTAAGAACTCTTAAGAACTAAATGTTTTGATTTTTCTTGTTGATTTTTGAACAATTGAACAAAAATCAATTTTGAAAACAGTTATATGTACGTGCAAACTGTTTATTTACGACCGCGCTGAAACTTTAATACACAGTGGCCGGAAGTTCTTGATAACACAAATCATGATTTTCTTACATCCTTAGTTCTGGTGTTGCACCTCTATTTTCATTGATTGTAAGGTAATCTGTTGTAAAAATTTAACACATAAAAGGTCTGCAGTTTGAACAGATTCCACCACTTGTAGCAGGAAGCGATCTCCCTCCTCCTTTACTCCTCTGAACTGTTATTTTTAGTCCTCTACGCAAGTTCTTTATATGTAAAGAGCAGACTGGTGAAATCAAACTGAATCCCTTCTTCCATATCTTCTATTTATGCTTCTCCTGCTTTGACGACTCCTATACAATCAACTGTTTGATTTATTCTTGCTTTGTGGCTAAAAAGCACTGAATAGCCTGGTATACTTTTTAAGGCTTCACAGGACTTGCTGTAGTTGGCCTGCCTGTTACATAGGCTATTAGTGGGCAGACAGGCATTTACCGTGGTTCCCTCCATGCCTCTTCGTGGGTGGCCTGGCCCACTCCCTCCCTGTATGAAGCTTGTGTTGCACCCTGTGCAAGTTTGAACAAAAGGTAACATTTTTAGCAATAGTTGCAGTTTGGTTAGCACTTGGCAATGTACCTTATAATACCTTGCTCCACACAGGCTCTGAAGATGTTTTAAGTGGAATTTATCATAAGTATAGAATTGAATTCATTATTTTATTTAGTTAGTTAGTTAGTCAGTTCAAAAGCAACAGCTTCTGATTTTCTGTCTGTTGTAAAATGTTATTGAAAAACAACTGCTTCATTTGTTTTTTTTTCCCCCAGCATACAGTCTCTCGGAACACTAAAAGCTGCTACAGTAAAAGCATCAGTATGCGTCTTTGCCTAGTTTTTGAAAGGACATCTCTGAACAAAAGGGTACATATACATTACAATGCACCAGAGCAAATCTCCTTTTATCTCCTGCTGTTTTAAATCCATCACCTTGGTTCGCACCCCCACAGCTAATGCGCAAGAGAATAAAAGCTGGGGTGCAAATGAGACCACTAAGAAGGAGACTTCTACCCGCAAGGAAATACTGCTGACCACCTGCTGCTCCAGGATTGCTGTCAAAGAGATCACCTTGAGAATCCTTAAAGCTCTCATTCACTCTGACCCCTCCTCCGTACTTCTCTGAATACACTTATTTTTACCTCAAGTGACCTATTTTGCATACTAGTTAAATCAGGTTTTCACTGTAAATCGGTGTGCTTGTGCATATTTAATTGGCTGTATTTCAAGTCTGGTTGGACCTTGTGGTTCCCCTCACAATGACTGTGTTTAGCTTACTGAACCCCAGTAGACCACCAGAAGAGAAGGCTAATGCACTTGAAGATGCTGTGTAATTTTGTAACTAGCGTAGAAATAAAGGTACTGTATTGTCCGTCTGTACCGTCTGTAAATGTGTTTTGATTAATTGTTGAGTCTTTGCTGTTGGCTTCCATGAGAAGAATGTTGCCTCTTTCACTTTTTGGGAAATAATATTTTATGGGTTTTTTTGTTTTTTGGTAAAAGTTTGAAATTTATAAAGTGAGCCAGTGGCTACTACTCTAGTTTACCTTCCAAAACCCTACAAACAAAATTTAGATTTGCAGCAAAGACTAAAAAGCATGTGCTAAGTACGCCTAGGTTATTTATTTATCTATTTATTTATTTATTTTTCAAACTTTTATGAATGTAGTCTTGAGAGCAAACTGCCTACTTTTGATAAAGGCCTTCATATCTGCAGTAACTCTGCTGTTGTAACCACCTGTTATCTGAACTCAGATTGACTTCTTGCACAAGCGGTACAGAGGGGATCCTGATTTCTGTTGCTCATGAGAATAGTCATTCAGTTCAACCCTGTTCAATGTCTGTTACATCTCAAATTAGTTGGCCTTTTGAGGCCAGAAGTTGAAGTGGATTTACAATGAACAACAAGGTTATTGTAGTAGATTCAATATCCTTGGTTTTGCTCTTTTGTATATTTTCTCAATGTTAACAAGGTTCAGGTAATATTTTGTTTTGAAACCTAAGTAACACTTTTAATTCCTGCTGATATTTTGCTGTATCTTTTAGCATTTTGTGTTGAATGTATTCACAGAAAAATCACCTCATTTACTTCTAAGAAGACTGCCTCTGGCAGGGTGCCCTGTTTTATGTTGTCTCTTATATGCATTAATGGAGCGGTGCACAGTGTGGGTTATGTAGCACAGGTGATTTAAAATGTAAATTTGTATTTAGGCACGGGGAAATGCACAATCACTTCACATGCAGATTAAAATGGGTATTTGTATATTTGTGTGGGGGCACGGGAAGAGCACAATTAGTCCAGGTGCAGACTGAGCCGAGATTGAATTGAATGATTAATAATCGAGTCTCTGCACAGCTGTATAAAAGAGTGATTGTTTCACACACACAGTGTTGGGTGTACAGTGAAGAGGTATGGAAGAGAGAGAGGAGAAATAAATTATAAAAAAAAATGCTACTCATGCTGGAAGCACCAGCACTGTACTTGTTGTTTGTTAATGTTTTGTTTGTCCATTTGTTTTTTGTGTTGCTGTTTTGTTAAATCTTTTTATTTGTTAATTTACAACAAACCAGCGCAGCAGCTCATTTACTAAACAGACTGTCCATTCAGTTCCTGGTCTGACACGTGGAGGCGCTGTTATCCAACCGCTGCCACCAAGTGTGACATGATGGCTCGTGTGGTGACTGCAGACCAGGAACTCAATGGACAGTCCGTTTTGTGAAAGTGCTGTTGTGCCGGTTTATTGTAAATTAACAATAGAAAGGTTTAACAAAACAGCAACACAGAAATGAAACGGCGCAGTCCAAAACAAATAGACAAAAAAAACACTAACAAACAGCAAGTACCATGCTGGTGCTTCCAGCACGAGTAGCAATTGGTTTCTTTTATCATTTTATTTTTCCTCTCTCTCGCTCTCTCCAGTACCTCCTCACTATACACCCAACACCGTGTGTGTGTGACATTCATTTTTTTTATGCAGCTGTGCTGAGGCTTGATTTGCTAATCAATCATTCACTAGAATCTCGGCAAAGTCTGCATGTGGACTAATTGTGCAATTCCTGTGCCTAAATACAAATATACATTTTACATCACCTGTGCTACATAACCCACACTCCATGCACCACTACAATAATACATATAACAGACGACATACAACACAAAACACAAAATACACAGGGGCAGGGCACCCTGCCACACTGCCTTAGATGTAAACTGTCCCTTTTTAATAACTATAAAACATGACTGTGGTACAGTACCATGGTGAAGCAGAAAAGCATGGGAACAATATGATGGTAAATACATGGTATGATACAGAAGTTATCGCTTGGCTGTATTGCCTTCCAGTGACTACCAGCTGGCAGACACTACATCAATTATTGAGCTTCATAATATTGAGGTTTCATTTAATAGGATTTGTAATAATTAATTTTCAGTGACCCTTTAAAGAGATTGATGTAACGGAATGTAGTTGCTATGGCCACCAGGCTCTGCAGATTGTTTCCTGATGGAGTATTCAAATATAAAAAATAGGGTATTTAAACAAAGCTGTGAGCACAGTATGTGAGCTTTGATTGTGTAGCCTTTTATTTGTTTAAAAAAACATGGTATTTATCGCCCCCTGCTGTTGGAATGTTTGTACTATTCTTGCTAAAAACTTGTTGCAGTAAATTAGGTTTAACATGTCACGTAGTGTGTTTATTTTTTATTTTAAAGTTAGCAAGCTTATCTATAAAGTAAAACAAGCAATCATAAGGTGCCTTTTTTACCATATAACCAAGTTTTACTGAGTAAAACCATTTACTAAGGACTCTAATACCACATTAGAGGCAGCTTACTAAATGCAAGGCTTACCTTTCCCTTTATACAGTCAAACTGATTCCTGCAACCAGAGATGCTTCATTTTAATTTTATTTGCTCTACATAAAACATACATTTGAAAGTGTAATATATATATATATATATATATATATATATATATATATATATATATATATATATATATATATATATATATATATATATATATAAGCAATAACTTGTTGGGGGTGATTTGGAGAAGAATACTGTACTGTGCCTATATTTGCTGCATCACACAATACTACTCCATGTTGGTCAGGCTTACTAAGGGGAGTAAAGGGATGATTTACTAATGGATGTGGCAGTCCAGACCAAGTGTCTTATGTTCTGGGGTTTAGGCTAGTATTGGGAACTTTTAAAGGAATATGTTCCCTCATTTTGTTTGTTTGTTATAATTGCTGTTTTTCTTTAGTTCCTGAGAACATGTGCGGATGTCTTTCGGCTGGTCCCTTTCCTGGTCTTCATCATTGTCCCCTTCATGGAGTTTCTGCTTCCGGTGGTTCTTAAACTCTTCCCCAACATGCTTCCTTCAACCTTTGAGACACAGTCCAAGAAGGTATACAGACTACTGCATTATGAAACCACAGTACAGATTTTGCACAGTAATGTTAAATTGTTGTTAACAAAACAATGTCATAAGTGTTACCAGTTTTGCACTTCATTAGCGGTTTTATGTAGTTTTGAAAGAAATGCATGTTATAGCACACATACTTTTATATGAACACATATCTGGCACTACTCTCTCTGGTTATTTGCAATTGGACTTCTTGGACCATTTCACTTCAGGCATCTACTGGGTCAAAGCATGTTGCTCAGTAGGGGGAAAGAAGCCATTGCAGGGTTGCGGACAAATTCACCAGGTGAAACGACCAATCAAGTGCAACACTAACTGAAAGCATGGCCAAGTGTAGTACCTTATATTAAGTTTTATAATAAAAAAAAAAAAAAAAAAAAGTACAAGTTTAATATACATAGGTTTCTTTTAAAACAGGACATTTGTAGACTTTTGGAAGTACATAATCTGTGAGGAGTTATTTGGTTGGCTACAATCCCATTTAAATAAACAAGGTGTAGTTTTGTTAAGGGTTCATGACATTTGCTGTGTGGCATCTGGCAGACCAGTCGGCATGTTCAGAAATGCACTGGCTTGATTACTTCTGTTTTGTGGTTACTTCTGATCTTTGATTCACACCAAGTTCCGCTCTTGGAATAATATTTATTATGCACTACGGCTTGCTGAACTTCACTACTCTGCTTTTTAATCACACCGATCATATACTGCTTGGGAAGTAGTTTGGCAGTGCTGGTTACTTAATCATATGTGTATGCTTTTCTTTGTCATGCAGGAGGAGAGACTGAAGAAGGAACTGAGAGTGAAGCTTGAGATGGCAAAGTTTCTTCAGGACACCATTGAGGAGATCGCACTCCGCAACAAGGCAGCCACAATGAACGTGACTGAGGAGTTCTCAACCTTCTTTCAGAAGGTAAACAAGAAACGAGAATGTACTGGGCAAAGCTGTATTAAAGACTCAAATTGGGTTTAAAAAGAAGTGGAAATGAATTGTGAAAGGAGAGATAATCAAGGCTTTAAAATCAATTGGCTTCCTTGTCGTTCGCATTAGCAACATTTACAACTGGTCCCCTAATTTTTGTGCTGAATACTTTTTAACTTTAAGTGTATAAAAGATTTTTAAAGCCTTGGTAAGCACTCCTTTTCATGCTACAGAACAACACAACTGTTCAAACTACCTGGCACCATAAGAGACATATATAGATTAGTAGTTTACACTGTAAGCTGATTTTGGATGTTAAAACAAGTTCAAGGTTCAAGCTCAACTTTTTTTTTTTTTTGTGCCTGGATGAATAAAGGTCATTATGAACTTGAAGATATAATGTGATTTTATTTGCTTTCCCAGATCAGGAACTCTGGAGAGAGGCCCAGCAACGAGGAGATCATCCGCTTCTCCAAGCTATTTGAGGATGAGCTGACGCTGGATAACCTGACTCGGCCCCAGCTGGTCGCATTGTGCAAGCTGCTGGAGCTGCAATCCATCGGAACCAACAACTTCCTGCGCTTCCAGATCATCATGAAGCTCCGCGCCATCCGGGCTGATGACAAGGTGAGCCAAAACGATGAAACAGTTAATACTGCTGAATTTAGAAATACTGAAAGAAACCCAAGTTCAATGACAGACATTTCCACCTTGAAGTCTTTTTCAGTGTTTTCAAATATTGGAATGGTTTGAGATTCACTACTTACTTGGAGTGTGGACTCCTGCACTGTTTGATAAGTGTGAATGGTCTCTCAGCCTTCTCATTTCCAGCTGGCTAAATAGTTCAGTTATTTCAAAAAGAAAAAAAAACAAGTTTACAGTGCTGGTATGTTCCAGTGAATAGTATTCAAAATGTATATATTGATCCAGTAACATAGCAGCAATTTCCACAGTTCATTATGTATGCAAGTCAAGGAAAACATTCCTTCTTTGAGGGCATTTTGTTTCTGGGCTTATGTTTCCATGGACATGGTGAATGGACCAATCAGTTTCGATGGTGATGAAGGCTGGACTGTACAGTCATAGTCCTGAGTCAGTAACCGTACAGCAGAGTTAAGACATTGTATAGCATTTTTTTTTTTTTTTCTAAAACAAACAACCTACGTTTTCTATGTAAGATCATCTTTTTTCAAGTGTACGAAATACAGTGAGTATGTTATCGCATTGTAAAATGTCTTATGCATTGACTTGGAAGATCGCTGTGAAACTTAGCATATACGTTTAATTCAGGAAACGATATTCGCATAGCGTAATTAATGACTTATTTTATTTTTATGTCCTTTTGATTTGCTGATTTTCAGTCTTTTATTAAACGAAAAATATCACTATATGAGATACAAGATGTACTGGTCAGATCTTTTGCTGCATAATCAGTTGCTATAAAACTGGCCAAGTAACGTTATTGACAGTTTACACACAAAATGCAGATAAAGTACACACTCACACGTACAAATACGCATAAACACACTGTGATTTATCTATGTTTAAATAGGCACTGTACTTAAGATGACCAAAGACAAAGGTTTGTTATGTTTTGAAGGACTATCTAAATTCCCCTTTAAGAAGTTCAAGTCAAATTGAAATGTATGTTCAAACTTATGTACAGTATGAAGTGTTCTGCGTTTCAAGTTTATTCCAAATTTGACTGAAAAATTACAGGATTTTTTTTTTTTTAACTGGATGTTGGTTTTTACTGATTTATACCTGATGTTTATCTGTTGTTCAATATTTTCCCAATACTATCTTCTAGGAAATGCACACTATTTCGATTCAAATGCTGCTTTATTTTAACTCTGACATTGTAATAAGCAGCCCTACACTGTATACTAGGATACTGCAGACACGTTTAGATGTCAGAGGATCAAAGAACGTTCAAACATGGTTCTCTGTCCCTTCACAAACACATTACCACCTAATTTATGCTGGCCAGTCAAAGTCTGATTATTGTGACAATTGCTGGGCGTAGTAACTACTAACTTGATCAAAAACTAAACTGAAATACTTACATGAAAATGTAATATTTTTAGTGGATGACAAATGGGGAGAAAACATAAATCAGCTTATGAATATTCAAAAGAAAATGCATGTTTGGAAGTGCAAAAAATAGCAGAAGTGGGTCAGGTGAGGCAGAGGATGCATAGCACTGCAAACACTGCTGCACAGAGGAACATGTTCATGATGACAATAAAAGAACATACTGCAAAGTAAGCGGCACGTTAAACTAAAACAATAAAGTGAACTGAGAGACAAGCAAGCCATTTATACAGCTTTTACACACGCTTTAATAAAAAGAAAGAGCAGAGTATGTGTTTTATGCATTTGTCAGAGCGCTGTGCTTTTCTGGACAGCCACTGTTTATTACAGAGAGGTGTGTGTCGGTGACTTTGTGCGACAGTACTGTCTGTCCATCAGCTAAAACACTGCCTAATGCCGACAACCTTAATCGTAAATGTTTTACAGAAAATGGTGATGCTTTAGATGGTAAACTTACATGGAACACATTGATGGATATGTCCAGTGTGATTTTTGACACGTCTTCCGGTGACTTGCACCACCCAGTTCTGTCAATTTTATTTTATTGTTATGATTTCAAGGCGAATAAACCTGCTTTGTTATGTGCTTGTTATAGCAATTGCCCAAACGTTCACAAAGTACCAGTTAAGTTGGAAAAAAGTCGCCTCCACTTGCACAGATTCTGCTCATCGTACGTGCCAGGGACCTTATTAATCAGAAACCAGAACTGCTACGCATCACGTTACACATGTAAAGAGCAACAGTCAGGGGAGGGGATTTTTCACGCTAAATGGAATGCTATAAAAGTACTTTTTTTTTTTTACCCAGGAAAGGGCACTGACACTTTGGGTATAGACTTGCTGGTGTGGCACTGTCTACTATGCATCAAAAAAAACAAAGTGACTCAATGCAAAGTGCTGGTGTGTCCTGGCCCTTTTAGGGTGCTAAAAGGCACAGTGCAAACACACAGTATTAATGAATAGGTTAACACTGCGTTTTTTGCTTTGACTTTGAAACTTTTTATTCCTACGCACTCACCAGCTGTATAGCTGGCTCATCGATCTGAGTGTCTCGTGGCGACACGTTCTGGCAAAATTGAGCTACAACAATATTACATTGAAAGTAGTAAATAGAGTGTGTACAGGGCTGGTGCAAGGATTTTTGCAACCCTAGGCCAAGTAAATGTTGCCACCCTCCCTTTACACTCCCTTTTTAAAAAATGTGTGTGTATGTATATATATATATATATATATATATATATATATATATATGTATGTGTGTGTGTGTGTATATGTATATGTATGTGTGTGTTGTATATATATATATGTATGTGTATGTATATATATATATATATATATATATATATATATATATATATATATATATATATATATATATATATAATATATACGTATATAATATATATATTATACATATACATAAAGTATTGTACAAAACAATGAACATGTTACAATATACAAAACAAAACATAAGGAGTATCAAAGCAATATTCAAGAAAATTGAAAATTGTCTCTAAATCTTGGATTCCTCAAAATAGCCACCCTTTGCCTTTAATAACAGCCTCACAAACATGAGGCATTCGGGTAAGTTTCAGCAGGAAATCACCTGACATGTCTTTCCAGCTCTTCTGCAGCAATTCCCAGAGATGTAGGGCACCTGTGGGTAGCTTTGCTTTGACTCGTCTGTCCAGTTCGTCCCATACAATTTCTATGGGATTGAGGTCTGGTGACTGGGCAGGCCATGTCATAGGTTGAGTTGTCCTTCACTTTCCTTCTTCGCCTGATAGTTCTTGCACAACTTTGAGGTTTGTTTCGGGTCATTTATCTTGCTGAAGAATGAAGGACTGCCCAACTAGCCGTAATCCTGATGGAATGGCTTGCCTCTGAAGTATGCTATGATAGCCATGCTGGTTGAGCTTGTCGTGGACTTGGTAAAGATTACCAACTCTGTCACCAGCAAAGCAACCCCAGACCATGACACTGACTCCTCCATGCTTGACAGTGGGAACCACACATGCAGAACTCATGCGCTCACCCTCTCTGCGTCTTACAAATACTCACCGGTTGGACCCAAATATTTCAAATTTCCACTCCTCAGACATCCAGTTTCTGTGTTTTTTTGGCCCAGGCAAGTTTCTTCCTCTTATTCTGCACTCTTAACAATGGTTTCTTTGCAGCAATTCTTCATTAGGTCAGCTTCACACAATATCCGCTGAGCAGTTGATGTTGAAACATCTGTACTTCTAGTAGCATTTAGCTGAGCTTGTATTTCAGGGGCAGTTAATCGCTGGTTTCACAGACTTGTGACTCGAATTAACTTGTTCTCTGATTCTGGGATCACCCGTGGCCTGCCTGACCTTGTTTGGTCCTCATGCGTGCCAGTTTCTTCAAATCGTTTGATGGTCTTGACCACAGCAGTTACAGACACTTGCAAAGTTCTTGTGATTTTGTCTTAAAGATTGACCTTCATTTCTTAAAGTAATTACAAACTGTCTTTTTTCTTTGCTTAACTGAGTGTATTTTGCCATTTTCTGCTCCCTTACATTCAGGAATGACAAGCTTGTGCCTATGCTACCTATATTTATAGTAATCATGGACCCTCAACTGTTAACACTAATTGGTGACAAAAGGTTAATTAGGTAACATGCTAGTTAGTTAATTCAGAATACATCTAATAAAGACACTTTTATACTTGGGTCAGTGTTCCAACACTGTGTTATACACATTTCAGACTTTTAACTGACTTGGGCTTCAGACTGAAATCCCCTTGCTTTGGGTGACCATTTCATTGAAATTGACAAGATTTACATTTTCATTTAAAAATTAAATTTTTGAATGCAATTCACTTATGATTATCAGCTTATATAAGTACACGTATCATATAATGAAATATTAAGTGTTTATAGACAAGTTTATACAGTTAAAAGCATAGATAATCATGAAAAACCTGGTTGTCAACCTGTGTGTGTGTGTGTGTGTGTGTGTGTGTATGTATATATAAAGTGCCTTGCAAAAGTATTCAGACCCCTGACTTTCATATCACTGAATTACAAATGGTACATTGAAACTTCGTTCTGTTCGATATTTTATTTTAAAACACTGAAACTCAAAATCAGTTATTGTAAGGTGACATTGGTTTTATGTTGGGAAATATTTTTAAGAAAAATAAAAAACTGAAATATCTTGCTTGCATAAGTATTCAACCCCCACACATTAATATTTGGTAGAGCCACCTTTCGCTGCAATAACAGCTTTAAGTCTTTTGGGTTAAGTATGTACCAGCTTTGCACACAGTGTCGGAGTGATTTTGGCCCATTCTTCTTGGCAGATTTGCTCCAGGTTGTTCAGGTTGGTTGGATGACGCTTGTGGACCGCAATTTTCAAATAGTGCCACAGATTCTCAATGGGATTGAGATCAGGACTTTGACTGGGCCACTGTAGGACATTCACCTTTTTGTTCTTGAGCCACTCCAATGTTGCTTTGGCCATGTGCTTGGGATCATTTTCCTGCTGAAAGGTGAATTTTCTCCCAAGCTTCAGTTTTTTTAACAGACTGAAGCAGATTCTCTTGCAGTATTTTCCTGTATTTTGCTCCATCCATTCTTCCTTCAATTGTAACAAGATGCCCAGTCCCTGCTGATGAGAAGCATCCCCACAGCATGATGCTGCCACCACTATACTTCACTGTAGGGATGGTGTGTCTTGAGGCATGCGCAGTGTTAGGTTTGCGCCACACATAGCGCTTTTAGCTTTGGCCAAAAAGCTTTATCTTGGTGTCATCTGACCACAAAACCTTTTCCCACATCGCAGCTGGGTCACTCATGCTTTCTGGAAAACTCCACACGTGCTTTCAGATGGTACTTTTTGAGTAACGGCTTCTTTCTTCCCTCCCATGCAGGCCAGTGTTATGCAGAGCTCTTGATATGGTTGACTGGTGCACCATTACTCCACTCCCAGCCACTGAATTCTGTAGAATGCTCTTTGGTTTTCATTTTCCTTCAGATTCACAGCCTTACCAATGATCCTTCAACAGTGGGGTTTTTATCCAGAAAATGTGACAGCAACTTTAATGGTTCACAGGTGGAGGCTAATGGTCAGGTAATTGTGTCCTCGTTAGGGCAATTTCTTTCATCGGTGCAAACTGGGAGCTTCTACAGCAGAGGGGTTGAATACTTATGCAAGCAAGATATTTCAGTTTTTTATTTTTCTTAAAAATATTTCTCAACATAAAACCAATGTCACCTTACAATAACTGATTCTGAGTTTCAGTGTTTAAAAATAAAATATCAAACAAAACGAAATTTCAATGTACCATTTGTAATTCGGTAATATGAGAGAATTGGTCAGGGGTCTGAATACTTTTGCAAGGCACTTTATATATACATACACACACACACACAGTACCAGGTTGAAACCAGGTTTTTCATAAT
This sequence comes from Polyodon spathula, assembly GCF_017654505.1. NCBI lineage: Eukaryota > Metazoa > Chordata > Actinopteri > Acipenseriformes > Polyodontidae > Polyodon > Polyodon spathula. Next base: position 101,693,250 of record NC_054534.1, read on the forward strand.
TATCTATGCTTTTAACTGTATAAACTTGTCTATAAACACTTAATATTTCATTATATGATACGTGTACTTATATAATGATGTTGTTGATGATGATGAGATGATGTTGAGATCGGGGCTCTGTGGGGGCCATACCATCACTTCCAGGACTCCTTGTTCTTCTTTACGCTGAAGATAGTTCTTAATGACTTTTGCTGTATGTTTGGGGTCGTTGTCATGCTGCAGAATGAATTTGGGGCCAATTAGATGCCTCCCTGATGGTATTGTATGATGGATAAGTATCTCCCTGTACTTCTCAGCATTGAGGGGACCATTAATTCTGACCAAATCCCCAACTCCATTTACAGAAATGCAGCCCCAAACTTGCAAGGAACCTCCACCATGCTTCACTGTTGCCTGCAGACACTCATTCGTGTACCGCTCTCCAGCCCTTCGGCAAACAAACTACCTTTTGCTACAGCCAAATATTTCAAATTTTGACTCATCAGTCCAGAACACCTTCTGCCATTTTTCTGCACCCCAGTTCCTGTGTTTTCGTGCATAGTTGAGTCACTTGGCCTTGTTTCCACGTCAGAGGTATGGCTTTTTGGCCGCAAGTCTTCCATGAAGGCCACTTCTGACCAGACTTCTCCGGACAGTAAATGGGTGTACCAGGGTCCCACTGTTTTCTGCCAATTCTGAGCTGATGGCATTGCTGGACATCTTTCCATTGCGAAGGGAAGTAAGCATGATGTGTCTTTCATCTGCTGCAGTAAATTTCCTTGGCCGACCACTGCGTCTACGGTCCTCAACGTTACCCGTTTCTTTGTGCTTCTTCAAAAGAGCTTGGACAGCACATCTGGAAACCCCTGTCTGCCTTGAAATTTCTGCCTGGGAGAGACCTTGCTGATGCAGTATAACTACCTTGTGTCTTGTTGCTGTGCTCAGTCTTGCCATGGTGTATGACTTTTGACAGTAAACTGTCTTCAGCAACCTCACCTTGTTAGCTGAGTTTGGCTGTTCCTCACCTAGTTTTATTCCTCCTACACAGCTGTTTCTGATTGTGTTTCAACCTACGTATTGAATTGATGATCATTATCACCTGTTTGGTATAATTGTTTAATCATACACCTGACTATATGCCTACAAAATCCCTGACTTTGTGCAAGTGTACCTAGAAGAATTGATGCTGTTTTGAAGGCAAAGGGTGGTCACACCAAATACGGATTTGATTAAGATTTTTCCTCTGTTCACTCACTTTGCATACAGTTAATTGATAAATATGATCTATTAACATGTCTATTTTTGAAAGCATTCTTACTTTACAGCATTTTTTCACACCTGCCTAAAACTTTTGCACTGTGTGTGTGTGTGTGTGTGTGTGTGTGTGTATATATATATGTATATATATATATATATATATATATATATATATATATATATATATATATACAAACAAACATTACTGTACTTTTTTTTTTTTTTTGGACACAAAACTATATACAATCATCTCTATATACAGACATCTAATGTCAGCTCTACAATGACAATATTTATGATCAGTGGATTCTTTTTCCAGATTTAGGACTACACCACTGCTCATGATATGGTTCCGTAACATCAGCAAGTAGTTTTTTAGAACAAGAAACAGTGATCTTAAGATGCTGAACATTTTACGACTAAAGAAATGTGAAGTGTAAATGTAATTATGTACTGTTTTTGCCGCTCTAGGCGGCCGCCTGTTCTGCCTATATGGTTTCGCCGGCCCTGAGTGTATACAATCTATGTTAATAACTTACACTTGGCCAGGGTACTACATATCCATTAGTTTGATTTCTACAGTTAGTAGTCATACTTGAATTTAATACAAATTCAAGCTAGTAAGCCGTGTATTGCAGTGTTTTGTGTCAGACTGCGAGCACCAGCCAAAAAGGGAAGCTGCTCCAGATTTCTGATAGTAGCTCATGCTAATCTCCTAAGAAAGTGGTATGTTGGTTTGTGCTAATCTATATTAATAAAACTAATAAGAAATACCCAAAACCATTTGTGTATGTAATTTGTACACCAAAGTGATTTTCCGTTTTCAACATTACTCTTTTCCATTTGCAGTACTTTCCATTTCCTATACCTATAACTTGATATTTCTGTACTGGACATTTACTTTCAAGATACGTTGTTCAAGTAAATGCCAATAGATTATTTATTGTTATTGGTATTTATTTTAATCAAGCAACAGTTGAAAGAAAAAAAAAAAAAAAATATATATATATATATATATATATATATATATATATATATATATATATATATATATATATATATATATATATTTAAAAACGAAAGAAAAATACAACTTACTGTAGATTTCATGTTTACAGAAAGTGCAACAAACGAACTTCTGAAAACAACTATAAAATCAACAGTTTTTGAAATCGCACTTCTTGCAAGCACAGTTTTAAAATGTATTTATTTATTTATTAATGCACTTGCACCTTCTCAGACCCTGTAGTTAATGAGAAACAGCAACAGGGGAAAGTATGTTTACTCAGAATCTTGGAAGACTAAAAATAAATGTAAGGACTGGTTGGTTCCATGAATATTTTTAGACACTTAAATGTATTGTGTTTTGTTTTTTGTTTAAAATGCAAAGGAAAAAATGGAAAACCAAATACAGCTAATGACTTACCTTTTCTGTATTCAAATTTACTACCAGTTAATACTGCCTCTTGTCTTTTAATTTAGAAATTGCATCACATTTTTCTCCTCTGGCTCACTTGGTATTGTGGTACTATGTAATGTATCTGTTTGTTTGTTTGTTTGTTTTTGTGTCAAATATAATTTCAGTTTCATTGGTGTCTGGTTCTGTCTTTCACTTTTTTTCTGTGTGTAATTATTTCAAAACCAGTGTTTCCTTAAATATGTGGACTTTACTTACTTTGAAATGTACTGTGTGTGAAGACAAGTTTGTGGTTTTAAACTGCTAATATAAATACATTATCTAATTTTGTAATTACCTTTTCATAGATACAAGTACCTTTTACTTGTTCTTTAAATCTCAATGCCTCAAAGTCATACACTTATTTTTAATTTTGGGTTCCTATTAAGGCACATATTTAGGCACAGGATATGCAGTATTTAGACCCCTGCAAAACCCTGAAATTAATATTCAGTGGGGGCATTACCGCTTGCACCTGCGCTGGGGGAGGTCCCCCATACCCCACTGCCTTCTACATGGGATATCTAGCCTCCTACTGTAAATGAAAATGAAAAGATTGGTCTCTTAATGGTAACGTTAAGATGAGTGGGTGTTTGTTAATTAGCCCATTATTAGATGTAGCGGAATGTTCTGAATTTGGTCATTTTGATTGGTTGAGTAACTTCATCTTTTGTAATGTACCCTAAGAACTGGAGTACTGGACATGCATATAGGACATCACCAGATTCTAAGGAAAACTTGCTGCCTTGGGTGTACCAGGGAGAGCAAATGCATTTATTGTAATTCATCAAAAATCCAAGCGGACTTCCTCAAGCCTGATTTATGTCACTTCTGCAGTCTCCACAGTAAAAGCTAAGACTGTTTGGTTTGACTTGCAGCTGATTTCCGAGGAGGGAGTTGACAGTCTGAATGTGAACGAGGTGCAGGCGGCGTGTCGGGCGCGGGGGATGAGGGCGCTGGGCGTGACTGAGGATCGACTCCGTGAGCAGCTGAAGCAGGTGAGACACCTGGCCACACCTCCATAGAGAGCGCAACCAGCCACAGAGGAGGGAAAGGCCAAGGCGGGGAGCCTTTTCCTTGAAGTGATGTAAGCTGATTTAAGGGTATTGGAAACCTCAGAACTTTCTTCCATTAATCAGGAAGCTCCATTAGTGGGCTCTACCTCTAAAAACTATGTAAGACCTTGTTTACTGGTTTTTCACTGCACTATTAATGAGCATTACTTTGGTAGCTGACCTTTTTTATGGTCAGTGCATGAATCACACTCTAATCAGGGTTAATTATTGAAGAATAACTTTCTCAGTTTTCCTGCAAGGTAACTTTCCTGCAGATAACTAACAAGATAATGCATGCATGTCAAGTGTTGTAAATGTGCATTCTCCCTGTGTAATCCTCTGGTCTCTGTTTCCAGTGGCTGGAGTTGCACCTGAACCAGCAGATCCCTACCTCTCTGCTGCTGCTATCCAGGGCCATGTACCTGCCGGACACTCTGTCCCCAGCCGACCAGCTCAAGACCACCTTGCAGACCCTCCCTGAGATTGTGGTACGTGTCTGGTTACTGTTTACACCCTGGAAACGCAGCCTGCACTTGGAGATTTGAAATCTGCGGGTTTGCTTTTATGTTTCAGAAATCTGAACTCCTATATATGTGTATATGTAGCGATTGCGTCTCTGTGGGTGTGACGAAGAAGGTAAGGCTACAGGTACAAGAGAAGTAGTTAACCAGTCTTGAGCCAGTCGATAGACTCTGACTCTGCAGTGTTCAACTTGGCTAGACCTCCAGGGAGTCCAGCACGTTCATGTTGTGTACCTTGCGAGTAGCCTTCTGGGGCAACCAAAGCTACAACCAGCAAACCCAATCTACCTGATCCCTGGTTACTGTGGAAATCTGAACAGTAACACAGGACAGGGAAATGGTGCAATTAAGTGGTATTCTTGTTTCCAGGCGAAGGAGGCCCAGGTGAAGGTGGCAGAGGTGGAGTGCTACAAGGTGGACAATAAAACCAAGCTGGAGGCCACGCTGCAGGAGGAGGCGGCCATCAGGAAGGAGAACGAGGAGCGCGAGATGGAGAGGCTGGCTGATGCTGCTGAGAAGGCAAAGGAGGGCCTGCAAGTGGCAGCCTTGGTAAGAAGGGATCTTCTTTACAGCAGGGAGCTGGTGAAGGAGCAACTTACTTACCTGATCATTCATGTACATCTAGGGGTGGAGCCGAGTCTCCTGTGTGATCCAGCATCAAAAAAACTGGCCTTTACTTTGGAGAATGAACGAAGACTGTATCGTTTAACTCATTTTAAATAAAATCTGCATTAAAAAATAAACACATTTTTGCCCAAAAACAAACTATTGCACATCAGATGCCAGACTACTCCTCGATAATGTTAATGGCTGAAAGCATTAAAAAGCTGAATACTGAAGACACTTAAATATATGCATATATTTACCTGAACTTAGTTTATTTTTGTATTTTCTAAGATTTCATTATTAATTGTTTTGAGTTTATGGATAAACCGTGTCCATCAAAATTATTACTGCACCCTTGCTCATGGAATGCTATGTGTGAGAACTCCACTCTGTATATTGTATTTCCAGTGATTTTTAAGTCACTGTAAGCAAGGGAAAATCACTTTCTGCCACTTTTGTTCTTTTTGATACATTTGATGCTCCTACCTAAATGAAGTCATTGTGAGATGGTGTGGTGCGTTTATATGGAGTGACCCTATAGGAGCCTTGAGAACAACCTTGGTTTTTGCAGTCAGCCAGTTGGCTTGGTCAGTGTGGTTCAGTATCAAGGCACAGCAGGAACAGCACACCATGGCATGAAACCGCAGTAATCCTGCACGCTGGCCAGAACAATACAGACTGAAGGGCATTCGGTGGACCCACATCTTCCTCAAACACTACAAGATTAGGGCTTTATTTTAAGAGCCATTTTTTTTTGGTTTATTTACTGTTAACAAACAGTTAATAAACATGTTAATGTATATTATTTCGTTTCTGTTAGCTGTTAGTAAATGATATATAATAGGCCAGCTAAAACTGCAAACACCAGAGCCTTATTATCATTCTTTATATTCTTTATCACGCATTCTTTATATTACTGAGAGTATTAAAATCTGGTGAATATGGAGGAGTCTGTTTGCCTGTCCATCCATGTGTCACACTTGCATTTTTCCATGTACACGCTGTGGATGTAGCTGGTGGTGATCTGCTTGATGATACTTCTAGCACTAATTTCAAATGAGTATTTTGAGTGTTTAGCCTGCACAGAAGAATGTGTTCACTTTAATGTTTAGGTGCCAAATAGCCTAAAACCTTTTTATAAGACGTGTCTTCCAGACTGCCTTCATCGGGATAATGCAGTCAAGCTGAATTTGTCCCATAATCTTCCTGTATTGAGGGCGGCATGCACTTGCTGTGTGTTGATGGGATATTGTTTGCAACCACAGAGAGAAGTAGAGACAGCGGTGAATATGGAGGCAGCAGCTGTCAATGTTAAGAAAAGCCAGATCGTTATGGATACTGAGCAGGAGCTTGCTACCATCGACCTGGCCATTCATTCGGAGACCTTGAAGGACACGGCTCCAGTCTTGGAAGGGATTAAGGTGGGTAATGAAGCAGGTCAAGGAGAAGGAGGATAAAGCAGGGATGGAAATAAGACTCCTGTTGCATTACAGTTTTAGCCATTTTAATATGATATTGGTTAACCAGTGTGCATAGGTAACAAGCTGAGATGTGCCTTAATATCAAACTGCTGTGCAGTGGGAGTATTATTTTCATCCCTGTAATATCAGCGTAGTACATGCTTACATTAACATGCTTCCCGGACAGTAAATCTAATAATTGACCTGTTTTAAAAGCGTAGTACACCATACGGTTTTAAGAACGTTTTTACATATAAGTTTAAAAAATATATATATATAAGCCCATGTTGACAGTTTAATGGTAGCAGTACAAATAAACTCCCAACTTGGGACTGAAGGAAAGGGATTAAGTAATGAGTATACCCCAACCTTTAAGCTAGAACATATTCATTTGTTCACTGCTTGTAGTCATGCAAGCCTCTCTTTGCTTTCTTTTTCCATGCTGCATAGTTTGACAAATGGCAGAAGTTTCTTCTTATCCAGGTTAGCATCCACATGCTTTGTATTGCGCTGTCCATGCAGTGTGTGCTACTGTGTTGTAAACTTGGTCTCACCAGGTTTATACTGTGTGTTGGTCTATGAGCTGGTTGCTTGTGGTTCACATCATATACATGAGCCTTCTGTTTAAGCACTTGTAGTGCAACCAACCAGCCCTTTTTAATTGTGATATTCATACGTCAGAGTAGACATAAAACAACGTCCTATTGTTTTTAATAATGTTTACATAAGAAGCAGCAAAACCTGAATGTTTGACTTTCCAACACATTTGTGACATATTAAAAAACAACAAAAAAAAAGATTTTAAATACCAAAAAAAGAATTAATCTGCTTTCGAAAAGCATTTTATTTTGATTTGTTGCAGCTTAGCAGAAAGAGCAGTTTAATTTGTTGCCAACATAAATATTTCCAGGTTGCCAGAATTCATCTGAAAGCCGCATTTCCTTTTAAAGATGAAATGTGCCATTCACAGATCGACTTTGGAAACGTGTTATTTTAAAACTTCAGTTCCTCCTTTTTAAAATCTTAAATTGATTTACAGTTCAAAAAAAAAAAAGCAGTTTTTCATACTTGTAACATAACAGCTTGGCTGTAGTTTTACTGTATTTTCGGTCTCTTTTAGAAAAGCCAGTGTGTGTGCTGTTTAATTTCTGCTTTTAATTTCCGTGACAGATTTAACAAGTCTTTCAGAAGTACCACAGCAGCATTAAAACTGGGTCCTAACTAAGCTGGCTGACTATTAAAAACATTTCTGTGGAAACTTTCATACTGAATCCCAATACATTTCATGCTGAAAATACATTATGTACTTGACATAGTTTACTCTTTCATACACAACACCCTGTGAGTTTTACTATACTAAACATGTGTTTTTATACACCAAGCAGCTGCTTCCCCTATTAACTGACATGCTTTCAGCGAGTAAGGTTTGGAAAGCAAGAAGTTTCTTTAAATTCCTGTAGTACCAGGTATCACATTTTAACCTATAAATACAGTACAAAGGAGTAATATTGGAGTTATTTTATCAGGTACAATCACTTTTTAAACATGAGTGAAAGCAAAGATCTGTCATTTCTACCTACAGATATCTACTGTACAAAGCCTGTTTCTGAGGGAACCTGTAAGCTTCCAGATATAAAAAAAAAAAAAAAAAAACATGGACTACAACAGATTCTATCATAATGTAGTGGATATTTCTTTCTCCTTTTTAGAACACTTTTTAAAACAAGCCCAACAGAACATGGCATTAATTGGAGCGCTCTCAGAAAATGTTTGTTTTGCCTCTGCTTCAAAATAGTGCCCACATTAGCCGATTTTATTGTATTGCACCGATTGGAGTCCAGTTTTCAGTTTTTTTGTGTGTGTTTTCTTGGTGAACACATTTCTTTTCAGACACTGGCGGAAGAAGCAGTTATCGTAGCGCCACAGTAGACAATGGTAACCCTATAAATATATAGAATATTTATCTTTCAATCCTGAGGCACTGCAGTAACTGCTTCCCTGGCAGTGTTTGAAAACAAGCCTGTAATAGATTGGGCCTCTGTGTCTCCCAAGTTACGCTCCTGTTTATCGGATGCAAGCCATTACTGGCAAAGCACAACATGCAAGTATTCATAAAAAATTAAGGTCTGTGTTCTTTTACTAGATAATATAACCAGATGTGTATATTAGATTGTGTCTCAATTAGGTAATATTAATTGGGCTATAATATTTAGCTCAAAGAAATTAGGCCATTCGGCCCATCTAAGTGCATCTGGCTCCTAGCAGCTGATAGAGCTCAAAACTTCAGTGGTCAATTTATTAAAGTTTTTTTTTTAGTTTATTTTTATTTATTTATTTTTTTGTTTAAAGTTAACCATTCACTGTGACATTGTGTTCAGCGGTCATGAAGTGTCAGTACTGGATTGGAAGTAAAATTAAAACAACTACACTTCAAAATAACAAACTCTTCTGCCATCTCATAAACACAAATGCCACAGCCTGGTCCCCAACATGTGAGAATCAGTTTACAGTGTGCAGATGCGTATTACTTGAGGATAGGGAGTGTGTGCGAGTGACTATATGTCACACGAGCCTGGGTTTTGTGTTTGGCAGGGAGAGGACATAACCAAAGAGGAGATTGATATGCTGAGCGACGCTTGCACTAAACTCAAGGAGCAGAAGAAGCTGCTGACCAAAGAGAAGGAGGAGCTGGAGGATCTGAAGGATGACGTCCAGGAGTACAATGAGGTAACCAGCCCATGGAGAGAGTGCTGGAGCTGGGGGGGATGACTCTTCTGAACCCAACACACAGAGGATCGTATTTTCCACTAGGGACAACTTACAGGCAAATTATTCACTCCATAGTAAATGTATGAAGTGGGAAATTGTGCCCACAGTGCTGAATCGGGTCCAGAGGATAACAATAGTACATGAGTGTAGAGTAGCAGAAGTCAAAGCTATGCTTCTCAACAGCAACACAAACAGTGCCACAATTCGCAATACAACAGAAAAAGACAAATGAACAAAAACAAGTAAAAAAAAAAAAAAAAAAAAAAAAACATTTCATATGAAATCAAGCAAAGTATGATATTAGGTAGACATAGCACTTATTGGTATATTCCAAGTGTAGACCTGATATCTAAGACAAGGCAAATGAAAAAGATAAGTATGTATGTATCTCACAGTAACAGACTTCCGTTTGTATGGCCGTGCCTATATGAAGTCTTTTAAAGACTCTACATTGTTTGGCTTTTAGTGTTAAGCAAATTAGAATAAGTAGCTTCAGTGGTAATCAAATATAAGGAAAATCTATTGCCCTTGTACTGTATATTCTAAATGGAAGATCAACAGGACAGGCCACTTTTAGATTATATAAAGCCAAGCTGTCTTTACCAATTCTGTCACAGCAGGATTTGAAGATGCTATTCATCTTAAGGGTTAGATTGTGCTGAGTAAGCTGCTTCGGACAGTTAAGCTGTTTTTCAGGCTTATTGCCTGAATCTGGCACATGAGCCCCTTTTCAATTTCTTCACAATCCTCTCAGTCTGTCACCAAATATACATGTCCACATGAGGACCAACATTTAACATAACTTATGAGAGCAAACCATAACCCTTGTGGTACAATAAGACAACATACATATTTCATTTAAAATGATATTTGGATGGTGATTTTTCTATCAAAAAGGAAAGCATACAAGGACACCCCATGTTGTTGTTTATTTCTTAGCAGACGCCCTTATCCAAGCCGACCTTACAATTGGTACAAAGTATCACAGTACAAAGTGATACACTGCCGGCATACATTAAACAATCTCCTAGCATCTACAACACTAATGCGTTTATAGAGCTGTACCAAATAAGGCAGAGATTGAATCTGACACTTGCTCCTACAGTTTTTCCTGCTAACATTGCTATACAAATTGTATTAAAATGTGCCTTTGTGTGTGCTTTCCAAGAGTGTGTTACTGTGCTCCGTCCTCACTGCACACTTTCTCCCCGGCGCAGGATTTGGAGGAGATCAAGAAGGAGCTGTCAAAGACTGGGCAGGAGGAAGCCATACAAGAGTCCAAGGCCAGCAAGAGGCTGACTAAGAGGGTGAACCGCATGATTGGCCGGATCAGCAAGATCATCTCCGAGCTGGAGACTGACAAGAAGGTGCTGGATGGACAGATGGACAGCAAGACCACGCCGCCCATTGGGTAAGCTTGGTGTTTCTAGAGTTATCGAGCTCCCAGAGATGATGAGAGCTTTCCAAATTCAGCTGCCCGCCATCTTGGTGAGACGGCACCGTCAATTTCCATTGGTTCAAGCGCTAGGGGAATCTTACTATAAATGTTGTTTAAAGCATGCATAGAAGGGGGCAACAGCAGCATTTAACAGTGTATGTCTGTCTGTGTATTTATGTCTTTCAAAGTGAATAAAATGACAGATATGTTCCTAATTTACTATTTAGAAGGTGGCAGTATTTAGATCTGGCACTGCTTTTATATAATTCCCAGTAATTCCATCTGCTGGAATTAATTTAAACTACAAGCGTCTTGGTTTAAAAAAAAAAAAAAAAAAAAATGCAGCACAGTGCATGAATAAGCACAATTAAAGGTGATTAAAGGTAAAATTAAAGGCATTATTTGTGGATCAAGAATTTTTACTTTTAAATAAAATATACCAAAATAAATGGTCCACAGATGACTTAATCACTTGGTTTGATATGCAATGCTGATAACTGATAACTAATTTCTGCCTTGCCAATAATCTGAATCTTTTTTATTTATATCGCTTTGAGTTCTGTTGCAAACATCAGGAAGTTCACAGAAAAGAAGCAATAATATTCATTAAACCAGAATTTGAAGCTATTTTCTTTTGAAAAAACTGTTCCTGAAATTAGGCAGTTTTGTTGCATGTTTGTATTTTTATTATTGTTCTTAAAGAAGGTCTAAGTAAGGTTTTACAATCTCTTTCCTTACTCATATTTGCATTGGTGATATTCTGTTGAAGATCTTTCAGGCTTATGTTTATAATTTGTGCATGAATAAATGACTAGATTTGTTTGTATGCATAAAGTTTTGAATTGTCTAAAGCAAACATCCGTGTTGATAAGTAAATATTTTCTGTTAGAATGTGCGTAGACATGGTTTTGAAGGGAATACGTACCTGGTTGAAACAGTTTATCTAGCATTGTATTTGACATATTTCCATGACATTATTGTAGAAAAGAACCAAAAGATTATCAGCGCAATAAAAAAGGGTGGCAGTAATGTTAAAGCTAGTAAGAGGTAAGAAAGAAAAACAAAGCATTGCTTAGCACTCCTTTTAAATGAACTGAAAACAGGCATCTCGACAAGGCTGAAAGATATCTATCATTGAGAAAAAAGATATACATTGAAACAGACCAAGGTAATGTCAAGGTAACAGACATTAAAAGAATAACACAGAGTGAAAGACTGTCAGGCATGATATAACTTTGTGAAAAGATTTGAAACTGTTTCGGTGTTTTGGGACCCCAGCATGGCAGCCTTTGCGTGTTTCTTGTCATTGGGCCACTCTCCACCATCTTACTTCCTGCCTTACATAGACACCGTTTCCTGTATGCAGCTTGTACTTGTCCTTTAGTGAGAACCTCATCAGTATCAGTGAGCTGATTGATGTGATGAGACAGATCCAGAACATCCCGGAACATAAGCTGCAGCGCATCGCAGAGACGCTCGATGAGAACAAAGATGGCAAGATCGACATTGACGACGTCGTCCAGGTAAATCGAAACCAATTTTTTTATCGGAACCACTCATGTAACCAGGCTTTGACTGTGACTGTGTTCCCTTTCAAGTACGAAATGTAACCATTGTCGTATGGGTATTTACCTCCTAAAGACCTGAAACCTGCATATTGATATACCCAAGCTGCTCAACGAGCCTGTGACGCAGTTATGCCCCGCCCCCGAGGGTACACAAGGACTGCACTCGCAGATCTCTGCGCTGTTTTTCCATTCAAGACTGACATGACTGGAGAGCCTTGTTCAGAGAGGTCCATTGTTGCTTCTGTCTGTATATAATTTGCATTAATTGTGTTATTTACACAAATTATGTGATACTTTAATTAATCACTGTAGTTTTTACTAGTTTAGACGTTTTGTGTGCACTACAGCCTGTCGCTCCTTTCCAGGGATCCAACAACATTCCTGGTTAAGGGATCCAGCTGACTTTGTGCTCCCAGGTTGCTTTTAATTCTCGTTTTAGCTTATTAGCACCATTCAAAACATTTTATTTACGTGATTTTTTAAATTAATTAATTATTTTTAAGATACTATGATCAGGCCTGTCTGATGCTCAAAGCACACATGCAGTAAGAGCAGCTGCTGGGATCCGCAGCGCTGCACAGGAGCAAGATGCTTTCATTGTTGTTGCTTGCAATTTCAGTCACAGTATCTTGGTGCTGTTTTGGTGACCAGCTTTTAGCATCCCCATTACGAATGCTGTTTAGTCTATTCTAACAAGCAGGCTTTTACAGGTGGACGTCCCTGTGCATTGCCATCCACGGTTACTGCGAACTGGTGGACCACAACTGGACCGGGGATGAGGTTACAGCCATACCAGTACCGACTTGGTGCTAAAGTCACCAAACTGGTACTGTCCCTGTTCCGACCCGGTATGGTACTGACCCAGTGCTACAGTCATTGAACCAGTACTGAACCGGACGGGTGTCAACCAGGTTCTGAACCAGTACCGACCAATGTTAAATACACCAAACTGGTACTGAACTGACCTGGTACCTTCCAGGTACCGATCCATTTCCAGCCCACTTCCGTCCATTGCTCGAGTCACCAGTCTTGACCCGCCCAATCGATATCTATAAGCAGATTGAGGCAGCACCTGTACAACTGCATTTGTACACTGCATTGCTTGCTCCTAGCATCATGCACAGGTTCTGTCCCTTTTGAGATATGCAAGGCCAGTCTGCCTATTGAGGACAAGCACTGCAGGTGCTCTTCCTGCCTGGGGCCAGTGTACGCCAAGGAGGCACTGGCTAATCACAGTTTCTGTGCGTTTTGTCCCTTTTTCCAAGCGCCCGCTTGAGAAGCGGCTGTTCTGCAGCTCTTAGGAGCGCTCTGCATCCCTTACTCCTGCTCTATGCTCTTTCCCCTCAGCCTCTCATAAAGAGGTGGCTGCGTCCTCACCCATGGCTCTGTGCCAAGGGAGAGCGGACGACTCACCTGGGAAAGTAGCTCATGCAGGAAACCGTCCTCACGGCCTTCCTAATCCTCCTTGAGCTCTGCTTCTCCTTCCCTTCCCACGCGGAAGAGGAAGAAGTGTCGTTTCCAGGCGATCGGCAGACTCGGAGCAGGTGGTAAAGCTCTGGGCAGGTGTTTCCCACCAAGGAACGATTCTCGCTGAATTACTGCAGGAATGTTCGGCATCTCCTTCCCCACCTGTCCCCTTGGGGGCCCCAAGCGCAGATTGGCCACAGGAGGACATACAGGGGCTGGTGTTCCTGTCTGATAACGTGGAGTTCGACCAGCACACCCCCTGCCGTAAAGATCTCCTTGTCGGCAGGGCTTATACCGTTAATCAAGAGGGCCACTGCAGTATTGCAAGTGCCCTGGCCTACAGTAGGGGAAACAAGACAGTTGACAGTTGATTTTCAATGACGAGCCTACCTCCTCTCCCAAATCCCTGGTAGCCCACCAGTCGCATTTACTGCTGTCCCTTTCTGGGAACCACATGCTCTCACCAGAACAGCCAGATAAGCTGCGTCTGGTTAACAAGAACCTTCTCCGTGTGTCCAAGCTCAACAGGCAGGCTGTAGGTAGAAACCTGGCTGCGCTGGTAGCTGCACGTAGACAGCTTTGGCTTTCCCAGGCACGTGTGCCTGACTGTGACAATGCACTGCTGTTGGACGCCCTGATCACTCCAAGGCATACGCTTCGTCATGCGGTGGACGAAATGCTGCAGTGCTCTCGCTGCACTTGGGAATCCAAGCAACCACCTCCAGTATGTACACCAGTGGCAAACTGGTGCCCTAGGCCCCAGCAGCGTAAAAAACCGACACAGCCTGCTGCTAGAGGTGACCCACGGCTGCTCGCCGTGGAGGCTTTACTAGATGCTGCCTCCCTGAGCAGAAACAGAAGCCGCAGGCCAAGCAGCAGCCCTAGGACCTTGTTGCCACAGGCCCAGGGCTCCCTCTCGGGGAGCCATCTGGAATATTGCCGTCAGTGCACAACAGACATCGGACCATTCAGACCGGCTACTCACTGCAGTTCAAGCACTGTCCCCCCTCCCTTTCGGGGCATGACTGCAACGTCAGTGACGGACCCACACGATGTCGCTGTGGTGTCTCAGGAGGTAGCAGCTCTGCTGCAAAAACGGGTTATTCGCATGATAGACCCCCTCCAGATGGAGGCAGGCTTCCACTCCAGATACTTCCTAGTTCCAAAGAGGGATGGTGACCTCAGACCGATCCTCGACCTCAGACAGGTCAACCTGTATCTGAGCCGAAGGAGGTTCAAAATGTTGACAGTTGAACAGCTGTTGCAGTCAGTCAGGCAAGGCAAATTGTTCACAGTGGTGGACCTCAAAGACGCCTATTTCTATAACCCTAAAAAACCAGCACACAGGACGTACCTGCGGTTTGCCTTTCGGGGAACAGCATACAGGTTCAGTGTCTTGCCAGTGTCCTCTCCCTAGGTACCCGTGCCTTCTCGAAGTTCATGGAAGCTGTCTTGGCCCCATTGAGACTCAAAGGCATCAGAGTGCTCAATTATCTGGTCTACTGGATCATTTGTGCCTAGTCTCCAGCACAGGCAGAGGCCCACATGGAACTGGTCACTGGCCACACCACCTTGAACAGTTGGGCCTTATGGGAAATCATGTGACGAGCCAGCTCACACATTCACGCCTTCCCAGACAGCCTCCTATCTAGGAGTGTGCTTAGACTCCGAGCCATGCTGGCCATTGTCGGACGGCAGAGTGCCCAGTATAGTCGCCTGTTTGGAGCTCTTTCAGCTCAACAGAGTGCTCACTGGGCTTGATGGAAGCAGGCTTCCAGACCCTTCCATTGGGTCTCCTGCAGGCCTGTTTCAACAGAGGTTTTGCAGCCCTTGTTTGAATAATCTGTGGTAATTGGAGAAAAAGCCTTAGTAGCCTTAACCCTTTGCAGTCCTATGTCAGACCAGGTCTGACATCATCATCAAAATGACACAAAGCACAGGTCTCTAATGTTTTTTTCTCTGGAAAAAGCAGAGAAAACCTTTCAATGACCGAGTGAGACTGCTAGGAGCTGAATGAAACTGAAAAAAGGGCGTATCTTTATAGCCCCATGCATTACACAGATAACACAGACCATAACAAAGGAGGTAGCTGCTTCTGCATCCAGCGCTCAAAGAATATCACAGACATTTGCAGAGCTTTTTGAGATGTTATAGTATTAAAATATTGACTTGGACCACATTATTAGGAGTTTGGTAATAAGACGAGTGATCTGGAGAGGATTTATCATTATGCACATGTCTATAAAGACATAAAGGGCTTAGCTGTAGATACAGTACTGAGTGTTTTTTTGCAATTCAGTGCCTTTTTAAACCTGTTTTGCTCTGGGCAGGGGGAAAAAAATATGTAAACAGCGGGTGTGAACGTAAATTAGACCTGACGTGCCTGACGAGCACTGAATAAATGGGCTGCAAATGGTGAGTAGGTGCATTTGGTAAAATTGTGCTGGAATTCTCCTTAATAGAAGGTGTGGAATCTCATTTCTAATGTCTCGTATTTTATTATTAAAGAAATGTAAGAAGCCTTTGCAGCTGTGAGAGGAGCCAATGTCAAGGGTAGGACTATTAGGGAAAGGATTAATTAATGTATCTAGGGTAGCAAACCGAAATCTGGGATTATTTTTATTTGTTTCAATTAAATTAGAATAATATGATGATCTAGCCAATGCCAGAGCCTTCGTATATTTAACCAGGTGGCCCTTCCATGCAATGTAATGAACGTGCAATTGAGATTCCCTCCATCTCCGTTCTAGTTTACGACCCTCATATTTCATCTTACGAATATTATCATTCTACCTTTTTTCTTTTTTTTAAGACACTCTCCGAGTTTTGAATGGCGTTACATTATCTAAGATACCCGTCAAGGTGGTGGTGTAGGTATTAACCAGCTCATCTACTGATGAGGACTCAGAGTATGATAATGAGCTCAATACATCAGAAAGCTTAACAGCAGTTGAAGAACTACCCGGAATTTAAATGTATGGTCCACAGTCTTTTGTAGATACAGGCAGATTCACCTAAAAAAGAAAGGCAAGATGATCACAAATAGTAAGATCTAGGGTTATGACGTTCTTAACAGCTAAACCAAGAGAAATATGGCCACGATTATGTGTAGAACATTTATGGCATCCCGATCCATCAAGCCTGCAGCTCTGGTTTTGGACCCTGAGCGGCTGCATTTGAGCCGTCTGAGGCTTTCTGATAGGGTCATTGACATTGAGTGATATTTTTCCTCGCTGGAGGCTAAACGTGCTAAATGCACTCATGAAGCTTCTATTTGAGCACATGCATTCAACTGAGCTGATATATTTATTGCTCAAAGCATCTTTCTTCCTCACTATTACCTCCTCAAAGCGGTTGAGTGAGATGCAGGCATTCTCGTTTTTACAGAGGCCAGGTCAAAGGATGTGCTTTGTACCACCTTTTTGCCAAAGATGATCTCGGCATTCCATGTCAACCAGTCTGTGGAATTGGAGGCTTTCCAGTCTGACAGAGAGCATCAGCTCACTGCCTATTCCACCAGTGGCATGGCAACTTCGTGGGCTTTATTCCAGGGTGCATCTGTCAAGCACGTGTGCAGTGCGGCGGTATGGACTACCCCCCAGACCTTCACTAGATTCTACAGGCTGAATGTCGTAGATCCTTAAAACCCTTGTTTTTGAACTAGATAGCTGAGCGGCTTCCCAGTCGATCCTTACAACACAGGTGAGTTTCTCCCTCAGTTTTTTCACCCTAGCTACTTGTTACTGGGGCTCCGTATGGTAACGCACAAGGCAGCCTCGGCTTAGCCTTGTGTTATTCCAGTCGTTCTGCAATACTGCCCTTGCAACGGCTTTGTACTCGCCCGTTAGGTAATGGTTACATTTCGTACTTGAAAGGGAACGTTAGGTTATTATCATAACCCTTGTTCCCTGAAATGTAACCATTAACCTCCAAGGTCGCTGCGTCCATGATTGCAGCAGGCTTGAAGGAAAAGTGACGCTGAGATCTGTGAGCGCAGTCCTTGCCGGGGGCGGGGCATGACTGCGTCACAGGCTCGTTGAGCAGCTTTTATATATCAATATTCAGGTTTCTGGTCTTGAGGAGGTAAATCACCCTATGCAAATGGTTACATTTTTATTTCAGGGAACCCGGGTTAGGATAATAATCTTACGTTGTGCACCATGTAACCAGATGTCGACTGTGACTGTACGATAGTGGTGCCCCATGTAACCAGGTGTCGACTGTGACTGTACGGTAGTGGTGCCCCATGTAACCAGGTGTCGACTGTGACTGTACGGTAGTGGTGCCCCATGTAACCAGGTGTCGACTGTGACTGTACGGTAGTGGTGCCCCATGTAACCAGGTGTCGACTGTGACTGTACGGTAGTGGTGCCCCATGTAACCAGGTGTCGACTGTGACTGTACGGTAGTGGTGCCCCATGTAACCAGGTGTCGACTGTGACTGTACGGTAGTGGTGCCCCATGTAACTAGGTGTCGACTGTGACTGTACGGTAGTGGTGCCCCATGTAACTAGGTGTCGACTGTGACTGTACGGTAGTGGTGCCCCATGTAACCAGGTGTCGACTGTGACTGTACCTGCAGGTGGTGGAGCTCATAGACAAGGAGGACATTAATATCTCGACAAGCCAGATGGCTGAGATCATGGTGATGCTGCAGAAGGAGGAGAAGCTGGTGGAGAAGGAGAAAGCCAAGGAGAAGGCCGAGAAGGAGCAGGCTGCCGAAGTGCAGAACTGAGGCCGGCTCACCACCTCCTGCTGCTTCACGGAAGTGGGGTTGCTCCCTTTGCACCAGGCCAGAGAAGGCTATCTTCATGTGGGAAATGAATATGCTGTCATTAATAGCAAGAGGCTCCTTTGCTACAGAGAGCAAATTTAGTGTTCATGCTTGTTGGGTTTTATAAATATGATGGAAAACTTTACACTGGTGCAAACCAAAATAGTGACCAGTAGCTTTATCAGTTACACACAAACAAAAACAAAAATGAAAATGAAAATTTTGTTTTGAGGTGGTGCGATTTGCCCAATTTCTTTTCTTTCTTTTTTTTTTTTTTAATAAAAGTAAGTTGAACATGAATTGCAATCTAAATCATATAACGTCATTCCAGAAGCATGGAATCAGTGATTTCATTCTTATTATTCTTGTTTTTTTATGACGAGGGTCTCTCATTTAACCCTGTATTTAATAATAATAGTAGTAATATTGAATGTGTTGTAATGATGTGGTGATCATAAATGTTATGTTTTATATACAAACAGAAATGAGAGACACAGAAAAGTTTAATGGCATTATTAAATATAGAAAATAAAACAATTTGATGAATGGGATCAGCCAAGATGACCTTGATGTGTTTTGAAATAGGATATTGAAAGTCTGAAAACGGAACGTTTTATTTTTTGTATAATCAAATATAGTATTATTGACCACTGAAACTTATTTTAAATAGTTGCATTTTGCATCTCATTGGAGGTTGTATGTGTGTGTGTAATTGTCTTTTATGCATTCTACAATGCTGATATACAAACTTCAATGAATTGAAAGGCAACTATTTGTGGCTTATGTAAAGCAGGAGATCCGGTGCCTGGCCTAAAGTTTGTGTGTTTTTAGAAAGTTTGAACTCTAGGAAGATGGAACATTCAGGATCAGTTCCATGAATAAAGTTGGTATGGATTTGATTAGTTTGAGTGTTGCTACATTTCATTTAATAATTTTGACTGCCTAATTTAACCGATCAGATGTACTATTTTATCAGTTGTTACTCGTAATGTTATCAAGCCATAAGGAAGAGAATAGAACTTGAAAGTAGCTGCCTTTCATTCAGTTTCTTTTACTGACGCTGGGCTTGGTTTTCCACTGAGGGCTGATCCACCCACTTCATACATTGCCTTCAGTTAGCCCACAATGGAAACTTAAATATACGCACATAATGCACAGATATGGAAATGCAAGGCATTTTGAAATGTATTATTTTTTTTAAATTATGAATAAATACTTTTACTTTAATTTCCACCACAGAAAGAGAAAAAAAAAAAAGCTTTACTATAATTTTATATTTGCATATTGTAAATTGTGTTAATCGTTGGTCCACTACTTCTTAAATGTATGAAGATTTAAAACATCAACTGTAAATGCATGTGTTTCTTTGCACTATAAAAGTATGTTTAGCTTATATGCAGTGGGTATGAATGTTGTATCACAGTAGAACTCTAGTCTTCTCTGGGTGTTTGGTTTTTGTTTAGTGGATGGTAGGGTGCAGTGATGGGCTTTTTGAACTCCTAACAGATAGTGTCTGTCTTGCTACATCCATCTAGCCAAGTTGTATTTATGGACAATTTACTCCTTTTAATGGAAGATTATCTTTCTTGGTTTCCTGGTCAGCCACTCCTTCCCTGTAGACACCTTTCTGTTTAGTAGCACTAGGCTGTCACCTCTGAAGCCTGGGTTCAAATGTAACTTTGGTCACAAGAGGTACAAGGTTGCTGGTGTCAGCTTAGTCAGCGATGCCTAGTAGTACACATCACAAAAACACCACACCACAAACTTTCCACTTAGAAGAGGCCAAGGACTGTAAAGCAGAGGCTGTCGCTCATGTCTGTATTGAGGTAGTGGTGGGATGTTGTTGGGAAGTTTGTGTAGCACACGTCAGTGGTATATTCGATTTGAGCATGGTTGTTTTTAAAAGGTGTCGTTATATATAAATCTCCTTACCTCTCCAGTAACACAGGACTACATTTCTAGTATGACATTTTATGATTTGAGTTTTGTGAATTTATGGGTGAAAGTGTATTGTGACAAGAAAAATGGCTTCACATCCTTTTGAGTGCAGTATTGTCCGCAATAGTTTTCTTCTATGTTCATATTTTAGCCGAAGCCAGCTGTTTCTAGGGGTGTGCCGAAGAGTATTGCGTTTCTTTAAGAGCTGTGCACATGTAGAAATCCCATTAAATCACTACACATATTAAAAGGTTTTTTTTTTTAAACTGGAGTGAAGTTGCTTACACACTCAGTCAGTTTTTTGTATTTTATTAGATGCCATTAGCTTGACCACACAGCATGTGTTTTTCATTTTACAAGCACCAGAATAGTCAGCCCTTTTGTTTATTGTCTATTTGACAGGACATGGAAAAGTTTGTTTTATGTAACAATTTAAATAAAAAATAAAAAGCAGTAGTCAAAGAACAAGATCTGTCACAACATTCTGCCGTCCAAAATGTAATAAAGCCACACTGCACAGCAAACTGCCTGGGGGCCCTCCAGTACAGTCTAGGCATATTGCACCAAGGAGTAACTGCATTAAGGTGAGCCTTAACATGCCACAGATACAGTGCTGATTGTGTGAAACAGGAGCAAGGTCCCTGTGGAAATGTAGTGGTGGTAGAAAACTTGTGTTGTATGTTAAAATGGAAGACAGGGTTATTTGTTGCAAATCTGAACCAAGTTGAAACTCTTGGGTGTTGTCAATCTGTTGCGTTTGTTAGATTGCTGTTATAATGAATAGTTTGACAGTCTGACGCTGTGTATACATTAGATTACGTGGAAAGGGCAGTCATGTTGTTACTGGTGACAGTTAGACTGGTAACTGGGTAGAGCTTTGAGTAAGTGTTCTGGTCCTCTTTGTGCTGCTCTTCTATACAGACTGCAGTTGAGTTATTTAGGGAACATATATGTCTCGGTGCAAAATTGGTTTGGGAAAAAGTAACATTTCTTTGAAACCTTTTAATGGTGTTTCCTATTCTGTTGCTCCTATTTACTCACCATGTCTGAAGACATCCAGTTTGGTGAAGCTAAATGGGAATGCAACTGTACATTTATATCTGTTCATATACAATGCACCATATGGGGGGGGGGGTGGTGGTGATGGGACGACGACACAAAAAACATTATTACAGAGCATGTTTAAATTTAACTTCACCATCGACCTGGCACTTGGTAATTTGCAGAACTTCGCAGCCACACTATGTTGTGTGGCTTGGATTTGACCCATGGCTTGCATTCTGTAAATGGAGTCAACACATCAACGTTCTACTGTATGTGTTCCTGCAGCCACGATTGTCTACTGGTTAACAGGTCACTCACTCAGCAAGAAAGAGAAATGATCTGCAATGTTTTCTTCTTTCTATAGTGCTTTGTTAATAATGTAATGAACAGTGTGTGTTAGAAGCCATTCTAATTTCTCAGGATTTATTTTCTTTGCGTTGCATATTTTGTGCACACTTTGACTGATTTTAGGTATGCACTCAATTGTAGGTACTCTTGTCAATACTGAATCCTCCTTCGATTACAAGAAGGATAAGAAATATCTTATTAATGTTTATTGCAGAAACCTGACAAATACATACCATTTGTTGTAACCAGCTCTGTCACCGGAGCTGCCATGACAACAAAGCACAATGGGAAAGTAAACTCTCCTACCCCCTCCCATCTAATAATTCCTCAAAATAAACACCCCTCTTTACCATCTAATGTAATAATGCAATTGGGTGGACTGCATAAATTTGTACATGTCAAGTGTGAGATTGATATAAAGTCACATGACCAAGAGAACAGCTACCTCTGTTTAACCTTGTGCGGAATGTGGTACCAGCTGGAGATGACTAGTGTTGAGCAGGTATTGCAACAACTCTGTAAAGCATTGGCTGTGGCACTCCTAAGACTTGCAGTGATAGTGAGGTCTCAGGGGTCAAGGGAGGGTCAGCCATTGGCAGTAATCTTGGAAAATGGTACCTGTTTATAGACTAGTTTTATTGTCCAACTTGCTGATTTGGGCTTTGTCTGATTAGTAAATGTAAGTATTGCACTGATTTGTTCTATATATTTAATGATCTTTTTTAAAAGTCTAGAAGTGGTCTGATTTATTTACTGTTTTTTTATTTGTTTATTTTTTGGTTGAACTGAAAAGAGCGAACAGACAAGAATCTTGGAGTATGACTTCTAATAAGATGAAATCCAGATGTTTTAATAATTCAATAAAAGAATACAAACAAGTTTTTTGTATTGTTCCTTGTGTTTAATTAATCTTAATATAATATAAACTAATACCAAAAGAGCACATATATAAATTATTTGTTTTGTAAGTTTATTTTAACATTACTATACATACCAGTGTTTTACAGTTATGGTTGAGACTTAAACGCAACTTGTTTGGATACGTGACTATCTCAAGGATTACTGCGTATCATTTCTTCAGAGAGCTCTTTAGAATGACCCATAAAGGTACTGTATCATTTTGTGTGCCTTGATAAGACCCAAGCTGTAATGGATTGGATTGTATTGTATTGCAACAGGCAATGCATCCTTCATACATTCCAGAGATTCAGTCATTCCAAGTCAGATTTAATTTACAAAACATATGAACGCTAAATGTACTGCCATGCAGCATAATTAAGGCAACACACTTCTGAATTGCTTTGAGGTTCTGTATGAAGTAAAGAGCACAGTAAAACCATCATGCTAAAAAAAGTGTATTCCACACAAACCTGAAACACAAAGATGCAAGTGATCACCAGTGCACCTATTTTGTGTTAACAGCAGATGGCGCTATTTGACCAGTCAATGTTACTTTGCTGCTGTTGAGGCTGCAAATCGTATCATAAACTGGTCCATGGCTTTTGTTTTCAGACTGGCTTCATGTAGCAGATACAAGTACCCCTGTATAAAAAGTACTGTAGTAATTTAGACATAATACCTAGGTGAGGTGTTACCCATGAAAACCTGCAGTACTGCTGCACTGTACTGCATTAAAACATTGCTGCAACAAACAATACTGACACAAAACAAACAATAAATAAATAATTGGCACACAGAAGCTGAACACATTTCCAGGATATAACATTGAACACCACATGTCCTTTGTGTTCGTTGCAACATCAGTTCCTTAATCAGCAAGTAGTTTTAAATGTCATTTTAAATGCTATTTTGTATTTACCTACCAGAGGCCAAGCAGCATTCCTCATTCCACTCATAGCATGTGAATATGTGACCTTTGAGCTTTGCCAGCCCTCTGTATACATTTGAGCAGGTGGGGCTGGCAGAGTTAACCCTTTCAGTTCTGGTGGGACGTCAAGGTCCTGCCTTACCTTGGCGGTGCAGTAAACATACGCCATTGGAACCTCACGGGACTCCTAGGTCCGAAATGTTTTTGTCCAATTCTCATGTGTACTCAATAAAAATAATTCAGCACTGAAAGGGTTAAAAGGTCAGCTTGTCACAGGATTTGAATGGAATAAAGAAGGCTGTACAGTCCTGGCACTTAAGATTCTCCAGACAAGCTGAAGACAACTCAAAGCCAGGTACATGGCGATCTAAAGAATCTAATGCTGATAATTCAATATTGGAGGACCGGAACCTCTTCAGAATTGCAGACTCTGTTTTATAGATACACACACACACACACACACACACACACACACACGTTCAAATGGCATTTGAAGAAATTAGTTTAAAAAAAAAAAAAATGATACCATGCCAGGTTAAAGCACTCTGCATGCCTTTATTTTTGCGTATTCTGTTTTCCTTACAAGGGCATTTCATCCCAGGAGTGTGTTTGTGAGTCAAACCATGCAAACCAATAGGGGAAGCAGCTGGTTGGTTAGTGCAAGGGAAAATAAGCATTGAAGGCATCCGAGACAATTTCACTCTTCAGTGAAATGACCTAGGAAGTGCAAGCAGTGGTAAGGTACTTTCTATTACTCCCAGTTCCCTAACCTGCTTCCTCTGTACTCTGCAGCTTTTTCTAGCCTTTAACCAAAACATATATCTTGCAGGAGAGGACTTAAATTAGCGGAATACCTCACAGCGCAGTACTGCGGTGCCAGTTTCTAATGCAGCTCAAC
Source organism: Polyodon spathula (assembly GCF_017654505.1). NCBI lineage: Eukaryota > Metazoa > Chordata > Actinopteri > Acipenseriformes > Polyodontidae > Polyodon > Polyodon spathula. The sequence goes on from NC_054534.1 coordinate 101,717,656, forward strand.
TGGTCACCAAAGTAGTTTTTACTGGCTAATAAAGATTGACTTTGGAGAGAATGTGGAGCTCATGGCAGTCAGTTCTCCCAAGAATGTAATTAACAGCTAGTATTGACTGCAGTGTAAACCATTCACACCTTTACAAACCTGCTGGGGTAATAGTTACAAAATTACAGAGTTTGGCACAGTTTTCTGAATACTGTACTGTAGGTCTGCTGCTACAATACTGTGTTTTAATCTGAACATCCTGTGGTAAGAGTGTCTACCAAACCGAAAAGGTATGGCCTCTGTATTAGCCACTGTAGCAAAATAAAGGAGGCACTTTGAGCTAGGTGATCATAGGTATTTACTCCAAATTGTTATTGGCACAAATAAACAAACCAAACAAAAACAAAAATCACCAATCACAATTCTAAAAGTAATAGTAAATAATATAAGATTATAAAAAAGCCACAAAATTTAATGTGTGTTTTTGTTTGTTTGTTTTATTGCTATCTTTAAATGGGTGTCTTTCCTTTAAAAGTGTGAAAATTATATTTGGAGTAAAAGGCTGAAAGAGCCTAACACAGTGGTATAACAAAATAATACAAGAGATAAAATAAGGCGATAAATTGCTTGATAGATTGTATAGTATATAAGACCCAAGGCAGTTCCATGTCACTTAGTTGACTGTAAAATATAAAAAGCTATCACAGGTCAAAACCTTCATTCTTAACAATTGAAAACATAAATAGGTGAGTGGTAAAAAAAATAAATAAATAAAATAAACATTTACATTTTATTTGTAGTCTTTATATGGAGTCAGTAACAATTCCCAAGATGGTCCAATAGGCTTAGGGCTGATACAGTCCAGGTTAAAGGCTGAAGCCTGTGCCTTTTCTGTACAGTACAGTACTGGAATGACTTACTGAGCCACATGTACATCACTGAAATTCATCACGTTCCAGACTTCAGCAGAAAAAAAATAAAATAAAAAATACAGTAATTACTATTTCCCTATATATATATATATATATATATATATATATATATATATATATATATATATATATACACACACACACACACACACACACACACACACACACACACACACACACAAGAAAGTTTACAAACGAGAGGAGGCCATTCGGCCCATCTTGCTCGTTTGGTTGTTAGTAGCTTATTGAAGGATCCCAGGGTGTCAGCTTCAACAACATTACTGGGGAGTTGATTCCAGACCCTCACGATTCTCTGTGTAAAAAAGCGCCTCCTATTTTCTGTTCTGAATGCCCCTTTGTCTAATCTCCATTTGTGACCCCTGGTCCTTGTTTCTTTTTTCAGGTCGAAAAAGTCCCTTGGGTCGACATTGTCAATACCTTTTAGAATTTTGAATGCTTGAATTAGGTCGTCGCGTAGTCTTCTTTGTTCAAGACTGAACAGATTCAATTCTTTTAACCTGTCTGCATATGACATGCCTTTTAAACCCGGAATAATTCTGGTTGCTCTTCTTTGCACTGTTTCTAGAGCAGCAATACCTTTTTTATAGCGAGGTGACCAGAATTGAACACAATATTCAAGCTGAGGTCTTATTAATGCATTGTACAGTTTTAACATTACTTCCCTTGATTTAAATTCAACACTTTTCACAATGTAGCCGAGCATCTTGTTGGCCTTTTTTATAGCTTCCCCACATTGTCTAGATGAAGACATTTCTGAGCCAACAAAAACTCCTAGGTCTTTTTCATAGATTCCTTCTCCAATTTCAGTATCTCCCATATGATATTTATAATGCACATTTTTATTTCCTGTGTGCAGTACCTTACACCTTTCTCTATTAAATGTCATTTGCCATGTGTCTGCCCAGTTCTGAATCTTGTCTAGATCATTTTGAATGACCTTTGCTGCTGCAACAGTGTTTGCCACTCCTCCTATTTTTGTGTTGTCTCCAAATTTAACAAGTTTGCTTACTATACCAGAATCTAAATCATTAATGTAGATTAGGAATAGCAGAGGACCTAATACTGATCCCTGTGGTACTCCACTGGTTACCACACTCCATTCTGAGGTTTCTCCTCTAATCAGTACTTTCTGTTTTCTACATGTTAACCACTCCCTAATCCATGTACATGTGTTTCCTTGAATCCCTACTGCGTTCAGTTTGAGAATTCATCTTTTGTGTGGGACTTTGTCAAAAGCTTTCTGGAAATCTATATACTATATATATAGATATATATATATATATATATATATATATATATATATATATATATATATATATATATATAAAACCTTTTTACATTTATGTAAAACCAGTCAATGGTAAAAAAGTCTTCGTCAGAAGGAGGAACGTTTCCAGTTCATAAGGTCAAGATTTGGAACAGATGTTAACCCTCCTTGTTTCTCATTATTAATGTGGTAGAATTCAGATTCCCATGGGTTGCTATTTCCGCCAACAGCCGCAGTAAAGGTGACCCGTTTCCTTCAAGAGAATGTCACACAGGAATATGTGACCACCGTGCAGGGTTGTCTTTTGTTGACTCTTCTCCTAAAGCATTCAGACCCCATTTTAAAAAAACAGTCTGTCAAAGTGGCACTGTTTTGAGAGGATTTCATAGATTGTAGCAATGCTTTCACAGAGCTAACAGAACAGTGGCTTATTTTAATGAAATTGATCCTTTATGTTGTCTCTGTTCTCTTAATATTTAATTTGTTACCTGTTTAATATAATTTATAATGTGTTCTGTCTGTTTGATTCCCTGTTCACTATATGCCATGCTTAGTAACTATTCCAGCAGAAACTGCTTCTGAAAAAGAGATTGATTTGTGTTGGCATCATCTATGCAAACAGGAAATTGACCCTCTTCGGGGTCCCCAGTGGATCACCTTGTAATGACTCTGCCCCCTTGTGGTTCAGGGCAAGTCCTGCGTACAAGGGTCCAATTCTTTGCATTCCTCCAGACAGGAAGTCCTCAAATGGCCAAACAGTAAAAGCAGCAATGTGTAACAGCATGGTCAGAGACTCCATGGAGGCGCCAGTGCTGAAACGCAATGGTCACGCTAATGGCAGCTGGATTTTGTTTTTATAGCCTGGTTATGAAAGCCCACAAACTGCAAGAATTTGAAAACAAAGGGACAGCTTATCTTTTTAAAAATGTTTTATTGGACGGTTTTTCTTATTCTTGATCTTGTGAAATTTGTGTACCATTTAACATCAGAAAAAAACCCCACGACACGCATGTTTCAAAAACTAGAAAAAAAAAATAAAAAATTAAAAAACATGCTTAACCAGACAACCCAAATTTGAACAATTTATGTTTAGATCAATAAATTGCGAGGTTTCCGTGCGGGTCAATTTCCACGTGAAATGGAGAATTAGTCGGGTCAATCAGGTTTGTGGCAGAAAAAAATGGCCAAAGAGAGGGACAGGGTAAATCTCATTTACTCGTGTACATGACGAAACACACAGGAAAATCCACTCCTAGTTTCACATGGAAACCCACATTTCACTTGTAAATGATAATAAGTGTGTTTATTCTTAACTGTAAATATTGCAAGGGAGCAGGTCAGTTGTTACTGTGGATTCCAAGACTGCAGAAAGTAGTGGTTGATGGGCGATTTTATGGTTAGCAGTGGTGTAGTTCATCTTAATGATAATGATAATGCGGGCAGCTTTTTTTATTTTGTGTTTTGCTGTGTCTGGACTATTTTGTTGTATATCTCTTGTGGGTTTACAATTCAGTATAAAACCATTTACCATGAACTGCGTTATGCCCTCGTTATAGTATTAAAGCAGACCGCTGCTGTCCAATTGAAACTCGCGGCTGAGGTAACCACATTTGCCAAGTCCATTTATAATAAGTGGAAAAGCCCGGTTTACTCAAGTAAAATAAACTGAGCGAATAGAAAACCAAAAAAGCATTTTACATGAGAATTTTTTCTTGTGTAAATGTCTCGAGTTAAAAAAAAAAAAGAAAAAAAAAAACTTGCATAGAAACTCCATGAATGTTACTTTTCAAGATAGTTAACAGAATTGTTTAGTAAGCCATGGGTGCTGGTATGGCACATTCACCTCTATGTTAGAAAGATTGTTACAGGACGCACTTACACAGCTGCACACTTACAGCCTCTTTATTATATCCCAGTGTTTGTAAAACACATGTCTTCAGTAAAAGAAGGTGGTGATAGAAATTGAAGTCATATTACTTATATGTATAGTTCCATACATTCATGTTTATTTGTTTTCAGTAGTAAAGCTAAATAAAAACTGAATTGAATTTTATTTTCATTAAACCAAGTACCAAATTAAGTTCTTTGAAAAAAAATCTAAACTCAAGCTGCAATTGTCATTTAAACCTTACATTTAGACTTAACTTTTGCAGTTAACAAAATGACAGTAAGTTATCATAACAATATAGTGAAAGAGAAAAAAAATAAGAGGTACAAGTTCCTAAATTTACAAAGTAGCCAGGCCTCTAATGAGGACAATGGCACTTAATGGGTTAAATAAGCCCCTTAAGACAGGTGCTTTTTGGAAAACTTGAGATGAGCATTCATGTTCTTCTTAGTGAGCAGTGGTTTCCGTCTTGCTACTCTGCCATGAATCCCATTTTTGCCCAGAGTCTTTCTGATGGTGGAGTCATGAACACTGACCTTAACTGAGGCGAGAGAGGCCTGCAGATCCCTGGATGTTGTTCTAGGGTTCTTTGTGAGTTCCTGGATGATTTTATGCCTTGATCTTGGAAAGATTTTGGAAGGACGGCCACTCCTGGGAAGATTCACTACTGTCCCAAACTTTCTCCATTTGGACAATATGGCTCTGACTGTGGTTTGGTGGAGCCCCAGAGCCTTAGAAATGGCTTTGGAACCCTTTCCAGACTCTCAGGCATCAACAACTTTTTTTTCCGGAGGTCTTCAGGAATTTCTTTTGATCATGATGTGCCTCTAGAACCTGTGTGCTGACAACTTCACTCTGACGGTAAGAGCCAAAGTTAGTCAGATTTATATTGGGCAGGGCTGTCCCAAATCAGGCCTGATTGTTAACCAAAGTAGTCAAACAGCTGACCCTAAATATCCCTTTAATTGGGTTGAGTTAACTAGGGGGGCAATAACTTTTTCACACCTGAAGATTGCATGTTTTATTACCTTGCACACCAAACAAATGAAAGAAGCACCAAACTTTGGTGTCATTTTTTTTCTATATAATTTCTATGTCATTTCTATATACTACTACAACCCATAACAAGATCTGACCACATTCAACGTGAAAAATGTGCAAAAATACAGAAAATCAGACAAGGGGCAAATACTTTTTCATGGCACTGTGAAAAAAATATATATGTGTGTGTGTGTATGTGTGTGTGTGTTTCTGGACTTTGCGTTACCTGCACGATGCCTGCATTAATTGTCGTATCGACAAATAACAAACAACCATTTTGTTACAGACTTTCAATAAGTCTGACATAAACAATGTTGGCTGTTACTTAATTAAACCCTTCTACAAAAAGAACACAAAAATGCTTAACATAAAAATAAAAAAACAGTCCTACTAGCAGGCAGTTTACACTGCCTCTGGGTTTCTGATTGCATCATCAATTCCACATTTTTTAAATCCATTGATGGAAATGTCAGGTCTACTTTTAATGTTTTCAAGCAAATTGGCTTCATCACTGCCATTCTCATATCCGCTTTGATATCTGACACATTATTCTTCTCTTCCAGTGCTTCATTAACCTATTCTGTATACCAGTCTGACAGAGGGCGGGATCGCTACAAGGACTGTATGCAACCCTCTGATTGGTGGAAGTATTATTGGCGATCCAATCAAAATAGCCAATAAAGCCCAAATAAAGTATCTTCCCATTATACAGTATAGCCTAGGTTAAGATGTGCACTGTAGTTAAAAAAATAAATAATTAAAAAAAACAACCGTGAACCTTCTCACAACCCCCCAGGATGCAATTCGATAGTTTCCGTGTTTTCAGGGTATTGGCGCAGCAAAAGTAAATCAGCCAAAAGCACCATTTTACTTTTAATTTGTAGTTCCCCACACTCTTAGGTGAAATGTATAACAAGAAGTCAAAACCTGTCATACAGTAAGAGAAATAAGTCACCAAGGGAAGGTAAAAATGTCCTTCTCCTTTTTTTTCTTCTTCTCTCAATGTATTTTTTTGCAGACCCAAGGCACTTTTTTTTTCACTGTTTTTATCATTTTCTCCCAATTTGGATTAGCCAATTATTTTTTGGCTCAGCTCACCGCTACCACCCCTGTGCTGAATGGGAAGTCCCACCGCTCTTCCTGCGCAGCTGCAGCCTGCTGGCGAAGGTTGGCTGGTCACGGTTGCCCCACATAGGGTGGCAAATTGAAGGGGGTGGCAAAAATGGTACATAATTACATTTTATGCTTCACATTTCTTTCATCGTAAAATGTTCAACATCTTAGATCACTGTTTCTTGTTCTGCAAAACGTATTGCTGATGTTATTGAACCACATCATGAGCAGTGGTGTAGTCCTAAATCTGGAAGTATGGGAATGCGGTGGTGGGGGGGGTGATCATGCCAGTGCAGTGTCAAGCAAAATCTGGTCTCCTCTGGGAACAGGCTCATGATTGTTGCTCATGGTTGGGACGGGCCAATATTGGATTTCATTTAATTATTCCTGACAATGATTCTTATAAAAGGATGTTGCTAATACAGGATAATCAAAACTTTTTATCAATTTTATATCCCTGAAATTCTCAAATGATTGTCCTGGAAATCGCTAGATTTGTAGCTAGTTGCTTTTGACAACAAGTCTCGCCAAGTCAGCCCTTAACGTCACTAGGTTTGGCGAGAAATTCGTCACATTGACAACACTACTTGAAGGTGCAGAAAAAAAAACCTGCAAGATATTAGAAACTTAAGCAAGATGGATATCGAGTCAGTGTGATGAGCTTCCAGTATTAGCACCTATTCTAAAACACAACACGATGCCAGCTCCAGTGCTGGAGTACACAGTCACATATATGAGTTTGCTCCAAATGTTGCTGTTGCACTTTGCATTTTACTAACTTTGTTCACTGTTGCATCAGGTGAGTGAAGTTTCTCTAAGCTGAACAATTAAAAAATATTTATGCTCTTCAATGTTGCAAGAAAGGCTGGTGGGGTTCGCTATGATTCCTATCAAGCAGAATATTGCCAAGGAAATTGACTGTAACACGGTACTTCTCAACTTCACTAATGTAAAAGCGATAAAAGCCAGATTTCATTAGACGGAGAGTGCACTGTGCATGGGAACTGTGAATTATTTTAATGTTTATACTATATTTGTATTATAATTGTATCATTCATATTGTTTCAAATGTACAAATAGCAAGAGGGGTCACACAGCAAATCCTACAGTGTTAAACTGAAAGAATCACACAGCAAATCCTACAGTGTTAAACAGAGAGAATCACACAGCAAATCCTAGTGTTAAACTGAGAAAATCACACAGCAAATCCTACAGTGTTAAACTGAGAGAATCACACAGCAAATCCTACAGTGTTAAACTGAGAGAATCACACAGCAAATCCTACAGTGTTAAACTGAGAGAATCACACAGCAAATCCTACAGTGTTAAACTGAGAGAATCACAGAGCAAATCCTACAGTGTTAAACTGAGAGAATCACACAGCAAATCCTACAGTGTTAAACTGAGAGAATCACACAGCAAATCCTACAGTGTTAAACTGAGAGAATCACACAGCAAATCCTACAGTGTTAAACTGAGAGAATCACACAGCAAATCCTACAGTGTTAAACTGAGAGAATCACACAGCAAATCCTACAGTGTTAAACTGAGAGAATCACACAGCAAATCCTACAGTGTTAAACTGAGAGAATCACACAGCAAATCCTACAGTGTTAAACTGAGAGAATCATACAGCAAATCCAACAGTGTTAAACTGAGAGAGAGTTAAAATAAGAATGATCAGTGTCAAAATAATTATGATTTGATTTAACACCAGAGGATTTGCTATTATATATAGATTACATAATCACTAACCTACACGTTAGGTACCAGTTTTATAGTAGTTAAGGAACGCAATATGCTATTAAATACAAATTATCTACAAATAAGAAAACAATGAAAATACGATGTGTTTGAAGTAACCTGCATATCCTGTATGAAATGTTATTTATAACTCTAAGCTCATGCATGGTGGTAGAATCCATTGATCATAAATATTGTCATTGTAGAGCTGACAGTAGAGTGATGATTGTAGATAGTTTTGTGACGAGGTAAAGAAAACATAATCTGGTGTACAATAATTTGTTTATATGTTGAGATATATGTGTGTGTGTGTGTGTGTGTATATAGACACACACACACACACACACACACACACACACTTACAATAGTTTGCAGAAGTATTCACCCCCCTGCAAAGTTTTCACATTTTGTTGGCACCTGAGCGTACTCCACAGCGCTTTCAAATTAGACTTTACATGTAGAATCTACATAAACTACTCCACATTGATAAAGTAAAAAAATGCATATAGAATATAAATAAATAAGATTTACAGAGAAAAACAGATTCATCTCAGTTGCATAAGTATTCAACCCCTTTGCTGCTGCAGCCCTAAATCAGCTCAGGTACAAATGATTTGATTGAAAGGTCACAAAATTAGTAAATGGTTTCAGCCTGTTTGTACTCAAAGTGGTTTAACGTGTAGATAATTTCCCTCAGGTATATAAAGACTTTCAAGCTGCAACTCACGTAGTGATCCAACAAAGCAACCATGAAGACCAAGGAACTTTTGAAACAAGTCAGGGGTAAAGTGGTAGAGAGGCACAGAGCAGGAGAAGGATACAAGATAGAACAGTGAAGTCCATCATTAAGAAGTGGAAGATGCATCATACCTCCCAGACACTACACAGATCAGGTCGCACTTCCAAACTGAGCACCCGGGCAAGCAGGTACCAGGTTCAGGATGACACTCTGAAGCCAACAATGACCTGTTGTTCTGTGTCTGAGATGGGAGTCAGTGTTCACACATCAACAATAAGCCAGTCCCTACATAAAGCTAGCCTGTATGGACGGGTGGCAAGAAAGAAGCCATTACTCAAAAAGCCTCATCTTAAAGCACGAATGGAGTTTGCGAAAAAGCATGTAGATGATACTGCGGACATGTGGAAAAAAGGTTTTGTGTTCAGACGGACAAAAATTGAACTTTTTCGTCTAAATTCCAAGCGTTACGTCTGGCGTAAGCCCAACACTACACATCACCCAGTCAACACCATCCCAACTGTCAAGCATGGTGGTGGCAGCATCATGCTAGGGGGATGCTTCCCTTCAGCAGGGACAGGGAAGCTTGTCAGGATAGAGGGGAGAATGGATGGTGCAGAGAACAGGCGAATCCTTGAGAAAACTTGTTTGAGTCAACCAAGAATGAAACTGGGGAGGAAATTTACATTTCAGCAGGACAATGACCTGAAGCACAAAGCCAAAGCCACACTGGAGTGGTTGAACAAGAAGAGAAGTCCTTACTTGAATCCAATTGAAAATTTATGGCAAGATTTGAAGATTGCAGTACATTGACGATCCCCAACAAACTTTCATAACTGGAGCAATTTTCCAGGGGGGCAGAGCTTGTCAACAAAAGAAAAGCTATGTTTTTTTTTGTAGTATTAAAAATAAATCTGGTCGTTTGCTGGTTAAATAAAATGCACTATTATTTATAGTAGCAGTTAACGATATGTTTGTTTTAAGCTAGACAAGGTTAAGAATAAAAATGTTTGTTTGAATATCTGCCACATAGAAAACAGTGCCCCTAAGGGAATACAACCGTGAAAAAACAGTGCCCCCAAGGGAATGCAACTGTGGAAAACGGCGCCCCCAAGGGAAACTGTATCTCACGGCTGGAATGCAGCTGTAAAAAATGGTGCCCCCAAGGGAATGCAGCCTTGGAAAACGGTGCCCCCAAGGGAAACTGTATCTCACGGCTGGATTGCAGCTAGAAAAAACGGTTCTCCTAAGGGAAACCGTATCTCACGACTGGAATGCAGCTGTGGAAAAACGGTGCCTCCAAGGGAATGCAGCCGTGGAAAACGGTGCCCCCAGGGACAACATTACACTGAATACAAGTCAACATTTGTGTGTGTGTAAAAATCAGATCCAGTTTGTCAGCACTCTTTATAAATGAATCATATTTAGGGGACTACCGGTACTTGTGTAATATTTTAATGAGCAAACTATCTCACACTTTTAAAGATGAGACCATTATCTATTCAGAGATATCAGAATAAATAAGCAAAGATGAGCAAAAATAGGCAATACGATTCCTTTTTGCTGTTCACTATATATATATATATATATATATATATATATATATATATATATATATATATATATATATATATATATATATACAGTGCCATGAAAAAGTATTTGCACCTTGTCTGATTTTCTGCTTTTTTGCATATTTTTCACTTTGAATTTGGTCAGAACTTTTAATGGGTTGTAGTAGTATATAGAGTGAGTCTGAGAGAAAAAATGACACCAAAGTTTGGTGCTTCTTTCGCTTGTTTGGTGTGCAGGGTAATCAAACATTCAATCTTCAGGTGTGAAAAAGTTATTGCCCCCCTAGTTAACTCAACCCAATTAAAGGATAATTAGGGTCAGCTGTTTGAATACTTTAGTTAACAATCAGGCCTGATTTGGGCTAGCCCTGCCCAATATAAATCTGACGAACATTGGCCCTTACCATAAGCGTGAAGTTGTCAGCACACAGGTTCAAGAGGCACATCATGTCACGATCAAAAGAAATTCCTGAAGACCTCCGGAAAAAAGTTGTTGATGCCTATCAGTCTGGAAAGAGCTACAAAGCCATTTCTAAGGCTCTGGGGCTCCACCAAACTATAGTCAGAGCCAAATTGTCTAAAGGGAGTAAGTTTGGGACAGTAGTGAATCTTCCCAGGAGTGTCCGTCCTTCCAAAATCTCTCCAAGAGAAAGGTATAAAATCGTCCAGGTCACAAAGAGCCCTAGAACAACATCCAGGGATCTGCAGGCCTCGCTCGCCTCGGCTAAGGCCAGTGTTCATGACTTCCACCATCAGAAAGACACTGGGCAAAAATGGGATTCATGGCAGAGTAACAAGGTGGAAACCACTGCTCACTAAGAAGAACATGAATGATCGTCTCAAGTTTGTCAAAAAGCACCTAGATGATCCTCAAGAGTTCTGGAACAATGTTCTATGGACAGATGAGTCAAAATTTGAATTTTTTGGCCAACATGGGCCCCGTTATGTCTGGTGAAAACCAAACACTGCATTCCACAGTAAGAACCTCATACCAATGGTCAAGCATGGTAGTGGTAGTCTCATGACTTGGGGATGCTTTGCTTCATCAGGACTTGGACGACTTGCCATCATTGAAGGAACCATGAATTCTGTTCTGTATCAGAGAATTCTACAGGAGAATGTCAGGCCATCCATCCTTGAGCTGAAGATGAAGCTCAGCTGTGTCATGCAGCAAGACAATGATCCAAAACACACAAGCAAGTCTACATCAGAATGGTTAAAGAACAAGAAATTTTAAGTTTTGGAATGGCCTAGTCAAAGTCCAGATCTAAACCCCATTGAGATGTTGTGGCAGGACCTGAAACGAGCAGTTTATGCTTGAAAACCCACAAATGTCATTGAGTTGAAGCAGTTCTGCATGAAGGAGTGGACCAGAATTCCTCCACGGCACTGTGAGAGACTAATCAATAACTACAGGAAGCGTTTGGTTGCAGTTATTGCTGCTAAAGGTGGCGTAATCAGTTATTGAGTCTAAGGGGGCGATTACTTTTTCACACGGGGCATTGGGTGTTGCATAACTTTAATAAATAAATAAATGTCAAAATTTTGTGTTATTTGTTCAGTCAGTGTCCGTTTTATCTAATATTAAATTTTGGTTGAAGATCTGATAACATTCAGTGGCAAAAATATGCAAAAATGCAGAAAATCTGGCGGGGCAAATACGTGTGTGTGTGTGTGTGTGTGTGTGTGTGTATATATATATATATATATATATATATATATATATATATATATATATATATATATATAAGAAATAATTCATCAGTGTTAAGAATATTGTTAAGCATCCTTAATTGTTTTTTTGGTTTTTGAAATAAATTATTGTTTTTGATTATTTTATTGTGTTACGGTTCTTCTTATAGTTTATCTCAATTGCTAAAACACAATTTCTGAAACTATTTGAACATTTCTGAAAACAGTTAACTCAAAAACCAAAACCATCCACTAAATTAGAAAAAAAGCTTCATACATTTGCAAAACTATGTTTCCATGTAAAATTCTATTATACATCCTGCATAACCAAATGCTTGCACCAAATCATGAAATAATTACAGCTTTGGGGCAATGTTTTTCATGGCTGCAATCCAGCCTTGAGATACGGTTTCCCTTGTTTTCTTAATATAAGAGTTACAAGGTAATGCAGTTTTTGTAGGTGCTGCTTATTTAGAAAACGTAGATATTACATTTCTAAATTTCTTTAAAAAGCATTATTTTTTATGTTACATTGTTTATTTTTGCTAAATCATTAAAAATATGGCGTTTGCGGAAGCTTAATATGAACGACACACTCTAAGAGTATCAGCGGAAGATTACAAATGACCGGGAACCGGCTTTGATTACATCAGCAGGGCATGTGTTGTGACAAGCGAATGATTGTTTAGCTCACGTGCACAGCAAACAGGGGGAACTGAATTTCTTACTACCCAGGTCTACAGACTGAGCTCTTAGGGGACGCGCACCCACAGGTAACAAGCTTGAAGGAATCCGGGTGCGCACACATGGAGGCTGTTATTTATTTTAGAATTCCTGGTTATGGAATTTTGTTTGTTTATAAGCAGTTTTTTTGGTTGTTTATTTTTTTGTGTGTTTTTGCTCAATAACCGGTGCCTCATGAAATAAAGACTTTGCTCAACTATAAGGACTGTGTACTGCTCTGTTTCTGTCTTAGCTTCTCAACGTCTCCTCTGGCCACATTGCTTCCCCATTACACCACATATTTCCTTTAATATATTTGGGGATGAAACTCCAGATAACTGGTATGACACCAACTTTCTGAGTAAAGACAGCAGTCCACCTGGAAAAAAAAACAAAACACAACAAATAAAATAAGTGCACCAGCAACTGTCAAGATTAGATGGTAGATGAGGAACAGCTAAATGAAACAGAAGAAAACAAAGATTAAAAAGACTGCAGCATAGGCTGTTAATGTGCTGAAAGACTGGTTTAAAGAAAACTAAAATGCACATTCATTTTAAAGAAATAAGTACAAATTCTCAACAACATAAGGGAATTTTATGCCAGTGCAAAAAGTTCAACTGAGGACCAGTATTCAGTCTCCAGTTTTACAACGCTGAGCTGGACTAAGTAGATGTTTTAACATCTCTGCTGACAGCGAGTTTAAAACCAAGAAGAATGTATTCCTGTCAGTCATGAAAACTTTTAGAAAAGCAGGTAAAGACAAGGCCAGACACCACCCCCCTGGATTTTAAGTGTCTACAGGAAAGTGAGGCACTGTCACCTGACACTGCGTCAGCTTGGTGCATAAAGCCTGGTTTGATCGTCAACTTAATCTGGCACGACGTGGGTCCAACTAACAAAAACATTGTTTGAGATCCAAAAGGATGAAAACGGACTTGAATATGTGAGCCTCGCATATAACAAGGACATAAACTCACCTGAAGATACAGCTTCAGCATCCGTGGCAGCTGCTCCCCTTACTTTCTCGGTGTCATTTGAAACTCCACCCATCATCTGCATTTGTTCAGTCCTCTAGTTTCTAATGAAATGCCACTTTAGATGCAGAAATTCCCAATAAACAGACTAAACAGACATGTCTAATTTAGTTTCAATAAGCAAACAATAAATTAAAATAAATAAAATTTGGGACTATATTACACTGCGGATGTATACACAATACAAGTTTCTTGTTTGGTCTTCATTTAAAATGTGTTTTAATTATTTGAATTCTTTTTCATCACCCAAATGACAGGTAGCCGTGTTATAAGCGGTATAAACCACTTTGGGCCGTGCAGTTCCGATGATGTATAACACTTCTGGGGTGGTTAAAGGCACTTGGCTGATGCACTCAGGCCTTATCACCACCCCAGACATGGTATATATCATGGAAACTGCACAGCCTGTCGTGGTTTATACCTTATTGTGACGGAGAGCGAATTAATCTGAATCAACAGTCTCCCTCTCGACCGGTGAGGGCACTGTACAACAGGAGCTGCGGGCTTCCTACTGAATGGTTGGGCAGTTTCCCAGTCCCGGGGACAGTCGGGAGCTGGCCATTCAGGAAGAGGGCGGCGTTATGGTACCTGGAGTCATCGCCCTAGTACGGTGAGCGAAGTTTCAGTCATGAATTGGAGGAGACGTGATTGAACTAGCTATTGGAGGGAACTGGGCTTAATGTACTTTAGGGGGATGTGATGCCGTAATCGTCACCTTTTGTTGTGGTTAAAGGGAGGAGACAAGGACAAAACCTTGAATGAAGTGAGGATTCATTGAGAGAAGGGTTGTGTTTGTTTTGCCAGATGGCTGATATGAAGCCGGAGCTGCAGCGAGAAGCCAGCCTGGACCTGAACGCGCACGAGCACCAGCACTCAGAGTACCGCACCTGCACCAGAGCACCCAGTCTGGAGACGTGTTTTTATGTTTATTATTTCGGGACGGCAACCCCTTTGTTTTGTAGCTGGTGATACCCATTGCTGGGTAGAGCCAGCTTTATTATTTGAAACCCGGTTAAGGGAAATAAAGAAACCTGACCGGTGAACTTTGTGTTTGTCCTTTGTTGGAGCACCTCAAATCACCTGTACACCAGAGCACTACAAACCACTTTGCCACACTTACATACATATATATATATATATATATATATATATATATATATATATATATATATATATATATATATGAGAGAGAGAGAGAAGGCAGGATTTGAGCCATAACTAGTCATACTTTCACTCCAATTACATAACCGCTGTGCAACACAGAGTCACATCTTAACCCTTTCAACAGACTAGGCTGCTATTTAGATTTATCCCATCCAAATGGTAATGCTTTGCCTCAATGTAAGTTGAACAATTTTGCTATTCCCGTAACTGTGTGTGTGTTATAAAGTGATATCTGAAACTAAAACACATTGGAAATGTGAAAGTTATCAAAAGTGCCCAGCCATTAAAGTGGAGATATCAAAAACACAAGCCAAGTTTCAAGAAACCATTGGGGCGACCTTGCCCAGCACAAAGCAAAGAGGCACACCGGTAAAAGTGGTGAGGGTCAAGGTTGCCCCAGTTGCTCCCTCGGTCCCAAAGAGTTGCTCCTCTTTCTTCAAGCAGGATTCCTGGGATGGCGTGTACATCAGGAACATATCATTAGTAGGAATATATAATTATTCTTAACATATGAGCTGCTGCTCTGCAGGTGGGGAAGAGTCGGCTGGGTTTAGTCTTAGCTGCAACATGAAAGCCAGCATACTGAAATGGTTTTATTATTAGCTGAAGTTATGGCTGCAGTAGTTAGATGAAATAAAGTTAGTTCTAAAAGGTGCCAAAGTGAGGTATTTGAATAGGAGCCCAGTGGTTACAGGAGAGGACTGTGAGCCAGGAGACCCTGATTTTCTAATTCTTAGAGTTAAAATGTATAGGTGAATGTAACAGGGAGAGATCTGTGCTGACTCTGCTGGCGTGTTCACGGGCTGCAGGAAGAGGGCGGCAGTCGCCCAACAACCGCCTGTGAGTCATGGCAGTGACACGGGGAGGTGGGAAAGTGTGAGTGTGGACTTTCCCCCTCTCTGAATGGCCGAGAGGCGGGTCTTGGGTGATTGTCGGTCCTATAAAATAACACTCTGTTGTTTCCTCAGGTCTGCCCACTTAGACGCGCTAAGGGTGCGGACACTTTGATTCGGGACCGGGAATCAGCGAGACAGAGAGAGAGAGCGGGGAACCCTTGGGCAGACCCCGGCGTATTGTAAAAGAGCAGGCTAGATAGCCGACAGAGTAGGACGGTGATCCGGGTCGTGCGGGTAGCGGCGACCGGGATAACGCTGCCGAGTGCAGCACCTTTTATTTGTAGTTTTATTACTGTTTTATTTTCCCTTGTTCTTTTCGCCTTCTGTTTTCATTATTATTTCTTTGAGCACCTGCGAGTGCATTTGCGGTTCGTGTACCAGCTGTGGTATTTCCGTGGTGCTGTCTATCATCGTTGATAGGCAGCCCACGGTCAACAGTGCCCTCTGCCGGAGAGAAAAAAAAAAATAACCGGTCTAAAATAAAACTGGGCACCTGTGTGGTGTTTCCCGAATACACCTGTCTGTCTCCTGGTCAGTGAATTACCCACACCCCTTTCACAGTGAAGTAATCCTATTAAAGTTCACTTTCATTTTTGCTTAAATGAATGTTAAACTAATGATTTTATAATAATGACAGAATGGGGATAATGATTCCTTGCTTTTTTTAACTGTCAAGACTCAAAAAAACAAAAAACAAACAAACAAACAAAAAAACATTCTACAACACCCACGTATGATACAGAATTGGCCACTTCACAGATCAGTGTACTTAGCTCAGAACAGTTCTTAGACACCCTTGTCTGGTCAAGCAGTGAGGTCAACATAAACTTTTATTTTGTATGGGAAAGCAAATATCAGCTAAAGGGTTTATTTTAGACCCTCTTCATGCAAACTGATAACGTCACAGTCCCCAAGCCATTACCCAACTGCAAAACATGGTTAACAACTCTCATACTCAATTACTGAGAGGTAGGCATTGTCTGTAACAGGGCAGAGGCTGGGCAAACAAGTTTCTTAACGACAAGAGCTTTTAGCCTCATCTCATCTCCTGGCATCGTAGAATCTGCAGTGCCAACGTCCTTAATTGTTAAATTGGATTGATTTAACCCCTAACATGCACATGATAAAACACTTAATCATTGAGTTATATCCATTAAACTTGCAATAGAACCAGTACCCCTGCATTAGTACAAGCATGAGTTACTAGGGGAAACTACCAAAATATTGATAGTGTTCTAGAACACATTGTACGTCTGAGGGTTCTAGTCTTCTAAACAGCGACCGAACTAAATACTGTCACACTGTAACTGACATTAGTCCAGCTGTGGTTCCCCTGCAGTGATTTGTTGCTTTATAATAAGAATCAGTACATAAAATGCAGTGAAATAAGGGAAAAACCATTTATTTTAAAATAAATAGAGCTAAATTCCAGTAAATCATACCAACTATGTATTGCTATCATTTTAGCAGTCTCACGTTTTTCTGTCTGAAACATACATACATTATGGTAAAGTTAAATTTGATATGGCATTTTATTTGTGAAGGAAATGTATTGATCTTTCCACGCAGATGCAATACTTCTTTGCTACACAACCTGGCTTCATTGAAAACGCTTCAGTCATGGGAAGTTTTTGTAAAGGAAATTAATGGTAGAAATGTATAAATGTTAAGTTCTTGACACACATATATATATTATATATAATATATATATATATATATATATATATCATATATGTATATACACACACACACACACACACACACACACACACACACACACACACACACACACACACACACACACACACACACACACACACACACACACCACACACACACACACACACACACACACATATATATATATATATATATATATATATATATATATATATATATATATATATATATATATATATATATATATATATACACACACAAATAAAAAAGTATCACAATCTAAAAAAACCTAAAATATTATTAATCGTTTTTCCATTTACATGAAGTTACGGAGTCAACATACGTATTTTAAGCTGCGTTCCTAAATGACTGAAAGTGCAGCATTTAAAAAGAGAACAGAAAGCACGCTGAGGACAGTACCTGGCGGGGATTTTAAAGTTCAGGAGTGAGACTGCTAATTGTTTCGTTTGGACAGCATGTTCGTAGTCTAGCCTTTTTGGACGTGAGATCACAGTAAAAAAAAGGGGGAAAAAAAATGTACAAGTCTTCCCTTCAGTTTTTGAGCTGTGCGCTCCCAGAAACTGTCTGCTGTCTCTCTCTCCTTCGCCTCTCTTTGGTCTGGGCATGTTCCCATGGCAACCTGTTTACAGTCAAGGGCACAGGAAAACTAAATGCCTATTGTCTCTTTTTTTGGAGAACTACAGGAATTGTGCTCCTGCACGTCTCCTGAAAAACTGTCAAAGCAATTACTAGACTGTTAATAAAACAAGCCTGGGTGACGTGTGTATGGTTTTCATACGGTATACTATTTAAAATACACTTGTTTTGTTACAGTTCAAGTTTGCTGAATAGTGGACTGTGGTTCATTTCATAAAAGGTACTTGGCACAGTTCAGTTCAGGACTCGTCTCAGCTGGCAGTCTTCGATTAAAGGAAAGCCTGGGGCGCCCAGTGTGGGCTCCAAGCTGTGTCCTCCACTGGGCAGAAGGAGGTCTACCCAGACACACAGGGTTTGGCACAGACTGGCACTATATGGTCTCCAGCGTTTGTATCAGTAGCCTTTTTTAAGGCAATCTATTTAAGCATGCAAGTTCCATTCAACAGTAGCCTATCAAAATGCTTGCATTGCACTGTTCTAAATCCTTTGCCAAAAAACTTGGTATTGCTTGGAAAGATTTGGGTTATCAAGTAATGTTATAACATTTCCTTTGTAGGTTAATGCTTTTTTTTTATTTGATGCCAGGTAGTATTCATAAAACTTTCATGAAACCTACATAACCATGAGATGTGTTTTCCAATTTCAACTTTGCTAGTCACTGTTTTGCAAACACGTTTTCCTGCCTCTCATCGGAACTCTTGCCACTGCTCTCCGTTTGTACCAGCTGATGACCTGGACTCAAACTGAAGGCAAGGGGGCAGGAGGGAAATTTCCACTGGATAATAGGATAAAAGCTGAGCGAGAGAGAGAGATAATTTTAAAACTTTTGCAATCAGTTATGTAGCTCAGTAAGGGGACACAGAGAAAACTTAAGGCTTTTAACATGTGTGAGGAAGCTGGATTTGAACACATACTAGCATCTTAACCACAGCACCATAGAGCCAGGATGATTTACACAGGCAGTTTAATATCCTTTCTTATTGACATGAGTCAGACAGCAGTGCATCACTGCCAGTTATACTTGACAATTATTCTATAGAAATGCCCAGTTCATCTGAAGTGTGACAGTAATACAGCATATACTGTATGCACGACACAGACATTAAAAATAACAAAACTAGAATTATGGTAACAGTGGTCTAGTTCTTGATTTCCTGGTTTAGTTGCAGACGGGGATATGAGAAATGAGGTACCCAATATAAAAATGTTTGTTTTTTTCGGTAAATTTTATGGCTGACTTACTAAACGCGAACTGCTCTAGGCCTTTTATACTGCACAGTCGGTCCTGTGCCACATCACGTGATTCAATTGTGCATTCCATTACATCATGGTAGTATCTGAATTGTTCCGTCTCGGGAAGGATAATGTTCTCCATTGCTTTCACAGACAGTGATACATTTTAAACCAGTTAATGTCATTTTCTTGTACTTCTGCCCAGGTTGTTTTGTTTTAGCTGCGTTGCCAGGTTGTCATTCATTTTTTTGTATTATCTGGTGTACCATCTGTCTGCCTCTCTAAATCACCACGGGACATAATTACTTTGGTTGATCTTTCCAAACACAGCACAGCTACACTTAGCCCGGCATTGCACTGGAAGTGTTCAGTGAGGATGGCATCAGCAGCCACTGACAAGGGACTGTACTACAACATCCTCGGGTACTCCCCCCAGAACCTTCCCCAACCGCCCCCACCTGAAACCGCTCAGATTTCCTCATTCTAAGCGGCCCGGCGTTCCCGTTTTGTTTTTCGGTACTTGTATCTATGGCAAAACCAAGCCGGGTTGCGAAAGGGGAATATCTCTCCAATTACTCCCTCCTTCTTAGTAATAGGGAGGACAGTGCAATCACAGCAGCCAACCAATATTTGAACTGCTCGCAGTCCCGCCCCCATCTTGTAACCACGTCACCTACTGGCCAATTTCTTAATTTACTGTAACCTTCGGATAGGTGTGCTTATCCCCATGAATGCAGTTAATATTAACCCATCCTGTTACTTGTTTATGCCCTGGAGAGAATAACACTATGTAACACAATTTTTGTTCCTGGGTAGTAAGTGTTATTTCCTAATTGCTTATGCCTCAAAAGTATAGAAAATGGCTATTATTCCCCACAAACTTTGCTTTTGTGACCAGGACAGTGATATTTCAAAATATCACTATTTCCAATGGGAAAACGGGCAAATGTGTGTCTTTTCGTTCACATAAAGTCAGAAAAAAACAACATAATAATCCAAATTAACATGTATTTATACTAAAGTAATACAAAAATGACTACAAAAGATTTAGAAGTCAGTAGTTTTTCGAGATTTACAATTATACTGTATCTGCATCCTGCATTCCACATGGAGTGCCTTTACCTGATGCATCACTTGACAGCCCCCTTGACCGGCTAATTTTAATGTTTTGCTAGCCGCATTTCCTTACAATAAATTCTTGTTTTTTATGAATGATGCCTTTTTGTACCTATACTATAAAAAATAAGCATAGTTGTGGAGATTAAATAAGGAATGAATAAATACAGACATAAGTGAAGAAAAGAATTTACCAAACAAAGCACTGTCTCTCAAAAGCAAGTGAGGATGTCAGCATTTGATTGAACTATGGTGACATGCTGGGCTGCAGCAGAGGTCAGGAAGGCCAATTGTCTGGGGTTCCACTACATGAAGCACCACCCGGCCCTGTGGAAGGTAGAAGAGTAAGTCGTCTCAATAACCCATTCATTGCTCCACAGCTATGGCCATCACACAAAGTCTCCTGTTGTCTGGTGACAACCTCCGTGATATCTCATTTATTTTTCACAGGCCCAGAGAACCAGAGCATGACGTCTCTTGAGCATTTAAAGAAAAGTCACTTTGGGGCTTCCCGAAGGAAGTTTATTAAGTGAGAGTGCTGAAACCTATTAATGGCATACAAGTAACTAATTTCATTGCCCTCCTGATAGTCTGACACTGAGCTTTATAAAGGTGATCGTGGAATTACCTCTTTGCTGCAGTGTCCCTTCCAGAGGAAATAGTTAACTTTTCGTCATTAATGTTTCTGAGCTATTCCTGTCAAATAAATCATAGGGGACTATAATAAGCATAGACCAACACGAAGAGGCTAGGAAATTTAGTTTTTAAACCTTATGGTCTTTACCAGCATCTTAAGATGGTCTTCAAACACCATCTCACGGAGGCAGTGTGGTCCAGTGTTTATAACCAAAAGGTCACCGGTTCAAATCCCACGTCTGCCACTGACTGTGTGACCCTGAGCAAGTCACTTAGGTATCAATGTCCTATTTTAAGTGTCTCTGCATATAATGCACAGTTCAGAGCCTACCTCTTTAGGTAACATATGGCCAAAGGCAGCTCGTCAGCCGAGGCAAGTGAGACATGGCCTCACCAATAATTCCTAAAGGCTAAAAAATCATTTTGCATCCCTTACTTTACAAGCTGTTGTGCTGAGTGTACTTTAACGCAATACACGAAAACTTCCAAGTTAAGAATACATTTTAGACACGCCAAAACTATATATGAATAGAACTTTTTTTAACTTGCCGTTATTCTCGATGTACGCATATGCTTCTTGCTTCTGTAGCTTTCAAGGTTTCAAATTTAGTGTTTACAATGGGATCTGCTGCTTTCTTTCCGGAATTATGTAACCTTTCCACGGACCTCCTGAAGGGACCCGGTGAACCACAAATACCACAGATTGAGAACCCCTGTACTAGACTACATTTGGAAACAACTCAAAAACGACAAGGAAAATATAGACATGAGGTACAAATTAGTCTTGAATACTATTTTTTATTGTAGTAGAGTCTGTATTATGTATGTAATTACTGCATCACTTTCTCCAGTTGAAAAGGGTTAGGAGAATATTCAGGTACTGTACTGGCCCACCTTTTTGGTCACTGGTGTTGACAAGCCTGGGAGGTACAGTACCTTGGCACACTGTGAGTGAGTGGAACAGGTTGCCTTGACAACCACATTAATTGAACAGCATTCTGGG
Source organism: Polyodon spathula (assembly GCF_017654505.1). Classification (NCBI taxonomy): domain Eukaryota; kingdom Metazoa; phylum Chordata; class Actinopteri; order Acipenseriformes; family Polyodontidae; genus Polyodon; species Polyodon spathula. Next base: position 101,739,787 of record NC_054534.1, read on the forward strand.
AATGACAAGAATTTATTTTGTACTGTTTCTAGTAATCCAAAGAATACCCACACTGTGTCTGTGCAGTGAAGTTGTGCCTGGGAAACTACACGAAATAGCCTGTAAAAGTAGAATGCTTGCTTTCTGACATCAGGGCAATCTGCAAGCTCCTATGGGGGCTGTAATGTAGGTATTTGGCTCATCTCTCTCAGTCCCACGTTTTGTCTGTATCAGTGTGCTAGCAAAACCTACTGTAGTCAGTCGGCTTATGTGAAGGACCAATGAGACCATGTGACAAATGCAACACAGAAACAGAATAATAATAATAGTAATAATAAAAAAGGGTGAGAACACATCTTCGGCTTCAGACTGCTTCACTGTGTCTGTGTGCGTGTGTATGTGCATGTGTCGTTCACCGTGAAAACAGGATCATGCTAAAATTGCACGTGAATTGAGGAAGTGTGGAAAGCTTATTGTGCCCCCGGGGGATTAATTAGGGAAACGCTTCAGGAAGAAACAGGGACTCAGGTCAGTGCCGGATCATTTTTCTTCTGCACGGTTTATGAGGGGCTTGGGGAGCTCAGGCTAAGGAAGTGATTCCAATCCCCCAGGAGTTGTAAGTTCTTAGTTAAGAAATGCTAAACTGAAATCCACCTGTGCTGGAGCTATGGCTTAGTAAGACTGAACATTCCAGTGAAGCAGATGGTATTCTATAATATTACTGCAACTGTTAGGAGCGCTCCTGTAACATTGTTAGTTTATTTATATGCCTTGTACTAACGGGTCATTGATGCATTGACTGGAATTTAAAATGGAAGGAGGAAATGCTTGGTATTATATGAGGGAGATAGTGAAAAAATTACCATATGTGTGATCTGGATTTGCAATGAGGTCAGTCAGCTCTATAGTCCCCAGAATGAGGTTTATTTATTTATTTAATTTTATTTTTTTACCTGGTTTTCTCCCCTATAGTCCCCAGAATGAGGTTTATTTATTTATTTTATTTTGTACCTGGTTTTCTCCCCTATAGACCCCAGAATGAGGTTTATTTATTTATTTATTTATTTTATTTTGTACCTGGTTTTCTCCACAATCTGGAATGCCCAATTGTTATTTGTATCCCGGTTAACCACTGCAACCCCTGGCGACTCGGGGAACAGAGGCCGGAACACATATCCTCCGAAACAAGCTCCTGCCAATCCCTCATTTTTTCACACTGGGGATCCACAGGGATCATATAGTGCCTGAGGACAACACAGATCTGATTGCTGCACGGCAGAACCGCAGGTGCTCTATCAGCCACAGGGGTCGCTGGTTTGCGGTGAACCGTGGATTCCCCTGTCGACCTAAGCCCTCCCTAACCGGGCAGCGCTTGGCCAGTTAAGCGGCGCCCCCTAGGAACCCCGGTCACGGTCGGCAGTGACATAGCCTGGATTAAAACCTGTGATCTCCAGGCTATAGGGTGCATCCTGCAAGTGGAGCGCCTTTACTGGATGTGCCGCTCGGGAGCCGAACTAGGATTATTTAAGCGATAATTACAGGGCACATCCAGCATAGGAGGAGATAACAGTCTTCCTTGTGAATAAAGGAGGCGGTTCCTCTCTGGTTATAGCTATTATGTGACCAGGGCTTTGGTCCTTGAACCAAAAACTCAGATATGTATGTGCCATGTCTGCTCTCACATCGATGGACTCAGCTATTCAGTAGCAGGCTGTGTTGTGAATGAGAGTCTTTGTGATGGTTGTCTTACTGAAACTTTACCATGTTCCATTATCGCAGGAAACAGGATCTGGAATCCCAGTGGAAGTTAATGGTTTAAAGAGATTCCACTTATCTTACAAAACCTATAGAAATTATTTACCTACTAGGTAGCCTCCTGGGTCGCCCTCATTGTAGTGAAGAAAGTGCCCAGTTGTGTTAAGACTGATCCATTATAGTCCCTCTTATTGTGGGAGTGTCTACAGGATTGCAAGAGAGACATATTTCTCAACTGCAGCTGGTCTCTACTCCCAGTCACCTCCTGGTAGTCAAAAGATTTAAGAATGAACCAACCAGCGGCACCTTGGATTTCATGATGTGTAATAACACTGTAATAACTGGTTATTACCTATGGTTCCTGCCCTGTGCAATTACATGGAAATGTCCCTGTGAACATCATTGTGTTAACATTACATTACATGATTCATGTAATTACATGATAACACCATGGCACAGGTGATTTACACATTTATTCCACCAGTAGTTATCATGTAAGAGCAGAAAATACATTGACAGTTACATAGCTTTACCCTGTTATTACATGGTTATGTATACCCTGTAATCTGGTCAGAAATTTGAGGAGCTATCTTTTTATGCTAATGTACAACAGTGATGTGATGAAAGTGTGATTAAAAAAAAGATTAGGACTGGATGCAACCATCACCTCCACAGTAGCAGTATCAACCACTTCTGCTAACAATTGAAGAATTTCTCTAGACCACAATCATGTGGGTATCTGTGCTTTTGTTTGTTTTAAATGTATTGTTTTTCATATTTATTTGAAAAGATGAATTTCACTTTGCACTGCAACTGGTAAGACATGAGTAGCGATAACAAACTTGGTAAACTGGTCTGACAAACAGGTTACCTCCTGTTCTACAGGTAAGGCAATACTTTCTATAATTAGAAACCATTGCTACGTACTCTCATTGTGTCAGAGTCAAACATTTCCCTGAACTTTGAAAGCTTCTGAAGCTAACAGAGGACCTCTTTCAAAAAATGCCAGCTATGTACAGCTGAAGACTAGAAAGGATCATCTTCTTTGGTTCGTTCGCAGCTGTAAAAGTTTGCATCCGAATGCCTTTTGGAGAATGTAGTTTTAAGCAGTATTCTGGAGTAATATTCACATTACTTTGTGTCACTTGGAGTAGTGGTGAGATGTGGGGTCTTTATGTTTTCATAAACATGCTGGTACTGTATTTAAAGAGTAAGTAGCAGGGTTTCGAAAAATATAATGTTATACTTTCCCATGTGTTGCAACAACTGTTTAAATAATTAAGTCGTTTTACTTTTCATTATTAACATCCTGACAACTTTTTACACTTAGAACTTTAAAGTCTGTTTCAAAGCTCTTTTCAAAATGGCTGCTGTAGTGCACTGGGGTTTGAGATCTATCCTTTAAATCACTGCAGGAAGAGCGATTAAAAGAAAAACACAACATAACAGCAAGTGCTCTGGCTTTTCTGTTCCGTACCACATCATGGATCATTATTGTAGAATTACCTGTTTGACAATGTGTGTAATAATCCTTACATTATCAGTGCACTAGAGTGGACATTTTGAAAAAGACCTTAAAGGTATACGTATTAGAAGTTGTCAGGATGTTAACAATGAAAAGAAAAATTACAGGTACGTTACTTAATCATTTGTAGATATATTGTTCAGAACCCGCTACTTATTCCTGAATACTATTTCTATATTCTCTGTTGTCATTTCAGTGTGGATCATTCAATAACAATTGAAAGTCCATAAAAAGTGAATAAAAACAAGGCCAAATTTCAGTCCTCAGAATTTAAGAACTTAAGAAAATGTACTAACAGCAGCTGGTTGAAAACTTCTCATGTCAGGTTTTAAAGGATTCCAATAATTCAGTACCAACAACAAGGCTATATAATCAGCCCACAGTGTCTGGTAACCCATTCCATGTTTTGGGTTTTTAAACATTCAACAAAAGCTGGCTAAGCCTGTAAATCACACACACACACACACAAAACCCCAGCTGTTCACTGAGAATGAGATGATTTCAGTGTGTACAGAATGTACACATCAGGTGTGGGATTATCTCACTGTTGTAACCATCTTCCAGTCATCAGGCTCATCCACTGACACCAGATGTTGCATCCCAATGTGCTGTTTCATGTGCTAATTAATTTCAAAAGACAATTCTTATTTCACTAGCAGAGATATTATTCGAGACAAAGCCTTTCAGAGACATCAGGACCATAATATTCCTTATTAGTTACAGGGAATAATTACAGTGGCTCTCAAAAGTATTCACCCCCCTTGGACTTTTTCAAATTTTATTGTGTTACAACATGGAATCAAAATGGATTTAATTAAGAGTTTTTGCCACTGATCAACACAAAAAAAGTCCATAATGTCAAAGTGAAAAACAAAAAACTACGAATTGTTCTAAATTAATTACAAATACAAAACAGAAAATAATTGATTGCATAAGTATTCACCCCCTTAAGTCAATATTTGATAGAGCCATCTTTGGCAGCAATTACAGCCATGAGTCTATTTGGATAAGTCTCTACCAGCTTTGCACATCTGGACACTGCAATGTTTGTCCATTCTTCTTTGCAAAATTGCTCAAGCTCTGTCAAGTTGGATGGGGACTTTTGGTGAACAGAAATGTTCAACTCTTTCCACATATTCTCAATTGCATTGAGGTCTGGGCTTTGACTGGGCCACTCTAGGACATTGACCTTTTTATTTTTAAGCCACCCCAGTGTGGCTTTGGCTGTATGTTTGGGGTCATTGTCCTGCTGAAAGATAAATCTTCTCCCAAGTCCAAGGTCTCTTTCAGACTTCAACAGGTTTTCCTCCAGGATTTATCTGTACTTTGCTGCATCCATTTTGCCCTCTATCTTCACAAGTTTTCCATGCTCTGACACAGAGAAGCATCCTGCTGCGACTATCATGATTCACGGTAGGGATGGTGTTCTCAGGATGATGATTGGTGCCTTATTCCGGATTTGCTTTGAATGTTCCTTCGTCTTCATGAAATAGTTTTTGTTAGGAAATGTACTAACCAACTGTGGGACCTCCCAGAGACAGGTATATTTAACCTGAAACCATGTGAAACACCTTAATTGCACACAGGTGGACTCCATTCAACTAATTATGTGACTTCTAAAGACAATTGGTTGCACCAGAGCTTATTTAGGTGTGTCATAGCAAAGGGGGTCAATACTTATGCAATCAATTATTTTCTGTTTTATATTTGTAAATAATTCAGAACAATTTGTAGATTTTATTTTCACCCTGACATTATGGACTTTTGTGTTGATCAGTGGCAAAAACTCCTAATTAAACCCATTTTGATTCCATGTTATAACACAATAAAATGTGGAAAAGTCCAAGGGGTGGATACTTTTGAGAGCCACTGTATAGTGTGCTAAATGTATAGAAAAATGAAGATACCACGAGAAACTGGTTTGCTCATTATGATATGCTCCAGGAGATTCCACACTTTGAATAACCTATGTTGTGCAAAGAAATACTACATCAACTGTTTCTATTTGTTTTTTATTACACACCTACCAGTACCAAGGTCCTTGTGGATGGAAACCACTATAGTTTGGTTTTCAATCTCTTAAATAGATATTTTAGGAAAAGGAAACATTTTTGCAGTTAAGCAAATCTAAAAGAAAACATAGTAAATCTGATTCTTTAGGCATATTATTTCGATTTCAATTTTATAACAGGCATTGTATATGCTTATGAACACACATTGTATATTATGAAAGAAGGGTAGAGACTCATTTTCAATGACAGAAGAAGTATATACAAACTGAAAGTCATTTTGGTTCTTGTAAAGATGAAGTTTCTATTTCTACTGCACACGTAAGGTGGGTTCTTGTAAAATGTGTCACTAAATGATAATTTACTTCTCTGGAGGCCATCTGTGGCAGGCTGGTGAGTGGATAGAGGCCCAGAGACAGACTGCAGTTCAAGAAATCCTAATTTTATTATAAATAAACACAAAAATAAAGTGCACAAGGGCAAAATAAAGATCTTTGAACACAAATAGAAAGATAACAAAACAAAACTTACAAAAATAAGGTTTCCAGGCTGGGCAAGGCCTTCACTGGGTTTAACAAAATTTCAACCACAAAAAACCACCAACCTGCTTCCTCAGCTCCCTCCTCTTAAATGAGAAGCAGAGGCCTCCTTTTATGTCAGGTGGCTGGGCGCTGATTGATCGTTAATTAAGCTAATCATCTAATCAACCCCAGCCACCTGAACAATGAACCCAGGCAGGTAGGGGAATTTAACCCCATCCCTGCCAATGTCTAAAGGGCAGAGCTGTGCTCTGCCACACCATCCATGTGCTACAAACATCTGATACGTTAAAGGAGAGCAAATATTTGGACTGAAGGGCTGTGAATATCTCATGCATTCTTTAGAACAACTTACAGGAGGGAGAGGTAAAGTTTGGTCACCTGTTGGTCTGGATTCTGCTTGTCAGCAAATCCTAGGTGGTCACCGAGCATCACAACTAACAGCTGCCAGCTCAGAAATAAGGCCCATCATTTTGTATGAGTGAATCAATGTAAACTCTCAGGATTATCACGATTACAATGTGTTTATATCGGGTTACATAATGAGCTACAGAAATACACAGTATTTTCCTCGGTCTAACAACGACAGCTGTGGCTTTGAGAATCATTAATGTCTTGCATTCTCAGGAAGGTTGGAAACACACAGTGTCCCCTGTGCACACAGCATCTCTCCTCCAAGGGCTAATGCTCCTTAAGTGGGTGTTGTGTGAGGAGGCGTTTAGTGGACCACAGGGGCAGAGTTCCTGTTTCTCCAGCTGGAACCCACTGTGTCGAATCTACTCCCGAAAGACAGCACTCAGATTCATCAATAGCTGCAGTATGTTGTGATGAGCTTTTGTACAGCTAGCCAGGGACATTTAAGGAAATCATCAGAATGTAAAAAAAAAAAAAAAACTGTTTACCTGAACAGGCTGACAGCTGAGTGAAATGCATATCGTTTCTGGTCATTGCTGTAATATGAACGGGTTCATTAAAGACCGGACTAAAAATGTTGAGATTTGCTTTAAAATCTGAAAAGCTGAGTTCTGGAGGAAGCTCTGTGGATGATATATTGAGTCATTAACAGCGAGAGAGTTCAGGAACAGGAGGCGCCTGAAACTCTGTTACCTAGAGTCACGCATGCCGATCCTGTATCACTGCAGCTAGATAAGAGCTGACAAACCACAGAGGGAAACCACCAGCCTGCCACACACAGACGCTAACAACACCTTCTTAAAAAGCCTTCTGCTTTCACAAGAAATGTTGGCACACTCTGCACTGCAGTGATAAGGCATGGCTTATTAAATGCAACAGTGATAAAGCATGGCTTATTAAATGCAGCAGTGATAAGGCATGGCTTATTAAATGCAGCAGTGATAAAGCATGGCTTATTTAATGCAGCAGTGATAAGGCATGGCTTATTAAATGCTGCAGTGATAAGGCATGGCTTATTAAATGCAGCAGTGATAAGGCATGGCTTATTAAATGCAGCAGTGATAAAGCATGGCTTATTAAATGCAGCAGTGATAAAGCATGGCTTATTAAATGCAGCAGTGATAAGGCATGGCTTATTACATGCAGCAGTGATAAGGCATGGCTTATTAAATGCAGCAGTGATAAGGCATGTCTTATTAAATGCAGCAGTGATAAAGCATGGCTTATTAAATGCAGCAGTGATAAGGCATGGCTTATTACATGCAGCAGTGATAAGGCATGGCTTATTAAATGCAGCAGTGATAAAGCATGGCTTATTAAATGCAGCAGTGATAAAGCATGGCTTATTAAATGCAGCAGTGATAAGGTATGGATTACTACATTCATTAAGGTCAAAAAATGATGCCATGATCTCCCTTTCTGTAATTAGTCCTGTTTCATATCCCTTCAAATCTTAAATAATATTTATTTTTATATGCCCTTTATTGTGGGATATTTAACTGAAGGGTTATTTTTGACACAACTTAATACAACTTAAACTTTATATATCTATTTGCTTTGATTCTACCACATTTAAGTAACACTTTACATTAAGTGTCTCTAATTACTGTGTTTTTACATAGTAGTTACTTAGTAAATGCATATGTACTTACACATAATTACAGTTATTATGCCTACTTACAAACTACTACTACTACAAAAAAAAACTTTCCCAGTGCACATTGGCAGTGTCCCTAAATTCTGACGCTTTTGGTTTGTTATAGAATCGTACAATATGTCCCCAACAATTTCATTTAATACACTGTACTTGTCGAGGGCTGAACCCTTTAGCCCAGGGCTTCTCAATCTCGATCCTGGGGACCCCCTGTGGCTGCTGGTTTTTATTGCAACCGAGTTCTCAATTACTTAACTAGACACTTAATTGAACATATGCTGTGCTTATTTAGACAAGTTTACTTATTTTCAGCTCTTAAACAGTTGCAGTTCAAGTTACTTATCAAATGTTTTAGCTAACTTGAAATATGCAACTGTTCAAGAGCTAAAAACAAATAAACAGATCTAATTAAGCAAATCATCAGTTCAATTAAGGGTCTAGTTAAATAATTAAGACCTCTGTTGGAATGAAAAACAGGAGCCAGAGGGGGTTCCCAGGATCGAGTTTGAGAAGCACTACTTTAGCCCCTTGTGTTTCATAACCTGTGTTATTTTCCCCACCTCAAGGTCACAGCGCCCCTGTGGCAAAGTGGTTTGCAGTCCCAAATAATAAACACAGTTCGAAAGAATAAACATAGTAGAACACACACAAAGACACACACGCAATCACAAGTCCAGAGTGAGCGCTAAAGCAAACATGGTGAAATACAATTTATTTGTGTACAGTTGTGAAGTATTGTCCGGGTTTAGTGCTGACCTGTAGCGACAGCTCCGGATCCTGATAGCCATCTAATAATAACAAACAGTGCATTTAGACTCGACAAACAAACAAAACATTCACGATTAAGTCACAATTCTCCTTTCTTGGTTTCAGCTTAACCATAACAAAAGGAACAGATCACATAGTCACGCTCCCTTAGTTAGCGAGTGCAACCGTTTCTCCTCCAATCCGTGGTTGTCATTTTGCTTCCCTTATGAGGTGATGACTTTGTGTACCATGGCTCCGCCCCCTTTCTAGATGGCCGACTTCCACTTAACCCTTGGAAAGAATTTTCTGACCATCCAGTCTGGGGCACTCTGTTCCCTTTACACAGTGCCCTCACAGGTCGGGAGGGAGATTTACAACCAAGATTCATTCTTTCTTTGTCACAACCCCCCTTTCCCAAACAAAGTCTTACCGGTTGTGCCATCGGTCCGGTGCTTTGGGCTCGGGATTTGCCATCTACTTCTTATTGGTTGGTGGTAAGCAAACCATGTGATTTCTACTTTTCGGTGCCAGTGTCATCGGTCTGGTGTTTTGGGCTCGGGATTTGACAATTACTTCTTAAAGGTTGGTGGAAAGCAGACCGGGCGATTTTTACTACGATATACATTTAAATAAACCCAGTATACCATCGTCAGACCGATGGGCTAGTTGAGCACTATAACAGGACTTTGAAGAGTATGCTATGCAAGTTTGTGGTCGATACAGGCTCAGACTGGGACCAATGGATTCCATATCTACTATTTGCTTACCGTGAAGTTCCACAGGCACCCACTGGATTTTCCCCTTTCGAGCTGTTGTATGGAAGGCAAGTGAAAGGGCCATTGGACATCTTGAAGGAGGAGTGGGAGTCTAAATCCCCAGAATGATATCTTTGGGTGTGATCGAAGAGTCAGTGAGTGGAACAGTCCAATAGTTCTTGTTTCAAAAAAACATGGCAGTTTGAGATTCTGTATTGACTTCTAAAAGATCAGCTGTTTCCAAGTTTGATCCATACCTGATGCTCAGGATTGATAAGATGGTGGAAAAGCTTTGAAAGGCAAAGTATATAAGTACTCTGGAATTGTGTAAAGGATATTGGCAGGTACCATTGGCACCTGAATCAAAGGAAATTACAGCTTTCTTGACACCTCTGGGACACTTTCAATTCACTGTAATGCCTTTTGGATTACAAGGAGCCCCTGCAACTTTCCAAAGGCTTATGAATCAAGTACTAAGGGGAGCTGACAACTTTGCGGCGGCTTACCTGGATGACATTGTGATATATTGCCATAGTTGAGAAGAACACCCAGATCATCTGAGGTGGGTCATTCAGAAATTACAACAGGCAGGATTGTCAGCTAACCCTCCGAAATGTGCCTTTGCAAAACAGGAGACCAAGTATTTGGGCTATCATCTGGGGAATGGAGTGCTTCGTCCACAGGTGGAGAAAGTGGAAGCAATTATGCAGTGTACACCACCAGCCACTATGAAACAGGTACAGTCTTTCATAGGCTTGATTGGCTAGTACCGGCGGTTTATCCCAGACTTTTCAACCAAAGCAGCAATTCTAACAGAGCTTACAAAAAAGGTCAGTCCAAACAAGGTGTGATGGACATCACCTTGTGATGAGGCTTTTAACAGCTTAAAGCAAGCATTGTGTCAAGATCCTATGCTTCACAGTCCAGATTTTGATCAGCCGTTTGTGTTGCAGATGGATGCATCTGGAGTTGGATTGGGAGCAGCCTTGTCGCAAGGAGAGCCAGAGAATTTCCGACCTGTGCTGTATATCAGCAGGAAATTGTTTCCGCGAGAAGTTAACTATTCAGCTATAGAGAAAGAATGTTTAGCCATTAAGTGGGCACTGGACTCACTTCGATATTACTTGTTGGAAAGAACATTCACTTTGTAAACTGACCATCGAGCCTTGCAATGGCTGGGGAAAATGAAAGACTCTAATGCAAGGATTACAAGGTGGTCCTTTGCGCATTTATTGAAAATGATTTTACATGGAATTGTAATGTAAAACCTAGTAATTTTATGTAACTTTGATATATTTATATAATAGTTGCCAACTGTATGTAAATGGATTTTAAAGTTAATTGTTTTTTTTTTTTCTCCCAAGGGGAGGAGTGATTTCAGCCTGGGTATAAAAGGGAGGCTGTGAGAGATTAATGGAGAAGAGGGTTTAGAGGGATGGGTGCTGCATGAGTGTCCCAGCTAGACATAGCAATTTATAGCAATGCCTTTTTACTGTTTCCCTGCAAACAGTTTAACCATCCTGCACTTAGGATTTATTTTTCTTTTGTTTTGTAAAAAGTTTTTTTTTCTTAAGATTGTTTTGTTATGATTTCGTTCTGTTCAGTTCCTGGAACTTAGAAAAACAAAAAGGGGAAAAAAGAGAATTTGCAAATGAAACTTCTGTTGTCCGTGTGCTTCCCTGCTATACCATCTTTGGCCACTTGACACATCCTAACAGTAATCAAATGGCAAATCTGAACTCTTTGTCAATAAAACAATGCCACAGGGTCTGTTTACCAGAAAAAAAATCACATATATTAATGTTTTAAGTGCATGATGCATATTTAAATACTACAGTGCCTATAGTAAGTATTCACCCCTTCCTTGGACATTTTCACAGTTTGTTATGTTACAACCTGAAATATTGATGCATTTAAATGGGATTTATCTTTTCCTTTGATTTACACAACCTACTCAACACTTTGAAGAGGCAAAATATTTTTTATTGTGAAACAACAGTTAATGAAAAACAAAAAAACTGAAATGTCTTGGTTAGATAAGTATTCACCCCCCTGAGTCAATACTTGGTAGAACCACCTTTGACAGCAATTACAGCTGTGAGTCTTTTGGGGTAAGTCTCTACCAGATTTGCACATGTCGATCGTGCAATATTCGCCCATTCTTCTTGGCAAAATTGTTCAAGCTCTGTCAAGTTGGATGGGGATCGTTGGTGGACAGCAATCTTCAAATCTTGCCACAGAAGTCTGGGCTTTGACTGGGCCACTCTAGGACACTCACTTTCTTGTTTTTAAGCCACTCCAGTGTCGCTTTGACTGTGTGCTTGGGGTCATCTTTTGTAGACTGGAGCAGGTTTTCCTCAAGGATTTGCCTATATTTAGCTCCATTAACTTTGCCCTCTACCCTGACAAGTTTCCCAGTCCCTGCTGATGAAAAGCAACCCCATAGCAAAATGCCACCACCACCACCATGCTTCACAGTAGGGATTGTGTTACCTGGGTGATGTGCTGTGTTGGGTTTGTGCCAGACATATATAATGCTTTGTATTTAGGCCAAATAGTTCAATTTTTGTTTCATCGGACCACAAAATCTTTTGCCACATCTTTTCAGAGTCTCCCACATGCTTTTTTGCAAATTCCAAGCAGGATTTTACATGGGCTTTTTTCAGAAATGGCTTCCACTCTCATAGGGTCGGATTTGTGGAGTACCTTAGCTATTGTTAACACTTGGACAGTTTCTCCCATCTCAGCCATGGAATGCTGTAGGTCTTTCAGAGTTGTCATTGGCCTCTTGGTGCCTTTCTGACAAATGCCCTTCTTACCCGACTGCTCAGTTTGTGAGGATGGCCTGCTCTAAGCAGATTCTGGGTGGTGCCGTATACCTGCCACTTCTTAATGATAGACTTGACTGTGCTCGAAGGGATATTCAACGCCTTTGAAATCTTTTTATACCCCACCCCTGATGTGTGCCTTTCCACAACTTTTGAAAGCTCCTCTGTCTTCATGGTAGTATTTTTGCTTTGAATGCACTGTCCGACAGTGGGACCTTAGAGAGACAGATGTATTTAATCTGAAATCATGTGAACCACTTTTTTTGCACACAGATGGACACCATTTAACTTACTGTGTGAATTCTGAAGGCAACTGGTTGCACCTGAGCTTATTTAGGTGTGTCATAGCAAAAGGTTGTGTAAAGCAAAGGAAAAATCCCAAAATGCCATTTAAATGCATCAAGATTTCAGGTTGTAACACAACAAACTGTGAAAACATCCAAGGGGGGGTGAATACTTCCTATAGGCACTGTATATATACATACGTTCAGTCCCTTTAGATCTGTAGATTTGTGTAACCTTTTTCAGTACTATTATTATTATTATTATTATTATTATTATTATTATTATTATTATTATTATTATTATTATTATTATTATTATTATTATTATTATTATTATTATTATTAATAATTGGGAGGCATGGTGGCGTGGTGGTTAGCTTTTGCTGCCTCACAGAGCCAGGGTCCTGGGTTCGATTCCAGTCTAGGGGTCTGACTGTGCGGAGTTTGCTTGTTCTCCCCGTGCTCGCGTGGGTTTTCTCCGGGTACTCTGGTTTCCTCCCCCAGTCCAAAGACGTGCTGTTAGGTTCATTGATCACTGTAAATTGGCCTGTGTGTGTAGTGCTGTACGATGGACTGGCATCCCATCCAGGGTGTAGTCCTGCCTTGTGCCCTGTGTCTGCCAGGTTAGGCTCCAGCTCACCGCGACCCTGTAAAGGATTAAGCGGTTAATGATAATGGATGGATGGATAACAATAATAATAATAATAATAATAATATACCTTCATTGCTCATTTCTGAATTTTGTTCATCACGGTTTTCTTTTGAAAGTTCTCTAGTCACATGAAAATAATTTGTTATTTTCCTCATCTTGGTTATTGGTTTGACGCGTTTTCAAACTGTCTGGAAATGAATAGCCATCGCACTGATAAATCAGTGAAATTGGCGAGGTATGGATTTGCAGTGTTTAATGTGTGATTAACAGTGGGCTGTGAACATCGATATACTGCATTGCCAGAGTACATAACGATTGAGCTATGAGAGTTTAGATCTGTGTATTTTTTATATTTTGTCAGGTAAAAAAAAATCCTGTTTAATTTTATAGTCAACCTTTTGGAATGTCTAGTGGCACACATATGCCTAAATTAAAATTTACATTCACACAAGCACATTTTTAGTCTCATAATCAACCAAATTAGTTGCATTGTACGATTTAGTTCCTGGGAATAGTCGCCGCAATTATTATTATAGACATTGATATCCTGTCAGTTAAGAAAAGGCTTAATGCAAAGCTTGTCTTAACGTTGTCTTTATTACACTGGCCAGAGACCCACGTTTACAACAGCATTGTCATACTTTCTGTAAATTCTCAAATTAATAAATTGAAACTCAGGTAGTAAAAAGAGACCCGGTAGCGTTGGGTAATTACCTGTATTTTTGGGTATCTGTGCCGACCTCTGTTGCTACAGTACATTATTGTATCCTAGCCATAACTATTACACACTCAATAGTTATACATATAGAAATACTAAAAGAAACTTAATAAATTAAATGGCAAACGTTTTTACTGGAAGTCTACACTGGTATACATTAATTGAGCATACAGTACTGAAAGTTTCTTTGTAAGGGTTTGTACTTCTCTGAAAACTTCTGAAGATGAAACTGTTCTCCTTTGAGCCTGTTCCTCAGTGGAAAGATTCAACTTGGAATCTAATTAAATACAGAGAGTGACAGGCAACATCAGACCACATTAACATTTCACTTAGTTCTGTCAGGACTGTGTAAACAGTTTCTCTGTCAAGATATGTGACACTCAATTGCTCAAGGCAGGCTGTACCTCTGAAGGAAATATGAATCCGCGAGGCAGCCAGTGAAGTCTGTCTGGGCCCTGGATGCTAATATAAACTGTTATAATGTGGCTCACAGCATCAACACATCTCTCCTAATCCTCTAGCTTGAAATCTGGGCTTGGATTCACCCTGGGCTGAACAAGAAGTAACTTGTCAACGTGAGGAGTTACAAGAAGCACTCCATTGTTCCATTTATTAAGTGAATCACGCCCTTTGGCTTTATAAAGGCGGCTGTGAGATTTACAGTAACAAGTGCAGAAAAGATAAAGAACATAAATAAATATTTCAAAATGAAAAAACAACAGCACTGGTAATTGCTAGTGCGTGTTACATAGACCACACTATTGGAATCTGAAAATTGTTTGAATTGTGTTTAACGTTTAAGTTTCCTGCTTCTAATCTTATTATTAAAGGTCAGCCTATGGAAAATATCCAGACTTATCAGCCCTTTCGTGATGCTAATAAGCAAATGCATTTGGTAACATCATAAAGTGCAGGTTATCAGACTAAAATGGCAGCGACTCTTTGTTGCTGGCTCAGTAGCTCATGCTACGGTAATTATTCATTTCAGAAGGAGATGCCTGCCAGTGCACAGATGGAGTTAAATAACTCAGTAAACAACACTATTTCAGCCTCTTTTTTTTCCCTAATTAAGGTTTCGTAACATCAGAGCCACCACCATCTGATTTACTTTCATTGTCATTCACTGCATCAGTGCATCTGACAGAAAGCTATTTGCTTAAGCTCAGTGCTTGGAGACCTTTGTTAATGGAACCCATTCAACCATTAAATCAAACAGTATTGTAGTTGCTACTACTGTAGCAGTGGCTGGGTTGAACAGCAAGTACCTTCAAACTAAATTTCCTTGGGTTTTTTTAAATGTTGTTTGCAATCATTCTAAGTAGTTTTTACTGCACATATGTTATGTTGGTGTCAATGTGTTTTCACCTGAGTTCAGGACAGAGTTGTTCTTCATTTCTAGTTGTCTGACATATAAAAATATATCTTAGATTAAATCGGCCAAAGTGTCTTTATAGCAGAAAGAGCCAGTGCCATCTAGTGATCTGACACTTTGGCTCAAGTTTCCTTTTGTTTTGCTAGCAATACACAGCAGTGCTCTAGATGGTGATGGCGCTTACTAATATAAAGCCCCTTTGGCTTATCAAGTTACATACTGTATGTCTATGGCAGACAAGTTAAGAACAGCTCCTGAACTCAAAATGTATTTATTTATTTATTGCATTTATATAGTACTTTTTATAGAAAAGTATTGCATAGCATTGTACAGTAAAAAACAACTCACAATATATTGTATAGCATGTCACACATACAACTGCCACAATTTGTTATATTACTATGTGGTTCATGCTTTTGTAGTAAGACATCTGCTAATGAGCCATCCACTAAATCTTTCCGTGGGCTGAAATGCAATCACTGCTCACACCCGTGCTTCTGCCAGTCTGCAGAAATCATCAGCCTCTAAAGAGATGTGTGAGTGGTAAGCGAGAACACAGCCTTGTTCAGCAGAGAGTATCAGTTAAAGGCACACTCGCAGATGCTGCAGAGAAGACTATCTTTACCAGGGTTATCTAGTATCTCACACACAGCAGCGGTAAACATGGAACAGCAAGCAGTATCAATGCAGCAGAAAATAAACATTCCAACAAGGGGAGGAGGTTAATCAGGGCTGCAAATCATTTTGAAAATTGGTGCTAAACTATTTTGAAAGTTTAGCTCCAGAGAGCCTACTGGTGTTAAATGGTCAAACCCCACCCTAATCAAGCCCGTCTCACAACTTCATACATGACACAAGCCTTCTCTCCTGTGTATGTGGGTGAGTGTGGGCATGTAAGTAGTCCAGACCCAACTAGAAGCTATCATCAACTATGGTTCCTTAAGAACAATACACAATAATAATAAAAAAAAATGTAACATTTTACTGGCGCCAGAATTTTATGTTGCTGGCCCATAGTGCCAAATTTAGACTCCTGTTAATGATCTATCTTCTATTTGAATTGCAAGAAAGCAGTGATAATGTTATAAGTTATTTGGTAGCAGAGCTAGATTAGTGAAATCTCAAATGAGACTCAAAATTTCAATGCTGGGTTTTGGTTGTATCCTCAATTGCAATTTGAGAGCTGCAATAATAAATGAAGCTCCAAAGTTCTCTGCAAAATGGGCACTTTGTAGCACAGTAAAGCATGCATAACCCTGATAGTAGTTTGAAAAATATCTGTTATGCAGTTAATATTAACTCTCATGTTGATATTGTGTAGATACAGTAAAGGGGCTTTTATTTTAATTCTCCAAGCACTGTGGTTCAAAGTTTTATGAGAAAAATACATTGTGTACGTTCTTGAAATGGTACTATAGCCGTTCTTGGGAACTCTTGGATTTGTACCTGTTTTAAAAAAATATATATATACAGTGTCTATTGCTCAATGTTAGCTATCTGTCTGTCTATATAGATGATCTTACTATCTGTCTGACAATACAGTATGTCTGTCTATCTATCTATCATGATCAAGTCATCCATTCATGTACTGTAGATCTGCCTCATGGCTTCAAAGCTGCACTCCAGTACCTTCACAATGACAGAATGAAAGTGAGAAAGCCCCTGGAGGGCAAGGGGGAGTTCATGGCCAGGAGGTCAGATGGTCAAGTGTCCAGATTATCCGCTGCAGCAGGTGTCGGATGTTTGTGAAAGGGGACTGTGCTGGGGGTAGCATAGTGCCAGATGCAGTAATTGTTCACAGCTGGGGGGGGGGGTGGGGTTGCATTGCTAACCCATGGTGTGGATTGGAAACAGAGAGCTGGCAGAGGAGGGACGGCAGGAAGGAGGTGTCTCCCCCTTTAGCTAGGGCTTGCACTCAGGAAGCCATGGCTGAATGGATCCTATTCACTGGACCCTGCTGGATCACTAGAACTGAGCAACAGTTGTCCGGGAGAGAGAATCGAGAAGGCCCCAAACAGCGATGTGCCAGGGAGAGCCTTTCAAAGTATTTGGAAAGCATGATAAATTTACTGAAAGCTATCGAAATAGCTCAGGAGCAGTTTTCAGAGCTGAAGGCCGAGAGATTATGACTGGTATCTGTGTTGTTGTTGGTTCATAATATGTTTTTTTTCGAATTAACCTATTAACTCTAAATTTAAAAACAAAAATGTTAATTGACTGCTGTGCCTTTATATTTTGCTTGGCTTCACATTGGCTAATTGTTTACATCTATACTCATTCTAAAATTCTAAAATTACTCTGTATTCTGTAATTTTGAATTCAACTGCAAGATATTTCTAGGAGCAGCACAACCCAGTTTACAGAAGTGAGTTTTCCAAAATAAGATTCAATTCAGCCCTTTCAGCAATGACTGTACTTCTCAGCATAGAAAGTGACTGTGCTGACATGCATAGGCATGAATATCATAATCGTATCAAGTTTATAGATTCCCATGAAGAGGAGCAATGATGCCATCAACAAGTGGTAACACAGGGACACATCCTGTCTCTATTTCCTTTAAGGAAAACACACATTTAAAAAAAAAAACTATCTTTCCATGTGAAAGACTCCATTATCCCTTTTTTTCATGGCGCGCCTTCTAGTCTCCCCTTTGTCTGCATCGCTAGTGGTGGACCATGTGCAATTCTGGTCAGGCATGTGTCAAGGAACCCTGAAGCACATTCTATTGACCGGCATGGCCCCCACATTTCAGAAAAGCGAACAGGTGCTCTCTGCTGAGGATAGGTGCCAGCGGTCAGCCACATTGTTTTAGTGGGGACAATGACACTTAAAGGCTGAGACATGGGCCAGAGAGAAGGCCTTGTTAAAAAAAAAAAAAAAAAAAAAAAAACTACTGTTACTACTACCTTGTTTTATTAACTCTTAAATTGAAAGCTGTTTGAAATATCAAATGAATGTGTTCCTCAGAAATAATTATTTTTCTTAGCTCCCACATCTGTTATCAATGGTGTACAACGCTCTACCATTTAAAATAAATCTACCTATCTACAGCCTAAGGAGAATCTTTTAGGTCTGCTACAATACTTTACTATTTTAAATGGCACAGTTTACACTGTTGGTTACGGGAATGACTGCACAATAATGTGCAATACTAGGATATTTTGTGCCCTTCCACCAATATTAAACTCAGATTTGTGTTACAGCTGCTAGAAAGTACACTAGTTTGAATGCATAATTATTTGTTAGAAAGTCAGCTTGTAGCATCTGATATTAACTGTTAAAATACTTTTGTGAATTGGGCCTTTAAAATGATACAGAAAGTATATTGTCTTATTGCTGTTCCCCATCAGCTGTGCATGAAGACAGAGAGGGCACAACAAGGCAATTGGGAAAGGAACAAACAGAAACCTAAAGCTGATGATGTTATTAGTATACTGCTGCTTTACATTGACTGCGAGTCTCGAGTCTTGCTCCAGTAGAGCAGAAAATAAAAACATCTCTCCTCCTCTGGTCCACTCAGTCACATCATCTGCACCAAGAGTCCCTCCGCCAGGTTGGCATGCTCCACAGACAGAGCGAGAGAAGATAAGAAATAAACTGCAGCTGGCTGACAGTCTTGATTAGAGCTATTTATATTTGGGTACGGCTTGATTCAGAAACACACAGTCATAAAGAAGTGATGCAATGGTTTATTTGTTGCAACGGTGCTTTGATTTTTCCCTGGATAATGTCAGGTTGATTCGCTAGACTTGGTTGAGTGTAGAACCGTTCAGCTTCCAATTGCTTCTTGTCACGAGCTTTCCTTTTGATCTTACCTGCCCATTTGTTTTTGATGCCTTATGGTTTTGTATTGGTTTGCAGATAGTGACTATTACATGCTACAGTATATGCGGCCAGAGCTGTCCACTTCCAACATTCAGAGAACTGCGTGACCATTCCTCAGTTTCACTGCCTTTAATCCAAGTTAGGGATGAATGGTCCATGTAGATTGTTTCAACAGAAACAGCAGTATACAAAAGCACCTGCCAACCACATGCCTGCCATCAGACGTCCAGCAGACTCTATCAGATCTGCCGAGTTGTCCGTCATTTATTTTCTTCATTTATTCACATTTATATAGCACCTTACATCACATGGACCCCAAGGTGCTTTACACAAAGTTAAAAATCAATTGTAATAAACCAGTTACAGTGCCGTGAACATTTGTCCCCTGTCTGATTTTCTGCATTTTTGCACATTTTTCACATTTAATTTGGTCAGATCTTTTTGTGGGCTGTAGTAGTATATACAGGGAGTCTGAGAAAAAAAAAAATTACACCAAAGTTTGGTGCTTCTTTCATTTGTTTGGTGTGCAAGATAATCAAACATGCAATCTTCTGGTGTGAAAAAGTTATTGCCCCCCTAGTTAACTCAACCCAATTAAAGGGATAGTTAGGGTCAGCTGTTTGAATACTTTGGTTAACAATCAGGCCTGATTTGGGCTAGCCCTGTCCAACATAAATCTGACTAACTTTGGCCCTTACCAGTGAAGCTGAAATTGTCAGCACACAGGTTCTAGAGGCACATCATGCCACGATCAAAAGAAATTCCTGAAGACCTCCGGAAAAAAAAAAAGTAGTTGATGCCTATCAGTCTGGAAAGGGTTACAAAGCCATTTCTGAGGCTCTGGGGCTCCACCAAACCACAGTCAGAGCCATATTGTCCAAATGGAAATAGTTTTGGACAGTAGTGAATCTTCCCAGGAGTGGCCATCCTGCCAAAATCTCTCCAAGAGCAAGGCATAAAATCATCCAGGAAGTCACAAAGAACCCTAGAACAACATCCAGGGATCTTCAGACCTCTCTCGCCTCTGCTAAGGTCAGTGTTCATGACTCCACCGTCAGAAATAATGGGATTCATGGCAGAGTAGCAAGGCAGAAACCACTGCTCACTAAAAAGAACATGAAAGCACCTGGATGATCCTCAAGAGTTCTGGAACAGTGTTCCACGGACAGATGAGTCAAAAGTGGAACTTTTTGGCCAACATAGGCCCCATTATGTCTGACGAAAACCAAACACTGCATTCCACAGTAAGAACTTCATAACAATAGTCAAGCATGGTGGTGGTAGTGTCATGATTTGGGGATGCTTTGCTGCATCAGCACCTGGACGACTTGCCATCATTGAAGGAACCATGAATTCTGCTCTGTATCAGAGAATTCTACAGGAGAATGTCAGGCCATCCGTCCGTGAGCTGAAGCTGAAGCGCAGCTGGGTCATGCAGCAAGACAATGGTCCGAAACACACAAGCAAGCCTACATCAGAATGGCTGAAGAACAAGAAATTTAAAGTTTTGCAATAGCCTAGTCAAAGTCCAGACCTAAACCCCATTGAGATGTTGTGGCAGGACCTGAAACGAGCAGTTTATGATCGAAAACCCACAAATGGCATTGAGTTGAAGCAGTTTTGCATGAAGGAGTGGACTAAAATTCCTCCAAGGCGCAGTGAGAGACTGATCAATAACTACAGGAAGCGTTTGGTTGCAGTTATTGCTGCTAAAGGTGACCAGTTATTGAGTCTAAGGAGGCGATTACTTTTCCACACGGGGGCATTGAGTGTTGCATAACTTTAATAAATAAATGAAATAAGTATCAAAATGTTGTGTTATTTGTTCAGTCAGGGTCCCTTTTATCTAATATTAGATTTTGGTTGAAGATCTGATAACATTCAGTTCCAAAAATATGCAAAAAAGCAGAAAATCGGACAGGGGGCAAATACTTTTTCACGGCACTGTGTGTATATATATATATATATATATATATATATATATATAATATATATATATATATATATATATATATATCATACTCATAGATGTCATATGCTAAAATACATAGTTAAGTGCACTTTTGTCATTCAGTTCATAGAACAGGAAAGCAGTTTTTGTTATACATTTGATATATATAGAGTTTCTTTTGCAACAAAAAATATTTTTATTTTTAAATACGGTTCATTATTTGCAAACTGTACAATTCTCGCTGTCAGACAAAAAGATACTGGATCTGGGATCTGGAGCAATCCGGCACAAATGAACCTCTGGGCAGAATTTTTTTTTTTGCTGCTAGAGTAATGTCTCTGGTTATTAAACATGCTGTCACTCTTCTTGGACTCGCACACTAAAAGAGGTGTCAAACTTTGATGATTTTGTAATTAAAATAATAACCAGCTGACAAAAGACGACAGATAAAGCAGGCCTTGTCTGCTCTTTGTTTATCTAAGCAGTGGAGGAAAGGCTGGGCTTGTGCATGTTGAAGCATTTTACTTCTAATAGTGCATAATTTACCAGAAAATAAGTAAATAATGTCTGTAAATTACACACCGTTTAAGATGGGTTTCAAACTGCTGCATTCCGTAAACTAACCCCTTTGTCAAATTGTAAGAGAGTTCAAACAAAGGCTGGCTCTTTCATACTATTCCAGATATCATAAGTGTTCCTAACTGAACTAGTCAAGGACTTGATTACTTTTGTTTCATATTTTTTTTTATCGTATTGCCTTTCTGTTCCTAAACCGTGCTAACACATGTTAATATTAAAAACTTTCTCATTCTAAAAAAAGCCTAAATTCTTAGGCTCCTTGGCCAGGGATCTTTAAATTTACCAATTATATTAACACTATAGCCCCTCTGATCCTGTGCCCCTCTCAAAACATTCCCGTATTTAAAATGAAGTTCCACATTCCTTCTGAACATGAGAAAGCTTCTGTGTTTCTCTGCAGATGCCAGAGCGAGAGTGTGAACAGAACAGAAGGTTAAAAGTCTTTGGCACAGACTAAAAGGTTTTTTGTATTGTTTACTTTATTTTCCCATTTACTCTTTAAATGTACTATTTCTGTCTAGTTTTCCTTTTTTAAATCTTTATTGCTATTATCTAAATCAGGGATAGCCAATCACGGTCCTTGAGGGCTTTTCCACTCCCGGGTCTGGATGGAGGTTTAATTAGTTAAATTAAATTATTTAGAAGAGGGTTGGAAAAGAGACTAGGAGTGGAAGGGCACCTGTGGCCACCCTGATCTAAATGATGTTGAAAGTGATGCTCTGCAGTACCTGCCAACTAAGGTATTACAGCCCCTCAGGTCTCATCATCTCAGTTTTTCAGCTGGGTCTATGGCAAGTGCAGTGGTCTATGCCAGTTTAAACCAATATTGGTTACCCCGAATATTAGTTCCTCCAGGATCAGATATCTGCATCCTATTTTTATGTAAATTATGCATGTATAAAGCTAGTTAATGTGAGCAAGGTTTGCAAGCTGTTATTGTGTATTATTGTTGGTTAGACTGGATGGTACAAGTTTGGGGTTAGGGTTAGGGAAAGTGGTCTTAAAATGTGTGTTTTAGTTGAAAGTACGTTGATATAGACTTATATAGAAAGAATGATTATTTTGTTACAAAAAAAGTAAGGGGGGTACAAACATTTGGAAGGGGAACCAATATTCCTGAAAGGAACAAATTGTTTTTTTTTTTGGGGGGGGGGGGGGGGGGGGGGGGCAATCACTGCTGTTGTTTTGTTATTCAGACTAATTATGAAATTAATGAAATTCATCAAGCTAGCTCAGAGGTTGATTAGATCAACCTATACCCCAGCGGGATAAGACACAACTGGAGCTCCTTTAGATAATTTTACCCATCTATGGGGTAAAGTTGAATACAGTTTTTAGTAGGGAAAACTCAAGAAATTGAGTTTCCACACACCCACAAATCTGACGGCTTAGTCTAGCTGCTGATTTCTCAGAGCGGTTCGTGTTCACTGTGTCCTTTCACATCCGTAGTTTATTATTATTATTGCACAACTTCAAAATAGCCACAATTAGTTATATATTGAGCAGAAATTCATGCCCAGTGAAACAGGCAATGCCATCCTCTAATGGTTGGGGCAAAACAAAAGAGGTTAAATGAACCAATATGGTTCCTTTCTTAGCTGTAGAAGTTATACATTTTTCTTTGTTGGTTGTATATATTCCATTATTTTACATGTTGGTTTATGTTTCCTCACTGCAACCACTCCCCACAACAGCTCAAGAGAACTAAAGGTCAGTGGGAGTCTTCCACCAAGCCAAGATCTTTTTTACACCTGAGAGCTCGTCATTGGATGTCAGCCAGCTACCGACCCCTGGAGGACAATGGCCAGACCTGCGGGTATTGGGCTTTGCTCACTGGGCTCTTGGCCAGTAGGGGCTGCTGTTGTGCAACGAGGTGACATGGGTCCTGACGATTTTGCACTAGAGCCATTGTGATGCTCCCAGCAAAGAACGACAACATGGCCCGGCAGTTTATTTTTATAAAAAAAAAAAAAAAAAAAAAAATATATATATATATATATATATATATATATATATATAATATATATATATATATATATATATATATAATATATATATATATACACACACACATATATATATATAAAATTAATTTTTTTATGTACTTTAAGTTGCATTAAACTGTAAATTCAATATAATAATGATGTTGAACTTCACCATAAGGCTGCTGAGATGGGAACTCCAATTGTTCGGTGTCAGTAGTGACAGCATGAATTTCATTTGGTATCCCTGGCAACGCAACATGGTGCTTTTGCTCTGGGGCTGCTGCTTTTCAAGCCTTTTGTATTTTTTAATCTAAATTGGTAGAAAGTGAGCAAGAGCTAGGTAAGTTCACACCCCAGCTTAAACACTCAATGATCGAGACGGCATTTGAGAGAGACACCCACTAAAACATGATACAAAACACTGTGGTACATTACACATGTTTTAAGCATGTCTAAGTTGGTGAATAGGAGAGCCAAGATATGCTCCCACAAAGAAAACAGCTCTTGAGATAAAGAGATGAATTAGCGGAAATCTGACTATCCTATTTTATAAAATATCATAGGCAAACTAAGAGCTCTTACTGGTGGTTAGTGATCACCAGGGATCCTGGGAATCCGTTTGCTGAGGAATAACAAGGAAAAACCTGGATTTGTTAGTTTTACACTTGGGGAGGAGCAAAACACATGCAAGCCTTTTTTTGTTTGTTTGCTAATAACCAGATCAATAAATGTACCCTATATAAACATTAACACAGGCAAGTTTGCTTTAAATTCACATAAACATACCTTTTTAATAAAACTGCTTCCGTTATTCAAGTTAAGTTTACTTCAGTATTCAGAGCTGTTCAAAGATGCCGAAAACAATAAAAATCACCCCTGAAGATCAGGTCAACGAGTTTGGCAAGGACACATTTCTTGTCAATGGTAATGTGCCGTTACACTCTTAGGCAGACCATTGCAGATAACATGGGAAGTGCAGAACATAAATTGAATGCAGGGAAATGAAAACAAGATGAGGTCGAAACTGCAGGGCCATCGAAAACACTGAAACAATCCATTGTACTTGGATCATTTCAGGGTCTTACAACTGCCAAAGAACAGCGAGAAACTGTTTCAGATTTTGTCAAAATGTATGTAAAAGCTGACATTCCTCTCTACGATGTGGATCAACCAGCAGATTTTTTCAGCAAGCACATCAGGGAGGAGCTGCCATTCCAAAGTCAGACCAATTGGAGCTGGAATGCTGCAGCTGTATTTTAACAATAGCTGTCCGGATGATGAAGACTAAGTCCAACTAACACGAACATATATATCTATATCTATATCTATATCTATATATATATATATATATATATATATATATATATATATATATATATATATATATATATATATATTTTACAACAGGGAACTATTTGTTATATTTCAAGTAAAAAAAAAAAAAAGTATGTTTGTTTGTTTTATTGATTAATGGCGTAGGTAAGCTTTTAACTTGCTTAGAATTTGAAAGTGTAACCATTTTTTTTATTTATTTAGCAGACGCATTTATCCAAAGCGACTTACACACGTTACGTTACACTGTAATATGAGGTCTCCAACCCTGGTCCTGGAGAGCCCCTATCCAGAGGGTTTTTTAGGTGTCTTTACATCATCAGTGGCTACATATCTGGAACATCTGTTGATCTTGATTAATTAAGCCAATAATTGGTTCAATTAATTAACTAAGTGACTAGTTGAAACGAAAACCAGCAGAAACAGTATCTCTCCAGGACCAGGGTTAGAGACCTCTGCTGTAATACAAGGTTACAGTTCAAGAATAATTAAAGTTATAAACAACATAATACAACACAAAGAGACACAACAACTGTAACAAGAACAACAATACATTTACCCAATAGTAGTGTTTGTGTGTCTTATAATATGACAGGGAAAAGTCATTTTAGTCCTTTTAATTACTTACGGAATAACACAGATGTTTCTTTTTCTTTTATCTGAGAATTTCTTTTTTTTTTATTGCGGAAAACTAGGATCCCTGTTGATCAATTTTTGCAAGACTACATGGGTAGGAACTTTTTTTGCCTCATCAATCATCACATTAACTTCATAAAGATAAAAGCACGTTTGGGTCGCTGCCATAAATCGTGGTGTGGCAGAGCACAGCTCTGCCATTTAGAAATTGGCAGGGATGGGGTTAAATTCCCCTACCTGCCTGGGTTCATTGTGTTCAGGTGGCTGGGGTTGATTAGATGATTAGTTTAATGATCAATCAGCGCCCAGCCACCTGACATAAAAGGAGGCCTCTGCTTCTCATTTGGGAGGAGGGAGCTGAGGAAGCAGGTTGGTGGTTTTTGGTGTGTGATTTTTTTAATTTTGATAAATCCGGTTATTTTTGTTAGTTTTGTTTTTTGTCTTTCTTTTTGTGTTTAAATTGCTTTGTTTTGGCCCTTGTGCCCTTTTATTTTTGTGTATTTATAATAAAATAATTATTTTTTTGAACTACAGACTGTCCCTGGGCCTCTATCCACTCGCCAGCCTGCCACACGTGGTTAAGGACTACAGGCCACTTAAGACCTACACCTCGTTCACACTACTGTGCTTGCCCCGGGCCGTCACATTCAGGTCTGCAATCTCGTTCACATTTACGATTTAAGGTGCCTTTGCGTGTTCACATATGTGACTGAAAAGCAGGCCTAAAATGTGGCGATTTTTTTTTTTTTAATGGGATGAGAGCCTGCACTCAGAATGGAAGAACTACCAAGATATACAATAATCCTTTATTTGCATATTGTGTTTCTTATTAATTTTTTTTTTCAATGCAGCACTTTATGGTATATATTAAAAAACAAAATTATTGACTATTTGACTTAATGTTATGGTGTGTAATGGGGTGGCAGGAGGCACGGAACAAGGATTTTTTCCTCCCTTTTCACTCATTTAAAAATGTTATATACAGTGTGTGTGTGTGTGAGCTACACATGTGTGGAAGTTAATATAAATATCTATATATATATCTATATATACGCGTGTATAAATGCTGTGTTAATATATATATATATATATATATATATATATATATCTACACATACACACACAGCTCTGGAAAAAATTAAGAGACCATGCAAAATTATCAGTTTCTCTGGTTTTGCTATTTATAGGTATGTGTTTGGGTAAAAAGAGCATTTTTGTTTTATTCTATAAACTACTGACAACATTTCTCCCAAATTCCAAATAAAAATATTGTCATTTAGAGCATTTATTTGCAGAAAATGACAACTGGTCAAAATAACAAAAAAGGCAGTGTTGTCAGACCTCGAATAATGCAAAGAAAATAAGTTCATATTCATTTTTAAACAACACAATACTAATGTTTTAACTTAGGAAGAGTTCAGAAATCAATATTTGGTGGAATAACCGTGATTTTCAATCACAGCTTTCAAGCGTCTTGGCATGCTCTCCACCAGTCTTTCACATTGATGTTGGGTGACTTTATGCCACTCCTGGCGCAAAAATTCAAGCAGCTCGGCTTTGTTTTGATGGCTTGTGACCATCGATCTTCCTCGTGATCACATTCCAGA
This sequence comes from Polyodon spathula, assembly GCF_017654505.1. NCBI lineage: Eukaryota > Metazoa > Chordata > Actinopteri > Acipenseriformes > Polyodontidae > Polyodon > Polyodon spathula. Next base: position 101,766,933 of record NC_054534.1, read on the forward strand.
GGTTTTCAATGGTGTTCAGGTCTAGAGATTGGGTTGGCCATGACAGGGTCTTGATCTGGTGGTCTTCGATCCACAACTCGATTGACCTGGCTGTGTGGCAAAAAAACAATCCTCAGAGTTGGGGAACATTGTCAGAGCAGAAGGAAGCAAGTTTTCTTCCAGGACAACCTTGTACTTGGCTTGATTCATGCCAAAGCTGCCCGAGTCCATCCCTTCTTCCAGCAAGGCTGGAATCGGGCAGATTTGTCTTTGTGAAGGACGCATGAATCAAGCCAAGTACAAGGTTTTCCTGGAAGAAAACTTGCTTCCTTCTGCTCTGACAATGTCCCCTAACTCTGAGGATTGGTTTTTCCAGCAGGACAATGCTCCATGCCACACAGCCAGGTCAATCAAGGAGTAGATAAGAACATAAAGTTTACAAACGAGAGGAGGCCATTCGGCCCATCTTGCTCGTTTGGTTGTTAGTAGCTTATTGATCCCAAAATCTCATCAAGCAGCTTCTTGAAGGATCCCAGGGTGTCAGCTTCAACAACATTACTGGGGAGTTGATTCCAGACCCTCACAATTCTCTGTGTAAAAAAGTGCCTCCTATTTTCTCTTCTGAATGCCCTTTTGTCTAAACTCCATTTGTGACCCCTGGTCCTTGTTTCTTTTTTTCAGTCTGAAAAAGTCCCTTGGGTCGACACTGTCAATACCTTTTAGAATTTTGAATGCTTGAATTAGGTCGCCACGTAGTCTTCTTTGTTCAAGACTGAACAGATTCAATTCTTTTAGCCTGTCTGCATATGACATGCCTTTTAAGCCCGGAATAATTCTGGTCGCTCTTCTTTGCACTCTTTCTAGAGCAGCAATATCTTTTTTATAGTGAGATGACCAGAACTGCACACAATATTCAAGATGAGGTCTTACTAGTGCATTGTACAGTTTTAACATTACTTCCCTTGATTTAAATTCAACACTTTTCACAATGTATCCGAGCATCTTGTTAGCCTTTTTTATAGCTTCCCCACTTTGTCTAGATGAAGACATTTCTGAGTCAACAAAAACTCCTAGGTCTTTTTCATAGATTCCTTCTCCAATTTCAATATCTCCCATATGATATTTATAATGTACATTTTTATTTCCTGCGTGCAGTACCTTACACTTTTCTCTATTAAATGTCATTTGCCATGTATCTGCCCAGTTCTGAATCTTGTCTAGATCATTTTGAATGACCTTTGCTGCTGCAACAGTGTTTGCCACTCCTCCTACTTTTGTGTTGTCTGCAAATTTAACAAGTTTGCTTACTATACCAGAATCTAAATCATTAATGTAGATTAGGAATAGCAGAGGACCTAATACTGATCCCTGTGGTACACCGCTGGTTACCACACTCCATTCTGAGGTTTTTCCTCTAATCAGTACTTTCTGTTTTCTACATGTTAACCACTCCCTAATCCATGTACATGTGTTTCCTTGAATCCCAACTGCTTTCAGTTTGAGAATTAATCTTTTGTGCGGGACTTTGTCAAAAGCTTTCTGGAAATCTAAATAAACCATGTCATATGCTTTGCAATTATCCATTATCGATGTTGCATCCTCAAAAAAATCAAGCAAGTTAGTTAGACACGATCTCCCTTTCCTAAAACCATGTTGACTGTCTCCCAGGACCCTGTTACCATATAGGTAATTTTCCATTTTGGATCTTATTATAGTTTCCATAAGTTTGCATATAATAGAAGTCAGGCTTACTGGTCTGTAGTTACCTGGTTCAGTTTTGTTTCCCTTTTTGTGGATCGGTATTACGTTTGCAATTTTCCAGTCTGTCGGTACCACCCCTGTGTCAAGAGACTGCTGCATGATCTTGGTTAGCGGTTTGTAAATTACTTCTTTCATTTCTTTGAGTACTACTGGGAGGATCTCATCCGGCCCAGGGGATTTGTTTATTTTAAGAGCTCCTAGTCCCTTTAACACTTCTGCCTCAGTTATGCTAAAGTTATTTAAAACTGGATAGGAACTGGATGACATGTGGGGCATGTTGTCAGTATCTTCCTTTGTAAAAACTTGTGAAAAGTAATCATTTAATATATTTGCTATTTTTTTTTCTTCATCTACGATTTTGCCATTTGTATCTCTTAAACATTTAAAATCCTCTTTGAATGTTCGCTTGCTGTTGTAATATTGGAAAAACATTTTGGAATTGGTTTTAGCTCCCTTAGCAATGTTCATTTCTATTTCTCTCTTGGCCTTTCTAACTTCCTTTTTGACTTGCGTTTGCAGTTCTGTGTACTCTTTCTGCGTACTTTCTTTTTGGTCCTTTTTTAATGCTCTGTAAAGTGCCTTTTTTCGCTGAATATTTTTTTTTAATTGCTCTATTAAACCATTTTGGCAATTTAGTTTTACATTTAGATTTGTCTACTTTAGGGATATAATTGTTTTGTGCCTCTAGTACTACATTTTTGAAGAACAACCATCCTTCTTCTGTGGGTGTTTTCTCTATTTTACTCCAATCTACTTCTGTAAGTCTCTGTTTCATACCTTCATAGTTTGCTTTTCTAAAATTGTAAACCTTAGCTTTAGTCATTACTTTTGGGGATTTAAAAAACACTTAAAATGAGACCATGTTGTGGTCTGAGTTTGCCAGTGGTTCTCTGACCTCTGTTTTAGTTATTCTATCTTCGTTATTTGAAAAGACTAAATCAAGGCATGCCTCCCCTCTAGTCGGTGCCTTGAGGACCATAGAGGACCACCAGATCAAGACCCTGTCATGGCCAGCCCAATCTCTAGACCTGAACACCATTGAAAACCTCTGGAATGTGATCAAGAGGAAGATGGATGGTCACAAGCCATCAAACAAAGCCGAGCTGCTTGAATTTTTGCGCCAGAAGTGGCATAAAGTCACCCAACATCAATGTGAAAGACTGGTGGAGAGCATACCAAGACGCATGAAAGCTGTGCTTGAATATCAGGGTTATTCCACCACATATTGATTTCTGAACTCTTCCTAAGCTAAAACATTAATATTGTGTTGTTTAAAAATGAACATGCACTTATTTTCTTTGCATTATTTGAGGTCTGACAACACTGCATCTTTTTTGTTATTTTGACCAGCTGTCATTTTCTGCAAATAAATGCTCTAAATGACAATATTTTTATTTGGAATTTGGGAGAAATGTTGTCAGTAGTTTATAGAATAAAACAAAAATGCTCATTTTACCCAAACACATACCTATAAATAGTAAAACCAGAGAAACTGATCATTTTGCAGTGGTCTCTTAATTTTTTCCAGAGCTATATTATCCTGTATATATATATATATATATATATATATATATATATATATATATATATATATATATATATATATATATATATATATATATATATATAAATAAATAAACTACCCTCCATGTTGCCGTTCTTTACTGGGATTCCACAGGGAGCATCACAATGACTCTAGTGCAAAATCGTAGGGGACCATGTCACCTCACTGCACAACAGCAGCCCCTACTGGCCAAGAGCCCAGCGAGCAAAGCATCATCACAAAACTATATACAAAATCATCATAGTTACAAATTTATTTTACTTGGGTAAACTGTGCTTTTCCTAATATTTATGATCTATGGATTCTACCACCATGCATGAGCTTAGAGTTATAAATAACAATTGATACAGGAGATGCAGGCTACTTCAAACACATTATATTTTCATTGTACCTTATTTGTACAATAGCGTATTGCTTTCTTTAATGTGTGATTCTCTCAGTTTAACACTGTAGGATTTGCTGTGTGATTATCTCAGTTTAACACTGTAGGATTTGCTGTGTGATTCTTTCAGTTTAACACTGTAGGATTTGCTGTGTGATTCTCTCAGTTTAACACTGTAGGATTTGCTGTGTGATTCTCTCAGTTTAACACTGTAGGATTTGCTGTGTGATTCTCTCAGTTTAACACTGTAGGATTTGCTGTGTGATTCTCTCAGTTTAACACTGTAGGATTTGCTGTGTGATTCTCTCAGTTTAACACTGTAGAGTTTGCTGTGTGACACTCTTGGTAAGTGCTATTTGTATGACATTTGAAACAATATGAATGATACAATTATAATACAAATACAGTATAAACGTTAAAATAACTCCCAGTTCGTAAGGGCAGTGCACTTTCTGTCTAATTAAATCTAACTTCTATTGCTTTTACATTAGCGAAGTCGTGAAGTACTGTGTTACAGTCAATTTCCTTGGCAATATCCTGCTTGATAGGAATCATAGCGAGCCCCACCAGCCTTTCTTGCAACATTGAAGAGTGTAAATATTTTTAATTGTTCAGCTTGGAGAAACTTCACTCACCTGATGCAACAGTGATTGACAAAGTCAGTAAAATGCAAAGTGCAACAGCAACATTTGGAGCAAACACATTTGTGACTGCGTACTCCAGCACTGGAGCTGGCGTCGTGTTGTGTTTTAGAATAGGTGCTAATACTGGAAGCGTGCTAATACTAAAACGTTTTGATTATCCTGAATTAGCAATGTCGTTTCATAAGAATCGTTGTCAGGGTAATTAAATGAAATCCAATAATGCCCCGCCCCATTTGAATATGCAAGAAACTTTAATACGTCCATTGCTTAGCAACGGGTTCAACAACTACGAGCCTGTTCCCAGGGGAGACCAGATTTGGATTGGCATGATCACCCCGTCCCCACAGCATGCCAGTACTTCCAGATTTAGAACTACACCACTGCTCATGATATGGTCCTGTAACATCAGCAAGTAGTTTTGCAGAACAAGAAACAGTGATCTAAGATGTTGAACATTTTACGATTAAAGAAATGTGAAGTGTAAATGTAATTATGTACCTTTTTTGCTGCCCCCTTCAATTTACCGCCCTAGACGGCTGCCTGTTCTATCTATATGATTACGCCTGCCCTAGGTGGCGGTCAGACCTTACCCTCACCCACAATCACATTATTCTCTCAAGAACACAGGAAACAGCAACCTGCTAGTGTTGACAGGTATAAATATTTATTTTCATAATGAATGCTTCACTCAGATTGGAAATGATGACTAACAGGTTGTACATACCATGATTGACATTCACAAGACAAGCTCATGACTGACCACCTAATAGCACTACTGCTCCCTTAAGGAAAGACATGGCATTAATTATTTATTCAATAACTGGTCACACCTGGAATCATTTTATAGAAAATCAACTTATTTGACATCCATCCCATTTACAATAAACAATTGCGTATTTGTTTAACCCTACATGAATACCGACTTTACAAACACAATCGTTAAAACTGTTGGTCAGTTTCATTTTATACTCAGAGTTCATTTTTAATTAATGAGTCGTAAGATAAATTAGTAGAAACAGTATTTATTACTAACGACGTGACACCCCACTAATGACATTTGAAAAACAATTTGGCAAGAGCAGCAAAACACATTATTAACCAACCAGGCACGAGGTATTTTGCTTTATTACAGCAGCTTAGATTCACTCGTGCACCAGTTCTCAGCGCATAGAAACGACATTTTCACAACATTTCATTATAGTAAAAACAGCACAAGTACTTTACGCATAGCTAATTTACATATCAACCCCCACCTTTCCCATTCATTTGCATGACGTCGGGTGAAAAGCCTGGTTTACTCGTTTAAACTGAGCGAATGTAAACCAAAAAAGCATTTTACATGAGACATTGTTCTAGAGTTAAAAAAAAAAAAAAAAACTTGCATGGAAACCACATGACTGTCATTATTATTCTGAACAATAATGAAAACAATGTTTATTTTATTTTATTTATTCCACATTAATTTAGCCAAATAAGTTTTCATTGAAACAACGCAGGTGCTATGGACACAATTATCAAGCATTCATTCAAGCAGATTCGCAAAAGTCACTTCTATTTAATGCAGTTATTAATCTTTTTTGCATCCATTTTCCGTTTAGTTTGAATACAAAAATGGAAAACAGTAATGCTTTTTAAATCTAAAGAATTTCACATTTGGGATTACTTTAACCTTTGTTGCCTTTTTTTAAGGTGCTTAGAAAAATAAATGGGGAAGGAATGATCTCATGTTCTGTTCTTTGTTTGACTTTCAGTTTTCTGGTCTTGTCTCATCTTAGGTTCATTTATCCCTGCCTGAGGTCATTCAGAGCTGCCTATGGTGAGCGCCCGTGCCAAACGTGTTTAATCCCAAACTCGATAATCCCAAACTTGGCTGTTGGTACTGGGAGCCATGCACTCCCAACTGGAACTAGCGGGGGCCTTCACATGGTACAAACTCCCAGCCCAGGACTCCTGCTGTTCCTTCAAGGTCAGGCATTTAGTGCATGGTGTCCATTCGGCTATTGACAAAAATTTCCCTGTGCTGGAAGTCCAGAACTTCATGTACCTCTGGAATAAGAGAATAAACTGTGTTAGGGACTAATGGTAATGTTCAAGGTATAATGTACAAAATAAAAGTAGCCAAGAATGGGGTAAGTATTGTACAGGCTGGAGGCATGGCTGCAAGTCAGTGTGGGCCAGCTCACGTGGCAACTACTTTTACTGTTCTGCCTACTGCACTGTTTTACGGTAAGATAAGGGTCCTTGTGTGCATCTTCTTATGTATAAATAAATAAATAAATACAACTGGTGCAAATACAGCATTGGTGTTAATGCTTTGTAAATTTAAGCCCACAGGACTACTCTTTAATGACCTCCTGCAGTATGTTGCTTCTGAAGGAGAACATTCCATGTTATTAACATGAGAAGGCTTCTTGCTTGCAATTGATTAAGATGGTGTTTGTGAGGTGTTTTGAAGGAACTTTGTTATCAAGATCTGTGATTGCCAGTTTTGTTCCTTTACCATTATGAATACAAACTTTCATAAGAACATAAGAACATAAGCAAATCTATGAATGAGAGGAGACCAACTGGCCCTTCTACGCTCGTCCGGTTCTTAATAGATCCCAAAACGTTGTCGATCTGGGTCTTAAAGGTTCCCAGGTATTCAGCATCAACATGACTAGGTTACCATTGGTAACCCTTGGTAACCCTTGGGGTAACCTATTTCATACCCTCAACACTCTAACGAAGTGTCTCTGACCCTCTGTCCTGAGTCTTCTCTAATTTTCTAACTGTGTTCTCTGGTCCTGGTTTTTGTGTTGTGACCAAAGTATTGGCAAAGTTTAACTTTATCAACTCCTTTTAAGACTTCATATAACATCCAGATGCCACAACAAACACAAATAAAATCAGCATGTGCACTGAGAAAGTGCTTAAGAGACCTTAAAAAACATGAGCAGATGTTTTCCTCTTTAAAAAAAAATAGGAGTTAATTAAAGACTGCATTGAAAGGCTTTGGAAATGTACAGTATATCTGGCAGAAGCATTAAAACGACCAATGCTTGTATATCCCAAAAAGAAAAAATACATCCAAACACTGCAGCCACAATCACACGGCTCTCTTGAAAACGAGAATTTAAACAAGTAGCTGTGTGGTTTATTGTATAATCAGTAGCCGCAGCATCACTTGCTCAACTTTGAATCTGTTGAGACAATTTGTTCCAGGTAACTGGAGCTTGAAAGTAAAAGCATTTTATTTTTCACATGGGTGACTGTATCCTGGGAAGTACAGTACTATAGAAGAAGACCAAGGTGGATTTATTCACTCATTAAAAAAACAACTAGTTAACAAGTTAATGCAGCGAGTAATTAAAGCTAGGCACTGTACAGCAGCAAGTACAATAAGCATTCATCCTCCTGCCACACCTGTCATTTAAAAATTATAGATTTCAGGAGCATAAAAAAAGAAGAGACCAAGCTTTATCAGAATTGAATAAGTGCTTCTCTAGGTCTGAATAACAGACATACTGTACAGACAGAGAAGCGGCTGGGCAGACAGACAGACAGCCTCCAAACACCTCCAAATTATGCTATACTAGAGCTCGCTCAGATTATTGTGCAGTGAGGTCTCACTTCCGGTTTACACATCAAACTAAACAGTCCTTGCATGGACGCACTGAGACCATGAACTAGCACATCTGGTGCCAACCAGGCCGCCTCGCTCGGCTCAGTAGTTTTTTGGAAAAGTGAAATCACATCCTGTATCGCTGCTTGAACTCATAACTAATATGAAAGATTCACTTCTGTACTAACAGGTGTAGCAAAGCTGAAATATGTCCATTGAGATGCATTTCAATGCGGTTCTGCCACATTTTCATTTTCTCCTTCTCTTTTAACCTCAACTGATATCGATTCTGCACTTTTACTGCCTGTGTAATCAGTATTATAACCAGATAAAGAGGATAGTGCTGTATAAATCTTCAGGTGACAATTAAATGCTATGCTTTTCCTACTAAAAACTGTTGTATTAACAAACTCTGCATCCACTCCTTAAGATAAACCCCTCAAAAGCATTCTGGGCTGCATGTGACTTCAAAATCTCAATGTTCATGTGGCAAAGTGGCAAGTGGTACGCGCAGGTGCATTGTGGGAATCCAACAATGAAGAGACAGACAACAAAGTACAGGTGAAAATAAGTTATGTTTATTTTAGTCCAGGGGTCTGATGACCAAACAGAAAACAAATAGGAGGGCTGGCAATACACAGCGATGAAGAATCATTCGATCTCTGTCACAGTTCACAACTCCAATCATTAGGACATTGAGACTTTATTTCACAGTGCCTAGAAACACTGGGCTGCTGACACTGTTGCAGCAGCAAAGGTCATTCAAAAATGATCTAGACAAGATTCAGAACTGGGCAGATACATGGCAAATGACATTTAATAGAGAAAAGTGTAAGGTACTGCACGCAGGAAATAAAAATGTACATTATAAATATCATATGGGAGATATTGAAATTGGAGAAGGAATCTATGAAAAAGACCTAGGAGTTTTTGTTGACTCAGAAATGTCTTCATCTAGGCAATGTGGGGAAGCTATAAAAAAGGCTAACAAGATACTCGGATACATTGTGAAAAGTGTTGAATTTAAATCAAGGGAAGTAATGTTAAAACTGTACAATGCACTTGTAAGACCTCATCTTGAATATTGTGTGCAGTTCTGGTCACCTCGCTATAAAAAAGATATTGCTGCTCTAGAAAGAGTGCAAAGAAGAGCGACCAGAATTATTCCGGGCTTAAAAGGCATGTCATATGCAGACAGGCTAAAAGAATTGAATCTGTTCAGTCTTGAACAAAGAAGACTACGTGGCGACCTAATTCAAGCATTCAAAATTCTAAAAGGTATTGACAGTGTCGACGCAAGGGACTTTTTCAGCCTGAAAAAAGAAACAAGGACCAGGGGTCACAAATGGAGTTTAGAAAAAGGGGCATTCAGAACAGAAAATAGGAGACACTTTTTTACACAGAGAATTGTGAGGGTCTGGAATCAACTCCCCAGTAATGTTGTTGAAGCTGACACCCTGGGATCCTTCAAGAAGCTGCTTGATGAGATTTTGGGATCAATAAGCTACTAACAACCAAACGAGCAAGATGGGCCGAATGGCCTCCTCTCGTTTGTAAACTTTCTTATGTTCTTATGTTCTTAAAATCAGGTAACCAGCTTGAGTAAAAATAGTTGATCTGCTTGCTATAGAACCATGTGGTTAGCGTAAGTGTAGAAACCCTAATGGGCAAACTGCTATTAGTCTTGAGAGGAAATCGTTCATTAAACTGTTAAACAAACCAGCTGCTATTTGGACAGATGGCTTATTTATTAATTATTTTTTTATATAAAAGTCCTAATACTATTTGATGTTATTATTTTAAAGATTTTTTATGCAAGATGGTCACTGATGCAAGGCATCCTGCTTTCGATGAGGCCTAGTCTGTCTACATGCTGTGGCGAAGAGATTTGTTGATTTATTTAAAGGATTAACCAGGAAACTCTAACCCAGGGAACGTTAATGATGAAAGGTAATTTCCAATCTGACTGCCACTGTGAAATCAATTTACTTTCCCCTGCAATAAAGGAGCTACTTTTCCATTTGAAAGCTAAAGGAAGAGATTACAGTCTGTATCCAGTTTCAGATTTAAACCTCCATTTTCCTGTATTACTCGGAACAGAGTTCTTGCAAAGTAGCACTTTATTTGATCCCGTTACAACTTTGTTTCCAAGCATTCAAAAAATAAAAAGTGAAAGAAACTGAACAAGTATAAAGTAAATGGTGAACAATAAATACAAAAAAAAGGACTTTCAACAAATGTCTTATATCAGTCTAAAAATTATAAATCACAGAAAGAGTTGTCTGTGTCCTGGTATTTCAGTGTTGAATTTTAATGTAAACGCTCTTTGTTCACAGCATGTTTTGGGGTAGACTTTTAACCCTATTCCATGTCATACTTAGGCCTTCTGTTTTTTGGGGTTTTGTTAATTTCATTTTTATGTGAATATTTTTTTTTTCTTTTTTCAGGGCTTTCGCTTTTTACATACTGTATGAAATTGTTTTCGGTTACTTTCCAAAAATGCTTATGCAGTTTTTTGTGTTACAATAGCGGTAACACGACAGACAGTACTTAACATTTAGTTGTACCTTCTTTCCTTTGCTTGTCTTCCACAAGACAATCCTTTTGGTCACAGGCACATTCTTCAGGGGTTTTTGCGTATCTAGGCATTTTTTTAGGTTTCACCACAATTTGCAATTCTGTTTTAAGTTCTCACTATCTAACTGTAATATAGCTTTAAATCCCGCGAACAAGCCGTCTGCAGTAATTGTAATCTCGTTTTAAATCTTGCAAGCGGAGTCTCCAATAGGAATGTAGAATTTGCAGCCACTCAGTAGTTGGGGTGGGTTTAAAGTATTCAGAACGAATCAGTGATAGATACTAGTCAAGAAGGAGGGACATTGCCCAGCTGAACGGAAAAGGTATTTTGGGTTTTTTTTTTTTTTTAATGGGAAGTCAATGTGAATTAAGTAAGTATTTCTCATGGTGTTTTCCGGTGTTTATTGGCTATACACTGATTTCATTTTTTGTATCAGGTGTTTTATAAGTTTTTATTGGTTAAAACGCAACCAATAAAAAATGCAATACTTAATTTTTTTAGCAAAGTGCGCCAGAGAGCTGGGCGTTATTCATCAACAAAATGATTTCTGCTTAAAATAAGTTTATAACGAGGCCCCTTTGTTAGATATATTTATCTGACTGGTCCCTTTATGCTAACGTGGTTATTTTTATACATGTGAATGTTTTGGGACATCGCTGGGATTTGAACAAATACATTAATAACCATCAGAGATTTGACTGTAGTGCTTTATACCACTGGGCCCTGGACTTCCTATAAAGTTTGGTCCTGTATTAACTACTGTGACTGTCAATCTGTGAATGTCAGTTTTATTGAGGAGAAAAGCTTCAATGACCACCAGAACAGACACACAGTCATACAGTCATGCTGAGTACTGTACACTGATAATCTATTGCACAATAAGAACCAAGTCATGATTCTTTTACAGTTTTGCAATACAGCCGTTAAACCCTGGTGATCTCTGCAGACAAGATCAGAGAGTGTCATTTGTCTTTTAATGTCCCTCTGTATACAGCTCATCTGGATGATGTTGATGGAATGCACTTAGATACAGTGTAATGTTACAGGGAGGGATCTCAAATTGCAGTTCCAATGTACAACCCCCACCACACCCCTGCCAGACATTCTGAATGGCAATTTGTTGTAGACGTTTGGGCCCTTCGGCCCATCTTGCTTGTTTGGTTGTTAGTAGCTTATTGATCCCAGAATCTCATCAAGCAGCTTCTTGAAGGATCCCAGGGTGTCAGCTTCAACAACATTACTGGGGAGTTGATTCCAGACCCTCACAATTCTCTGTGTGAAAAAGTGCCTCCTATTTTCTGTACTGAATACCCCTTTATCTAATCTCCATTTGTGACCCCTGGTCCTTGTTTCTTTTTTTCAGGTCAAAAAAAGTCCCTTGGGTCAACATTGTCAATACCTTTTAGAATTTTGAGTGCTTGAATTTGGTTGCTGCGTAATCTTCTTTGTTCTTTTAGCCTGTCTGCATATGACATGCCTTTTAAACCCGAAATAATTCTAGTCAGTCTTCTTTGCACTCTTTTAGAGCAGCAATATCCTTTTTGTAGCAAGGTAACCAGAACTGAACACAACATTCTAAATGAGGTCTTACTAATGCATTGTACAGTTTTAACATTACTTCCCTTGATTTAAATTCAACACTTTTCACTATATATCTGAGCATCTTGTTGGCCTTTTTTTATAGCTTCCCCACATTGTCTACACATTTCTCAGTCAACATAAACTCTTATGTCTTTTTCATAGATTCCTCTTCAATTTCAGTATCTCCCATAAGATATTTATAATGCACATTTTTATTGCCTGCATGCTGTACCTTACACTGTTGCATGATCTTGGGTAGCAGTTTGTAAATAACTTCTTTCATTTCTTTGATTACTATTGGGAGGATCTCATCTAGCCCAATGGGTTTGTTTAAGAGCTCCTAATCCCTTTAACACTTCTGCCTCTTTTATGCAAAAGTTATTTAAGACTGGATAGGAACAGGTTGACATGTATCTTCCTTTATAAAAACTTGTTAAAAAAATCATTTCTCTTCATCTATGATTTTGCCATATCTTAGACATTTTACCTCTTTGAATGTTCTCTTGCTGTTGTAAAATTGGAAAAAAACCTTTTTGCCCAATCTACTTCTGTTAGTCTGAGTTTCATACCTTCATAATTTGACTTTCTAAAATTGTAAACTTTAGCTTTATTCATTAAGTTTTGGGTTTTAAAAAGCACTTCAAATGAGACCATGTTGTGGTCTGAGTTTGCCAATCGTTCTCTGACCTCTGTTTTAGTTATTCTGTCTTCGTTATTTGAAAAGACTAAATCCAGGCATGCCTCCCCTCTAGTCGGTGCCTTGACAAATTGCGTTAGGAAGCGGTCATTTGTCATTTCCACCATTTCAATTTTGTCTGTCGTGCTCCCCGCTGGGTTTTCCCATTTTATATGGGGAAGTTAAAATACATATTGAAATGCTTTACTCTATTAAATGCACCAAATGGAGACACTTTGTAAATAAAAAACCACACAGCCCATGTGTGTTAGAAGACTAGAAACAATTCAAACCCAGCTTGGCAGCACTTGAAATGGTCATGAGCCACAGCTATTATAATGACTATATTTTTTAGCACCACAATGAGGTCACACCAACCCCAGAACTTCGCGAATCTGCAGACCTTCTCTGTTTCTCATCTTTAAACAGCCTCTTGCTGTTTTGAATGCTCTTTTTCAGTCAGTGTTGTTCAACTGATCAGTTAGGAAGAGCACACCCAAATAAAACTTCTTACTGTGTGGAGTCTCATTATGAACACCATGACACCGTGACCTTTCAACTCTGCAGGGTTCGTCATTAACCATGGTCCTGTGGCTCAGGGCCAGTAGAGCGCAGTTTGGCCGGTAGTTATGCAGCACCACAGGCCTGACCTGCCCGGTTACATTACTAGTATCTCATATATATATATATAATATATATATATATATATATATATATATATATATATATATATATATATATATGTATATATATATATATATATATATATATATAATTATATATATATATATATATATATATATATAGTATATATATATATATATATATATATATATATATATATATATATATATATATATATATATATATATAGTGCACATAGCTTCCGTTTCATGAATCCAGGAAAATTGGCAGTGTGCCAAAAAGCTGAAAACTAATTTACAAGCCATTTTTTAAAAACATAACTACGAATTAATCCTAACTTTCCCGCTGTGCGTCATATTTGTTGTACAGACAGAATCTGAGACTGCATACTGAAATGCTGTGTTGGAATTTGTACCCGCAACATGGCAAATCTTTTACAAACAAGGTTTTCTACAACTAAGCAACCAATAAGCCAAAAGGAAAGTGCTGGAATCAGTAAATCATAAAGAAAGTAATTATGAAAAAAAAATGAAGAGGAACATTTAGAGTGGAGGCTTCACCTGGCTTCATTATGACAGTGAAAAAAAAAGTAACATTCTGACTTGTTTAGCATCACTTGCAGATAAAACAGCAGCTTTATTTGTTGTGAATAAAAGAAAGACGTGTTTGCTTCTACTAGTAGCTCTGTATAAGGTTTTTTTTTGTTGTGTACTCGAATATGTAATATGCCATTTGAATATTTTTATTTTATTTTCATGTAATTGTGTACTACACTGACCCATCCCTAATTCATACATGCCAACAGTCCCTATATGGTTGGGACAGTCCCGATTTCCTAGCAAATGTCCCGCGTCCCGATGCATTGGAAGAAAGTCCCAATATTTACCCATAGAAAAAAAATCATTTATTCTGCACAGTAGAGTTAGTGAAAACCACACGCTGCCCTCTTCATGCGGCTGACACATCTGCTGATCACTAACTTATACAAAGGTAAGAACGCTTCATTATGACCCCTCCCATTTGTATGATGTCTATGACAGCCCCCCCCCCGGAGACGAGTGTCCTGCTGAACAGTTTTCAAATGTTGGCAAGTATGCTAATTAGGATTATTATACTTCAGTGTTAGCGTTGCTATGACCATGGTAACAGCTTGGTTGCGGATTTGCTTGTGAAAAAGTTATTATTATTTGTTCACATACATTTTCAAATCTTGAATACAGTATTTACATTTTCTGACATGTACACAAATGTGTGCATGTTAAATGGCTGGAGTAACACATATTGGAAGGCTTTGTTTAGTGACTTTCTTTTGAGACGTGGGCTATCTTTGGTTACCATAGACAGTTAGGACCATACTGAAAATAAAAACCATCATGAAAACATATATAAATATATTGGGCCAATTAAACTTGCATCTGGGCCAGTAAAAACACTAGCCCAGTGGCCCTGCTCTGCCTGCTCCACCTGCCAACTTGTGTATTAGAAACCTCAGAACTTCCTGCAGTGTTTACAATAAGCACATTATTAACTTTGCTATGCCCTGTGCTGTATGTATCACATGTACAAAAAACCACAATGGCTTTTGAAAGTGATATGTTATTTAAGCAAAGTACAGCACATTCAACTTACCTTCTTTGTGTGTTAAATTAGTCCTGCATTAGTGTCTACACAGCTCTCAGATAAACAATACAATATCTCTTAGCTTTGCCAAAAATTATAACAGCTCAATAAAAATGCTGCAGCATTACATGTTATCCCCTAAATGAACAGCACTGTACCTAATCTCATTTAAGTTGGTGAAAGCTTAAATTACATACTTGGAGGTTCCCTCAAACAGTCCTCTACTGTGTAATATCATCTAAAGGGTGTACTTATGTTCACGTGGATTAAACTGAGCCCTGGAACCACTGGAGTTAACCCTACCCTGCCTCGGCTTTGAATGTTGTGATCCATAACAGTGCATTGTTTATGCAGTGGCACCCCTCTAGAATCTTTCATAACAGTGCATTGTTTATGTAGTGGCACCCCTCTAGAATCTTTCATAACAGTGCATTGTTTATGCAGTGGCACCCCTCTAGAATCTTTCATAACAGTGCATTGTTTATGCAGTGGCACCCCTCTAGAATCTTTCATAACAGTGCATTGTTTATGTAGTGGCACCCCTCTAGAATCTTTCATAACAGTGCATTGTTTATGCAGTGGCACCCCTCTAGAATCTTTCATAACAGTGCATTGATTAGGCAGTAGCATACCTCTGGAATCTTTCATAATAGTGCATTAATTAGGCAGTGGCATACCTCTGGAATCTTTCATGGCTCTGTGAAATAACCCACAATGGCCACTTCTCAAGTCTCCCAGCTCTAATGCAGACTGGAATTGTTTTTATCTTTCAAAGGAGTGCTAACCACCTCTTATCTCTCATTAACATTATAAATATTACTCTTTTCTGATGATTGTTTGGTTCTTTGCATTTTATACTTTAAATTGGGATATCAGTGCTATAGATAAAGAGTTGCTGCTGCTTCCTGGTCCCTAATCAAGGGATCCCTAATCTAGTCGAGATGCAACCTACTGCAAAGGCTCCAGGGTGTGTCTATTGCATTGTATTTTAAATATCAGCACTGTTTTGAGATAAATATGTTCACTATGTTGCATGCATATGCAGAAATACCAGTGTGCTGTACAATATAAGCAGACATTTGTTATTTTTGTATTTCTAATCTTGTATTTCTATCTGGTGCACGCCGGCAGAGAACTGTGGAATGCAAAATGATAATGCCATCTTTGCAGAACAAAGTTTTAGAAACATGGTTATCTACTTTAATGATCTAAACAGTGACATCTGAATTCTGAACACAGTGCACACTTGTTTTAAGGTGGGCCTTTTTACTGCAGAACAGGTTTTAAGACGTCATGGTAATGGCTCCTATTTGACCCATAATGCCATTACACTAGCACTTGTGTTCTTGTTGTAAGGCGGAACACAAATTGCATGGTTTCTTACCTATGGATCCTGAATACAGCATTATAAAGGGGGAACACTGCACTGTTGCCATAATCAACAATGTAAATCTTATTCCACTTCATTTCTATTGAATTTAGTGATGTCAATAAGGGGGATAAATCAGCTCACCTTTGATTTTATAATTATGGATAAACAAGCCCCCCCCCCCAAAAAAAATAAAAAAAACAACAAAAAACAACGCAACAATATACAAATTCATGTGCATGGTTAACTCGATCTAGACATTCATTTGATCACCAAAGCATTACCTGTCTACATCGATACTTTTCTTCTGCAGAGACTCTTAAAGTTGTTGCCCAATTATTTCAACAGTTACACCTTGCTGCACGTATGAGTCAGCATTCACTAGAGACGGCTCCAGACACATCAGCAAGCTTATAACCACACAATGAACCCCTCATTCTACCATTGCTGTATTTCAATTAAAAAAGGACAGATAACACAACAGGCTGGTTTGTTTAGTGTTTATTTGAAACTTCCAACAGCATAAGTTTTCAGGAACAGAGATTGAAAATGAAAATAAAACACAAAAGCTGTTCCCAAAATCGAGCTATGCAATTCTGTGGAAACACAAAAACGATGCATTCAGTAAGAACATTATGCAGACTTTTAGTTGCTGAAAATAACAGTTATAAAAACTATATAAGCAATGAATATGAAATGTAATGCTCGCTTGCTTAAAACACATATTTTGTAAAAAAAACAAAAAACAAAACCAATAAATTAGATGCATATCTACTTTGATTTTCTGAAAAAGTGTGCACAAATGTGCAATTTCTTTATTTTCAGCATTGGAAACACCATTTGAATGCATTCGGTACTTGGAATGTACATTTGCTGGATTTCGTAAGAAAATACTGTAAAGAATCTTTTTTTATTATAATTTTACAAAACAAAACAAACAAACAAAAATCACACAGCTATATAACATCTACACTATATAAATCAATCACTTAACTTCAAACTATAAATTAAATCTGTCTGAGTAGTAAGCGCTTCATGGAACTAATACAATACTTTTAGAAAAAATAAAATAATAAAAATGGAAGATGGGTTCGCATCCCAGTATTGCTAATATACAAACTTGACAGAGGAAAACTAGGGTGCAAGGATTACCTTTGTTACTGACTGTGATCCAGTGGCACTTAGCTTCAACGTACGATGAACAGTGAATGCTAGTTTAAAAACATCATTTGGGGTAACTAAAAACTGTAAAGAATTTCAAAATATTTATGGCGCATTCAAAGTAAGAGATGCTCACCAAACTGAACTGGTCCAAATCGAGGTGGCTAAAAAAAACGTTGAAACTAAAGACTGCCCTCCAGGCTCTTAAGCTTTTACCGTTCTTTAAAAAACAAAACAAAACAAAAGAAGGTCCTGTTGAATCCACAGGAAACCCTAGAAGTGCCAAACATTTCATACTTCAATTAAAAGGTTTTTTGAGAGTACCAAGTTTGGCAGACAATTACCTCAAAAGGATTTAAACCACCACCCTTCTGCCTCCTCCAGATCAAATCAGTCCCAGACACTTTACAGGCAAGAAAATTGGCTAATTCAATTGTATTTGATGGGGATTGCTACGGGCGCATTGCAGTGGATTACTTTTAAATGGCAGAGACTTTTTAAAAGCAGCTTGTCTCCAGGATAGTTTTACTGTGACACTATTTTTCGTGTGCCATTTTCTGGTGGAACTTTATTATTATTGTACTTCTAAAAATATGCATTTTGGTTTGACAGATGTGACCACAGCTGAAACATTATCACATTTCTGGCAAGGCGCTGGAGTAAGAAAATCTCTCGAAATTGCGTTGGTTTCCCTGCAGTTGCCATTTGCAGGACCCTTATTGGAGCCGTAAAGAAATAAAAAAAACAACCAAAAACCCCACCAATAAAACAAAATCATTGCACCCCATTTTATGTTAACCGGAAAACAGATTCTGCGGTAATTCTTTTAAAAATATAACTCTTAAATATACGCATCATTCAGAGTCGCTGTTTTTTTGTTGTTGTTGTTGTTGTTGTTTTTTTGCTTTGCAGAGTACTTGCTTAACGCAAACCTCAAAGCTTGCCTTCATTTTAAAGAGAACCCCTATTGAACAGTGGTTAAATCACAAAGGAAGTACGAAGCTGAAGGGCCGAGGAAGTTTTCCACATGTCTGGTGCTTGTTAAACTGAAGGAAGACAAGGCCCCTTTTTCAGGAACAGTGGCTTGAAACCTGGTTCCAGCAGACAAGGAGACCTAGTTTCAGCCAACTTCTGTATCAAACCCCAAGTCTCCCCTGGTGTGCCAAGCAGTGGCCTAAAACCTAGTTTCCTGAAACCAAAGTTCCAAGACACAAAGTGGCTTCGTGTTTGCTCAGCTTTAGGATGCTAACTCCTTTCTCTTCCTTGGCTACCTATTTATTGTGTGACTGTATTTTATGGGTTGTTGTTATTCTGACAGATTTAACCACCGCTGTTGCATTGCAAAATCCAAAACTCCACCATTCACTGCAATCCAGGATAACACTAACAAAAGTTCAGTTCCCTGCTTTTTTTTTTTTTTTTTTTTTTTTTTTTTTTTTATCTGTATAAAGGAACAACAAAGGTAATTTTACATTTTTTTCATACATTCTTCTTACCTGTAAACAAAATGGGAAGAAAAAAAAAATCCTGTCTCAGTTCTTTGTTAATAAGTTAAAAAAAAAAATCAAATCTGAAAAGTGAAGTTGTTTACAGTACCAAAATTCTATGCTAGTTATTTAAACCTATGAACAGATATGTTAAAAGTCTATAAATACCTTTACAAATATACATGTTAATTATTCAAATAAACTTAAAAAAAAATGAAGATTAAATTTAGTTTTTATATGACCACATCATCAGTATATCCTAGATTGCAATGCTTTTAAGTGATTTAAAAAAAAAAAAAGTATATTTCTTTTTCAGTATGCTGCTGTTCTCAGCAATATGATACATATTTGTATTTATATATTTACAATATAAACCTTTCAGATATAAGTTAAAAGGCAGCAGCCTTAGTGTACCATTGTTAGGTGGAGGCAACCTGTTGTATTTCATAGTAACAGCCTCCCAAATGCTTGGAACTAAAAGAAACAAAAAACCCCCAAAAATTCCATCATACCTAAAACACTCAATCAGAAGCTCTTCTGCAATATTACAAAAAATAAAAAAAAAATCTTCTGAACGAGGTTTCAAGTTAACAGCACAATAGAAGAGTTTTGTTTTTAACCACTGAGGGTTATAAACGTTCACTTTGTTTCTTAATTACTGCACAGTAATATTGAGAAGATTTCACTTCCCTAGCAGAGTATTCTGCAGCTGTCGAACACTCACGGAAGTCAGCAAAATAAAATAAAATAATAAAGAGTAAGGAGATGGAGAGAACAGCAGGAACTCAAATGAAGTCTGCGCTGCTTTTCATTAAACCCGGATCAGTATGTGCAGGCTTGGGTCGCCGCAGCAGTGTGCACATACATGCATGCCATGTTTAAACTGTTTCCACTGACTGGCTCTTAAGTCTCTGTAAATTCCACGAGGGTTAAGTCCACCCTCACCACTGCACCGTCACACATTTAAAAACA
Organism: Polyodon spathula; assembly: GCF_017654505.1. Taxonomy (NCBI): domain Eukaryota; kingdom Metazoa; phylum Chordata; class Actinopteri; order Acipenseriformes; family Polyodontidae; genus Polyodon; species Polyodon spathula. Next base: position 101,786,956 of record NC_054534.1, read on the forward strand.
AACAAACAAACAAAAAAAACAGTTAGCTTTGAAACTCAGGAATCATTTCTTGTAGTTTCACTTCTGTCCATTCGTTGAGTTTGTAGGCACATAATGGTTTTGCTCTAACACTATCATTAAAAAGCGGGAAGTATATTGAAATCAAACAAACAAACAAAAAAAACAAAAACAAAAACAACATATTGTTAAATAAATCATGGCAAAGGGTCAAAATAGTTCCTTCAAGCCAAACAGTGCTTTTCGACTTTGTATACAGCATTTAGAAAAAAAAAAAAGAAATAGCAAAAAAGGTAAGGCTCAAATAAATTTCTTTAAAACTACTGTTCCATGTTTTGTTGTTGTTGTTGTTTTCTTCTTCATAGTAATGGATCCAAAGGCACCAGGCCTGCAATCTGGAATTTGTCAAAGTGTTCATGCCCGGATGACACTGTTACACTGCTGGCGTTTGGGGAGACAGGGCTCGTCAGGCAAGGGCTCATGGGTGAATACGGAATCATCCCCCGAGGAGCAGGTACTGCGAGTGTCCTGGCCAGCGGGTGAATACTGCTCGAACACTACCGATAAGTCAAGGTACTCCTGCAGAAAACACAAAGAGACATTGATTGATTTCAATCATTAATTAACTGACAGCCCAGCCCTGTGAAGGTGATCAAACCAAATTACAATGGGCTGCCATGCAGGGATATAATTATGCTCAGAAGGGTTTGTATTCAAAAACGGTTTGTCAAAGCTGTAATACTAAGGACAACCCACTCTCAGGACAGGATTTTAATTAGGTTTTTTGGGGAGAAATCAGACAGTCGAGATTGCCATTGATAGCAGTGTGGTGGTAGCTTGACCCTACGCAGGGAGCGAACGTCAACGGCTCCCCAGTGTCTGCCAACAACTGCATTAAGAGGCATGCTCAGAGAGCTAGCATGTTTAGAAACAGACCTTGCAAATATACTGACCACTTTTAAAAAGATGGTTCTAGAACCGGTTAAACAGGCCTTTTCATTTTGAAATAGAACATATGTTTTTATTAATTGAATTTAGCAATTTTAGGACCAGTCTACGGATAACTTCAGATCCTTGGGTCTATATTTGCTTTAACAGGGTTACTGTTAGAAATCTAGTTATCATTCAAGCATCAGATGAAAATTCATAATACAAAATAAATACAAATAATAATAATAAATGATAATGGTTTCTAAATTTAGATTGGCCACCACAAGTTTTACTACCGAACAACTCTCTTCTGAACTTTATCAAGAAAATGGAGGAATAAATAAATAAATAAATAAACTGTTTGCTATCCATGTGGTCAATCAGCTAATCCATTTCACTTTGTGCTGGACAGCATGTGCTTACATCAGTGGACATCATTGTCAGGACCCTGTCATGGTCCTCCACCAGCTGTTTGAAGGTTGGTCTCTGTGAGGGAACTGCATGCCAACATTCTCTCATTATCATATATCTAAAAGATAAAACAAGAGGTCCTTGAATTGATACAAGAAAAAAGGCACAAAAAAGTAAAACAAAAAGCAAACAATGTATTTTTTAAGTCAACTTCATTCCCAGAGCAATCCCAGTATGTTATCACTGAACCTGTAAATGTCTTCAATAAGAAAATGCGGATTATAAATAAAAATAAACTTATTTGGCACTACAGCTGCACTTAACAGGACAGCTTTAGGGTTGTTTTGAGAGCTGCGGGTAGTAACGTTTTCGTATGATTAATTCGTACTTTGGTACTGTGTTAAAAAAAGGGAACACTAATTTCATGATTTTTTACCTGGATCAATTCTAAATAGGATGCTTCGTATCAAGATTAAATTATACAGATTCATATTTCAGTATTTTTCTAACCCTTTTGCAAATTGAACACTGAACTGTTGCATTACAAGCAGCGCTGACACATTAAACCCATTCTAAGTAAAACACCCTCCTTTGTCCTGTAATGACCTGGAGCTGCAGTACTTACAGCTCGTGTGTGCAGTTTGCAGGCTTGTCCATCCGATGGCCTTCCTTCAAAAGCTTAAATAACTCTTCAACAGGGATGCCGGGGTATGGGGACCCCCCCAGAGTAAAGATCTCCCACAATATGACTCCATAGGACCAGCTGGGAATGAAAGACAGCAGGAGCCTTAAATTCAGTGTTTATTTATTTATTTCTTCTTCCCTGTGTGTCTGTGCATGGCTAACATAGTTATCAATGGCGTCACTAATTGCTCAAGTTTTTTTGGAGCTCAATCCCCCCACCCCCACCCTCCACCACTCTCCCACCAATGAAAGAGCAAAGTCTAGGATTGAAATGAGCATTTAATCAGATAGGTGGCAGGCCCATCTATTACTAGTGAAGTCTTTGTTAGGTCCCCACACCAGTGCCGCTGAGCAGAGCTAATCGAATTATCCACACAGCTTCAGTGGACCAGCAAACAGGAGTCACGGGCTGGCTGCAGCACTAATTGTTGTAAATGGATACCTAATATTGCTTAATAATAATCATCCAGGCTTACATGAATTATTGCTCAACATCCAAGCTTTTATTCAGTGATATTACCATTACCACTGCAATATAATCTAAAACTACTGGTATTTAATTAGTAATTATTTGCAGTGGTACGTTGTGTGTGTATAAATACTTATTAAACTTATTTTTAATATACAAACATAGTATATGTTCAGTCTGTAATATTCATCATAAACAGGCAGGTTTCATTTTTTATAGTCTACATGTAATGCTCTATTTAATTTTTACTATACTATAATATATATAAAACCCCAAAAAACCAAAAAAACAAAACCAAAAAAAACCCCAAACATTCACCATGCTGCAAGGGTTAATATCCTGGGACAATACAATTTAATTTTGAAGTTGGAATGTTACTCATAGTTCTTTTGACATCACAATACAGGTTATTTGTAATTCCCGAATGCTCTCAGTGTACTCCTTCCAATACACACAGTTGCGTCTGTGTCTGTTTTTGGGGGACTGGGAGGTTAATGTCATAAAAGGGGTGGGTACTTTTGATCTCTTAATTAAGCCCCTTAAAGAGTAAGTTGCATTACACATCCCCAGGTGTTGCTACAACTGTTTAAATAACATACCTGTAATTTTTATTTTCATTGTTAACATCAACTTTTTACACTTATAACTTTGAAGTCTGTTTCAAAGCTGTTTTCAAAATGTCCGCTCTAGTGCACTGATAGTGTAAGGATTATTGCCCACATTGTCAAATAAGTAACATAGCAATGACGGTCCATGACATGGCATGAAACAGAAAACCCTACTTCTCCGCATTACAAAAAAATTAGATTACAAACAAGTGGTGGACCCTATTTAATAACACCAGGGTTATTACAATGACGGTGTTATAAAAAAGGGCCTGTCTAGAGAGACATTCCGTTTACCATGAACATTAAGTTACCATGTTTTAGAAAAATGTTAAACAAAATGGTGTTGACACCCACAGAACCTCTCCACCCAACACACAAAAAACCCACACATTCTCTCCTTCCTCTTTTTTAAATTCTTCTAAAAAGTTTTAATCAAAACTTACACATCACTCTGGTGGGTGTAGACCCGGTCGAACAATGCTTCTGGGGCCATCCATTTCACAGGCAGGCGACCCTGTAATTAGGATGACAAAAGGAGTGATCTATCAGCATGCTCAGCCAGCCTCCATGGCTCCAGCTCAATCCCCCTCCTCTAATCCTATTTTAATATCTCTTCCTAATGACCACATGTATCCACCGGGCAGCTGTATTAGCCCAGAATCACGTTCCCTTCCACAGCAGATCAGCACCCTTAATACCAGCTAACAAAGTAAACAATGCATTGGAACGCCCCGTGTGACACTTCAGAAACTTTAGAATGCCAAAATCCTGACTCAGTCACTTAAGTGGTTTTAGCAAACTACAATGTACAAAACAAACTGACCAAGAATTGGAACCTCAATTCTTGTGCATTGTCCAAGTGTTAGTCTTTATGAAGGTTCATGGTTTTGCATTTTCCCTTGCTTCTACTGTGCTTATAGCAAGCATTTACCATGCTTCACCAAGGTCAACCGTGGACTTTACCTTCCTTTATCATACTTATCTGTGACGTTAATGTACCAAGTATGCCTGCAAATCTTCATGGTTTTGCTACTACAGTAATCTGTCGCATATCCGACTGCGGTGAGTAAGGGTGGATATGTAAAAAGGCGGATAAATGAATCCTGTTTTATAATACCATTATACACAGCTGTAACAATGACTATATTCACACAATTATTGTTTTGAGATTCAGCTTTTATTAGGCAGCTCCCCTAAATCCCTGGTTTAGAAAGGTACAGGGTATTAATGCTTGTGGGTGCGTGCATCCGCTGCTGAGCGACAAGCTGGAGATCTAGACGGAGGTTGAAGTTGACACGCCCCGCAGACGAACAGGATTTATTTACATATCAACACACTGAACAGCTCACGTGACACTACCAGCAGTGGCAGCGCACAGAGCACATACAACACAGTGTGCGAAAACTTTAGTAGAATCTATAATCTATGAACTAATCTTCTGTGTGCAATAATAAAGTAATGTTGCTGAAGAGACTGATCATGGCGAATAAACTGTTAGGGCGGATATGCAATGGATGACTGTATTACACTTTGCTATACAGTATACCTCAATATACATTTTCATGTGATCTAAAAGAGGAGATATTCTGACTGGTAGCTTGTTCAGTTATAAGCTTTTTCTTTTGTAACACTGAGAATTTATCTCTGAAATGTTTAATTGCGAACTGTCACTCCAATAACCGTACTTACATTTGTTGTCTTTTTGTAGTAGTCGATATTATGCACATCCCTGGCCAGGCCAAAGTCTGCAATCTTCATCACATTATCATCTGTTACTAACACGTTTCTGGCAGCCAGGTCTCGATGAATGCACTGTAAGTAAATCGAGACAGAGTTTAGCAGCGCTGAGCATGCACGGAGTACACAGTACAGTTGATTCACTTCACCCCTTCCAGTGTACACTAACACATTTACTAACCGCTGCATGCTCAGGTCTAAGGATCTGGAAGCAAGGAGGCTGTATTGGGAGAGTAGGCTTGATGGTCATTTACCTTTTGGGATGCCAGGTACTCCATGCCTCGGGCCACCTGGTAAGCGCAGGATACCAAGTCTTTGAAGGTGAGCTGCTCATCTGGGATTTTGCAGGTGTCAAAGGAGTAATCCATACCAGGAGGGCGCCGTGCTCTAAGATACTCTCTCAAGTTTCCTTTAGATGCGTATTCAACCAAGACGTACAGCGGACCTGGTAAAAAAAAGGAATCAGGCTTTAAATACTGTGTTGTTAATATGTTTGTTTTTAAGTCCAGCATGCACTTGTTCCCACCGTTGGGACTTGTAAACACTGCAGTTAATTTCAGTTCAACATGGCCTGTTTTAAGTTCCCCTTGCACCTACCATCCTGAGTACAGGCTCCCAAAAGGTTAATGATGTTCTTGTGTTTTCCGATCATTTTCATCATTTCCATTTCAGAGACGAGGTCGGAAAGATCCTTATCTGTGGCATCGTCTAAAAAGAGGGGAGGGGAGGGAAAGGAAAAAAAAGCATTACTAAGATGAAATGAAATATGCTGTGATTGCAACTGTAAAACGTTATCTCTTAAAAAAAACCAAAAAACATACAAATTCACTTTTTTTAAAAATGTACCTTTAAGCATCTTCACTGCAACAGTGGCAGGCTTGTTTGGCTTGTCTTTGTCTATCCCAATAGCCTCTGCCATAACCACCTGTCCAAAGCAGCCCTCTCCCAGTGGCTTTCCTAATGTCAGCCTGGAAAAAAAAAACAGTAAACAGGACATTTCAGATGATGGTACAAGAAGCAGCGTACTGATTGTTTAAAGGTGTAGAAAACATGTTTTAAATCCATGATCCTACCAGTATTTAGTACCCTTATTTTCATTTGTAGTTTTATATATATATAAACAGGTATTACAGTCCCGGAACACACTCTGTGCTGGACTATCTGTCAGGGTAAATATTAATTTGTGACACAGCGAGCAGAGTTCTAACTGGAAAGGTTTCAACCAGCATAGAGAAGACAGCAGATTGCTGTACCTTCACAGACTTTACAAGGGAAGAAAATCCATTACAAAAGGTGAGTTCAACTTCCAGTTAAGTGGAAATGCTAGGTCAAGCTAATAAAGGGTTTGAAAAGCTCAGTGGTGGTGCCGCACCTTGTACGCTGAAATTCCCACTTTGGATCAGCCGGCAGCTCCAGCTCCAACACGTTCGCCAGCATTGGTCCATCACTGGATGACAGGCGGGCGATTCTGACCAATGGGGTGTTAGAATTCATGGAGGAGTTGGAGTCCAAGGACACCTGCTTGAATACAAAGAACAGAAACTGTTATAGTCTCTGACAGATTTGCTTAACTAACTTGACTGAGAAACCCAAACAAACAAAAACAAAAGCAAAAAAAAACTATTTACATTTATATATCATGCAATCAAACTCCTTTTGTAAACAGTTCTTGCCAATGGCCTTAGTTAAAGGCTGAAACAAGATAATTAATGCTTTACTGAAAAACAAAACGAAGCAGTGTAAAAATAAACTGTTATGCATATGGATAAAATATGTGGAGGAATTTTGAGCTCTTTAATGTTGCAGTTTCAGATCCCAAGTGACACTAACTGACAGAGGCAATGCTCCCATAGCCGCACTCGTCACACTACATTGTAGTGCCTACAAGTGTTCGCTCCAAATCCGCTGAATGTCGTCTTAGTACCGGATCTCTAATTAATTCGTCAACACTCCCTCCCCACCCACCATCTGAAAACAACTATCTACCACAGTCATCAGGCAGAGCGCCCCCCTTAATGTGCTAGAGAGGGACCCTTATAGACTCTCACTGCACCTGAAGATCACAACCTCTTCTGCCCAGCACAGCAGGGATTGCAAAGCTTCTGCTACAGAGAGTCAAAGTGATAGTGCCAACCTGCTTCCATGTTGGCCAAGCAAAGAGATCTTATCACTAAAGTCACTCGCATTATAAACAGTATATAATGTATAGACTATTTAACTGTTTCTCCCTTTTATTTGTGACCCTCTGGTGTTAAGGTGTACAAATACCTTTTACATAATTATATCTGGTGCCTGATGTTAATACAAACGTGATTATAGGTCACATCCTTGGATTATAGTTAAGTATTGTATTCCATTGCTGGTTGGTATTTAAAACTTCATGAACATACTATTTGAAAATCAAATTAGAAATATCATACTTCAATTACAATACAACAACACTTTACTTTAAATATTATTTTTGGACAACAGCTGAAATCACCTTGGATTTATTTTAGGGACTAATGGAATTTAAAAAGAAATGATTTGAGGTACACAGGTTCCCATGGTCCATAGACTATAGACGGGTCTGAATGCTCTGTGTAAGACCAGGTACTGCATCTGGATAATAATAAGACAAAGTCTAAACAGAACCATGTTGTATTATTATACAGTGAAATAATAAAACAGTTAAAAAGCTGAAATGACAGAAAGACAGACCTCCTAAAACACAGCGAGAAAAAAAAAAAAAAATCACATGCAGACAAAGACAACAACACGCCACACAGCAAACAGGAAGTGAAGGTCTGCAGTAACCTTGTATCTACTTTCTGTTACCTGTCTCTTGAGGGGGAACTTGGACAGTTTCTGAATGGTAGGAGCGCTGAGGGTCTTCTTGGTGGACATTCTCATTCTGCACAGGATGACGATGACGATGGTCAGGATGAAGAGGACGCAGCCTGTCACGTAGATCAGGATAACGGCGTAGACAGAGCCTGAGTCATCCTCCTTGACCGTGTCTTGCGCTGTGGAATAGGCGTAGAGGTAAACGCAGAGCACTGATACGAAACTGCCTGAGTGCAGCAAGTCTCACAAATCTACGTATAGGCTCACAGCTCTATAGCTGACGAACATTTTTAATCAGGTGATTGATGACATGAATACATTTTATTTAAAAGCAGCGCGGTTCTAGAGGATGCTACGGTATCAGAACTGGCAGGGTAGTGAAATCTGGTGTGCAGTTATCACAAGAAGTGGGCCATGTTTTCAAAGCATTCAGTCGTCTTTTATTAACTCCTATTTTTTGTGGTAAAACAAGTTCATTAAGCAATGGAGGAAACACTTTGCAAATAAGGCCCCTTTGTTCTTATTATATAGCATTTTAGATAAGTGGCACTGCCTTTCAGAAACTGATATTTTTAGCTTTTCACAGTGTCATGGAATTTAGGTTCTGCCGCTGACTCTTTATACTGAAGTTTGCTGAACTGCCTAGCTTTGTTTTTAATCTTAAATTGTTAACTGTACTACACTGCAGCTGTGATGTTGTCACTTTGTGGTTATACTAGTTTACTACCTGTGAAAATACATGCACACAAAAACTTGCAAGTAACGACAAATGCAATTTATGACAAATACGAGACAGTCAAAGAATAAATGTTGCACAAAAGGTAGAATAAGCCCCATGCAGTCCCCAGTTATGCATAATTTCCCTAGCCATTAAAAACAATCCTAGCAGGTCACAGTCAGTGTCATATGAGATGAGCAGGTATAAGGGCAAGGCTATACCTACACCCCTGTGTAGTCATTAAAACATGCATGTGTAGAAAACAGCACATTTCAACGATGCCACTCTAATTGATGTCAAGCTGTTGTTTACACTTTGTCTCAAACAGTGGAATTTGAAGCTCCAATGCCACTCACTGGGTTGTATAAAAAAATAGCTGCAGTAATTAATGGGTTGCGGATTATGGATTCCTTTCATTTCCAAGTTTGGCTGCAGTTGTATTGCATCCCTCGTGGTTAAGTGCCTTTTTTTACGAGTTGTCAACACTGTAATTTGAACCATTGGTATATATTATATTTATCTGTCTGGCAAATGGGCTCAAGTTTGGTTAAGCCCCTGTAGCGGCACCAAACTCTTTATGGAAAGATTCACTAGGCATTAGCTCCAGTGCAAAAATGAGTTGCAAAAATTTAAATGCTACTATTATACAAGTTTAATTAAATAACTCAACACCTCAGTTGTACCAGGTTGCTTACGTTTTTGAATGCCTATCTTGAATCGTGTTGTATAGTGTTTCAACCCCAGTACTGAGTACTCTTAATTCCTTGACCCAGCATTGATTACAATTAGAAAATATAGGCAATTGAGCAATGCAGGTGGTTCCATGTAGTATGAAATAACAGTGACTGTGAGCTGCATGTTGTGAATTTGGAAAACAATTTAAAAAAAAGGACATCGTGCTTTAACAGTGTCCATTTGTCTCAATAAGATTCAGTTACCACTACTCTGCTTTCTGTCGGCAGGAGTGATGTTTTCACGGCCAGAAGAAAGGAATAGTGTTAATCATAAATTCCAGCATACTAACACATGCTTGGATGACGCTACATTTTTCTTTCTGTCTAAAGAGTCGACATGTCCTGAACTGCAATTTGAAATGGCTTTGAAATCACACTCTGATAGCAGTAACACTTAAACAGTAGACAAACACAGGTGGTTGAACAACCCTTTTATTTTCTTGATCTAAGAAACAGATCTATGACCTTGTTATCCAATGGCCCAGGTAAAGAAAGACTGATAATGCTTCAACTTTGTTTAAAAATAAATAAATAAATAAATGTTTTCGGTACACTGTTATTAAACAGTAATAAAAATACATTATAGCATTAAAACAAACACATTCTGTTTTTATTTTTTTAATTAATTTAACAATTATAGCTTTACTAAAATATACAAATTGCTCCTTATCAATTGAAGATGAAATCATACATAAATAAAAATATGACATTACCAAATGATTTACTATCTTCATATTCCAAAAGAAAAACCAGAGAAGGAAAATAGACTCCCATTGCATAGCACTTCGATCAAATCCGGGTTTTAATTTGGAACCTACTTTTGAGACTATTTAAGTTGCAGTAAAACCTGCAATGAACCAAAATGCTATTCAAATGGGAGTCTTTAATCACCTCCCTCCTGATGCGTGTAAAAAGAACCCCCAAACAGCCTCAGAAATGAAAATCCCTTGAAAGGAGAGACCCAGGCAGGCAAGAGGAAATACCTGGTACAACGGACAGCCATGCAGAGTGGTGTGTGTACCCGATAGAATTCCCAGCCAGACAGGTATACTTCCCCGCATCCTCATAAGTAACATTGGGCAAGAGCAGGATTTCTAGCTCCTTATCCGTTGTGTTAATACCTGCGGTCTAGGAGAGATGAAAAGGGTAGGAGGAAGAAGAGGAGGGGTACAAGGAAAGAAAGAAAATACGAAAGAAAAGTAAGCCAGAATTTAACTTTTTTGACACCACAGATCCCCCAAAAAAGCAAGAATGAAGCAGATTGTTTTTAATGCATGTTGTCTCCTGTAAAAAAAAAAGACCCTTTCTCTCCATGCGGCTGGCAAACTCGTGTGTGCACCTCTCCCAGGACACCTGCAGTAAAGCAAAAGTTCCCTTCACCAGGCTGTCTTTATCACTCTGTCCCATCACAAGGCATGCAAGCCGAAAGCACTGGATGAAAAATGAACCCACAATATGCCCAATTGCATTGGAATAGTTGGTAAGCACTACAGAACAAGCAGGTTAGGGTTAAAAGAATCAGAGAATAGGTTAGGTGAAGAAATAGGCTTTCTGCAGCAAAGTTTTACTGAACTGAGCTATTTTTAGTGTCCAGCTATCCAGATATACATTAAAAAAAAGTTTGAAGAAACAAAAATGTGTTTTGCTGTAAAATGCCCAATATGAATAAATATTAGGAAAGCAAGTATAAGGGTTACGAATAGTAAAGCAGGAATATGTCTGATCTTAGAAGAGGAAGGGCAGTGGATCAGATAAGAGTCCAACTAATTTCAATAAAGCGGCTCAAATTTGATATAGCAATTATTTTTTTGTTATTGTGGGATTTTTCTTTTCATTGCCATGTATGTGCAATTATATCCATCGCAAAGCTTAAGAAAGAATACCGTTTTACATGACAGTGTTGGATTACATCCAGTATATTCTATATACATAGAGCATATAGGAATGATACCTTTTATATGCTGTTAGAAATGTGTGGCATACTCTCCAGCCTGTGCGTGCATGGGGCCTGGGACAGAGTTCTGTGTTTACCTGGTGTCGGTTTGCGAATATGAAGCCAGAAAAGCTTTTCGGCGAAGCCTACGAAATTGGAGGCTCTACAGTGATACTCTCCCACGTCCTGCTCTGTCACATTGTACAGAGCCAGCTTAGCATCAGCTTCAGCCTTTTTACTTATCCAGGACTGCAGAAACAGATACACATTTCAGTGAATAATACTGCACAACAAACTGTTCATCATTAACTCTGTGTAATCACTGTCAAGGATGTTGTGCCTATGAAAGAAGACCTACATGCACTAGACGTTTGTTGCCATTGGATATCAAAGTATCCTGGCTGTCGTAGGCAATAGGAAACATTTAATTTTTTTTTTTTCCGGGTGCTTTTAAACAGGGATAAATTGCATTTATCATGCCAAATAATAGGATTGCTGTGTGGGTCCCCTTTGGCATGCAACAGTCTCAAAAACAGTCGCATGTGTAGGTTTTTTCCTTTTGGCTTAACACCCTTGATTCTGCTTTGATCCCAAAACAGACTACATTTGTAGCACTTAAAATGTTGTATTACCACATTATTATTATTATTATTATTATTATTATTATTATTATTATTATTATTATTATTTATTATTATTTTACATTCATATATAACATCAGATGATAAGCAAGCTATGATTTTTTTTTTTTTTTCCCCCCTCGCAGAAGTTTGGCTCCAAGACGTTTAGTGCAAACTGACTTAGCCAAAAATCCTACATTAAAAAAGAGCTTTGTTGCTTGTATACCGCACACGAAATGTTGTAACTCGACAAGATCTGTTTAAACAAATAAAAGCTCCAAGCAAATGTTGTTTCAATTAAATGGGAGTCCAAAATAAAAGTCTGGGACAAAATATGAGCAGTCAGTGGTCTGTCTCTGCTGCTGACTCTGCCCTTTGTGAATTGGTAGTAATTTTTTCCATAGCTTTTCGGGAGTCTTCTCTACTAAATTAAGCGGTGCATCTGAATTAAATGAATTTCAGACTGCTAATGGGGTCGCTCAAAGCCGTAACCAAGGCGTTTCAGTTATTTCCAAAACCAGATGTTTTTATTTTTTTTCAGATTGGAAAGCCTGGCCTGCTTCCCCTCATGAACTACTTTAAAAGCACAGAAGTAATAAGAAAAAAAAGAATACCCCCCCCCACGATATTCTAATCTACAAGCCATTCAAAAACAATCTGAGACTTCAAAAGTACACAAGCTAATGTTAACACTTTTATTCAAGTGAATCTGTACAAACTAACATGGCCTCTTTTGGGTAGTATCTTCATTTGGCAGGGAATGGTTACAGGAGTACACTTAAAAAAAACAAAAACAAAACAAAAACAAAACAAAAAACCAAAAAACAAACGTTTAACACTTTATTACCTAAATTTGAGAGTGGGACACAAAACAAAATATGCTAGTTCTCGTTCCTGAGTGTGAAGCCGCATTATGAATGATTGTAAATCTAGTAATCACTGTTTACACTGGAATGCTCCATGAGTTTGAAAAATCCTAATCTGGCACATAAATTACATTCCTCTGCATATCCTGCTCAAATCCCTAGCCCATTGTTCTGCATTGTCCACTCGGATAAAGGATTAATCCCTGTTGTGTACAACCAAAGGGAAAAGCTTAGGCCTACTTCTCTGACCCCATGGTTACAGGTATCTATCTCGTGAACTCCAACAAAGTCCACAAACAAAGGATTTCATTATTTTCTGTTTCAAACAGGAGGCTACAGGGGGCACGAGTTTTCAAGCACTATAATTAAAGTGACACTGCAGTCTCATAATGACTTTATTGATTGAAAGGGCAAAAGCTATATTGCACTAGTGATGTTTATACAAACACTGGACACATTTCTGTATCGGAAATGATCTGAATGTGAACCCTACAACCTTGGGGGCTAAAACGAACTCAGCAGGACATTTCTTTAGAGCGCGATGGCTTAGAAACTATCCTGGGTATTTACAATTACATTACATAGTTTAGTTTATTTTATTTAAAACCAAAAGTTTTTCTATCCTGCCCTGACAGGCAATTCCAGTTTATATTCAACCATGTCATTTTATACATTTATCAGTCACAGTTAGTTAAGGACCTTGGTTTCAACCTTCTAAATGAAAAAGAAAGCTCTTCATATTACAAAAAAATACATTTATGTTGTTATTATCAATTGCCAATAGCCAGGTTGAGGAAAACAAATCACTCCCAGATTAAATGTAGTATTTATTTTAAAGAAACGATGGCAACGTTTACATTTTTCATATTGTCATATAACACAGCACATGTTAAGCAGAGAGGACTATTTGCCACTTACTTTCAGTACGGTGACATAGGGCACTCCGTCTGACCCGTATTTGCTGCCGTTGACCTCTATGTGCTTGAGCCACTGGATGTGGGGCTGGGCGTCGCTGTACACTTTGCAATGGAACTCCACATTGCTGCCCAACACTACCGACTGGTTAGCAGGTAAACCAGCCTGTAGGATAGGCCTGTGAGGCGACCTCTCTGATTATTGGGAGAGAGAGAGAGAGAGAGAGAGAGAGAGAGAGAGAGAGAGAGAGAGAGAGAGAGAGAGAAAGAGAGAGAAACACATTTTTATCTTGGTCCATTCATCTGGGTAAGAGTGATGCTATTGTTTTGATCGCTAGTTCCACTGATAAGGAACTGGTTTGACTGAGTTAAGTCAGCAGTCCTCAGCAGCACTGTTTGTTTGTATAAAGTGCTTCTATTAAACCATCAAGTGCCATTGTCCTCATTTAAGGACAGGCTACTTTGTAATTTTTTGGAGCATTTTAAACTGGCATCTACCTGTAATTTTCGTTTTCTTTATAACTATATTGTTAAGAAAACTTACTCTAATTTTGTTAACCGCAAAAGTGTAAATGTAATGTATTAAATTCCACAAATGCAGCTTTGTTCTGACTTGGGTGCTTAATGGGTTAAAAGGGTAGGCGTGAAAGGCAATGTTGGACAATGTAGAGAACTGCATGTGCTATTCCCTGCTCTGAATGTAAATATTGAGACTGGATTTTTGAGTGCAGCACCAAAATGAACCTGAAGCGGAAATGCAATCCAGCGATGTATTGGTCTTACCCAGGACATCCAGCTGGTATGTGTGGCTGATACTGCCCTGCTTGTTCTCCACTATGCAGGTGTAGTTTCCCCGGTCCGAGGGAACCACGCTCTCCATCACCAAGCTCCACTGCTGGTGCCTCAGCTGTACAGAACAAATATAAATAGTTTATTACGACTGGATAAGTTATTCAATGATTTATTATTATAGTTGATTATCAGGAAAACAGTGAGCAAAGAGTGTTGCATTATCAATACAACGGTCAACATTATCACAATTTCCAACCCAAAAAGAAAACAGATTTTTTATATTTTAGTCCACAACACAATTTCAATATTTGACTGAACGTAAGTTTGTTCTACTTAAAGCTACGCTGTTGCAATATACTGCAGCAACCCATATTCTGGTTTGTGGATGCAGACCATGTCTTCTCATAAATGAATAATAAATTGCATAGTTGGTCTGAGTCTGAAAACATGTATTTAATTGAGCACCCAAACATAGGAATAAAAAACAAAATCTCTATAGTTGTTGAAAATAATATTTTATTTGCCCTTGAAGATCTTTTTGAAATCGAAATCCTTTTTGAAGGAGACTGCATTACACTAGTGTGGCTGCCTTTCTATATTTCTTGATCAAAATCTAACATGCTATCAAATAAACTTTAAAAATAAACTATTCCATGCTAAACAACAATACTGTTTCCAATGGCTGTTGGATCTCCTTGAGAAACAATTTCAATATCTGTATAAACAATTGGGCCAAAGAAGAAACTAGACCAAATCCCTTATTCGCTAAAGCAGTACTTCAAACTAGACATTTTCAATGAGTGGGAATGCATCCATTTCAGTGTATTAGTTCTGGAAGCCTTCAATTTCTGTTTTAATTCCCAAAATTCTCGGCTCATTTGTACACCCTTTCCAGCACTCCTGAACGTCAAGGCCAAGCTTGTAACCCAGTGTTCTGAGAGGGATAACTCCACACCACTGCATCACCCACGGGTTACCTTATGTGTGAACAGCCATTATATGATATTAAAGATTCCAAAAAGGGTTCAATTGTTAATGAGCGTATGTGGTACAAGTTATAGAGGGTTAAAACTAAAGAACTACGATCAAGTACCATGGGACACGTGGGGTATTGAGGCTTTCAAGAATGTTAGACTCTGAATGGTCGGCAAAATAATTAGGCTCTCAGCATCCCTTCATCAATCAAGCTATGACAGTAAGTGACTCATGGATAGTGAGCTGGGCTGGTCATTAGGCATAATGGGTACATTTTCAAAGGTGACTACATTTATGTCAGATTTTCAACAGTGGCTGCTGTAAGTTGATGTTCCTAGATGTGCAGGTGCGCTATTTGCACACACATATGTCTAAAACCCTCCATAAGGTTACAATTGGATTTAGATGCTCAGAAATCTATGGGGTTTTCAGAGTTACAGACTTTAGTCTGCCCTCCATCTAGTAGATTATAATGTATACCAATGGATAGGAAGTGATGCATTTGTCTAAATGCAGACGTCTGCACCTGTTACTGATTTGAGAACAGATATATACTGTATATAAAACCACAGGTGTGTCTTTATTGTGCACAATGGCAAACAACAATGAGACTGGGAACTCTGCCACAGTACCCAAGAAACCATCAAAAAGTTTCACACAAGAAGTAAAATGAAGTTTTAGTTGATGAAGTAATTGAAATTTATAAATCATGCGAGACAGATACAAATATTACAGATATTATCCTTAGTAGAGCTACTAAACAGTAGTATCAGCCGATCTGCTAACGTCAGTAGCTCACACAGCATACAACCCTTAGTCATAAATTATAGTTAAAAATATAAGAAACAAAGTCCTACAGACAAACTTTTCCAGAAGTGGAATATTTTGTTCAAGATCTCCAAAGCTATTGTCTGATTCGTCAAAGATGACAAGTTTTGTCGAGGAAAAGTGAAGCCTGTCAGCTAGTGGAGTGACCCTAATCCTTTTGGTGTGACACAGGCCTCGTCAACCAATCACATTAGCTCATCTGTCACCATGACAAAACGTAGGGCAAAGGGCACTCATTACTCCCCCCAAGGTCAACATCATGCATGCAGGGAATGCTAACAGATTAAAAACAGTGCACGTGTGTGGGTGGGTGGAGGATCCAATAGGCATATAAACAATTTTCTAACATTCACAGAAAACCTTATGCCAAACATCTACTTATTTTTCTTCTACATAAAAGAAACAAAAATGATAAAAGTTGTCTAAAATCATAATAATTGTTCTTATGTTATGTTTATAGTGTTCGGTGGCTATCTCTCACCAAGCTGAGAGTGTATTTCTCACGCACCCTTTGCTTTGTCATACAGAGTGCAAGAGAAAGAATACTCTCAACTTTATTAGAGGGAGCCGCCAAACAATTATCAACATGTTAGTAGTCATTAAATTAAAATGAAAAAAACAGAAAACCTTGATATTAACATACTCAATCCATTTATATAGAACCTGTTGTGGTTTAAACATTTAGAATGTGTTGTCGTGGATATTCTGAGTGTGAGAGCTACACCTTCAGTGAATGTATAAGTGTAGCTGCTGCTAACAGGTGCCAATGGTGATGTGACTAGGGCACATGAAGACATTACATTTATTGCTGAAACTCTTGTCTTGCTGAAAGGTTGTTTTTCTTTCTAAAGTTACAGTATATTGCTTACTTAAGAATCCCCAACCTTACTTGACCACTTCTGGACAGCTGAAGATAATGATATCTCTCCTTTAACTGCTTCCCAGAGAAGGTCCAGGCTGCAACTGTATTCAGAGATGTCTTTCCCTGTCCTTTCAGCCGTGCTTTGTCTGGTCTGGGCAGACCTCTGTGGCAATGAGGTAAGTAGTGGATTAACTCCTTCAAGGGGGTTCCTTGGAGAATTTTTCAAATTGTATTTATTTTTGTAAATTACTGGATGTTAACAGTTATGAACCAACAGTTACTCTGTCTCAGCTCACAGCAAACACTGATAAGATGATGCCTACTTTTTGTGACAGTGACCCATGTCCTTCAGTACTGGTCAAACAGAGCTGTTCAATTCTTGGGCCTATTCTGCAAAAAAACATTAATCAATCACTTTATCAGGGCTCTTTCCCTCAGTTTACCCATTGTTAAAGAAAGCTAATCTGAACCATAATATGTTTAATAATTATCAACCCATATCAAATCTTCCGTTTTTAGGCAAACTCACTGAAAAACATGCTGCTCAGCAGCTGCAAGAACATTTGTCCTCCTGTAGACTCCTTGACACTAATCAGTCTGGATTCTGACCCTTCCATAGAACTGAGATAGCTACCTTGTGTGTTGTTGATGAGTTACTTAGTGTGCTGGATAAAGGGGGTTCGGCCATTTTAATCTTGTTAGACACGGCCTTTTATTGCAGAGGGTGGAGCAGGATATGGGCATGTGCTGGACCACACTTGACTGGATCAGGTCGTTTCTGACTGAGCGCTCCCAAAAATAACAATGGGTCCCTATTCCTCTTCAGCCAGGCCAGCCACATGTGGAGTCCCAAATGGGGCCGTATTGTCTCCCCTACTGTTTAATATCTATATCAAGCCGCTGGGGGAACAGATCAGGGCCCATGGCCTTTCTTTCCACCAGTATGCCGAAGATACTCAGCTATAACTTGAAATTCGGGATGAACAGGACTTTAACACTCTGTCTGCTTGTCTGTCTGATATTAATAGCTGGATATCTGGCAACTGGTTGAAACTTAACTCTGACAAAACAGAATACTTGCTGGTTGGGTCGGAGGCTAAACTTGGTGATCTGAGGCACATGGCATTGTCATTAACTGTCAATGGAACTTTTCCCTTATTAGTGAATAGGACTAAGAGTCTGGGTCTGTGCTGGACAATTCTCTGTCATTTCTGCCTCAGATAAAACAAGTAGTAAACACTTGCATGCTCCACCTATGGACAATCAAAAAGATCAAACCATTTCTCTCTGACAGAGACTGTGCTACTGTTCTGAATGCCCTCCTAACATCTCGTCTCGACTATGGCAACGCTCTGTATGTGGGTCTGCCTCTGTGTCAAACCAGACTGCTCCAGGGCATTCAGAATGCATCAGCTCGACTCTTGATTGGTCGATCCTGTATGCTGTTTTTTGTATATGTATGTGTGCTGTTTTTTTCTGTTTTTTTTTTCTGTACATGCATGAAAC
This sequence comes from Polyodon spathula, assembly GCF_017654505.1. Lineage (NCBI taxonomy): Eukaryota > Metazoa > Chordata > Actinopteri > Acipenseriformes > Polyodontidae > Polyodon > Polyodon spathula. The sequence continues at coordinate 101,805,366 of NC_054534.1, forward strand.
CACTCGAGGTCTTTTGCACACGATAAAAAAAAAAAAAAAAAACAATTAAAAACAGCAACTTTTTTCCTTTCTTTCTAAGATGTTATAAACAATGCACCCCGACAGCTGCTTTTTATTATGTATTTATTTATATTTATTTACAATTTTTACTACTGTGTACTTTTAGAAAATGTCTGTGAAGGAAACCGTGAGTGTGTGCACACTAAGAAACCACATGAATACACCCACATAATGAGAAATCAGGATCGCCTTTTATATGCTTGTGGCGACAGGACTAGAAATAATTTCCCGTGTGAATGCCATATAGCAGATTCATGGTTAATGAGGATGGCTGTTGACTCAATGCCAATTAGTGAAACTGCGCCTAGCGTCGTATTTAGCTAATGGGCTTATGCGTACATTTGCTCTGGCTTAATAACAATGTCTTTTGGACCGCACCCTCTTTAGCATGACCAGTCCTTAATTATTTAATTTACCAGTTCAGTTAAACACTATCTAAACAATATGGTGAGAATATGGCCCTGAACTTGAACTGAGTATCACCTGGTTAGCGAGGACAATCTCCATCTGCAAACTAAGCATCTGAATAATTCAGAAAGCGAGTTTAAAGGCTCCCACGCAACATGGGTGCAAGTGTTTTTTTTTTTTTTTTTGTCATACCAGTTTTTATTAAAAAAAAAAAAAAAAAAAAAAAAAGGTGAACTAGAGCACAAGGTTTGTAAGTCGGTCCCCTAGAGCGGCTGTCTGATTCCAGGAATATTTAAATCCTTCAGTGTCTGGCCTTCTAATCCTTTGTGGGCTTTACTCTCAGCCTTCATGTGACTGGGTTTGACCCCTGTCGACTCCTGATCACTGACACAGGGGTGGGTTTATCAGCAGCCTGCTCTCCTCTCACCTTGATGCCTCCTATCCGGTGCTCCCCTCTGAACTCCTTGCCGTTCTTTAGCCAGTGGATTGTGGGCATCGGGTTCCCAGCGGCCTGGCAGCGGAATCGCACTGTGTTGGCAGCGGGAACTGCTAGGAGCCTCTTCTCCATTCGTTCAGGGCGCGTCCAATATGGAGCTTCTGGGGCAAGAAACATGGATCAGTCCACAAACGTTTCTCACAACAAGCGGGGTCAGAATATGTACAGTAGTATATATGGCAGGTCCAGTATCTGTTCTTTATTCTGTTCTTTTGCATTCTATTTTATTTTCTATTCTATTATATTCCAGATTGTACACATGAAACGTAGTTTGTATTATTGTATATCTTTCTATTAAATAGTTTACTTTTGTAAAGACATCAAGCACAAAAAATCCTAAGTGATCAAAATGTTTGGATTGCTTATCTTTCACTGGTGTTTCTATTCGGCCTGTCAGTGTGGAATGCGAATATCAATGTTTCCAAAACCTCAGACAGATTTTAAAGAATTGATAGAGAACTCACTTTAACATCCTCTTTGACATAAAGCCAGATGTCGGTTTGCTTACGTCTTACTTAATGAAACAACACAACTCTCTTCAGTACAGTTCCTCCAACGACTGTATGTTTACAGTGTTAGCTTACCGTTAAGGGAGAAAAGAGTACTTTAATTAGATACCCTACATAAAGGTGTCTGGAAAGCGATCACCCACTGTGCAGGCATTCATCGAGAATGATTGGTGTTGGCTGAAAAATGATTTTTTTTTTGGCTTATTTAAACTAACAAAAGTCAATTTATTCCTAACTCGTCATATACTAGGGTGTCAGTAACACGCTCTTATATAAAACCAAGTAACTGCAAAGAAAACAAGCACCACATTAAAGCAGCGCTTCATAAGTCTAAAGGTTTATTCACAATTCAATCTGAAAGAGTGAAGTGAACCATGAACTCTGTGACCATGTCTAACACACTCTCGTTTGGCTATAATGGGAGGTTTGTTCTTTCAGGACAACACTTTGGACCAGGGGCTTCAGCACTTTACCCATTTTCCTTTCCAGATATGTAGAGTGAAATAAAACCAACCTTGTTCCCTTAGTACTTTACATGCTGCCAACACACAGCCCCACCTTGTCCCTCAATTGTATACATCTACAAATCCTCTTAGGTTACCTTGGTTACAAGCCAGGCTAGACAGTATACTGGCATTAAGTGATACCAGCTCACTTAGGTTAATGGTAGCCTTTATTAAGTTGTCTCATTTTTCGCAATTGGTAGTGACTATAAAGGAGAACTCACACACTGCCGCAAAGCTTGATAAACTGTTGTCCTGTCATGTGATGTCTTTCTCACCCGGCATGGGGGAAGCAGTGTAAAACAAATGAATTTTTCACAGCTCTGAGACCTCCTTGATAAAGCCAGTGAAGGTAGCAGACCTGCGTCAGGTCACTGTAACGTGAAGTGTATACAACAAGCCCAGTGTAAATGTAAACTCAAGGACCTTTTCTGCTCAGGCTGACATCTGGAGGTAGGGTTTATTGTTTATTTTGTGGCATAATTGGAAAGACTTTTTACTACGTACTCCTAGGTGCTGGGCAGAAAGCCTAATTTTAGTTCTGAATTGTGATTTGTTTAAGAAAGAAAATACAGGGCACTCTCTCTCTCTCTCTCACACACACACACACTAGAGCCAGTGTGACATACCCTCATTACACGCAGATATTGGTTTAGCTCCTAAAAGCAGAAAAAAGAGTTCATTGCCAAAACTAAGTAATGCCAAGACAGTATGATCATTTTCTTAAAAATGAATCACAAGGTATGACGACTTCTAGTTGAACTGTGTAATTTTACTGCTGACATTCTTTTCAGAATTTTGTTTTATAACCACTGAAAAAAAGGTATTTTTATAAACAAAATATGTACCATAGATATCTGTATTCAGGTTTTTTTGTTTTTGTAATTGCTCTTATTTGAAATCATTCTCATACATTTATCATACTTACCATGTGCTCTTCCTGGATATTTTTAGTTAACTTTTTTAATTTTTAGTTTCAGTTAACTGCTCCTAGTCAAGCTCGCTCTTAAATGTAATTATTTACTGTATTCTTTATTTTGCTCTCATTTGAATTTTATCTTTTTTGCTACTGATTTTATTGTACTTTATAAATGCTCTTATCTGTAATATGATACCCTGTAATGTGATATTTTGCACTGTGATACTTTATAACAATTGAAAGTTGCCCTGGATAAGGACATCTGGTAATTAATAAATAAATAAATAATAATAATAACCAAATTGTTGTTGGAACATCTAAGTGTTCGCTGCACAACATGTTGCAGCAGTAAACCAACAATGTTAATGTCTTTTGTAGTACTGTAGCTTTGACAACAACTTTGTGTGTTGTTCGGTAGGCTGCAAACATTTATGATTTCTACCTGCTTATATAAAAAACTGAAGAGGTTTTCTACATAGCGGTGCCTAAATCAATCTCCCCCAAAAAACTTTCTGAAAATGCTCTGTTTTACATGAAGTGTAAGTTCTTCTTTTCATGTGTCTTTCAAATGTTTCTCTTTTCACTCCAATACAATAAGGGGATTTTTAAAGCTGAACTGGGGGTGTGTGCTGCAATTGCTAATAAAGTGTCAGGGACTCCACTGCAAGGTAATATAAAACAGCTGAACCGGGAATTTCCACAGTCGATCCCCTTAAAAGGGAAATATTTATCAACTATCAGCGTTGTTTGTCCGCCATGTGACGTGAAGACACGGATGAAAAACGGCAGTTCACTTAGTGGGCAACATGCCTGTAGACTGTTATAACTACCACTACAAGCTGCGGATTAAAAGAGATAAAACGTTGTGAATCTCTTAAAAAGAAAAAAAAGCTGTCATTGTGTATGTAAGCTTAGGAGCGACAAAATCATGGTTGAGCATTGAAATTAAATGTATTGTTTGTCCGAGGGTTTGTTAAAGTTCAGAAAAAAATCAATAAATAAAGAATTGCAAACAATATCGTCGATACTACATTCTTATATGTGATTGTCAATTCAAGGATGCACATTGGTATCTGATGTATTCTATATAGTTATGCAATACAATAGGGGTTGGAAAGGTGCATAGCCAATACTGCAGGGGTGCAGCTGTAATCCGCTGTGTTGCAGTTTGTCTGAGCAGGTTCAGTGTTGGAGCTGTTGTTTGACCTCAGCCACATTAACATTCTTCTGGGCTATACTTTCACTTGATTCAATACGGATGATGCTTTTCTATAGCAGCAATTTAGGAAAATGTATTCACCACATGAACAGTAGCTATGAGCTCATTCTTCAGAACTGGTCTATTCTGCCATATATTAAGAGACACATCAGACAAGTCAAGGGGTGGACACATCTTAACAAGCCTGATGCTCGTCAAAGCTCAAGGGACTTCTCTGCCTCATTTTTGTTGCACACAACATATTGCATTAGTAACAGGCATGACACATGACACCAGCTGAGTAACTTTCCAGAAAATAATTCAGTGCAAATAAAATTAGACCTAGATATACATATCTAAATACAAAACCTGCTGTTTTGAGTGGAGCTGTCATTTCTCGACCTGTATACAGGTCTCTGTTGTAGAAAAACAAATTCCGTTAAGTGGCTTCTGAATAAAATAAATAAAAGCTTTTTGCAAACTTTAGGTGAACTGCGAAGCTTAAATGAAACACAGAAACACAGTAATAATAATGTCTTGGCTCTATTTTGGGGTATTTGCGTCCAATAGATGGCTTGCTCCAATTATGCAGTTCATAGTTATTTAGTGGGACTAATTAGCAGTATAAGGACTCTTTTCGTGATTAGGCCTTACCATGAAGTTTTGCAGCAGACAGAATCAAGAATAATTGTGTAATTTGCCTAGCTGACGCCTGTGAGTACACAGCCAGATTTAATTAGAGATTACATTGGCTCTTTGAAGGGGCACAGTCCGGTCTGCAGGGACACAATGTAAATAGCAGATTCAGTAAAAATATAGCATTTTGTTTTTTCTCTCCAGCCAGAAAAAACAGAGCTGTACAAAGCTGAGGCACAGTGAAGTACAGATTAAAGTAGAGTTAGGGATCCAACTATTTTAATGATGGAAATATACAGGGGGCTTTGAGGAAGCTCAGCAAGAACTATTTATTTTTTTGAGATGCTGAGAGCTAGAGAAGCAGTTAGAGTGTGTGAAACAGCCACAGTTTGTGTGCCGTGTAAGGTGTGTTTGTTTCAAGACAGTGTTACTGTAATGAGTGCACACGATCACTACTATGAAACCACCCCTTTTCATTCCATTAATGTACAGAAAGTACATTTTGTAAATGACCGAAATAAAGAATGCACTAATTTTAATTCAATTCTCAGAAACCTGTGGAATTTGCAAGGATGATTAGCATGAAAGTGTCACTTATGATCCAATAAATCAAAAGATAAATGTTAAGATATCGGTGGCACCTGTCTACCATCCATGGCGTGTCACATTGTGCCAGCAGTAACTGGCGCCTTTGCAGTGTTATGCAAAAGAAGCACTTTATTCACATTTATTAAAGCTTCTGTGTCACATGTACCATAACCTACTCAGAAGGGTCTTGTTTCTGAAAACTAATTAGGAGTGGACATCAAACACAAAAGGCTTTAAGTTTTACTAATCCCTTCTTTTAAAATGCCAACCCTGTGACAGAAGTGAAACGACTGTCACATAATATAATGGCTTATAATATTATGCTGCACAATTTTATTTATTTTTTGCATTTGGATTTGCACTTGGTAAGCAATAGTATACCTTTTACTTTACATCGATGGAGCAAACTGCGTTTTGGTGTGCAGACCATTATAAATCATGCCTGTCTCAGCATAAATCTCAACTTTCATCTGATACTTCTATTCATGATGTCTGTAAATACCAATGACAAGTTAGGGTGGAGAATTTACTACAGGTCTGGTGTTTTTACATGGGACTGAGTGGTTTTAACTTTTTTTTTTAAGGAGCTTTATGTGGGGTGTCTCCCTGACCCTTTCCTGTGACATTCAACAGCTTCTCACTAATTTGCTCCTGTTATTGTAGCTGCCCTGCTGAAGGTGTGGAAACAGAGATAATGAATTGCACAACTAAATAGGACTAAATATGATACAAGCAGCAGATGGACAGGCAAGCATGGATGCCAGACAAGAGAAAGGACCAGAGGTCAACACTAAACTAGAGAAGCATATTGTGTTTGTGAAAGTGTGCTTAAGAGGAAGAAAAAAAAAGAAAAAGAAGATCCTAAGGAACGATCCTGAACAAATTATTTTGGGACAGCTTTCATCTGTACCTTTAAATGAGTCCCAGGAAAAAATCCTCCTGTTATTACTGGCTAATAATGAACCGAAAGAATACCAGTCCACCATCATTTGAGTTACGGAGACACATTTTCAATTGAATTTTGAGATGGGAGAAATTATTATTATAAATTACAAAAAATCATATGCATTCATAACAGTTTGGAGCAACATATTAGATACCACCTTATTATCTTTAAGATTTATGAAATCCGTGTAAATTATAAACAAAAAAACATATCTGTTAGTATCTGTTTCTCATTAACTCTCATGGGTGTATTTATTTGTAATATACATAATATGTAATCTGAAGAAAGCAGCCAGTCTGCTCAGGGCTACTGCTGTGTGAAGGAGCCCGATTGATAAGTGTGCTCAATCGTATCAAAGGTACTGTGTGTATTTTTGTTTTTTGTTACCTGTGTGTGTGTTTAGTTTTTGTGTTGGGCAAACAGCTTATCTGTCCTGGGATAGACAAGACTGTTCCTGACGTGTGTAGTCAGCGCTCCAAGCTAGAACTAGGATTTTGTTTTCGTTTTTGTTTCATTTGTTTATTAAAGGTAGCGTGTCAGCTCTTTAAAACCTTAATTTCTGTGTGCTGGGCTGGGTCATTTTTAAAGGGGCGACAAACGACTGTGAGTGTTGTTCGTGCGTGCACACAAGACAATTGATATATATATATATATATTAGATATATATGATGTGTGATGATGTGTATGTACCAAACGTCAATTTGGAGGCTTTAGGACCCTAGGGATAGCCACACACATTGTATAGTTAATCTAACAATTGCTTAATTGTATAGTTAATGGGCAAATGCTGATCAGATGCGAATGATCAAGTCGGGGTTAAAAAGGTTTCAGTTGGTGTGTTCAGGGGAGAGGGTTGAAGTGGAGAGAGGAAAGAAACTGAACAGTGGAAAGGTGTGTCGGACAAAGAAAGAGTTTTCTGTTAACGAAACAAAGGTACGGGTTCTGACAAAGAAGTGCTTGAATGTGATTTGGATTGGGTGATTTATGGAATTAATTTAAACAGGGGAACAGGCTTACCCTGCCCTGCATTAGATAGCACTACTATTAACCAGTTTAGTTAGCGCCTAAAGAAGGGCTAGGTTTTGTTTTGTGTTTTTGTTTGTTTGAAATATCAGTTTGCTAATAAACGTACACCACGGCGTTTAAAGAGCACTTCCATTGTATCGCGTGTAATTAAAGAGACAGACACCTGTTTGAAAGAACAACACAGACTCTGGCTGAAAAGGTCAGAATACATCACAATATATATATATATATATATATATATATATATATATATATATATATATATATATATATATATATATATATATATATATATAATTTGGCTTTGTAGATTAAACCCTTACCTAAATTGTATTTGCTATGAGTGTTGTACAGGTTTTACTCCTACATTATGTTTACGTATACTCCTAAACTCAATAATAAAGTTTTATTCTGATTAAAAAGATCAATCCCCCAGTTTCTCCTAGCCATGTACCTGCTTGTGTGTGATGTCTTTCACACCCTTTTACAAAGCCCTCCAGGCAAAGGAGCCTCACCTTACACACCACCCAGCATTTAACAACTCACCCTCCAGCTGCTACACACCCATATATATATATATATATATATATATATGGGTACTTTTAACCTGGTCTTTTAATGTTACTGTAATTCAAATGTAGATGATTTTTCCTACTTATTACAGTCCTCACCCAAAAAAAGTGCCTATTTTTCCAATTTGTGAATAATTGTAATAAGCAGAATGAGGAAATGTGATTATGATGATATATAATACGAAACCGCCCAGCTTTTGAAAGAGTGTTGCAGGTTATGGATTATACTATAATTTTCAAAACTTTACAAAAAACACCGAAATGCAGTGAAATGTTTTCCCGTTAAAAAAAACGAACAAAAAAACCCCCAAAACCCCAAATGTTAATAAACACACCATTATCTGAGTCTTCTGATTCTTCGTCATCATCTTCATCATCTCCTGAAGATAACGAGTCTGTAATGAAAAAAAAAAAAAGAAATGGTTAGAACAGGCAATTATTTACAGGAAAAAATACCTAAAGTTATATGTGACGGGGTACCCCCTGCCACTGTGCATATTTTGTATTTGTTTATTATTATTGTTATGATTTAATGTATTATATGACGGAAAAAAGTTATTGTTTGCAACGTGTACAAAAAGCCGCCGCCATTATCTGTTATTGTTTTAGAAACCTTGTGAGAATATGTAGCTGATCAGCTGCTAAGTGTATAATTAGCTGACAGTCACGCATCTTATTAAATTTGTGCAAAATGTTATACCTCGGTCACCAATATTAAGATCTGCAGCTTTGGCTGCAACGCATTGACTGTGTTCAAGAGGCAGAACGAAGCTGGGTCTACACCAGCACGATACTTGTTTTGTTCCGTCTGTTTGTTTGTTTTGGCCTTCGTGCCTTTTGGTTTTGAAAATGTTTTGTGTTTTGTTTAAATCTTTTATTTGTTTTTGTTAATAAAATGCTGAGTGCCGTAGCATCTTAATCCTTAGTCTGCCGTGTTGTGCTGCAATTACTTCCTGGTCTGACATCACCACACATGTCTTCCAGATCACATCATGTTATCACCGACCAAAGCATTAGCTCAAACGCTTGTGTGCTTGAGCTAGTTTCTTATAAAATCTCTTGGAGATCATAGCATTGTAAAGTATGTCCTACAGGTATATTATTACCAACAAGTCCGAACGCATCTGTGGCACCGTCTAAAATCTACCTAAATGACAGATAAATGTAATTTTAAATGTAATCGCTTTTCAGTGATTTAGGACCCTGAAAACAGTTACTGGGGGCTATACCTTGAATTTGCCTTATAAAATACTTGCAACGATACTCCCTCACTTAACTTCCAATTGCTTTTGTATTCCCACTTTAGCCTTTCAAACCTCCAGACTTAATCTCGCACACAATTTTAATTCCAGTCCCAATGCAGACTCAGGACTCGTTATCAATAATAATAACATGTCTGTCAGGGGACAAGTACACTTAAACATTTTAATTGAACTGGCCTTTGAAATCCTACTCCACTTTTACATTGTGTTTAATTAAAGCCAGATGTCTGTGACGGTAATGTAAAACACTGGGATTTTACTTATTGTATGACGGTTCTTTTTTTAAATCTTTCTGTTGGACTTGGAAGGAGGGATTATTATACAAGATATATTTGATTATTATCATTTTTTCTTTAAAAAAAACCCTGTTCTGTGGGGAGAAAAATCTTCTTTTTTCAATAAAGAAGTTTTCAATATATATTTATCTCTTATGTGGCCACTTGCCAAATGTCCTCTTCCTTGTTGGTTCCTTGAGGTTGGATACATATGTTTCCTTGCCCAGTTGTAGTAAATATATGGTCCTTCACAGACTTTAACAGGAAAGAATTAAAACATCCTTCAAAGACTATAGAACAAAAAACAAACAAAACAAGACAAAAAGAAAACAATTCTATTGAAATATTAAATGTCTGTATATTAAAACCTCCATCATGGGGACATTTCTAATATAAATACTTTTTAAAAATAATACAACTGGTCCTACGCTGAAGAGTTCATGGTGTCTTTGATCAATGTTGGTAAAGCCTAACTTGCTTTGGCAGCGTTCCCAAATCATGAATGAAGGCAAAGTTTCTAAGTACCCAACACTGCATCTGTTTTCAATAATGAAGCGTTTCCAGCTAATTGCTTTGTAATTAGTTGTCAATAATGGGCTCAGTTGGTACCTTAAATATACTGTAAAATGGTAAAGCTAAAGGAGTATTTAATCTCCACGTGAAACTCCTTAAGTAAACATCACTGTAACTGGCCTTGAATACAATGGCAGAAAGCTCTATCATTTGTAATACTTTTTTTTACATCTATGTAGATAGTTTCAAACAGAGAATGCAGGCTTTGTATGGAAAATACCTATTAGTTCGCAAATGTAAACCATTTATAAGCATTAGTGGGAAGACCTACACAATTATTAGAAACCAGAAAAGAAGCAAACAATACAAATATGCCGGTATTGTACCGGTGTCTACCTTTGATTCCTAGGATATAGTTTCACAGTATCCGAACATCTGATACTCTCCTAGTTCTTCATGATTCACTACAAATAATAATGCTGTTGGACAGAAAAATGGCTTCTGGGATATTGGTTTACAGGAAGGTGTGGCGTGAAATAGAGTAGTTGCAGGAAGACAGCAGCATTGGATGTCAAGCTGCATTGGTATACATCCCCAGGGCAGTCTCAAGTGCATTAGTGGTCTCTAATTCAATTCACATGGGTCTTCAGCAGTAGCACAATTTAAGTGGATTGGTGCTAATTTTATTGATAACTTCAACAAACACAGCTGATTAAGTTAAATCATTAGGGGCATTCAATTCTAATAAAGTGTCAAACAATGGTTGGGAAAACATTTAGCCCAAAAGCAGTACCAGTACTTTATGTATGTTAAGGGGGTCTAGAATATTTTTGGCAGTACTAATATATACTATTTAGTATTTATATATAGTTTACATGATTTAATGCTGAAAGAGCCAACATATTCTGAGTTGTGTTTTGATAAATATGCATTTAAAGAATAAACAAGTCTAAATTTAGACTCTGTTTTTAAACACACAATGGGCCGATTAAATTGATCCAAAGGGTGGCAGACCAAAACAACTAATTGAGGGGAACTGAAAGGCGCATAGGATGAAGTGGCATCGAATCAGCTCACCTGTTACTTTGACAGTGAAGTTGCTCAGGAGGGTGTTTCTGTGCGCCAGCCTGCAGGTGTAAACCCCCGAGTCATCGTACGAGATGTTGATGATTCTGAGCTGCCTTGCTCCGACGCGGGTCCTGTTGCTTGGAACGACCACAACACCATCCTTGAACCAGACAACTGGCACAGAGGACCCTTGTGTACTGCAGGACAGGTCGAGGGTGTCACCATTTCCCAGAACAAACTCTTCTAGAAACACTGTCTCGCTCGACAAAGAATCTGAGCAAGAGGAAACAAAATGAACAAAAACCTGATGTTAGAAATCTGTGGAAAACCAAACTGGAATTGGCGCCATTTTATTATTTTACACTCAGACCTGTTTAACACAAGAACTCTGTGTCTATGAGGACCCTTTTTTAGGGAGATCCCTTAGTGGTTGTTATGACCTGGATTTTAATTTATATTTATACAAAGCATTCTGTATTAATTTCCCCAGCATCTCTCAGCATGGAAGAAAAGATGCAAGCAGCTAATACACAGCAACCCTGGGCAGGACTATGAGTGGTATACTTGTTTCCAAAGAGGCCCTGTTATCATTAAGCAACTGCAGGGATGTGTGTGTGTGTGCGTGTGTGTGGATCTGTGTGTGTGTGGATGAGTGTGTGTGACTGTGTGTGTGTGGATGAGTGTGTGACTGTGTGTACATGTGTGTGTGTGTGTGTATGAGTGTGTGAGTGTGTGTATGTGTGTGTGTGTGTGTGTGTGTGTGTGTGTGTGTGTGTGTGTGTGTGTGTGTGTGTGTGTGAGTGTGTGTGTGTGTGTGTGGATGAGTGTGAGCGTGTGACTCTGTGTGAGTGTGTGTGGATGAGTGTGAGCATGTGACTTGTGTGTGTACGTGTGCACGCATGCGTTGATGGTGGAACTTTGATTCTGGAACTTTCTGAGCTGAACTGCTTTTATTACTTTGATGAATTAAATGATTCATTACGATGTGGATCAGAAAAAATAAGCTACATGGAGGGTTTAGAGAGTATTGTATTTAAGATAAATCACCATCGAGAAAACATAGATGAAGTTTCAAATTACGAAACTCCTCTAAGAAATGGGAATATCCCCAGGTAAGAGCAAGAAGGCCCCTGCATACACATCTACTGGTGTGTGAAAGAAAGCAGCTTCTGAAATGTGTTTGCCTGAGGAATGTTAAACATCCAATGATCTTGAAACTAGTGTTTCTCAAATATGTATGTTTACTTTAAACAAAGAACAAAGAAGAAAGCATCTAATGTCAATTTTGGACTGAGAACAGCTGGGCATTGTGGGCTGAGACCACAAACATGGGCACCTTCTCATTAGGCATTTCTGGCAGCTTCGCAGTAGCCACTGCTGATGGTAAAGGCTTTCCCTTGAAAATGCAATCTCAATTAAACATGCAATCATAAATTAACCCTGAAATGATAGTCTTGGCATGGCCATTTATTAGGCTTTTGGGGCATCCATCAAAAGGGATGACTTAACTTACAGTACCATAGCATGTTCTTCTATCAAGAAAACTGGAAGCACAGTACATAGTTCTGCGGTACCTACCAACACTCTCACAAATAAATAAACGTTACAGAAAAAAACTAAAACATTTGGGTAATGTGGTGTGTTTGTTTAGTATTCAATGATTTATTTATTTACTGAGCCACTGCTTCCCAGTGGGGTACAATACCTGCTGTACTTCAAAGCCAGGGTGTGACACAGGCAAGCACAATGGAGCTAGAAAACGGCTACGGCTCAGTGGTTAACTGACACACTAATATTCCTAGTAGGGCTATTCATGGAAGATGAATTTCTAACTGCCAGTGGCATTAAAGGCCAGACTAATATTTGATTATACTTTTAATAAGACTGTCTCCTGTTTCCCTTCTGCTTAGAGGTAGGGTAGTTTAGCTGGGACAGTCCCGGTTTTCAGCCACTTCCTGTAGCATGACACATAAACTATGTAAATAAAATAAAAAAGGTAATAGGGTAATCAAGAACATTACTTTTATAAAGTGATTAACACAGACATATGTGCTTATTCCTCAGTGTGCCCTGCATTTTCATTTAGTTTATATTCAATATGAATCTACAACTATGTGTAATACAGTAATTTCATAGCTGTTCAGTTCTGGCGGGATTTAGCCCAGGCAGCACGCAGAGGCATCCGAATCCAGCAGGTTAAACCACATCCACAATGTCAATAAATAGAGCCATCCTGACACAGTGAGTAAAGACAGAAAGACAGAAACATGCCGTAAATGTATTTTTTAATAGTGACTAATAATAATAATAATAAATAAAACAAGCAATAAGTATACAATAGGGCATGTTAAATATGGCATGGTAGTGTACTGGAATTAGCTAGTTGCTTAAAAAAAAAGATAATACTAAGAGTGAGAGGATAATTTAAATAACCATTAAAATAGCCTATATTTAAATGGCTTAATTAGTCTTATCAATAATTTAACCAGTGTCCCAGTTTTGAGCTTTGAAAGTCTGGTCACTCTACTTAGAGGCTTATAATCTGCCTATCGTTCAATTCAACTTATGGGCCAATTTTCTGTCCCTGGAGTAAGAACAAACTCTGGTATGAAATCTTTTGGTTATGCTGTGCTGGCAACGTGGAATTTCAGTCCCCTGTTAATGGAAGTTATCACTAATCTGAGTCTCAGCTGAGGGAAAGCAGCCTGCTCCAAGGTTGTTTGAAAATGTTCCCCCGTGTAACTGTTGGGAATGCAGCCAGTTCTTCATCGTCATCAGGACCAAACTGCCAATAAGACTTTTGCATAACCTACATATATATACACATACATATATACATACATACATACATACATACATTACATACATACACACATACATTCATACATCTTTTTTTCTTTCTGAAAAATATGGAAAAGTGTTTGTGGAATGTTTCATTGTTGCACCCAACTTTGTTAAAAAAATAAAATAAATAAAAATAAAACAATCATGCAGCATACATATTACCTCCAGACCTACACAACAACACCTTTTTTATCTATTAAACAAACAGCATCTCAAGCCAGCGTTCAACCAGGGTCAACTTTTACTCACACAGACCGGCTTCAGTTTGTTCAAGCTGGTCCATGGCGGAAAGAAAACCCTGTTTACTCTCTTTACAAACTAACACCAGCTCTTACAAACAAGGTCTGCCAGTCTGAACACCAGAAAGGGCTTTGAGAAACAGAAATCACTGTCACATGTTCCTCAACACTTTTTCTACAAATACTTTGTTATTTCTTTGTTACTAATGAAGCTTGCCCAGTAAAGCAGCAAGCTTTAAAATAAATAAATAAATAATAATAATAAAAACGTTTCAATGCTTCATAATTTAAACATATTTTGTACCAAATAATGCCAGATGAATATGCAGAAAATCTCCTAGAGTCACTTGTAGAAGATATTATTTTTTATTTTCATTTATTAAGAAAAATAGTCTACTATAACAACAAATCTTATTTTGAGATCTGTTCCATAAGTCTTTTGATTTCATTAACTGCACATGTCCATATATTATTTGTTCAGGCAAGACACTAATTCACTTTGTGTTAACTTTGATGAAAAACAGCCTGAATATGCAGCACAATAGCTCTAGGGGTTAGAATCCTGCCAGTGACATAACATCCCTCCAAACGGATTAACTTGTGCTTAAAACTCGCCAGTCCCTGCAGGATCAAAGCACTGGGAGTAGCTAAACCAAATAGAAATCTAAATTTCAAACTGAAACACAGTTATTTCTGATACTGTTGGTTTCAACAGCAATAAAACACGTCAACTCTTTCAACACTGTGCTGACCTCTAAAATAGATATATAATACATAACGCCACTCAACACTCAACTTTTTTTACATACTACATTTTGTATATCTTTGTACTTACATGTATGACTTATGTGAGTAGGGTAGTGCTGAAGGAGTTGATGCAATGTACATCTGTTTAGAGTTCACTCAAGCAACCAAGTTAAAGCCACTTCATTCTTTTATATATATATATATATATACACCCACATATATATATATATATATACACACACACACATATATATTTATTTATTTTAAATAAAGAATTAGTAGTTGCTACTTTTTGTTTATTTTTAATCATTCTCTCCCAATTTAGCGTAGCCAATTATTTTTAGGCTCAGTTCACTGCTACCACCCCCCCGCGCTGACTCAGGAGGGTGAAGACAAACACACACTGTCCTCTGATGTGTGTGCCGTCAGCCGACCGCTTCTTTTCACACTGCAGACCCACCAAGCAGCCATCTCAGAGCTACAGCGTCGGCAGCTCTGGGCAGCTTACTGGTCAGCTGACTGACCTAAGCGCCCCCCCTCCTCGGGC
The DNA here is from genome assembly GCF_017654505.1 of Polyodon spathula. Classification (NCBI taxonomy): domain Eukaryota; kingdom Metazoa; phylum Chordata; class Actinopteri; order Acipenseriformes; family Polyodontidae; genus Polyodon; species Polyodon spathula. The sequence continues at coordinate 101,820,722 of NC_054534.1, forward strand.
GGTGCTCAGCCAATTGTGAGTTGGCCCCTGGGAGCTCCCGTCCATGGTAGGCAGTGGAATAGCCTGGACTCGAACTGGCAACGTCCAGGCTACAGGGCGCATCCTGCACTCCAAGCGGAGCACCTTTACTGGATGCGCCACACGGAAGCCCCTCACTGCTGATATTTTAAAGGGTTTGTGTTTATTCTGTATCAATTTCCAGATTTCCATATATTAAATATTAACAAATACACATGTGCACACATACACACGCACATGCACGTGTACACACATATACACACACACTCTCTCAAAGAATGCGCCTGACACAGAAGCACGTTAAGCACTCTTACAAACATGTAGATAAATGATGTGAGTGACAATCAGGCAGCTACTCAACACCAGGAAAGAAGCTCAGCCCCTCATAATCCCCCCAGGCACATAATCTCCCCCCCTCCCCCGTCACAAGAAACCGATTCAACAAACATTCCTAATTACATTGTATAGAAATTCATTAACGAAACTGCTTAAGACCACTTTGAGCTCCCTGGGGTCTGGCTGCTTAAACATTGACAAACTGATATAACCCCCCCCTCCCTTCCCCTTCCCCTTTTTAATCAGCTGGATGCTCCAGGGTAAGAGTGTGTAAGATCCAGTGAATGACAGCAATGCAATTACACACACATTTTTACTTGCTCGCTGTAGGTAACAGTTGATTTTCCAGTCTATGCAGAAACAGTTACCATTGGAAAATCAACCAGTTCCAGTAGGGTCCTAGATCTTCCTACAAGGTGGCACTTACTGTATATTTAAAGTAACTTACCAGCACGACAAATCAGTGAGTCTCAATCAACCACAATCAATCTATTCTTTTATTTATACACAGACGAGAAACCATTGAGAACTAGTTCTCATTACAACGCTGACTGGACCGAAAAAACCTCACAAAAGCTGAAATAGTCTTGAATTTGAAAAACAGGACCTCTACGTTCACAGTTAAGGGTTATTATAAGTGCAATGCCAGACTACTAGAAGTCACAAGGCTCAATTGCATTAGACCAGAAGCCTGCACCATGTACATGCACTTCAGCAATCATAAAAACAAGCCTGGTTTACACTAGCTATTACTTCAAAGCAAGATCTTCATTCATTTCTGTCACCACTGGCAGATGCTTATCTGTTGCCCTGAAAGAGACACTAAAGCCTAGAAGCAGGCACCCTCCATGTTGCCATCTGTCTGCATACTTGCACAAATCTCAACACGTGCCTCCACAGATATTTCATGAAACAGCATCCCACCGCAAACAAGGAGCTAAGCTGGCTTCTTGCCTTTATCATCCCATTTCCTGCGGCCTTCTGAGTGCTGTCCAAAATCAGCACTTTATTTAAGGAACTGCAGCAGGCTGCCAGTTATCTTGTTCAGTGTTCATCAATGTTATCAGCCACTTAGCCACGCTGCCAAGGACGAAGAGGTGGCTGGAAGCGAGGAGCTTGCAATTGTAAGCGGCTGAGAGGCTGCGTGTGTTGGGCTATCACCAGTCCTGGCACATTCGATCCATCTTCAGCAGTGCCAAGGTCAGTATATAAACAGCGACACCTGGCCATTTGAAGAAAGACAGATGCAGACGGTTTTATTTTTGGAATCAAAGAGGCCCTGGAGATTTAGGTTTGAAACAACCTTTTGAGTGAGCAGGTTATGGTACTACTGCATAGTTTCTTACTAGAAAAGCAGTGACTAATTCACACAGTATATTACTTTATAGAACCGATACCTTGGTTTAAGTTTTAACACTACATTGCTGACTTAAGAGAAAAAAAAAAAAACAGCTACGGGCTAAGCAGCATGCCAGAGATTCAAATATGAAACTACACATTCTGGTTTTACCTCTACCTCTCTGGGTTCTCATCAGAAGTTTAAGATCTCTGCTGGAAGTGAACCTTGCTGGGGAGCCTAAGAGAGCTGATCCACTAATGAACACGCACACAGAGTTTGACTAACCTCAGATGACAGTTCTAATCCCAGCTCAGACACTGACCCATTGCATGACCTCTGGGCAAGTCACTTGACTGGCTTGTGCCTCAATTCTCCCCAGCTGGACAATGAGGTGGATGCAGCAGAACCCACCCTCCACCCCAACTCCTGAAATCGAGAGGCTGCTTTCAATTGAGATGCCAGTGTTTGGTTTAAGCAAGAATAAACAACAACGACTACAACAAACTTAGTCTTACAAAGCACTTCATGTGCGAGACAAAAACAAGCCTTTAATAAAGCAAGAAGCAAAACTCTGACACCACACTAAAAGTCACCTAGCTGTTTTATGAAAGCAGCTTTGTTTACCCTGTTGTAAGCAGTCTTTAAAGCAGTCTTATGTGAAAGATTTTAGACTTGAAAGAAACAGAGCACGACCTTAGCTATCCATTATTATGCAAGGGCCATGTATGGCAGAGTGGTGTTATCTAACAGCCCAGACACAGAACATCTTTCTCTTTGTGCCAGTTTCTGTTGTATATTAATATGCTTTTCACCTTTCAGGAGTTTCGCAAGGTTACATGTTACCCCAGAAGAAAATCAGCTGATTTATAGTCATTGACCGGGCTTTCGGACATAGTTCCCAAATTCAAAATCTCGTTGATCTGTAGCCCCAACAGATGTCTTATCTAATCCTGTCACGGTTCCAATGCCCCGTCTTAGTGACTAAATAAGTCCTTGTGGAAACCACCCATAATCAACAAATTATGCTTTGTATTTTATGAGCTTCACTGTGTGCAAACACCATAATGTCACTTGTAACATTTTCTATGCACCAGTAGAGAACTATTGACAAAAAGCAAAATGCAAAGGTAAATTGGTTTCTTACTAGCTTTGTAAAATACCAGCGTTGTTTTCAGACCGATGCAAATTACACTCTGGAGTAAAAGCTCTTATAAACAGGGACCATTGTGTATGAATATTATTATTTAATTATGCAATCACACACACATTACAGTAATTAGCAGCTACCTTATTTAAAGAAATTGGTTCAGCAATTAAAGTTCAGAAACGGTATCCACTTCAGTTAATATGACATGACTAGCTTACTTATTCAGCCTTTTGGAAATGGGCCGCTACTTAAAATGTTTTTTTTTTTTTTCTTAGACAAGGCTAAACAATTTGGAACTGAGAATTACAGGAGAACAAAACAAAATCGCCTTGTTTTGCACAGTGATTCTGCAAGGAGAGCAGCAAAAACAAAGACGTTAAGTTCTACATTTGATACGAATCATTGCACATCCCTGGTAATTATCTTTCTGTTCTGCCTACGATGTTATTAAAATTACTTTGCAGGCACACTTTAATTTTCCTAATCACAATCTGCTACTCTTTATAACAACATATGTTTAAATGACATTGTTTTTTTTTTTTTTTTTTTGAAAATATACTATAAAAATGGTAAGCGCATATACAACAAATTGTGCAGTAACATACCACTTTTGCACAACTTTAATGGTTTTCTGTACAACAACCCACACATATAAATGTAAAGAACTCACAGTCTCACACACACACACACACACACTCCATTCCAGTAACTCCAGTCGTCCACAGGCAGTTTCTAAGACCTGCGCTGTCAGTGAGCTCCAGGATCACCTGACGTTCAAACGAATGCTCCACAGAGCTTTTTTTTTCCTCTTCGTTTCACAGCAATGCAGATTTTTAATCCTATCCCTATTGGATTGCTGTCACTGTTAGTGTGTGCGCACTAATCCCCATTTAATGCGCCTCGTCCGGATGTAAATACCTCTGAACAAAGTTTGTAATCCCAGGCATCTTGCAAGGGCAAGAGAAGGAGTTTTGTATGTTGTCTGTGTTACACTGCATTATATAGGGCATAGGGATAAAGATAGTTACAATTAAAAAATTTTATATATATATATATAGATATAGATATATTATATATATATATATATATATATATAATATATATATATATTATATATATATTGTTCTGAGATACCAAGTCTTCAGACTCGGTTCAAAACAAAGTCAGGAAAGTGGGTCTGTAGGTCGTTAGCGTTCATAAATAATTCAAAGTAACAGTAAGGTTGTTGCTCACGGGATCCAAAGTAATTTGTCATTGTAACATTCTCAAGGGAGGAAAAAAATAGACATCTTGCCATTTCTCTTGCATTTTGCTCAGTTTTCCTATTACAGTATCTGAATAATGTAACTGCTGGCATTTCTAGTTAAGAAGTAGAAATATGCAACAAGGTGTTGTTTTTTTTATATAAATAATATTATTATATCAATATGGTGTGTGTGTCACACACACACACACACACACACACACACACACACACACACACACATATATATATATATATATATATATATATATATATATATATATATATATATATATATATATAGATATGAAATGATGTTGTGAAAGCCATTAACCAATCAGTGCCCACCCACTGTCTAATGCTAAAGTTGTCACTGCAACCCAAACCTGAGCCAATCAGAAAGCAGGAAAACAGACCGGATCGGAATGCAAATATCCGGCATTCCACTGGGTCGCGCAGGAGTTTCAGAGCTGCTGTCAATAAACGATTTTTAAAGAATGTACCACACTGCACACTCTGGTATGTAGATGTGAGGTTATCTCTTCAGTGGAAACATTGATGCTCTGGATTCTCTCTAATCTAATATAACTGTAGATCAAACTGAGGACTACTGCCTGGTGGTAAAAAAGAAATAACAATGGTGCTGGAATGCACTTAAGGCATTGTTATTTAAGATAAATATCCACCAAATAAGGAGTCTTACCTTTTTTTTCAATTGCAATTCTATTTCGAATTCCTTTTAAAATTCAATTCCCAATTCCAAATCCCATACCTTCAAATGAATATGAAATGGAATTGATATTTCAGAAACATAATAATTATTGTGACTGTCATTTGAAGCTAATTTAATTGACTAGTCTAACAGTGAAATCAGTTGCCACAGTGAGAGGCTCTTTTTAGCAGAATACTGTTAATAACAATTTTAATCAGTGATGTGTAGGAATTGGTTTCTAGTTCCTTAATTTGTTTTATATTTTATGGTCAACCAACAATTAAAATGAAAACACATTTTAAAATAAGCCTGGGAAAGCTTTTTATTATTATTATTTTTATTTATAAAAAAAATGATCTGATGGTTAAAATATTTTAAAGTTTCATTACAATTCAATTTGTGCAGCACTTCAGATAAGAAAACTCTCCTGCAATAGCTTTCCCCAGCTTACACTTATCTTGACACTACCAACTGACACACCTTTCAATTTCAGTCTTTTACTTTGTTGACATAAACGGCAAGGAAAAATCTAATAATGAAAACTCACTCAGTGAGAGCAGTGTAGCTGTGAACACAGATCAGCCAGGAGAAAGTCATAGCAAACGCTTCTCTGCTGGGATCCGCAGTGATGGGACCCCGCCCCCACCGGTCTGAGCTCTGCAGTCTCATTACACTTGCGCTTCAATCTGTAGACTTGTGTTTACTTTCAGTCTACGCTGACAATCACAGAGAAGGAAGAAATACCCCGGGCAGCCCTGGAATGCTGCAGAGAGTCAGTCTGATCATACAGCCTAGGGATCAGACATTCAGCACAAACACAGCAAAACAATGTCCTTCTATAGTAGAACATATATTACAAGACATTGGCATCAGTGATTTGCAAGACACAATTGAATCCTGGCACTAGAACATGGGGGAAAATTACAAAATAGTCCAAAAAAACATTTCTTACCAGTTAAATGCAACTATTGGTATACTACGACCACTACTTTGACTAATACTACTGTAATTGTGTGTTCAAATTGTACGTTCTGACGGTTTCTTTAATGCAACTCAATGGGACTCTTGCTGTAGATTCCTGGGATGGCAACCTCTTCTCTGTTAGTGGAAAGCAGGCGGTTCCACACCCAGTCATTACCTCTTCCTCAGTGATGTCATTAAGAAGTAAGTGCAATTCACTACCCACCCGGATCTATAAAAAATGACCCCCCCCCCCCCCCCCCCCCCCCCCCCCCCCACCCCCCCCCAACCTACCTACCGGCTAAATGACTTTATTTGTCAGTTAAGTTTCAAGGAATGTTTGAGGAACTCCCTCCCTACAATTTAAGGGGGGTGGGGGTGGGGGGGGTGGGGGGGGTGGGGGCAGATATAGCTATATCTCGTGAGCAAGACAGATGCTTGCTTTCTGTAATTTTTTTCCTCCCGGTTTTATTAACATTGGAACCCGAAGTGTCCAATAGTTGGCTGACATTAGTGTCAGGAGGCATATTATGTGAAAAGGACATACAACACAGTTTATCATACTGTCAGACCTAGCCCTCTCCTCACACAACATTCATAGTTTTTTTTGGTTTGTTATGCATTTGGGAGTTTAATTCCCCATCTGTATTTAATTACTGCCCGAGAGAGAGAGTGAGAGAGAGAGAGAGAGAGAGAGAGAGAGAGAGAGAGAGAGAGAGATCTCTACAGTGTACAGTGCCTACCTGATTTGATTAATTTGATTAATAACAATAATTAGCAATGGAAGTTTCTCGTTGTGTATAGATTGTTTATTCTTGAGCTGATTAAAATGTTCAATCATGAGCTTGAGATGGAAAGAAATAAAAGAAAAAAAGCTTTATTCAGCTCCCCCAATCAAATGCAGGTCTGTGTGTGAATGATATCCAAATTCAGTTCTGCCCTGCATCCCTACTTTCATACTTTCATTCATACAAAATAAGAAAATGACATTGTTCACTCTGCAGCAGGTCATGAGAATGAGAGCTAGAGAGTCAGAGGAGGGGGGAGCTTAGGGCGGCGAAGCCCAGATGACACACCTTTGAAAAAATCATATAACTCCTTGCTGAAAGGGCACAAGGTCTTTACCTTCCCTGCAGGCCAAATGCTGTTGGAGGAAATCGCCCCAGGCTTTTCTTGTAAATGAATTTTCTTTGTTTATGGCAAGGCTAATGTTTTAAAGTAACTCTAAATAATGTCTCTGTTTAGGTGTGTTTCAATTGCATGTCCTTTTGAATGCCAGTTCTAATCACATTGCATGGTAATGAAAGAATGCTTCAGTACGAGGCATCAAGGGAATTTAAAACTCATTAATGACCTGGTTTATACTTTGACAGTGTATTGGATTTCCACTTCAGCAGAGGGTGGCGAGGTTACAGAATGTGCTGACAACACTTGGTAACAAAGTCTACATAAAGTGGTGGGCGTTGACTATAATTACACACAAACATCGAACATGATTTGAGATTGAATTTCACCTTGGCTGTGTTCAATGCATGACACATTCTACACTCATTAAAATGGTATCATAACAATCCACAAATAAGGACAATGATTTACACTTCATATAGATAGTTGGACAGGATTTCAATCAGAAATTATACCGTCATAAATACAGCAGCTGTATGCAGAAGAGATGTCCTTACTTTAAAGTACAAGACATCTATGGAACAGTTAATTAATTGTGGTTTGGACATTTATATTAATATATATTATATATATATATATATATCAAATTAATATATAATATCTATAGATATATATATATATATTTATATATACATATACCATATATATATATATATATATATATATATATATATATATATACATATATATTATATATTATATATATAATATATATATATACTTATAAGTTAATTCTAATTCTCAATTTAAACCCAGAACTGATTTGAAGTTAACTACTTTATATATAAAAAACCAAATAATAATAATATACGAACAAAACCAAAGAATGCTATTCCAGAAACACAATTAAAAAAAAAAAATTACTGAAAACATGCAACAGAAGCTGGGCAGAAAAGGCATTTCAGGACAGAATATGGAGTGTATGTTATAAAAAACCAACTCATCAGCACAGGCCACATGAGCAGGGCTCAGAAGTCTCCCCATAAATCAGCTCATTTGGGCTGTGAAAAATGAGCCATGGTGAGTTACATTCAGAAACTGGTGTTTTATTACAGTTCCTTTAATGACAAAAACACCCCCTGGTGTGATTTATAGTGTTAAAGAAGTGGGGGGGGTGCTGAGGTGATGCCCTCTCCTCCTAAACCACAAACACATACTGTCACCCAGGGCTTAATCTCCCCTCTCTATCCAAACATTGGCCTTAAAAAAAAAAAAAAAATATATATATATATATATAAAAATAAATATATAATAAATAAATAAATATATATATATATATATATATATATATATATATATATATATATATATATAGATATATAGAGTATAGATATATAGATAGATAGATAGATAGATAGATAGATAGATAGATAGATAGATAGATATACATAGAAGCCTGCAAACCTATTTCAGTTTCATTCAGTATACCCTTTAACTAAAAATTGCAATTTGTTTAACTAAAAATAACTAAATAGCTTCAAAAAGACGCCTCTGACAGCACACCGTTTAGACTGAAAGACTTTAATTTCACTCTGTGACCTTATTTTCTTGAATACTTAACAACACTTCTTAAAATCAATGACCGTTTTACTGCCTTTTGCTTCCTAATTAATATAGCCGATTTAGTATGGCTCATGAAACTAGTGCACTGCTGTCATTAAACTAGTGTGCTGTCGCCATGTTTATACTCTCTCTACCTTGCAAACGGTCACCTTTCCTATTGTAAGACAAAATCTGCACATTATCAAGCACCTGCCAACCAGCTACCTTTTCCCTGCTCCAGATCACAGGTTAAGAAGAACACTAAATTTGGAGACAGCAGTAAGTGGCCAAAGTTAAAGAGATTGTTTTTACTCTATGACTGCAATACTGGTGTCATTGGGGAAAGGCTTACAAATGTTCCTGTGTGTGTCATATAGCCTTCTAAATGTTCTGCCATGTCTGGCAGCCCCCCCCCCCCCCCCCCCCCCCCCCCCCCCCCCCCCCCCCCCCCCTTCTTCTTCAAACACAAGATATGAATCACCCTGTAGAAAAAAAGGTCCCTAATCACTGCAGTGACGAGTGTAATGGACAAACTACCTTTAAGCTCTCGAAAGTGAGACTACATCTCTATCTTTTCACCGTAAAGTAGAGTGGAGACGATATAAAAGTGGGATACCGACGTGGTCTTCTACCCATGTGAGTTAGACAAAGCTCCACACAGGATTTTTCGATGTGACCAGTCTGCAAACATAGTTTATGTAGTGCAATATGGACATCGCACTTTTTAGTATAAACTTTGTTCCTCGTTGTGCTATATGGCAGATTATAGACCCCGTAGTTGACGTCTTATGAACGTTAGGTCACCTCCCATTGGGTGGTTGTCGTGTAATTTGTTATTCAGATTTAATTGGTTCGTTACCCTCAGGAAAAGAGTTGTGTCGGATCGTCCATGTTGTCACAATAACCATTATTGAAAATTACCCGGGAACCTACGTTGGTATGAAACGATACACAAGACCTTGTATGGAGTCGAGAATACCGTTTATTCTGATGGATAATGTATCGCAAAGGCAGGGCATACAGTCCAATTCAGATAGAGTGGTTCGATTTCGGGTGTCACATACATGGTAAGATTTCTCACACCCGTTCAGGTTCCGGATTGGTCTTGTCTGAGGAGCAACGCTACGTACTATTAGCAATAAAGGTCAAGACCCCATTACAAATAACCTAATGGTCAAAGAATCTACAAACTGGCACTGCTTCACTTACCTGTTGATGTAGCGAGACTGTCATCTGATAGAGATTAAAAGATAATTTGATCTCGTTCTGCTACCAGTAAAATAACTTTTCACTGTGCTTCACATAAACAGAAGAGGGGCACTATTCCGAGGTTCCTAATGCAAATCACTGGGCGTTTTTACACATCACTGTTGTAGAGCAGCGAAAAGCAGGATTTGAAAAAAGGAGCAACACGATAAAAAAATCTGGGGCAAAAGCCAGAAGGGCTTGCAATCCAGTGGAGGGGTGTTTGCACAAAGCATTATTAAACGCTATGCTAACTTAACCAAGCAAACCTACAAGGACCTGTTTGGAAATAATTGGCCCTGTACATAAATAATTATATTTAACAAGTTATTTTAAGAACTTTTTATAGTGGTACAGATAATGCACAATACTTTGGGTTGGAATTCTGGAACATACATCACCTCAGGGATGGAAATAAGACTCCTATTACATAGCAGTTTTCCCCATTCCAGGTTTTACTACAAACTTGACTAGCCCCAGTGTATAGGTAACAAGCGAAGGTGTGTCTTATATAACCAGGAACAGATCAAACTGCTATGCAATGATAATCTTATTTCCATCCCTGGGGTAATGTGTTATATTAGGATACCAACTCAAAGCCCCATTCATTAGCTATACCACTACGCTGTAACAAATTTAATTATTTGTGCAATGGGAGTCTTTTCCTACCCCTGCATCTTTTCGTGTGACATGTGTAGGGCAGATGGGGGCCCAGGGCTGCTATGTTTTGGGGGGCCCCTCTTTGCATATTTAATTCCTTCCCCTTATTGTTTTACCACCACCCATGCCCAATGCCAAACACTCTATTGTTAATTAACCTAGGTTATTTCAGTTCCAGTTTTTAAATGTCATATACCAATTGTAAAGCTGAACCAAAGTTGAAACAAACAAAAGGTCAAGTCATATGATCAGGCAGTTTCTGCTCTAACTCTACAGCCCGATCCATACAATCACATGCTACTTATTTATTTTACATATTGTATTCCAAATAATATTTTGGGGTCCCCTCAAAATTAGAAACCCTGGGATGCAGCCCCTAAAGCCCCTGCATTAACCTGGACCTGGACAGGTGCTCTCTGAGTAAAAAGACAACTGTTGCATGGCAAGGGAGACTGCAACCTCCCTTGAAAGGCTCCTCCAGTCTTACCTGAGGGTCTGTTTGTCGTCCTCTCCTCAGGCTGGGCGATGGGCAGCCTGGCTGCAGGTATGCTGTTGACAGTCACTAGGTAAAAGCAGAGGGTGAACCACAAAGCAATCATTCCTCTGGAGATGGTGGAGTGAAGTTGACTGCTACAGCCCCATCCAGCTTCAAACATCCTCCGGCCGCATGCTTCTCGCGGGTGGGAGGAACACTTTCACCCCTCGCTCTTCTCACACGCTTTCCTGTAAGAGACCAGGCAGGAAGGGAGATAGTGGTCAGCTCTAAATCAGAATCAGAGCAGCCCAGACACTGCACATGAAAGTTATACTAAGGCTGAACTCTGTAGCAATAAAACTACCTCATGCCACATTTCAAACAGTTTATAACCAGTTCTTCTACTGTTGTTTTAAAATTAGCTTTTTTTAATGGAGACAGCGATTTTACCTTTTGCCAAATAATTTTTCTTTTTTAGCATTTAAAACGGAGGATGAACGCAAGGCTACTTCTTATAGCTCTGCAAGCAGGCATTGTTTATATTGAACAATTCTTTGCAAAGGCTTCTGTCTTGTGGAAGGTATAATTGTTGATAGATTAGGCCTTGCCTCATGAATTCAAGAGCCCAACCCAAAGCACATCACTGCTATTCTTCAGGCTGAAGAAGCTAAAGTGAAAAAACTTGTATTTGAGGCAAATGCATTCAGTAAAATGTATTTCTAGGATGACCTAATAAGGATAACATTTTGCGACTATAATTTTCCAAAACTTCAGCTCTTATTTACAGACTTACCCATCTGCATTAAAGCAATCACAGATCCTAACCAGGTTTATCAAACTAGACAGAGCACTTAGTGTAACAAACGTCTCTGTCTCTCCTGGTTGTTTTCACAGCGGGTCCTGGATGTTACACATTTGCTTATCATACATGCCAACAGTCCCTACATGGTCGGGACAGTACCGATTTCCTAGTAAATGTCCCACGTCCTGATGCATAGGAAGAAAGTCACGATATTTGCACATAGAAAGAAATTCATTTATTCTGCACAGTAGAGTTAGTGAAAACCACACGGTGTGCTCTTTGTGCAGCTGACACATCTGCTGATCACTAACTTACTGGTATATAAAGGTAAGAATGCTTCATTGTGTCTGTGTTTACTGTCATGATGGTCATGTGGAGTTGAGTTGAGGGGATATGTCTATTATTATATAATAGAGTGTTTTTTGCGTATGACCCCTGTGTATGATGCGTATAATAATATAGCACCTTTCATAGTGGACCACCATCACAAAGTGCTTTACAAGATACAAGACTAGAATGTGTGAACTATGCATCAGCTGCAGAGTCACTTACAACAACATCTCACCTGAAAGACGGAGCACAAGGAGGTTAAGTGACTTGCTCAGGGTCACACAATGAGTCAGTGGCTGAGCTGGGATTTGAACTGGGGACTTCCTGGTTACAAGCCTGTTTCTTTAACCACTGGACCATAACAACCCCCCCCAGGGGATGAGTGTCCCGCCGAACAGTTTCCAAATGCTTTATCAATTGCATCACTCCATGACGAGTCAAGTAGTGTTTTTTTTTCGCCTTTTTTTCGGCAGACGACTGCACCCAAGGGGAGTCTATGCTTGGGACACCTTATCTTCACAGAACACTTTAATCTGCAACACACATTCATGCTACATTATAACACAATCTGGATTTTCAAGGAATAACAGGATACATTTCTCCTGCTCCAAAACTTCTGGACTGATGGATTGGCCTGCTTCAGTTTTATAACAAATCAACAGTTAAATGTTTCATCTGTTTTTGTTTGTTTTCTTAAACAAAACCAAGAATGATCCAAACCTTGTTGCTTTCATTTTAGGCAAATAAACTACTGCTGGTCAAATATAAATTCTGGACTAAATATTCTATTTTCACAATATATGGTCTGTTTTAACAAAGGAGGTAAAAGTTACAAAAAATGTATTACTAAAAGAAATGACAGTGAAAAAGTGCTGTGCTTTTGAAAACAAAGCAAGGGGACCATTACCCCCAAAAATAAGACACAGTAAAGGCTTGTCCAGAGATCAATAGAGATTAATTAATCACTAATATAATTCACAAGTTTGCTTTTTGATTACATTTTCTGGAAAACTAAGAGCAGGATCCAGAAAAAAAAATATAAAGCCTCACTGTAAAAATTAATATTGCTGCTGTTGTTAGATTTTTGGTGCAGTGGTTATAGAAAAGGGACTTGTTACCAGGAGGTTCCAGGTTAAATCCCAGCTCAGCCACTGACTCGCTGTGTTACCCTGAGCAAGTCACTTAACCTCCTTGTGCTCCGTCCTTTGGATGAGACATAAAACAAAGGTCCTATTGTAAATGGCTCTGCAGCAGAAATTGTTGATGATACAGTGACTCACCCTCAAGCAGGGATGGCGATTTTTATATTACAAAATAATAATAATAATAATAAATAATAATAATAATAATAATAATAATAATAATAATAATAATAATAAAATCTGATTTATTTGATTTAGATCAATTTTTTAAAATGTATTTTTATTTTGTAGTACCGTAGTTGTAGCTCTACAGTACCTCCAAACTGTAAATTTAAGGATGTTGGAAATGGTGGTTTGTGAATAGTTACATACCAAACTAAATTACTCAATCTTAAATGAATACGTAAAAAAAAAAAAAGAATTATTTATCATTGTGGCATCCTCTACAATGTGAACTACAAGAATTTAGCGATGGAGTATGCCACAGAAAAATCCCCCTCACCTATCCCCCCTTTCTGTGTCAGTCCAAACACACGCAGTGTTACTCAGGACTACTTTGCTTTTTATAGTGTGTTCAGTTGTTAAAGTTCCTGATTGCACCACTAAATAAATCTGATTTCAGCGGGTCTTAACACAGAGCTCAATGTCTATCTGTGACCCCACTGCACTGTCATCAGAATTCGGCGAATATGTTAATGATGGGGCAGGTGCTCCATGACGAGGCGTCGTTGCTCCATTTATGCTTCACAGAATCGGGGGCAAGGAACGTTTTGCGCTGTGATCACAATACAGCCCTAAGAGTTATAGTTTATAGACAGTAAGAGTTTAAGATGTTTGTGTTAATGAATGTTTTTAAAACATACTTTTCATGTCTTTTCCTTGTGAAACTATAAAATAGATTTAAATAAATTGTTATTTTTTATAAAATCAAGTGATTTAAATCGACTTGATTTAAATCAGCCAACCCTGCCTCCAAGTATGTGTAAGTCCCTTTGGATAAAAAAAGTGTCTGCTAAATGATTAAATAGTACTAAATAATAATAATAATAATAATTATTATAATAATAATAATAATGTTGTTTTGTAGTAGGGTATGTATTTGCTATGTCCCAAAAAACTGAGAACAAACAGCTTACGTGGGCTTTCGCTGAAATAAACGTTTTCGGTGACACACACACACACACACACACACACACACACACACACACACACACACACACACACACACAGCAAGGAGCACCATTTGTCAAGGAGCACCATTTGTCTTTCGTAGTTGTGTCCGAAAAGGACCATCTGCCTTTCCAGGATCCATGCAGTGGGGCTGGCTTTGTCCTCTAATCAGCCTCCCACCCAAAGCGCCCCCAGCAAGTGAGGTCAGGAACCCCAGGGGCGGGGGTCATTCTGACAGATTCCCTTCACAGAGGAAGGAGGATCCCTACAGATTAATGAGAATGCTGGAGAGACCTATAACACACACAGCACAAACTGTACCAGGTACCGACAAAGATGAAACTCCTTATCTCTCTCTCTCTCTCTCTCTCTCTCTCTCTCTCTCTCTCTCTCTCTCTCTCTCTCCCTCTCCCTCTCTCCCTCTACCTCTCTGGCCTCAACTCACCTTTTGACTGAGCAAGCAAAATATAAGCTAATAGTGAAAGTTAACTGTGATTTTTCCTTCAGGGGTATAAAACAAATTGTTCACCATGTCAAAGTAGAAAACTGAGCTGGGATGATTAGAAGATATAAGTGTGATAAGAAGTGATATAAGTTTTTACTGCATTTAACTGGAGTAGGATTGGTAACAAAACTTGTCAACAGCAAACTGTTACATATTATGATTATTATTATTTTTATATATAAAAAAATATTATATTCAATCTTTTGCATGTTTTGTATATTAAAAACCACATTGTTATGTTCTGAAATATACTGTATGTTTTCACTACTCATAAAACTTAAAAACCTCTGGTCATAAAATACGTACTGTGGAGAATACTTGTTTGGCCAGCTTGGTGCTGTTTGAAATATTTTTGCTGTTTCAAATGTTTTTGTGTACACAGACAAACCATCACTATGCACAGGTACTAATAAGCACAGTGCCTGTCAAAGCTGATAACCTAAATATATTTACAAACTAGCTACAAATGAATTAACTATGCACATGTTCTAACATACATGTTCAAACAGCATGTATCCCACTAGTTGTTAACGGTGGCTTTTGATTTACAGCCCAAGTGAAATGAAGAGAAGAAAATAACCAGAAATCTATAGGAGGCTTATTTTATAATGGTTGAACTGACAGAGTCAAACTGTTGCCATGTTTTTTCACAATCATGTTTGACACTGTGAACTTTGCATTGCCTTGATAAGAAGGAAACAAAATGCCTACACGAACAAACATCACACTATTTATTTTAGGAATCAATATGGGGAAATAATTAATTTAGAAATCTTGTAATCACTTTGCATTATGATTACAGTTCCATGGAAACTGATTTTTCTCATAGGCTTTACTGTTACTCCACTGTTGTCACAGCAAATGAAAACCGATTATCCTGCATACAGAGCTGCAGTATATGTATTAAGCAAATGTTTTTCTAGCTGACTCATTACATTATACCTCAAATAATGACATTTAATGAAAACTGTTTCCGCTAAAGGTTTTTTTCTTTCAAACACAGCAAATTGGCCAGTGTTGAAATCCCAGCGTTAACCGTTAGTGTTTTATTTTCACACCTAACACCACGCAGTGTTCTTTCATACCTAAGCCAAGGTACGTTTCACAGTGTAAAATAAAGTACATTCATCCAACATTTGGGATTTTAGTCGCAGGTTTCTGTAATGGTGCCGCTTCTGTCCTTGCTGGAGAAGTTCAAGGTAGGATAATATATATTGTAACGGGCACGTCTGGACTGACTCGCCGTTGCCACCTGTTGGCTAACTGTGTGCCGTGCTCGGAGCCGGCCTCCACAAATATGTTAATTAGAAGCAGAGGACGCTAGGAGTGGGAAATAGGGTAAGGGAAATACTGTTGTTATAAATTTGTGATTATTGTAAGCATCCGTATTAGTTATTATGCCATACCCTGTAACTGTTTAAACCCTCCTGTGTTGTTTTATGTACTAAGTGAATGTCACCTTGAGAGGCAGGGTGGTGTTCTGGGGTGGGGAAAGGGCTGTTTGTGTTGTGCTTGTGTGTTTTGATGGTGCTGATTTGATTTTTGGCTGGTTAAATAAACTGTGCTGTATCTGTGAGCCTTGGTATGTGTTTCCCAATCATTTATGTGCTTCCTACAACATTTTCATTTACTTTTGATGTAAAGAAACATTTGATAAATTATGAAGACATTAGTTTACACTTCTTAAGTGTAGATAGTTTATGTACAGAGAGTACAATTGTGTACTCATGAGTTAAACTGACACTACAGCAGTGTTAATATCACTCTCCCACTGTTATTTCCGAACACGTAGGTAGTTACTCTTACAATAAAGGGGTGCTCGTTATACACTTGAAAGAGATGTAAATTTAACTTCCATAGTTTAATGTTTTACACAATGAAAGTTTTTTTTTTTTTTTTAATTTTCAAGTGTCACTTTTACATTGTGGAGTCTGGGAGCATATGTACACGGAAACATGTTAAAATATGACTCCTACATTGATTTAACACTGGCCAATTTACTATGAATATCTTCAATATTATATCACACATGGTTATAAAAATATATTTTTAAAATCTACAACGCCACAAAGGATGGGTTAATAGACTCGATTCTAGGATCAATATTTCGGACTAAATAAATGTGTGTGTTAAGAACAATGCATTTTGTAGGACGCAGGGAGTGGATCTAACTCTCAACTTTGATCAAGAAGAGAAATAATTGAATTAGCAGAGGATGTCACTACTTAAATCTGGGATATTGCTAATCAATCTTAAGTGATCAATGAAACACATCTGCACATTCCAAGTAACAATCATACACACACAAATGAAACATTCCAATTCAGCTAGATTTAAGATGATATGATACACCTTTATACTATAGCAAATACTATTTGATAACCTTGTTATATTTTGAGGATTTATGATTTCCTTTTCAGATCTGGGGGTTGGTCATGGAGTAAGCGCTTGAAATAGCAATTCTGAATTAAAGTCGTGAAAAGCATGGATTAAACATGGATTAATGACTGAAATTAGATGTGTGATTACTGCCTCAATTAGTTTTGGTCTGTACTGGTCATTTCATCCTATGATGGATTTTCTTATGCGAATAATACTTTCATACACCAAAGACTGCTTCATGGCTTAGTAAAAAGTTTACCCCAAAACAAAGATTTCTTTGTGTGCCAAGAATACTGTGAAATATAAACACCTGGTTTTAACAAGTGCTTTGAATCACAATAATGTCTTAACAAGATGAGATTGTAACCACCATTGCATTACTATGGGCAAATAGCAACAAATAAAAAAAGCAAAATTCAGAATGATAACTTTTTAACAAAACAATATATCTGTGTTATGGGTTAAGGGTTATGTCAATGACAAACCGAGTACTAAACGAGTGCATACATTAACACTTTCACTGTTGCCTATAATTTTCACTGTGCTTGCGACACAAAGCAACTAGTTTCCAATAAGTACTGTTTCTGAAGCCAAGTTTACTTCATTTTTAGATTGTAATACTCCTCTAGCTACATTGTGAAATAATTTGCTTTTGTTTAGTTTTTTTTTAAGCTGGGACCATGCCTTCATTATTGCATTAGCCTACTCTCAAGGTAATTACTCTTGTTAGTTTCCCCTAAACACCCTTCTGTCTCCTGGTGTTACTAGCTTTCTTGAAAGCAACTGGTTTCTGATGATGCCTCTAGAAACACCACTGTGTATTAAAATACACTTGTCAGTGCTGTTTCAACGAGGTGATACTATACTGCACTAGAAGAATAAATCCTTATGAAAACTTAACTACAGTAGCCAAATTATCGCCTTGTCATAATACCGTATACTGCTGTACTACATTAGAAGTGTAGGCTATGTTAAATGCTATTGAATAAACAATGCTGTCAATTATTTTCTGTCTGGCAAATCTAAATCATGAAAAATATCACAACTTCTTTGAGATTTAAAATATGTGCCTATTATTTATATCTTTCTAAAAGCTTTGTACTATAACAATACATCACACTTTCATTCTGCCTTCAACACTGCTTCACAAAGTTCCTTTGAAATCTTCCGTTACAGTCCTGCACGAATCTGTATTTTTAATTCACTTCCTTCTTCCCACGGCAACGATTTTTCAATTTTTAGTGATTGATAAAACATTCTTAAGATACCTGTGGGAAAGTCTTTTTAGCATATGTCTACACAATGTTATAAAACCCACTTTGAAAAACGTTTCGTGTGAGTGCGCCTCCTAATGTAATGCGTACTGAAGCACACAAGCTGGAAGCCGTGTATAGTCCTAATCACCCAGCTCTCACACAGCATATACTGTACGCACTGCAGCCACGATCCTCCTTACATACATGTAAAGATTAGATAGACGCAAGAAAACAATATGAGTGAGCAGCTGTTTTTTTCCTTCTGACTATAAAACAGATATGTGCAAAAACAAATTAATTTCCACAGCTTTTATTACCATAATTTATTTACATTGATTTGCTCATTAGGCGACATCAGTGAATTCCTAAAATCGAAATGTTTGTGAATTACATTCACCCCACTGCTGAAGAATGTCTGACTACTGATTTAAAAAGATCTGAAATACATCCAAAGCATGCACTTAAAAAAAACCCTAAACAAACAAAAAAAACCCATATATAGCAGACAGTGCTGTCCATGTTCAGAACAGACCGGCTCACAACCAATTCTTCTCCATCGTAGTGCTTCTCACAGGCACGCGATTATAAAATCAACTTTAGTTGCGTGTTGTTTACACGGGATAGTACACCGAATTTCACACGAAGTCTACAACATCATATGACAGTAACATCGACAATTGTACACGGCACACGCTGAACTAATTACACTGGAGAACCGAAGTCCAAGGAAGGAATATCCAAACAGAAAGACAAATGTTAACTGATAGACTATGCTTTGACTGATGCCCTCTTTGCTAGCATTGGCGCCACACGTGTGGTTAAAGTAAAAATCATTACGAACCACAAAGATGTGGTGGGTGACATCTTCATGCCATTTGGCCATTACGACGTTTTAACTTAAAAGTATTAAGAAAGTGTTGATCTACGTGTCTGGCCCGCTTATTGCAACGCACGTTATTTAGTTGAACATTTTACTCACAGCAGATGACATATATGCTCGAGCCATTTTAGTAATAAAACGACCAATGAACAATTAGCCATCATATAGGGATAAAGAGGTAATTTCCAGAGATGCAAATTGACCTTTATAAATGACATGTAAAATGGGAAAGGTTGAATAAGCATACTGACCTGCAGTTGACCAGAATAATCTCGGCTAGATCCACTTTAGTTTAAGCACAATACTGTATACAGTTTCTGACAGAATTCCTCCCAAGGTGCTTTCAAAAGACGTTGAAATCGTCTCTGTGCCAATTTTGTAATTGTTGTAAAATCCTTTCCTTCTAAAAATAAATACAAATAAACCAATTATAAAAAGACAATTTTAAGAAATATATCCAATAAGCGCTTCTTCTTCTTCTTCTTCTTCTTCTTCTTCTTCTTCTTCTTCTTCTTCTTCAGTTTTTGTTCCGAGCTTCCAAAAACTCAGAGGCTACGCAAACAAACCCTACAACTTAATTAACTGATGTCTACGTGTACCCGTTTCTTTTATTTGTATAAAACAATTCCTGCTGCAGCTGTACCGAGGTCCCTCTTTTTGATTCAGAGATGTGGCTGTATAAAGTCCAGTGCTGAAGCCTCCTGCCTGTGCCGCGGCTCTCTCTCTGTCTCTCTCTGAATGCCCGCTTGCCTTGCTATAGCTCCTTGGAAAGTGTGAGAGTGCACTGCTATTGATTGGTGTGTGAAATACTGGCTTGAAGACCTGAACTGGCAACGCTGTACTTCAGGCAGCAGAATCTTTTTTTTTTTTTTATAATAACGATCAGATTTCAGGCTCCAGACCCGCTCAGCACAGAGTGCCCTAGTTGTCCCAGCCCCCTTGTGAGTTAAGGGAGCAAGCGAGAGAACATTTGGGAGAAGAATGGGCGGGGACTACCTAGCGCCTCCCTCCCTCGCTACGACTTCGAATAATTAAATCACTCTTTAAATAAATGTTTAGATTTAAAAGCTTTAACTCATTCCTTCCTGATATAGGAGAAAGTTGTAAACGGTCTATTTTATATGATTATCTAAATTAAGCGGCACAAAAAATAATTTTTGTATAGGCTACATATCGGATAGTGTGTGTGTGTGACATATAATATATATCATATATATATATTATATATATATATATATATATATATATATATATATGTGTGTGTAAGTATCTCCGCTGACTAACAGTCAATGTTGAGTCATATAATGATGATAATATTATTAATAATAATAATTAAATAAACCATTTGCAGAAATATGTCAGCTAAATGTCCATATATTACAGGGAAATACAGGGTACAGTGCAAAATCAATATTTAAATACAGTAAGCGCAAATACTATTAAAGTACAATATAAGATCAGAAGTAACACGTTAGGATTAAAACAATTTGTATATCCATGTATCCCACTTACTCAGGCAGTTCGGAGCACATTTATTTTATCACACTTAATCGTGGCATTTGTTATGAAAAGAGACTCGTCATCGATTCTCCTTTTTATACATTCTTGTAAGATTTGCACATTTCACAACTTAAAATCGACCTGTCGTTTGTATAATTCAAACCCTTATTTATATTATACTTGCATTCTGCTTATATTAGCAAGATTTGAACAAACCTAAAGCTGATTATATTACAATAAAGAAATGATTTACCCTGGCATGCTGCTCATTAATCTCCGCTGTAAAGACCTGGATTTACCTCAGCCCCATATAAACTGTAGGCTAAACTAAATAGAGAAAAATCCACTTTATATAATATAGGCCTACATGCCTTCTACTGTGCATATCAAACACGCTTTAAAGGGGGCTAATCAAGGGCATGAGATGAGAAGCATAAATAACCCATGGTTAACGCAACGCTATAGGCAACCTTAAATGTAATCATTATAGCATTGACAGAAATAATAACTATTATCCCTTTTTTTTCTTGAGTTTAGTATTCTATATATATACCTTCCGTCTTTGAGAGTTAATTTTTAATTATTTTTAATAGAACTAATGACACGTGTAATAATCGGGAATGTGAATTAATCCACAGTGGGTCAGAGTGTGAACACAAAGCAATGAGTTTGCTGATTAACATATTTTGGAAGCGAGAGCCCTCCTTTTCTCAGGCACAGGACAGATGGCTCACGTCACTCTGCAAACACACAAACCTCTGTCCTGATGAAATTCGCTCTGTGCAGCACCAAAGGGAATACACAGCACTTCAGCGGGGTCCCTTTCAAACAAACCGTTCCCTACTCTGCTCTTAGCAAGTAACAGACATGGCCACAATGGTGATGCACAATACACAGAATAACGCCAAACACGCAGTTATTAATTTCTATTTTAGCAAGTGGTATGTTTGTTTTTTCATTATTATTTGATTATTTGATTACACGATTTTATTGTGTCGTTTTGGCTGAAGGCACTTCTCTTTATGTAAAATGTGCGGACGGAAAATTACTTATATGCGAGTTAGATTTTCAGTGGAGTTCTTATCAACAATTACTGTCGGCAGAACATTAACGGGATTGCACGGCCATGAAATGTGAGCTCCAAAACCCTTTAAAGAACAGATTATGTTGTTAATCAGCTTTCCATAAATACATTCCCATGCACCTTCCGTTGTTTAGGTTAATGTGAAATCATTGAATTGGATGCTTTCCCCCCACAGACTAATATTAAAATATGGGTATGTAGCCTACAAAATTACAGCTCATATATATATATAACAAGAAATTAATACGTGTAAAACAATTAGTAGCCGAGTTAAAAAAGCACGTAGTATACATAGTTAAATAGCAATGTGTAACCTCCTGAGCACTGATTGGCTGTTCTCCAGTGTAATTATAATGAGAGCACGCCCTGGTAATAAATACAAGGCAATGTGTCCATGCAAGCTGCACTGTGTAATTATTTTGACCATGCTTTTTGTTCACTGGGCTGTAGGGGGTGCGCAAGTGTCTGTGTGGATTGGTGAGTGTGTGAGTGTGTGGGGGCTTAAATAGATTTATAATATTATCTGAGATGATCATACCACAGTAGCAGTAACATTGCATGGGTACATTACATCAGCTCTCCCATACACGCTTATTTGCTCAGATGCAAAAGGGATAACCAAGCGGTATAAGAGCATAACGTGGGAAAATATATAAGAATAACACATTCTAGTTGTACTTGGGTATATAAACTAAAAACTAGGGGCACCGAGTTTAATTGACAGGGTGTTCAAAATGACTACAGTTACTAGCTCTGTTTTTCTGAGCAACATCAGCTAGCATTCACATTTAGTTAAATCGATCTGCTTGCTATTTATACATTTTAAATAGGCTTCCCCATACCATTTAAGGTTAACAATTTAAACTTTTACAACGGGGGCATTTTTCAGGGGCCCGATGCAGACAATGGCATCTGCAGTGGCACTGGGGTGAATGCTCTTGGAGAGAGGCTTGGGAAGCAAACTCCTAAATGCCAAACCATGTCAGGTTTACAGCCCGCCAGACAATGGACAGAATCGAAGTACTGATGAGACTAATTTAGCATGCTTGGGACCCCGCTGACCCCCAAGACGCTTCAACGAACTTTAGCTCAATCTCGACCCCCTTTGTTTTATAACACCAGTTCCATTCGAAGGAAACAATCTATCTACCATACACCTTTGTGGCACAAAGACCATGCTATGAAAAATAAATCTAACCGTGTCACCATATCTCATTAAGACATTGCATTGGGAAAAATGATGACATCACCGCCAAGCCCCTTGTAAATACGCGAGTATTTTCCTTCACAATCAACTCCCCAGTAATGTTGTTGAAGCTGACACCCTGGGATCCTTCAAGAAGCTGCTTGATGAGATTCTGGGATCGATAAGTTACTAAGAACCAAACGAGCAAGATGGGCCGAATGGCCTCCTCTCGTTTGTAAACTTTCTTATGTTCTTATTTACAGTACTTTTTTTTCTGACTGACTCGCACGTGATAGTCAAGAACCCACACTCCGTCATATTGAGAACTGAAAACAACAAATCAAAAAAAGTACTGCCAGTCAGGAAATGCAGTGTACATGCGGTGGATACATTAGTATAGATTGATGACATTATACTTTATTGATAAGCCCAAACACATTTTTTTTTTATTTGACAGTATTTGGTTACCTCACAATGACGTTTTTGTTTGTAACTGTAAACCGTGTTGTCCACGTTCAAATCGGCATCCTTTTCCAGTGTGAAAATACTTGTTTGATAGTTATGTTGCAGTTTGTCTCAACAGGCTAAACCCAATTCATTCTAAAAATACGAAAATAATCTTTTTCAAACATTAATGTGAACGAAAACGAAACTTACAGCGCTTATCATTAAATCATTACGTTTTTTAAAAGTATTTTTAAGCTTGAGTTTAAAACGAAAAAAAAAAAGAATTATGAACGCAGTGAAACAAATATAGACACGCTTTAATAATGAATGGGATAAGGGGAGGGCACTTTTACAAAGTGTGTAAACAATCTCAGAATGGATGTTTCTTTTAAATAACACGAAGGTAGGCAATAGAAATGTTGCATATGCTCAGAATAAGGAGACTTGAGGGCTTTATGGCCTAATGATTGCTTGTTTGTATAAACCTCCTATCATGTCCTCATTTAGCTTACGAGCCAATTAGTGGTGTAAAAGTGGTAGGATCGTGTCACTAATTTAGTAAAATAAGCTGTAAAAGCGCGTCAATGAGTGTCATTTCTCTAGGCTGTTTTGACAGGGCAACTTAATGGCATCGTAAACTACGGAGACTTAATTTAGGTAATTATTTGCAATAAAAACCGCCCACGCTTTACGTATGCGCATTTAAACGTTTTGTGTTATACAACTGCCAGAAAATTGTACTTTGGGTAGTAAGAAAATAATACGTTTATTTAACAAAAACGGCGTATAAATATGAATATAAAAAGGCTTTTAGACACACGACTTGGGATACTCATTACAAATAATAATAATAATAATAATAATAATAATAATAATAATAATAATAATAATACGGTACCAATTTAATAAAGCCACGGGAATCTAATCTTTCTGAAGGTGACACGTGTGTTTATATATTTAACAGAATACAACTTAGTAATGGTTGTAGCCTACCTGTAAACCACACTTAGAGAAAACGACCCAGTTTAACCTGTTGGATGCATTTCCTTACCTGCTGTCTCTCAAATCGTTACCTCCTCAAAGGTCGCGAAGTCAACCCCCCGCCTTGCAGAGTTCAGGTCCAGTTACTTTCTCTGTTAAGTTTATTTTGAAAGTGCCTGTCTTGCTTCTTCACTCGAAGATTGAAGGGGCTACCTGTAAGCATGCGAACTGCGCTATCTCACCGTCCCCCAGCGCCTTTCTCTTCAAACAGAATTGCTACCAAGGCATGTCCTACAGATGACTTTTCCTACAAATCAAACAGTATTACATTTTTATTAGAATATACATACATATACAGCTTAATACAATATTTTGTTGTCAGTATGGCAATATAAAAAAGCTACAAATACCACCTAGCAGCAGAAATACACCTCCTATTTAGTGGTGTCACTGAGGACAAAGCTTATAGGCTTTTGTAGTCATGTGTCTTGATAATTAAACTTGATTTGAACCTATGTCTGTATCGTGGAAAGAATGAAACATTGGTTACTCTCTGCTGGCTAAGTGATATTAATGAATGCTCTTTATTTCAAAATGACAAAAATATTCTAACAGCCACTTTAAAAAAAACTAAAAACAAAACCCCGAAATGTTTAGTTAATTATGGTTAGTTAATGAATCAGTGCATCTATTATTAAAAACATTCTAATGTTAATTTTGCTACTTCATAATACATATCTATATTAAGCTTCAAAACCAGATGTAAATAACTAATTAAAAGTGATCAACTTCGAGGTTTAGTGTAATCGCAACAGTCACTTTTAGAGGAGAAAAGAAAAGTCTTTAGCAGACACTGAAACCAGAAAAGGTCATATATGGCACAGATCAGATAAACCAGTAACGAGAATGTGGCATTATGATGTTGAACAGATAGACAAAAGTAGAACCTCCCCACCCCCACTGCTTTTAATGTTGTTGGGCAGCTGCTCACATGACTGACCTTTAGCCCCTTGTAAATCAACATGCTGATTCTGCAAAGAAGCCCACTTCTAATGGCCAGTGATGTAAAGCAACTGTAAATAAACTTTTTTCCAGAATCAGTTTGCTGGAAAATAAAAAGTACAGTGAGAAAAGGAATAACACATTTTCTTATAATGGTCCTAAATAGAGATGGGTGATCTTTACATTGTTTATTAATAGTGACCTTAATTGAGAGTTGGTTGCATAAGGAAGGAGGGTGGGGGTAACTTTATCTGTTTATGAGAATCTGGATATTTACAGCACATTAACATAATATATAATGGGTTTGGTATGGCAACATTTAAACATGTCCCCTTTAATTTACTAGATGAAGTATAAACAGTACCGGACAATGATGGGCTATTATTAAATAGCATCATCAAAGTGCCATGTTGTTACCAACCTTTGATGTTGTGTTGTGGCATGATATCAGAAGATATAATTGGTTAATTTCTCCAAGTACCGAAAGCTCAGTACCAAAGCTTTAAGCAGACAGCTGGTCTTATCAGTGCTTTGTTGGCTACTGAGTTACAAGTAAAAAAAAAAAAAACACAGCACACATTGTAACTGCGTATTGATTTACAAGGGGCTAAAAACATTACTATACAGTATTACCATTTTTATTTTTACTATCAGGACAGAGTTCTGGAATGCACTGATTTCAGACATCAATGGATCTTTTTCTTGTGAGATATGATACAGATTTCCCTGCACTGCAAGCAGGTAAACTTATGCCAGTTGACCCCTGGCACAATGGATAAACCCAGATATTGTCCAAACGGGCATTGTGTTACTAAGATTACCCCAATAGCCCGACGATAAATGTTTAAGAAACAGGCAAACGACTTTCGGAAGCTGCGCCAAGTGGCACAAGGTTTGAAATTCTTTGCAGTTCAGGAAGCTTACGACAGCCTGGGAGCGCATTACTGTGATCCCACTACTTTGACTTCTCTTAAGACAACCTCTTCAGCTGATATAATTGAGCACATTAGTATTAGTCATGTTAGGGAGTTCAGAAGCAGAATCTTCTGAGTGTTCCAGTATAGCCAGATTGCAGACATGGAAATCCCAGGATAAAGCAGAATTCATAACCATAGCCAGCTAAGGCCTACAGTACTCTATACCTCAAACGATGCGGTTCACTTGTGTGCATGTGTTTCTTTTGATGTCGTTGATAAAGTACACTAGGACTGCACACTTTGTTTTCTGCTGTAAACAGCTGTACGTGGCTGGGGAGCTTATTGTTGTTGTAAGATTATTACTATTATTTTTCTTTCCGTCAACAAAACCTTGAAAATTGCATAAAATGAAAACCGTTGCACGAGAACTCTTGAAATTTCACAATGTTGTAGACGCCAATGGGAACTTATGTCCACAGCTGAATGAACGCAGTTGGTTACATGCAGTACTTAATTTGTGCTGGGGTTTTCTGGGGCACAGCCCGGGACCTCTGGGCGTCATATTCCCGGTACCTCTAGTTAAAAATCTCATAAAATGCTTTCTTTTTAAATTCTCAACACAGTTGCATCAAGTCTGCAAATGCTTGTGTGCGCTAAAGAGAGACAGTCCACTGCCACGTCTGGGCCTGTGTTAAATTATTTTACTATTTCAGCTTGAGTGCCTTTAAGTAAAATGCCATTGGCTGCAACTCTATACACAAATAAGCTTACTTGATTTGAAAAACGTCATGAATGATATACTGCTTGGTTTGACTAAATGAGTAGTACCCAACAAAATATGAAAGCTGAACATTAATTTCAACAAAGAACAACAACATCTTTTTAATGAAAAAAAATTATTGGAGCCTACTTTAATAGGAACATAGCCTGCTATATAATACTAAACCAAAACAATAAAAAATAATAACAGTGGTTCTCGCTTGCCTTTTTCAATGAATATAATGTAATTCATAGAGAATAAAAACATACTAAGATAACAAATACATAGACTAAATTTAATCGTTTTTCTAATCTACCAGCGGTTTCTGCTGCATACACATTGCTGATAATAGCGGAGGGTGCGTGTTTTTTTTTTTTTTTTAAATCAATGTCGTCCTTCTGTAGTCCTCAGAATTTAATGAGTTTTTTAAAACCATTTATTATTTATCATTTGTCCTGCAGTTGCCTTTAATTATTTTTTCTAAACGTACTACTACTATTTTGTATATGATGTAGAATGCGTGAATGTAGACATCTACAGTAGCCTACGTTCAGTACTCTTTCAAATAAACGTGTTATGATTTTGAATGTGCGGTTCTTAAGGATGGTATTATTGTCACTGCTTGCGACCCGGCACCTCTTTCTTTACAAATTAAGCACTCATTACATGGTTTGGCAGCCATATTGGCTTTTACGACACATTTTGGACAATTTACAAACATCTTCTTGTCGGAAACCACTTATTGCAGAGTTCTGAAACTTGGTATACGTGGCCAGGGACTGTCCAAGATGCACTGTGCTCACAATGAAGATTATTAGTTCAGTGAAGCAAAAAAAAAAAAAAAAAAACATGACTGCCATAGGCCAGTCAAATTTCAGAATTGCTCTAGTTGCATATATTGTGCTTAAAATGAACATTGAACAAAAACTCTTGAAAAGGCACAGGGTAGTGTCTACAACTGAGTGAATGACAACCAATGGGATAGTAACCAATCAAAATGCTTACATTTCATAATAACTCCTTGGAAGCGGTAAAGTTGCTTGCAACCTCTAATTATTATTATTATTATTATTATTATTATTATTATTATTATTATTATTATTATTATTATTATTATAAGGAGTACATTCCAAACTGTTGTTTGAACAGTTGAAATAATTGCAATGTTTCAGCGAGGTGAATTTAATCTATACTCATATATTAAAGCCATGCAGCCATTTCATGGAAACTTAACATTTACACTGGATAAGCAGGAGATTATCTACAAAAATCTTGGGGCTTGCCATTAATCTGATATTGAAGACTTAACAAAGGTACAATTTTCATGTTTTAGAACACACTTGTCGCAATCATCCTGCAAAATAAATAAGGGGCTTCTATTGAGTAAAGGAATTAGCATAGGGATAACTGTGGGGTGGTTGTGTCTTTTAGTCAGTCTGCAGTACATGCTGGAGAAAGCTGAAGTCTTTTAGTCTAGGTACAGTGGTTTACAAAGATGTTATCTGTAAGAGTACATGTTTATACTAGCAGCCTTTTCAGCTCAAGTGGATTCACTTATCATGTACTGATATCCATCAAAAACATGTACTGATATGTTTCTTAATATTTCAGGGACACCCAAGAATACCACAAAAGCAGTAAATTCACCTGGGCATTACAAAAAATGTGTAAAAAAAGAAACAACTAACCGGGGGGGGGGGGGGGGGGGGGTCTATAAACTTTCTTCAAGTATCAGCATGTACAATGGGTAAAAGTAATTCATTAACTTGGACTGAAGAAAAAAGTACCCCCCCCCCCCCCCCCCCCCCCCCCCCCCCCCCCCTGCCCAATCAGGTTTGGTAGAAGCTGCTTTGGCTCTGTTTATGTTAGCCTCCTGCCGTTTCAGAGACAATTTGGAAAAGAATGAAAGCAACCTGATTAAAATAGGTCAGCTGTATTTACAATAACAGTTTTAAGTCAGTGCAACCAATTAAACACAGCGAGGAAAAGAAAAAGAAAAAACCTTAATCTTGATGAGTATAAAAAAATAAAGCATTAATCTATTTCAAAGTTCATGTCCCCAGATCAGAATATCTTTGGTGAAACAAAAACAAAGAAAACCCCAAACAGACCCCACTGATGTCATGAAGGATGGTCGTGTGGTGTAACAATGCAATTTACAACTTTGGTCCAAGCCAGATAATGACAGGATTAATGATCTTTAACTAGACCCTCTCTTGGGCATCCCTTGTCAAGACTCTACAGCTGTGGCCAAAAGTTTTGCATCACCTAGTATTTTACTATTGAAATCATTAAAAAAAACCAAAAAAAACCCCAATAGGAACATAATTTTGATCTTTTATTTACATCATGTAATCCAGTGGTCCTCAAAATGGTGGCAAATTCGTGCCCGCGAAGCCAGGCCATTGTGCCCGCGGCAGCTGTTCTTAAATTATGGGTTGTAGCGTGGGAAAATAAATAAAGCTTATGCTGTGCTTGTTGTACGTACTCAACATTTTTTTTTTTTTTCCTGAAGAAACTCTGCGATACGATCAACCAACAGAATATCTGCATTTTCTCTGCGGTAGCCCAATCATAAGTTAGCTAGGTGGGTCATAAGCTGTGTCTGTTTTAGTTGCAGGTACTGACAGTAAGTTTAACCAATAGGAGAGTCAAATATCTGCCAAGTTTTACGCAGCTGTCCAATCATAAGCAAGCAGAGGTGGGGTGTTAATATGCCAGGAAATCACTAAATTTCACTGACAGTTATTGAGGAAAATAATACATTTCAGTATTTAGAATTACATTTTCTCTATATATATATTTTTAATTTCACCAGACAAGGGAAACACCATAGTAGATTTAGTTACAAATCCACTTTCTCTGAATAATCGTACTGGAGATCAGTGATCTTTAAAACAGTGTTGATATATATGCCACATTGAAACAAAGCGAGACACTATCTATCCTCTTTTATTTTAGTTTATTCATGGTTATTTGTGTAAACATGCTATTTAAAAATATTTGCATTGCGTACATTATATAAATTATTTAAAAGAATAAGCACAGCACGCACAATTACTGCCTGAGACTTGGCCTTATCAGAGTGAGACAAGAATAACTCCCACTATATATATATATATATATATATATATATATATATATATATTATATATATATATATATATATATATAATGTTATACTCTCTGTGATTTGAATTTATATATTTATGTGGGAAGGCAGTGTTTAAGATAATAATCTATGCAATAGTCAGCATGCCCACAAACAGCCAAGTACAATCAATTTATGCCCGTACCGAAATTGAGGACTTTGAGGACCACTGATCTAATCAAGAAAACTACAAAATAATATAGCAAATGTCTACTGAAAGCCATATTAGTAGTACAATATTTTATTTTTTGTCAGTTTTTCGTTAAGTATATGGAAAACTACAAAGCAGTATGTAACATTATTTAGCAGGTTTCATTCGACTTTATGAAGCAAAATTAGTTAATTGATGCAAAACTTTTGCCCATCGCTGTACATGGAAACAGAGTTAGAGGGTGAGGACAAAATAATGAAACTTGGCTGTCTTTCGTTCACCTTTTAAACCTCATAGTTCATTATAGACACGTTAAGCCTTTGGTTGTACAAACACAACTGGTTCAACAGTCTAATCATCAAGAAACATCTCAGGTAAACAGCGATACATGAATGCTTGCCATAGAGTTTAAAATCAGGCGTGAGAGTATGTAGTGGCTGGCTGCCTGCTTTTTATTGAATCTACACAGCCCAAAAATCTACTTTTTATCAGATAAAGGTGGTTGGTTTCTGTGTACTCTACAGTCAATATGGGCACTGTAGACTCAAGTGCTAAGCCTGTTTGGTAAAACAATCTAGTAAACAATTTTATGGGAAAAAATCACACAAAAAAACATAAGCACTACTATTTTGACAAAACAACAAGGTGATTAAGTCTCAGCTTCAGTGGTTTTGAAAGGGCCACTGAGCAACATCAGAAATAGTCAATTCCATTCCTCATTGAACCTTTACGATTTAAAGAAATGAGTTGGATACAAACTGCAAGGACACTAAACCAGGAAGTAGGGAATGTATTCAAGGGAATCAGACCTGCACTGTAGCTGGACAGTATGTGTAAGTACTGCATATTTGGCTCATAAATTTAGGATACAAGTATTAAATGCTGGTAAAGTTTGAAATAGGTCTGAGAGTGGACTCCACTTTAACAATGTCTAGTCGATGTGGAGATGAAATAAAAAATGCAAACACAGTAAAAAATGCTGCTAACATATTATCATTCTCTAGCTGGGTTACTGTGTCCAGTTCAGGTAAAAAAAGAAAGAAATGAGTGGCACCTACATCAAGTCTTAATAAACTGAACAACAAGGGCAGGTTAAAATAATTACAGTCTATAAAAAAGACAGGTAAGGAGTTATTTCATTTGGGTTAATTAGAATTTCTTAGAATTTGTTAAGTTTACTTTAAAGAATGCAGTCTTCCGGTTTCCGGTGATGACATTCATTATTTATTTGTTTTGTCTAAGATATTTTTCGAACTGTACAGTAGTGCTGTTGAAGACTGGTGGGTTAACAGCATCGGTGGCTGAACCTCTCCACTTACCCGCAGAGTAGCTGTAGGATCAGCAACATCAGTGTAAACTTACACACCACGCCGAGAGTCACCTGTCCCCTGTGCTAGACCACATATGGACTCCACCAGCTACCTGGGCCCAAAAATACCTTCTGATCATTATTTACTCTGGGCTGAAACGGGAAACTGAATCAACAACCCAACAGTGAAATATTTTTAGCTGAATATCCTTGCTGCAAGATTTATTTCAACCTTGTAGTTTTATTATTTTTTGTATCAGTACAGAAACAACAAGAGAATAATACAGAACACATGTAATAGGATCATGAACAATAATAAGAAAATAAAAATATTTTAAAATCAAACTTCGCCCAACACTTTTTCTGCAGCAACGGTAAAAACAACATTGCTAGTTATTGAGATACTGTGGGTACAAGTTACACTGTGCATCATTAGCATTCAGTTGCAAGATTACTGCCTTCAGCAGATATGGATTTCTTATTTTGAAACACAATGATAAAACACATGGCCGATATCCAGTTTTAGCAATACTGATAGGTTGCCAACTAAAATGGTTGGCAGGAAGTGCATTGTGTAGGTTGATAACCAAAAACTGATACTGGAGTGGGAACAACACATAGGTCTCTGGGACTTAAATCCAAGCTGCATTCATTATCTTTAATCACTAATCACGGTTAAAACTACAGCATATGAAAAAAAACAAAACACCTGGTCATCCATTGGTAACCAAATGATCTATGTAGATTTGGAAGCATTGCAGCATTGTGAGTGACCAGCAGAGGCTGGGAACAGCAAAGTACAGATATCCCAACATGGCGGGTTGCACTAAGCAGTGATGGCAGAATCAATGATGTCCTTATTTATATAAATATCCAAAGCCATCGGTGTGCTGCCTCTGTCCCGTGGGATTTGGTGTTATCTAAAAGAAACATGTTTACATTGGCCACTGAATATTTTGACATGGGGAGGCCAGATGGCCATTAAAAAAATAGGTGATTTTTTTTTTTCACACCCTTGTACATAAATAATGTAAATGTGGATCAAAGCCAGGGCCCATGATGAGCATCCAGGTTCCCTTTGTAGAAAACTACAACCCCCTGTGTTTCTTTACACCAGAATAAATCCAAAATGGGTGAGGCTTGGCGATGTCTTTAACTGGGACTTTATTATTATTTTTTGAATATTTCAATAAAAGCTGCTTGAAATGTATTTGGTGGGGTACCGCATTTATTTTACTCCTGATAGAGTTTTTATTAAATGCATTTTGGTACAAAATATACTTTTTTCTTGCTAATTTCACATTTTAAGATATTTAGACATGCTCAACCCAGCGCTAGTAAATATGATTTTTTCCTTACTAATAAAAACTATATAGCTCAAGGTTAATGGTCCATTCATAAGCACACATATGTAAGTATTTAAAATAGCAGTAAGCTAGTTAATTTTATTATTATCATTATTTTAATTGATGGTATCATGCTTTTGTGTTTTGTTGTTTCCTTTTTGTCAAGGTTTTGGAATGGTTTACATACACTTCTAATGGAAGAAAGAAAAAAATCAATCTGTGCTTGATGTCACTACCACACAGTAATTGTAGAGTAATTGCTAGGGGTCCTGTATAGAATAACATATTAACCAGGGACCTTGTTTGTAATAAAATATTGATGCCCTTGACGTTAGTTATCCTTATCTCAATTTTGTTGATTTTTCACTATCATTGAACACAATTAAACAATGACATTGGTTAATATTTATTCTTAACGATACACAAGGAAAGCTCCCAAATTCTGTAGTCTAACAGATTAAAGGTGAACTTTATCAAAAGAAACCACTTGATGTCTCTTGAGTCATTTATTGCTGACTGCGCTGTCAAATAAACAAAATTATGTTTTTTACTGTAAGTGTTTAAACATGTAACTTGCTGAATGAGCACAAAAACACTGAAGCAGAGTGCAGACTGGATAAACAGTCTTCAAGTCTGTTTAAAGAAAACCTCTGCTTTATACATAACAAATGTCGTATGTGTCTCTTACAAATGTTCCTTTTCAGTGATAATGGAGCTCCCCACGGTATCAAAACAATGAAGCTGCTCCAGCCTGATTTAATGCCCCTTTGCTAGTTAAACGTTTCAGCCTAAACAATGACAAGTATGTCCCGTAATGTTGGGACAGTTTCATTGCGTGTGCTTGTCAAACGAGCTTAAAAACCTGTTTGCAGTTTCTTCATCAAGTGAAAGTAACCAGCCTTTATAGTGTGACTGGAGAAAACATCTGCCAAGCCAGAAATGAGCAGAAGAATGCTAGTCTTCAAAACAGAGAGAATTGGGGGGGGATCATTTCTTCCAGAATTAATGCTATGGATATTTTTATGCATATTTACACATCAGGATTTTCCTATTGTCTTCGTCTAGATCCCATTGCAGAGAACTGCAAAAAGATGAACAGCATTCTATTTTAAATGAGTCAATTAATGATATTTTAAGCAGTGCTATTCCTGCACAGATTTGACATAAAATACCTGAACAGGATGATAATGATGATGACAACCACGTTGGATATCCACAGAAATAGTATAATATAAACCCAGATAGGGTTTCAGGGTCAATGAAGTTGCCTTCTGCTCCAGGTTTATCTAATTATAATACAATGGGTTTATTGCGTTCTCTTTGCTGCATGTAATTAAATTGTTGCTCACTACAGCTAATTATAAACTAGAGTTATTTTCATAGAATACAAAATGTATTTAAATGTCTGTGTTTCAGAAATTCAGAAGTAATTGGTGACACAAGTTAAATATTGTTCCTATGCTTCAGTTTTTAATGACAGGGGGCATTTTTGTTTGATACAGTAGTAAGATAATTGTTTACCTTGCCTTGACAAGCTAGCCAAGTTGATTACATCTTGTCAAACCAGTTTCATTTAGTTCCAACCACTGTTGCATTTACTGATAATACTTTTTCCCTGTTTTCTTGTTTGAAAGCGAATCATAATGTTCTCTAACACATATCTAAGATTTTTAAAAAAGCACCACTTTTTTAGTTCTGCACCCCTGTTCTAAACAAATTACTTTAGTAGATTACTGAGTAAAAATAAGTTTTCTGAACCCAGATGTGTAACTATATGGGGTTACAGCAAGTTTTTTTCACTTCTGTTAATACCTAGCAATGTGGTCTGAAATTGAAGTTAAAAATCATCCAAATATTAGCCACTCAATAGTGATGAATTGACATTGAAAAACACTTCTAGTCTAAACAGTTGTCATTGAATTTTAGTTTCTTGTGCTAGAATTCAATGACACATGTCATCCATTCTTTAGAAAATCAATGGACTCATCATTTTGGAAACTTTCCAATTATAAAACTGCATGTTACAGTATGGGTATTTTGCACACATTATTAATGCATTTTCATACTTTACTTAATTTGACCATGTCCAGTATGATTTTCCAGTGCTTTTAGGGAACTATTACAATGCATGACCAGGTCTTACACGCCTTTACCATGCTTTCACTTTGCATGACCATGCTTTTACCATTCTTGAGCATTGCCTTACTCCTGCTCTTTCCACTGTTTGCAGCTTAATTTATTACACCTTTAAGGGGGCGCTAGGCTCTGTTGAGGAGGTTGATCTAAACAGTGGCAAATCTAAATATCACCACCCTTTCGAGAAATAAAATAGGGACTTTTGTGTGCCAGAATTCTCGTAAAATAACTTCTCTAAGTACCGCTATGGAGAATATCACAGAGACATTGTAAACTCCTACAGTATCCCTATGAATTCCAAAGTTAGGCATCACAAAGGGAAGTTTGATGCAACAGCTGTGTATCTAAATAAAGTTTTATTAAGAGCAGCAAACACATTTTGCACCATTTGTATCAGTTTCCCCCTGGTTTAGGAATATTCTGTTGAAAACACTGTTAATGCACAAGGATTACTGAACAATGCATGTCTTTGAACCCAATTCAGCTTGGAAATGATATATTTTAATAAATATTTGGTGTGGAGAAGCATAGTGCCTCTGCGCAAGGTTTACCTACTAGGAGCCAGTAAATGAATCAGCCCACTATTTCTAGAGTGAGTGGAGAACTGTTTAACCAACAAGGAGGTTTATTTTTCCATTTCTTTTTTTTTTCATTGTGCGTCACTTGGGAATTGCACATGGGTTTAGATAGTATATCCCAACTCAACCAACAAAGATGTGTTTTATTATTTGTTAGGGGGTAAGGGAAAGTTTATTTATTTATATTTTTAATTAAGTTGGAACACTGCACTAATTCACCGAGAGAGCATGAATGAACTGTAAATATTTTAAAGTAGCACACCACATACATTGTCAAGGCACTGGCAACTTAATTTGTACATGTAAAAAAAAAAAAAAAAGTCATCAAAAAGTCAACTAATCAGAGGCTAAATGACTCCAACAACCGTGCCAACTTTCCTTCCGAACTATTACCCTCAATAGCGACACAAGAGAAACTGCACCCAGCAAGTGTGCAAAACGCCAGAGGGGGTGTCGGCCTAAGCATATAACTGTGGGACAGCTATAAACAAACCTTTCCAAGCATAAATAGCATGAGGTGAGGAATTCTTTCTATTTTCTTCCCTCTCTCTCTCTCTCTCTCTCTCTCTCTCTCTCTCTCTCTCTCTCTCTCTCTCTCTCTCTCTCTCTCTCTCCACTGAAAACTCTGGGGGACAAAGAGTCGCCTCTCTCAGGGAAGCCTTTCTGGAGGATTAGGCAGCCTTTGTTGGCAAAATACAAATTACACGTCTTTGACTGAAGTCCCCTCCTTCTCAGCTGGGATCTAATCCCAGGGGGATGGGCTGAGGCGTTTCTATTATCTTGCACAGGGATGAA
Source organism: Polyodon spathula (assembly GCF_017654505.1). NCBI lineage: Eukaryota > Metazoa > Chordata > Actinopteri > Acipenseriformes > Polyodontidae > Polyodon > Polyodon spathula. Next base: position 101,857,394 of record NC_054534.1, read on the forward strand.
GAGCTCAAGGACCGCAGATGTAATTATCAGCACCTTTTCAGTGGGCCTGTCTTTTTGAGTTCTCAATTAAAATTGTCTACTGTTTTTTTATGCTATCGGATGAGGAAAAAAGAATGGGAATTACTGATAGAGTTATTTCTACGCTTCGCTGGTTCTGTTCAATGTATTTACACAGAATATGTTAAGCACAACTCTTGTTATAAAGGGCTAAGCTGGGCTACATGTCACTCAGTAGAATAATTATGCAATCAAAACTATAAGGAACATGAAAGTAATATTTTAGTTAATTAGTTTGAGGTTCTGGAGACTACTACATACTGCAGTGAATATGAATAAAATAAGGTCCAAAACTGACTTTTATATCACTTGTTATGGTACAATTCTTACTACTGTTTTTAATTTATTGAAAATATTTACTGAATAATACTGTGTTTGATTTGTAAAATGTATCCTTAGACAATCCAATAACATTCAATACAACCTTTTCGAAACACTGAGATAGCGGAAACAAAAAGTGTGTCTGAGAAGTCTGGGTAGTTGAAGTGTGAAACCAACAGCTGCAAAGTGCACACAGTTTTGGGCAGTTATATAAACACAGAGAGGCCTATTGGACAGCGCTCCAATTCTTTAATTCAAGAGTCAGAATACAAGCCGGCTGCATGTTTGCAGAGCCCAACTCCAAAGTTATAATAAGCTCACATTAAATCTCCTGTTGTGTTAAGTGTTGTATTTTTCACCACCATATCAGAGTAATCCTGTCAAACCAAACAATGGCCTTAATTCAACACATTCTCTTTATCTGCATACTTAATGAAGAGCTTGTTATAGGTACGAAACACCACAGTTATCTTAAATAATGTATTCTTCTCCCTGTTGTTTCAAATCACTTTGTAAATATGAGTTTTCTGTTTCAGTCATCACATCCTGGAAACAACTGATTTGCTCCCCAATTTAGAATGTCCAATTATGTTCCCTCTTCGCAGCAATTCCCCACACAGCTCAAGAGAACTGAAGGGTCAGTGGGCGTCCTAACAGCCCACAACCAAGCCAGCTTCCTCTTTTACACCCAGGAGCAAATGTCAGCAAACTACCGGCCTCTGGAGGACAAGAGCCAGCCCTGCAGGTGTTTGACTGAGCTCATTGGGTGCCTGGCCAGTAGGGTCGACTGTAGTGCAATGACAAAAAGCAGCCCCTACTCCCTACCAATTTTGCCTGCCTAACCCATGGGTGCGCCCTCCAGAATCCCCAATGAAGAGCAGTGACTCCCCTGACTGTAGAACTCACTCTGCACACCATGCAGCTGTACTTTTACCAGGGAGCCACTGTGGGGCCCTCCTCCTGCAAACTCAGAAGTTTAATACAGTTCCGTGGCGTCAAAATGGATCTCAAACATTAAGTGGATGTAAGAAAAAACATGTTGATGGGGGACAGATTAATGGTTACACTGGACTGGTCACCAGGATGCGACAACTGATATAGAAAATTACCTACAAAGTGACTATACTGAGCAAAAAGAATACATTTGTTAAAATAACTGGGATATGTTACACCCATAATCAGTTGCTCTTTAACCCTTTTCATCTATTGTTAGAAAGGTCTCTAATGCTTGGTAAATGTAGCATCTCAAGAAACACTTGGGGGTTAGCCTGTCTGCTGTGGGATTCTACATTTTAAGAGAAAATGGAACTGGTTATAAAACTGCATCCTGGAGTTTGTAAAGACAGCAATACAAACGTGGGTGACTGGAACTCTGTTTGTAGGAAAAGATGTAAATTCAGGCTTGCATACTGATCTTATAGTTTTACTGTCTTTAGAAGCTTAGGCATGGGTCTTATTTAAAATAATTGTGGGAACTGTAGCACAACGTTAATTACAATGGCAGTGAATGTGTTGGGAATCTGCATGCAATGAAATGAAAAAGGAAACGTTTATCACATAAGATAATTATTTAGTTATATCTAACCAGCAATGACATCATAACTCGCTGATTGGCAGTGCCAAAAATGTGACATTCTGCAAAAAACAACTAAGAGGCCACAGAAATAGCAAAGTCAGACATTTCTCTGGGAAAACGTTCCTTACCACTGTGTTTACTGTTAGAAATGTTTAAGGGTGGGCTAAAACTTCAGAACAGCTGTTGATATTTCAGAAGGGGACTTACTCTTAAGTTAAAAGAAACATGCCACTGCATCATGATTGAGTCTGGAGCTCAAGGGGAAAATTCACCTCAAGGCTTCATTTGAGCCAAAATGAGAGTGTTTTTTGGGTCAGTAAAATATCCGTTGCTCACCTGCCTTTCTGAAGCCTCAAAATAACACAAAGGCATAGATACCTTGTTTGATGTGCAGTTTTCCTGGGCAATTCAAATGTCAGTCGATACAATCTTCTGGGTGTCTGTCTGTTCACACATCCATCCGCCTGCATGTCACACTTTCATCTTTTCCGTATATATCCGGAGGATCGCTCATCCAATTGTCAGGAAACATGGTGTAAACATTACTTATCCCAAGTTACTGAGTGCTTCAGATTCTTGGGATACATAGAGGTTTCTATCAGTTCATCCAGAATCTGTATCACACAGTTCAGTTTTTGCAAGTATTTGGAGAATTGCTTATAAAATTGTGAATAAACATTTCATTTCTAAGTCTTATTCTCTCAATTATAAATGTACAGCTCATGACAGACTGACCTACTGACAACTTGCTGTACCTGACAGACATATTTGCACTTTCTTAAGTATTTTAGGAGAGATGGAAGAAGAGAAACAAAAGCCAGAATCTAACAGTGCTTCCGTGAGTGTTTTTAATTCAGCAGTAAGACTTCATTAAGGCATTCCCCATTGTCTTCCAATCACTACAAAGCACAATTGAGCATTCTTGGGGATACAGAGAGCAACAGAGCAGAGGGTCATGCCAGAAGGCAGTAACTGTGACAGAGGGGTTGTATTGATCTTATGACGTTAGTCCATTAAACTAAGACTAAGTATTTGCTTATAGATTTTTAGAAGTGTATTTTTTTTCTTAATGTACCCTTCTATGGTTTTGAGGAACAGATAATTTTCACAGTCCTTTTTAGAAAGCCAGTTTGTTTGTCAGTCAGATCCCAAAGGTGCAGACCTTGCTAACCTTTTGGTGCTAAAATGTTATAATGGCATTTGGAAAAGTCCCTGAGCATTCTGAATAATGCTAACTTCCTTTTTGTGTTAAATTTAAATAAAAATGAAAGTATATTCAGTGAATAAGTTAAGGCTCAGAAACACTTGGTGCATGGATTTAGTTTTTTGCTTTTGAATGTGACCCTTTTCCCAGAAACACTGCAAGCTTGGTTTGAACATTCTTCATCATGGATTTCACGTTTTTTGTGAAATTTCCCTATTGCCGTGTAATCTGTTGTTCCCCGTAAAAATCCCCACTTCTGAAAGAATAGTGTAAATATAAATTTAGCATCTACTGGTTTTTAGGTTAGTATTTAAATATTTAGGAGCACTTGTATAATAACTGGAGAATACTATCGATTTTTAATATGACATTGCAATTTTTTTCTGCTTTAATAAATGTTTAATCGTGAAATATCTTGCAATACAATACCTATTTTAGACCTTGAAATGCAGTGAAAAAAAAATACAGCCCTAGTCATGGCAATCTACCTTGCTGTGTTACTGATGGGTCTATCTTTTTTCTTGTTACAGCTGTGGATTGTTTCTTTCATACATGTTTTTTTCCTTTTAAAATAATTGTGGCTTAGCACTGGATAACACTTTTTTTTAACATACCAATATATTGTCTGGAACATTGGCTTGTGTTGCTAGGCAATCAATTAATTAATGGTGGAACATTACACTCTTAGAACATTACATGCTTAGATATTCTATAGTTGTGCCTAAAAAAAAAATGCATGGAGGCTGTTGGGTTACAATGCTCCAGATGTTGGTCTTTTCTGGTGATTAGAGCTAAGTCATATTATGGGGTATTTTTATATTTATAAAGGACCCAATTTATATAGTTCGTAGGTCCCTTCTTAGCGCTACAGTGTTATACCATGATAAAACCACAGTACATTCTCCTAGAGCACAGTTCAAGCATATCACCTTTTACAAAGCATATATGTTTTGGCAGGGCAGCATCTCAAACTGCATAGAGTTCACACAAACTGCTTTAAAATTTTCTGAAGATTTAATTAAAAAAATTTTGATTCAAGGGGATATTCAGTAAAAGAACAGAAAAAGCTGTGAAGCACACTAATGAACAGTAAAGCCTTGTAAAAAGTGTGGTAAACTGTGATTAAAGCATAGTAATGTATTCTATCAACTTGGATAAATCAAGATCACCATGCACACTTATCATGTTAGACTTTTAAATGGGGATACAACAATGCTAGTGGAGTATTATGATGGCTCGTCTGCCCATCCCAGGGAGCCTAATCTGTCTGTTGCAAGATGTTTTAAAGAGAAAAAAAAGGGTCACATTATGTGACAGAATAAATTTCACAGAACAGCCTTTTACTGCTGTCACTTTGGACTTGATTCCAGTCTACTTCATCAACTCTGGATGGATGGTTTTAAAAAACCAAACCCCCTCATTAAAATGCTGGTGGAATACACTTGTCTTAGTATTTCATGTTAGTATTACATTTTTTTACCTTCAAGTTTAAAATGTATACAAGCATGCAATGAAAACAATTGTAATCTTCTGAATAATAGAAATATATAATAATAATTAAAACACACACACACACACACACACACACACACACACACACACACACACAGTACAAATGTACCAAGCATCTCATGTATCTTATAGACAGGACTGAAAGTATTCTGAGCAGACGCAATGAGTGCATTGTAGGGTTAGTGAGGTTTAGTATAATACACAACAATAATGGAGGCTTCAATTAAAAAAGCGTTCTTTTTAAGGAAATTTTAAAAATGTATACTGCAGCAGTATTCTGATTTGCCAGTTTATATTAATAAAACAACTCCTCCCACATTAAGGGAATTTTCACCAACAGCAGTTTAGTGACACCGGAAAAGTTACAGTACGTTACCCATGCCTCTGTTCACACCCTCAGACCATTGAATACTACTGGCCACCTTGTTTGGCATGTTAAAATATACATAAATAAATATACACATTATACAGGGTCACATTTTAAACTAACTCTGACAAGTGCACTAGCCAGGGTGGTTGTCAGCTTGTGTTCCTTACAGTTTTCGCTCAGATTGCATGATTAAGTGTTTAAAGTTATGGATGAATTGCTTGGCGTCGGACGGGGGCCAGGGTGGGGGGTGGCAATCACACAGCCCCCTTGTCTTAGTTGAGTATTCTTGTTGGTTTTTCCAAGGCAAGTTTGAATGCCAAAATGTTGTTAGGTCTAAATGCTATTTATGTTTATTTATTTTTTTATTTTGCTGCCTGCTTGAAAGTTATAAATGTTGGAAATATAAACGCTGCTTAAAATGAAAACAATTTGAGAAACCATTTGGAAAAGACAACCTCTCTTTTAAAAAAGAAAAAAACTTCTTCCAGTTTGGAAATGTTATTTTATAACCTCCTGCTGCTGTATGGAAAGTGGCAGCTTGTTTTTCAATGGGGTTGACAGCTTGTGTCCATAGTAAAACTACAGTACCGTTAAGGAATGTATATAATGGGCTGCATTCTGAAAGAAAATGTACAGCGTATTAAACAGTCACCAAATAACTACTTTGTACTAGAAAATTGGACATGATTGTTAGACTATTTTAATTTGATAATAATAATAATGATAACATGAAAAAAAGCATTATCACTGACTGGATTAAACAGATATGGAATTGTACTTTATTAAAATAAGGTGAAATGGTAAGGGTCATATATTTTAAGCGTTTACTCCAGTCTTTAATTAACTAACATTTTTTGAAAGAGGTAAACAATTTACAAAACTAAAACCAAACAAATCAGTTATATATTTCAACTCCTCTTTAGCACTCTTAGTGTGTGTTTTGCGATGTTAAAATGATTTTTTTTCTCCTTTCAAAAAATAGGAGTCAATTAAAGAATAGGAAACACTTTGAAAATAAGCCGCCACATATCTAAAGAATGCAAAAAGATAACACCGATACAAATGTATTCTCTTAATACTCAAGTCCTGATTCTCAAAGCTTCACTCAAAATTAGCGCAAATAAATAAATACATACACACTCTCCAAATTAAAAGATTGAGTTGTTTTCCTGCTTTGGTATGTTTATTGGGTGCTTTTTGACAATTTTGATTAAATAAATCTATCATATCCCAACAAAGCAATATGTTCATAAGCAAGCTTACTATAATAACAAATGCATCTGAATCTAATTTCCCCACTTCCCCTCTTTTACAGCTCGCAGACTCTCCCTTCACAATGCCCCTGCTTTTGAGACTGGACACCATATAAGAATTTTAATAGAGAATTCATAAACCTGGGAGTAAAATAGTTTGGGATAGAGTTTCGTGTTCAAAGGCTGCTGCCCCCACGGCAGTGCTGTGTGGTCTGAGCTTGCCTGGGTGTGATAATCCTGTCTCAAGAACTAGACTCTCCAAATTGATGGCTTTGACCACTCACCTTTTTATTTGTTCTGTAGCGGCTGTTACTCTGCCTTCAGGGAGGAATTCAGTCTAGTAATATTCGGACAATTGGATGACAACAACAGAGCTAAAATAGGGATCATTAACTTCACTAAAACCAATCTGGTTTTGATTAACCAAAACCAAGGGATGGGTTACCGGGATTTGGGATCATCTAGTTTTCATTTGAAGGCAATGGAAGTATGTGGTAGCATTTTGAGCTGGAAAGCTGCAATAAAGTGAACTGAGGACTTTACAATATGAACTAATGAACTATATACAGATGTGTGAATGCTTTACCTTGATTTATGTACATAAAAGAAAAAAAATGTCTCTACAGTATACCTACCAAAACAATGTGGTCAGATTTGTATGCCGATGTGAGGATAGCTTGTGTAACCTCACGTCAGTACCAGCATTCATTATTGACCTCATATCTTAATCTGACTGGAGGCCTGGGTTTGAATGCGGTTTACATGTGCAATCTGAATCTCTGTTTAAGGGAGGCCCTGGATTGAGGTGCTCAGTTCTCATGGTGCTTGCTAGTATTATGCCTGACTGACATGGAGTCATTATCAAAACACAAAACAGTTAGGCGAACAAAATTACTTTAAGAGACCATTATGCTTAAGAAAAAAAGTTGACATCAACAGTATCGCCTTACAGGAATTGAAAACACGTTTTGTGCCTTGTGGAACTGGTATCAAATCTGAGATGTACTGTGGTGTAATCAGGTATAAATATACATTTGTACCACTTACCAGTAATCTTAACTCGGTCTGTCTGTAATTCAGTGATAACACTGAAAGCTCTTTACCAGTTAACAATCTTAATCAAGTAGCTACACAACAATCCTATTGTTTTCCCTAAGTTGGGAACCCCAGCTACGATGCCCACCAAGGATCATTTTCCTTCAGGAGAGTGTTTACCTAAGTAACTTGCATTTACAGTATACTGCTGTACTGGGGACCATCACAATGTGCTTCACTAACATGCTGGCACCAAGCATTGCATATGCATATTGATTACCAATTAGGACTGTATATTGAAGTAGGTGCAAATTCAAAGGGAACATTTCACAGTGGAATACAATTTGAACTGTATAAAAGCAGAAATAAACTACTCAGAACAATACATTGAAATGCTCTTTCCTACAAGTTTTCTCTTGCTAGTTTTATCAGTTCACATATGTCTCCGCGCTTGTAAATGGGGTCACAAATAAGGCCACATTGCTAAATGTCCACAGCCATGGAAAAACCTTCCAGAATCTTTTTCTTGGGAACTGGTGAACTGATTGATCTAAAACTTTACATACGTCATCAGCAACCAAACCCGCTTCAAATTGTGAAGCATAAGCTGCAGCGATATTTTAATATCAAAATGGCTGCCAGCAAATTCACTGAAACGCACCCCAAACATCAAACTGCTTTTGTTTGAAAACCATTTAACTAACTCTGAACTTGGTAGACATCATCCTGGGGACAATGGAATTCAAATAGGGAGAATTAGGTTGTTTTGTAAAATAAGATGGCTGCCAGATCTACATTTTCTTCTTAAATGTAAAACCTCTTCAGTTGAAAAATGGCTTATTTGATTAACTCCAAAGTTGACAAGCATTATCCCTGTGTAAATACTTTTTCAAAAATGGTGTTTGTGTGTAAACCAATATGGCCACCTGACACATTTCTTTAAAAACCTTTCAGAATCTTTGGTCAAATGTAAAACTAGCTTATAACTCCTTACATAGTGCAGACAGGCTAATGGTCCATATGGAACACATATAGGAAACCAATGCAACCTTTGACCTCTCCTTAAGTGAAAATGTAAGACTAGATTAAAATTCCTTACACAGTGTATAGAGTTTAATGGTTACTATAGAACACAGATAGGAACCCATGTATACTCTATCCAAAAATCACCTTGCCTGTGACCTTTGACCTCTCTAAGGTCAAATGTAAAACTAGATTATAGCACCTTACAGTGCACATAGGGTTATGATTACTATATAACACATTTAGGAACCCATATATACTCTATTAAAAAATGATCTTGGTCTTGCCTTTGCCCTCTCCTTAAGATTAAATGTAAAATTAGCTTATAACTCCTTACAGTGTGTAGGCAGGGTCATGGTTACTGTGGTGTTTAAAGTTATAAAGCATCGTGAGATAATGAACTAATACAGTATTTTAAATTGAAACTGCTCTGTAAAACTGATCTGTTGCTGACACTGCTGCAATGCTACAGCTTGCTAAAATATTGAACTGGTACTGAGCTTGGAAGCCGTAAAACTGCCTGGCAGTTATTATTATTATTATTATTATTATTATTATTACATACAGAAGCCAGGACCCTTTGAGTAACCTTTCTAAACAGCAGATATAAAAGATTGAGAGCAGACCCTCTGCTTCTCTAATGTCTCAGTGGAAATGCTTTTTATACAGTATATATTACAACAGGAAGAAACAGACCTTGTTGCTCACAAAGTTAAGCTATATGTTCTTTAGAACACTCAGTCATGCAACCCTGCAGATGGTAGACTGCATTAAGGCCCAGATGATGTTAGCTATACAGCTCACTTGTAATGATGCTTGTTATGAAACATATGATTTTAGGAGAGATAAAAACAAGAGGTAGACATAGGGCTGATCAAACCTGTTTGTATAATATTTAATCCTTTTAACTGTTGCAGTTTTTTTTCTGTGGTTGTGTCATATATTTTCATGCAATGCCCTCAGTCCTGGATCGTTGCTACCTGAGTGTGACGGAGAGACTTGTCGCTGGTTCTGACATGGATGTGTGCAGCCCGGCGCTGAGCTTATTGAGTGGTCCAGATTGGCTGGTAACGTGCCTGGGGAGCTTGCGACAGCTCAAAAGTCGTCTGCACCATAGTTCGTGGCTACTTCACTGCCATAGCCATACAGACGGGTGCTGAATGAAAGCTTGTTCTGTTGCATTGAGGAGGAGAGAGTCTGCTCCATGGTGAGAACTAGTACATAAAACTCTTCCACTCCAAGAGGGTGCTCATGAAGGCATTGCACAGCCCAGGCTGTTTGAAAAGGCCGGAGTCACCGTGTATACTCTGGGAGCCCAGAAGCAGGTCAATTTAGAGGATGTTGATCTCAAACAGTATAGAAAGGGTTTGCATAGCGGGACGCTCCTTTTCGTGGGAATAGCGCTCATCATTTGTGATAAAATGTTGTTTTTAGCTTTGTTTTCTTTTCTTTTCTTTATTAAATCTGGCGCTAGGATTACCATTGTTGGTACCATAGAGTTGCTGCACTTGTGACTCCCACTGCTCTGTGTCTGCCTCAGTATTACTCAGTGATGACCCACATATGTAACATTGCCCTGTTACACTGACATAGAAAAGATTCAGCCAAAAGCGTAGAAAAGACAATGGGAGATGGGCGCCACTGGTTACCAGTACATATCCCCCCTCCGAAACTCTTTGTGCAGCTCAAGCGTTTTGACACATGACTTGAAAATCAAACCAAAAGTTTATTTTTCAACAAGAGATGGTTTCTGCAGCTCCTATTCATACTTTAAATAGTAACCATTATTTCTATTAACTGATGCCTCTTATTCCCCCTTAATATATTGGTGAAATTCCACCAAAATGCTTCTCTCCTTTATCCCAGTATTGGAGAAGGTCCTTTTTTATCCTTTGTATATAGTTGATACTCCATGAACGTTTGTGGTGATCTATAGTTCTTCCATGAATGAGAATGGTTAAGCAAAGAGCCCCTGAAGTATTCTGTGTATTTAACAAGCACAATGCCTGGAGAATAAAGTGTGTTTAAATTAAACAGCTGAATTCAGGGAGGGATTGTTTTCTATATATTAAGCTACATTACTTGTGCTAAATGCTGTTCTTAAAGTGGCCATATACCAACAGAACAACTTACACATCTTGCAGTCTCGACTGAAATCAGACACACACAAAATTGTATTGTTTTTGCAATGATTAGGATTATGGACTGGATGGAGGACAGGGTAATACAGTGCTCTATTCAGAAAGGGTTAACCACTTATTTTTTTAATTTAAATAATGTTTTTTCAATGCTTATTTTAATAAATCTGATATTCATGAAAATGTTCAATACTGTTCTTAAAGAATCTAATAATTGTCTATAGCAGCTTAATGAATACCAAACTGTATTTAATTCAAAAACGTTCTTTCTTTAAAAGTTAAAGCTTTGTGAATCTGAAATAGATTCTTTAAAACAAAAGTAAACGCTGGTAGTCAAATATCTAAATCTATCCATTCTACTGGATTTAAAACATTGTCCCTTGTTATTGTTATTAGTGGAAACATGGTCTTACATAATGACATTTTTCAAGTGTGCTGCACCCTCTTTTATCATGAAACAACAGATGAATCATGTGTGTAAGTCGATGACTGAACACTCCCCACATACTTAAAATGCATTTAGCTTAATTTCTTCACTTTGTGCCTGCAGGGCCAGCACAGGTACATCTCAATAGTGCAAGCACTAATACAAAGAGGAAGGTTAGTAACTGTGGCAAAGTGGTTGGTAAGGGGAACAGATGTCGCGGTGATGCGGTGCAGGAGTGATGAACAGACAACAGTGATTCAGTGAATAAGTGCTTTATTGCTCTTTTCCAGGTCTGGCGACCGTCAAAAATAATAAATCCCCGGCAATACACAACAATGTGTAAAGCACGGGGATAATGAAAACAAGGGCACAGTCCCGAACAAAAACAACGGTCACCAGTCCTGGGTGATCGAAAACGTGCAGGTGCTCAGTGCAGTGGTGCTCCGGATAGTGCTCTCCTTTCGACAGCTCCGGAGATGTGCGTTAACTGTCTATTAGTGCGACAAAGACAGACAATTACAGACAGACAGAAAATAACACACAGCACGTAAAACACTCTTCACAAATACTCTGAGAGCTCCTCTCTCAGTCCTTCTCTCCTAACGTTAACCCAAACGAAGGAGAAGATCAGCGTTACCCTGGCCCCTATATGTAATCCCGCATGATATCGAGATAAACGGTTGCAGCTGCCTTATTACTTGCAGCTGCCTCTCGTTTACCTTTCAAATCAATACAGTCTTACAACAGAGTCGCGCTTCCCTCCAGGCTGACCCACTTCCCTGATCCGGAAACGAACTGTCAGGCCAGCCCTTCCAGATACTTCTCCTCCCGTTCTTTAGCGCCCTCACAGGTCGGGAGGAAGATTCATCACCAGAACTCATCTTTCCGTCACAGTAACTTATTCAAAATTATTATTATTATTATTATTATTATTATTATTATTATTATTATTATTATTAGTTTCATGCTACAGTAGATCTTATAAATAACAGAAAGAGGAAAACAATCTTAAACTCTTCAAATAAAAGACCATTCATAATAAGACTCTGGGCAGGATTTTCAAAAACCAGTGTTATTTACAGTATAGTAACGAGAGCTTTAGTAACAAGTGATTATCAAACTAAGGGCCCTATTCATAAAAGTACTTGCCGACTGCTGTAATAAAACAAATTTTGTTTAAAACTAACGAAAGCCATCCATATTGCTATTCATAAAATGAACAAATGAGCGACTGTCGTAAAGCACTCTATGAATGGGTATACAGTCGTTCAAGAACGAAAATCTACCTCTTTTTGATGACATCATCACCATTGGTAATGTTCGGTATTTGTTGCAAAAAGAAAACCGAATCCACCGACAATAGGCTCCTACCGAAACCCGAGTCTGCAGCTTTCGGTCACGGCCAGTCTGCAAAACCTGATTCCGCTGCCCCGATCATGTCTGCCAAAAGTCATAACTTAGAATTTTTTTTTTTTAAAATAAGTGCTTTCTATTTTTGTTTTGTTTGGCAACGCTGGTAAACACATTTCCATACACACACATAAGATTTCCATTCTTAACTGCAGGACCAAAAAATAATATTATTATTATTTATTATTATTATTATTATTATTATTATTATTATTATTATTATTAATAAACCCATCTTAAAGCAGGGAATCAATCAGGGGCAGGATTATGTTTATGAATCAGACACTGTGCACAAAATTGTGAACACAGGTAAATGAAATAAAAAGAAAAGGACCGGATCAGAGCAAAGAAATAATAACAATAAAATAACTGTCTATTCTCAGTCTCTCTCTTCCTCTCCTCTGATACCCAAGAATATATTCCTATGGGAGTATATATTTATATTTAACATTTTTCTTCTTATAAAGCTACATTTTTTTTTATTTTTTAAAATAGGCAGTGTTTATCACGGGTATGTCAAACTGTATAACAGAGCAAGTGTAGTAATAAAATATGTCTTTAAAAAAATTGTCTGCCGAGGCTGTCGTTAGTTTAGGCTTGACTGTTCAATAACTCCTAGTTATCGACAGCATTTTGCTGCTGTTCACTCTTATGAACAGCAGGTTGGCACTCAGGACTCATGAAAACTTTATGCTAATGAGGTAATCGTTAACCTTTGTCTCAATTCATTAAAAACATACATTCATAGACGAAAATCGTTGGAGCTTAACGACACATCGGAATTATCTCTTATGAATAGCAACTGCAATAATAAGGCGGCAGTAGATGAAATTCGATCATGTGCTCCAGTTTTCTCACTTCGACAGGTGTTAAATGTTTGGCACGTTTCAAGTGCCATTGATGCTTGTAGTTGTTAATTATTATATATGTATACCATGTACAGTATGTAACACTTCATTATATATTTCTTAAGCTTTTAAAATTCCGATAGAACTCTGTAACCCAATACACAATTTGTTTATAATTAATTGTTTGGTCAATTCCTCTAATCATGCATCTTCTCTGTTACTTTTTGGTAAATAAACTCAACATGATTAGTCACTGAACACTTACAGTATTATAATAACATTTTATTCAGTAGTTTGGGGCAAACACCAATCACAAAATGTTTTAGTACATCTATTTATTGTGGAGAATTATGTTGTATACGCTTTAATTTGGCATCAAACCTAACTTGGTTTGAGGGATTGCTGCCTGGCCGAATGGACGAGGTTTAGATCCCCAAAAAGAACAAGCTGGTCTCAATGCCAAAATTAGTATTAAATTTAGCCCACTTGAAGGTTTAGCCAACCTTTAACAAAACCCATTTTTGGGAAATAACCCTCTGCCAGTCCATGGCTGATTCGATTGCTCTTCCTCCGGGCAGGCTACTAATGCTTAAGAGTACATTTTTGTAAAAGCATTTTTAGGATCCATAATTTGTTCTAATGTAGACTTAGTAAGCACTGAATGACCAACAACCTAACCATTTGATAAGGGAGCCTGGAACTCCGTGGCAAGAAGCTGCTACGATTCTGAAGGAATGACTGGAGAACTGCTGAGCTGTGAATCCGGACCTGGAAAGACTCTGGAGAAGGTGAAAGAACCACCAATGGCGGGTGACGATTGTTTCATTTTCATTAATAAACAGCGGGTCTGAGGGTGATGCGCTCTGAGAAAGATGGAGGTGGATAAGAGAGAAAGGGGTCATATGGGCTAACATGGGAGTTTTGTTTATAAACAAAATAGAAAGGGTTCCCTAATCTTCCTGGACAATGTTACTTCTTTTGAGCAGGAAGGAAAAGGTATCAGATGCGGTCATTGCGAGGTCTGAGATACAGGGATGAATCTGGGGGTTGAATTTGAGAGCGATGTAAACGCTGGAGCACCTAAGGAATCCAAGAAGGCTAAGAGAAAAGGGCTTTGCGGTTTATCTAAAACTGGGAGGAGTAGCCGGAGCGGAGAAGAGGCACCAAGAGAGTACATTGATGGTGATAGGTAAGCAAGCAGGGGGAGAAAGAGATTTTGGTCATTGAAGCCCTTTCAGGATTAGAGAAATGTGCGAGTTCCCGAGTGTAGAGATGGGATGCCGAAAATGAGTTTGTAGAAAAACTGGATGCCAGAAATTGAAATATTGATTGAGGAAACTCTTATAGCTCCATTCTTAAGGGGCATAATATAGGATGATACTACAGGTATTGAAAATGAAGGGAACAGAATGCAATTCCAAGATGACCAGTATATTTGCAGTGAGCAGGGAGTGATGCTGAGAAGAGTTGTTTCTTGAACCTGTAAAATTAGGGAATGCAGCGGGTGTTTCGCATGAATGTCAGGTCTGAAAAGGGAGGAAACTGAGTTGGCAGGAGGTCATCTTCAGGAGCAGATGCTCTGGATCTCTACATTTGGAAATGAGAAAGAGAATCGGCGATTACATTCAGGTGGTCGAGAATGTGTTGAACTCTGAGAATGAACTGATGAGTAACAGGTAACCAAATAATCCTTCTGAATATTATCTTTATATTACCTTTGTTAATTTGGACTGTAGCTGAATTATCTGAGTGGAGAAGAATTGATTTTTTGGGCCCAGGAAGACCCCCAAAAGGAGTGATTGGGGATAGGAATGATAATGAGGATGAGCAAAAAGGACCCACGAGTATGATATTGTTGAGAGAATCAAGAAAAGGGATCAAGAGAAGGTAGGAGACAGCTCTTTCTTGAGGAATTATCCTCATTGCATAGTTTAAATGGCCTAGGAGAGATAGAAGATTGCGTTTGGTAGGAGGGCCGACCGGACAGAAAAGTGGAAATAGAAAAAATACGATTGCTCCCTGAGGTTGAAAAAGATTGAGAATCCAGGATGAAGCCTAGAAACTCGATGGAAGGTATTTTCTGATTAGGAGGATGCCGAGATTTGAAAATAATGATTTGAGGATCATTATTTTCTGGGCAGGGAAAGCATGGGGAAAATCAAATTGAAGAAAATCATCCAGGAGATGCAGTAGTTATTAAGAAGGATCCAGCACAGCGATCTGACAGACTATTGAATATCTATGGGCTGTTTTTTCAGCCAAACATCAGGTGAACAGAAAGTGTAAAAAGCCACTGTGCTCTGAAGAGGTGCAGGCTCAATGGGCAGGATTAAAACATGTGTTTGATATATCGGCTTTAAACCCATGGCTGGCTTTCCCAACAATTTTGATTAAGAACATGGCATGGTCGAATTTTGCATATTGCAAGGAGAAATCTTTGAGAGGGATTAAAACTATTGATGCTGGATGTGGTGGAGTTATGGTGAACAGAAATGAAGGAAGTTACATGCGGAATAGGACATGTTCCTTTCTGAAGTTATTACAAATCTGACAGCCTTCAGAGAATGCAATATTGTAGCCCTGATCATCTTTTGATCTGGAGTGGATGAAAAGATGAGGAGAATTCTGAGGGACAGGGTGGAGGGTCAGTGGGGTGAGCAGTTGAACCACATGCCAAGCATATTAGAAGCTGAAGACCTGTGAAAAACGGGAGAATATGTATTGGTCCAGTGCGCCCCAGTAGATGCTCTGGTTCCATTGTTGGAGATGGGCAGTGGCTTTGGCAGAAAATACTTTGTAGTATTCAAAGAAATGGGAACGTCCGAATCTAACTGAGAAGTCTAAAATGATCACCATACAATAACCAACTTGCACCGGCGACTGGGATAAAACTTGCACATGATGTCCCTGAAATGACCGAGAACTAGAATGAACTCGGAAATGGTAAGTGTTTTGAATAAACTGCTGTATGAGCTAAAAGAAGAAAAGCATCTCACAGAGAAGGGGCAGCTATGGGGCCTGCTGGACTCCTGCAGTGAGGGGGAAGGAGAAGGGACCGCTATGGGGGCCTGCTGGACGCCCACAGTGGCCAGGGAGGTCACTGCAGGGGTCAGCTGGACGCCTGCAGTGAGGGGATAGGGTTACCATACGTTCATTTTTTTTTTTTTCCCCGGACATGAACGAATGTCCAGGATTTCACTTGCTTGCCCCTTTGCTGAAGCTTATGCTTGCAGAGTTGCAATTCCTGGCATGTTCTGATAGCGCAGCGCCTGCGCAGACGACTGTATTGTTCACTGGGACCGGTTGTACTGGATCCAAGATTTGATCTTGCTCCTGTGACGTACTAGGTTGTACTAAAAGAATCAGGGTTGATCCTGAGCTCAGTTTGAGCCCAAAATCTGATCCTAACACAGTCTTGCTTCAGAGCAGAATTACAATCGGATCAGAGCTTGATCGAACATATTTAAATGGAGGAAAGCCAGCTGGTCAATCATAGACTGATGGGAGTGCGTATTTTGCAAAAAAAAAAAAAAACCCTCTTGGGTTTATTGCGTTATAGTGTGCTCTGCAATACTTTAGATTTGCTTCAAATAAATGCACTGTGCAATATAAAATATAGTAAAATGAAAAAGGATAAAAGCCCTTCTTTTTTGTATAAAACAAGTCCAAACATTGAATGTCATTCAGCACTGTTATCTACTGTATTGCACAGTTCTTTGCTGTTCCCTCTCACAATGCAAATATAGAGAGAGTTTTTTTTCACTGATGCAAAGCCAGTGGACAAAGGAAAGAAACAAGTTGACTGTTGAGTCTCTGAAAGGGATCCTGCTCGTACAGCACAACTTCAGGCACACATCTTGCAAAGCCTTTTAGAGCTACTTCAACCACTGCTGAGAAAGATACTCTCTGCAGAGAAATATGCATGGGCACAAAAAGCACAGTATGAAACGGATGTTTGGTGCACAGATTTGACAGTTATCTTGCAAATAATTTTTTGATTGCCAATCAATAAAGTACTGACTGTAAAAATGTTTGATGCTTAGAAAAAAAAATCATTTTCAGATGTTCAAAGTATTTAGTATAAATTTAGTTTTTCCGTGTTCATTTTGCACAATGAATCTTAAATAAAAATTGGTCGCTCATTAGCGACCCCCTTGGGCAGTGTCCTCTTTTTGAGGATCTGTAATATGGTAAACCTATGAGGGGAGGTAACCTGAAAGGTTATAGTTGGAGCCAGAATGCTCAGTAACTGCTGAATGAGCCTTTGATTGACAGGCACTGTGGTCCCGCCTTCAGAGTTTTCCGGATGTACACGCGCTTCGTGGAGATGCAGTCGTTGTGGGGCGAGGTATTTCAAGTCCGCTTAAGTGGAATTGGGCTTGTTTCTTCTGAGTCATGGGTTGGAATTTGTAGAAACACCCACACTGGCATGGGTTGGGCTTGTTTTGTCATTAAATTTTGTGTGACACGGTGGTCGAATTCACTGAACACAAACAAAGTTTCAAGGTGGCACTGCACTGCTACCTCACCCGAATACCAGCGATGGTAAACGGGGGGCCAATGGAGAAGACACAAACACACACAGGTGCGTTAAAATAATAGTCCAAACAAAATGTGAAAGCAAAAAGAGAAAATAAAACACAATAATAAAACTAGCAACAAAAGGTTGCCGCTACAGCAGCGTTCACCCACCGTCGCTACCCGTACGGCACGGGTCTTCAGCCTGTGCCTGCTCGCTACTCCTCTACCTAACACTGTGTGGGGATGCCTAAAATTTCCCACTAACTACCCACATTCCCTCTTGGGACTGTAATAGAAGAATCCTGTTTTTCCTCCCGATTCCAGGCTATATCCTTGCGTCGGTATAGAACGCTTGGTAGCTCCCGACCCTGGCGTTCTGTTGGGTCTCTGTTTATATCTGACCAGCAGTCCCTCTGTCCTTCTCCCAGAAAGGCCAACCTGAGGAGTAGCAGAGCATTATTATTATAGGTCAAGCACCGCTCATGACCCGCCTCTCAACCACTCAGAGAGAAATAGAAAGAGCGAGCTCTTTCCCAGTGTCCCCGTGTCATTGCCATGATTGACAGACGGGCCCTTCATGGCTCCCGAGCTCCCCCTGCAGGATCATGCATGCACCAAAGAGCCACTACAGATCCCCTCCCTGTTATACTTCTCAACACTGGGAGCGAGCTGTAAAGCATCGATCTGAGCTGACGTCATAGCACCTGCGATGGGAATGATTCTGCAGAGTGGAGAGAAATAAAGTAAACAAATTCTCCTTACATGCTGTAGATTTCAAAGTGATGTTGTTGCTACGAAGATCATGCTGGAGCCTGGGGATCGTCCAGTCTGTGATGTCAGGAGGTGCGGAGGAACAAGTGGCCAGGCGGGAGCTACGGCAGACAGGAGAAGCAGACATCTGGGCAGAGAAGTTCGGAGTGGTAAATACCGCCGATCGAAGTTGTCGGGGAGTTGGCCCGGGAAGGGCTGGTTGAACTGGTTGAGTAGGTCTCGGCTCTGGGAAAACTGCAAACAGATCATCATTCGACGAAACGGAATAATCCAGAATATTGACTGTGACACGTTCATTTATGATGAAATCGAAATGCAACTGAGAGGAAAGTGAAGAGGATATTTATAGTGCTAACAATCTTAACTAGCTAATATGTAAATTGAATGATTCATTTTGGTGATGCTGAGATTGGTGTCTGACCCTCCTCCCGAACTTTAATTAGAAATATCAAGATGCATACAAACGTGTGAAGGTGAAAGTGTACATTGAACATAAAGTGTGGGGGAAGTCTGACAACATTATGATCACAATAATGATCTCAATCACATTCCTAGTGCATCACTGTGTGTCCTTGACGCCTGTTCTTCGTTCTTGTGTGGATAAGAAACAGCTGTTAAAAGCCAAGGATGCATTGCAAATCTGATGACAATTAACACGGATTTGCTTTTAAATTCCCTTGCAAACAAGAGAAATAGTCAGAAAGCTGCTTGTTAAGATTGTTATTATTATTTTTTTAAGTGAAAAGAAGGGGGTCCCCGAGTGATTCACCTGGTTGTATGGAGTCAGCGGTCTTCACTGGGGATTCCAAAGGAACCTCCACATTGGCTCTGATGCTCCTGTTGGCTACAGTGAACCCTGTTGGCCATGGGCCCAGTAGCTCAGAGCGGACACCTGCCAGGCTGGCCTTTGTCTTCCAAAGGCCAGTAGCTCGCTGACATCTGCTCTTGAGTCCCTGGGTGTAAAAGAGGAAGCTGGCTTGGTCGTGGGATTGGAGAATACCCACTGAACCTTCAGCTCTCCTGAGCTGTGTATGGAATTGCTGTGATGAAGTGAAAACATTATTGGACAATCCAAATTAGGGAGAAAATCCGGGGTAAAATAATTGGGCACACTAAATTGAAAAAAGTAAAAGAAGTGTTTTAGAACCCGAAATAAACAATAAAACAGTATGTAGCTTACTTTCTTCTTTTTTTCTTTACTGTCCCTATACCTTATTATTGTTTCTCGCGTACCAAGTTCATCCATGGCAACTAGAACTGAAGAACAGGCTCTGAACTCTGAACATTTCATTAATTCCAATAAAGATTGAAAACATCACAAAAGGTAGGAAAACAGTAATTGGAAGTTAATTACATGTTAAGAATCTCTAAGAGCTACTTACACCTAAACATTTAGAACATGTGGTGCTTTTTCTTGGAACCAAACCTAACTCAGCCAGAATGACAAGAGCTATTGCCTAATCAACTACATGTGTCTCTTTTACATGCAGGTGATGAAGCATTTCAGACGAAGCAGAGAAAACACTTCTTTCAACGTGGGTTCTGAGCTAGTCTGCAAACAACACACAGCACAGACTCACTGCTTTCCCTTACAAGGGAAAAGCCCATGCAATCTATAATGATTATAAGAAACTGTTGTTTCAATCAACAGCGAATTCCAGACTTCTTAAAGATGTGCTTACCAAGGGCTTAAATCAACGTTCCTGACTATAGCAACATTTTAAATCTATGTTCCTGACTTTAACAATATCATCGCTTGGTTCTTTTGCTTGTACTTGAGTTTGGAAAGTGCAGATATAAAAAATAGTGGCAGGGATGAAAAGTTGCTGCTGCTTCTTGGTGCCTAATCATGTCATGTGTTGAACTTCAAACTCACTGCAATGGTCTGCAATCAGACCGTGATTTATAGAAAAAAGTTTGCAAGGATGCAGCAGCTAATCTGTATTTCTGGAATAGAGTTAGTGCAAAGCTAAATGATTCTCTGCACAATTAAAGGGACAACAGTGATACAGGTACTAATAATAAAGCTAATAAGAGTTAAGAAAATTGATTTCAATTCCTTAGTTCGCACTCCTTTAATTTAGAAGAAGCAAGATAAAGCAGTGACAGTGTTAAATTCAGTTATGGTTAACTTCAATTGACAGGCGCTTTTACTGTCTGGGCTACAGAGTCAACCTGTACTGTGACAGTTTTAGCATTCCAGCTGAAAATAGTGTGTGCCATTCACCTCTGGGCTAGAAACACCCAACCAGCACATCTTACATTAAACGTGTCAACTCACCACACCCCTTGAGTCAGATTTGCAGCTTCAGAGAAATAAAGAAAAAACTTTAACAACAGTTCTGACCTCCAATACTGTCATTAATGTCACAAGATACACCCGGTGATTTTAGGGGGGTCACAGTCCTTAATTACCAGTATAGGTGATTCCTTTATACTTACAACATAGATCCAGTTGCAAGGCTACAATCTCTGTACAACATGCATATTTAATCCCAGCCTTTGTTATATATATTAAATAAACACTTTCTTTGTATGGCCCCCATTTGTTTCTCCATGAAATTTGTTTTTGTTACAAGCAGCTAGTGATTTCAGCAATTGTCACTTGTAAAACAAATGGACAGTATTCATATAATTCTTACAGGGACAGTGCTTCTCTTTATTTTGGATCAATGTTTAAAGGATAAAATATGTTGCCATTAAAACTGATTTTTGTTTCTAGTCCTGCTTTAAATTGCATAGAAAAGTAATTCCCATGAATTTGTTTAGGTAAGGTTGCCATAAGAATATACTTTTATGTCTTGACAATTTTGTGATTAAAAAAAAAAAAAAAGAATTGAAACTGAATGACACATGAACTGCTGTTACATATAAGAGTGAGTTGTGATATATATATTTGAGCTTCTAGGTGAAACATGAAACCTGGGTCTCCAGCACTTCCACAAGCTGGTGATTGGAGAGAGCTACCTAAGCACTTGCACTTTATCATGGTAAAGAGTTATCTCAGCAGAGTTGTGATTAGACTGATAAGTAACAATAATATTTATACAAGGTGTAAAGATTGTGGAGTTGTCAGCTAGAGCTGTACCGATCCTTGATGACGCCCTGTGTGAGATACAAAATAATGTCTTTATTTTGATATAGCGCCTTTCATAGTGGACCACCATCACAAAGCACTTTACAGAGGTAGGGTGTGAACTGTGCATTATATGCAAAGTGACTTACAATAGGACGTTGATTTAACATCTCATCCGCAGGATGGAGTACAGTTAAGTGATTTGCTCAGTTGTCACACTTTAAGCCCTGGGCTTTAACCACTGGACCACACTGCCTCCTTAAGATATAAATACAGCACCTATAGAGAATGGAATTTGCAAACTCCCAACACTTATTTCATGCAGACTAGTGTTTATTTTAATTATTTTGCAATGTACAATAGCTTATTTTTTAACTTTAGGCTAAGTTAAAGTAAGTATGTTTGTAATGTATTCATTCGTTGATTTATAAGTTTAATTTAATGTATGTTTAATATAGTTGTTCGTAATGTTTTTTTTTTTTATCTACATAAATAGTATGAGAAAAACATTACTAGTACACTTAAGGCCTCATAAACACACACTGCTGTTGGCGCGACAACCGTACTAACAAACTGCACTCGCTGCGGTTGTTTGTTGTCCACACACCCTTTCATTACTGCAGTGAGTGCTGTCCCTGTTTAAACAAACAACTGAACTCAGACCACCATTACACAACATTCATTAGGTTTCTGTGGTGGCAGCAGGGAGGCTGTGTTTTTGTTTATGCTTTTGGAAGAAATTACATTTCATAATCGATCGAGATCTCGCCATACATAGGGTTTACCCAGTTCATTGTTATAGGAATAAATTATATTCAGATATTGATTCAAATTACACTTTTTGCAGCTCTCATCCTAAAACAATCGCTCACTTGTTTTTCAGTTGTACATTTTATAATGTATTTTTGAGAAGAGTTATCATTGGTTTCTTGATTCTTGCAGTATCCTCATTTATTTCTTAAATATATAATCTGTTATTTTGAGGACTCTTCCTAATAAATTTCATTATTTTGTAACAAACAGAAAAAAAAGTTAAATTCTACCTTTAGTACTTATTCATCAGCCAATCGGCGCCCTCAGCGCTTTCATTTCTTTCATTGTGTTACTTTTGTTTTGAATTGTTATTGCACAATTTGTTTTTACTCATTATTCATCAGCCAATCTGCGCCTCCCTCAGGTCAACGCCCTGTGCAGCCGCTCTGCTCGCACCCCTGTTGGTACGGACCTGTCGTCAGCTTCTGAAAAGGTTCTACAAGGTTTTTGTATTTTAATTTGTATTTGCTTCAACAGAAGAAAAAAAAGTTTCATAGTACATTGGGCAGACTTTGAGCTTGAGCTGCAAAAATAGGTAAAGAGAGAAGCAGTTATAATTTGACTGATAAAATTGGAACTACTTTAGAGGAGCTAAAATGATGGTTGGGGTTCAGAAACCACAGGAGCATATTGTTTTGCATAAAGCATAGAGCCTAGACTCTACATTAACAAGCCATTGGCAAGAGAGGATCGCAAAGGAGACTGGGTTAGGAATGAATGAAGTTAGTGGAGAGGGAAAGACCAGACCAGGTGTATCCAGACGCTGGGCTGAGCTGCTTCATCCCGGGATAGGTCTGCTCATCCTGCGTCTCTGTGACGAAGTGCCCGCCCCTGTGTGTATTTTCGGTTATATGTTTGCGTGTGGTGTGTTAAATGTTGGTGTATAGATATTGGTACACGGGATATAAACGGGTCTGTATAACACGAGTGTTTAAAATGTATATTTGTATTTGGGCACGAGGATTGCACAGCACTTCACATGCAAGTAAAAAGTAATAATATGTGAGCACGGGGAATTGCACTTTATTAATTCACGTGCAGTTGTACCGCGACTCCAATTGGATGATTGATTAGCAATCGAGTCTTGTTACAGCTGCATAAAAACAGCATGTTTTCACCCACTCGGGGTTGTGTGTTCGGTGACTGGAGAACGGGAGAGAGAGTAGGAGCATTATAATTTCAATTGCTATTGTATGCTGGTGGGACCAGCACGATACTTGTATTTATCTGCTCACCGTGTTTGTTAGTGTGTCTGTCCATGCACCGCGTTTTGTTAAGTGTTAGTCGTTTTTGTTTGTCTCTTTATTTTGGTGTGGAGTGCCGTGTCCTGTTTCTGTTTGTTTAAACTGTTTATTTTTCAATAAACCGGCACCAGCAGGCGTCATCATTATTCATTTCATCTGTCCTGTCTGTTGTGTTCATCCTTCCTGGTTCTGAAGCTGCCCACTTCGGCTGTCTCTGTGACAGTCTCGTATAGGACTACTACACTGTATCAGACAGACATTTGAGTTAATGGAACTGTGTATTCAGGGTCTCAATCAGGACCAAGCATGCAATGATATTAAGTATAAAACCTATTGACTTGCATGCTATAAGATTCTATGTGTGCACTAATTGTGATAAGTGAATAAATGGAATAGCGTTGCTCGACTTTTTGGTGCGTTGGGTTTTATTTTCTAGTGTGTGCTTGGAGGTGGCCTGAACCGAGGCTAAATGTGTGTGAGCGAACATTAAAAAGTCAGTTTTTTTAACAGTCCTAGTTCAGCAGCTGACTTGAATCACTTGGTTTCCTTGTGTTTGAATTTTATCCTCCCCTTTGTAAAAATAGTCCAAATAACCATGTAATGTTGCATCCCATTCCCCTTTCATAGCCTAGATGTTAACCACGCAGTTGGTTGTTGGAGCAGCCAACAGTAACCTAGAAGTTTTCCATGTGTTTGTATTCCCACTTGCTGTCATGAATACATGTGTTTTGCCGTTTGACTAGCACTTGTAAGCATTTTCTGTCTGTTGAGTGTGAAGCTGTGGAGCCTTTTGTAGAATCTCACACCGGCCTTGTTATATTTACATTATATCACTAGAGGTC
Source organism: Polyodon spathula (assembly GCF_017654505.1). Classification (NCBI taxonomy): domain Eukaryota; kingdom Metazoa; phylum Chordata; class Actinopteri; order Acipenseriformes; family Polyodontidae; genus Polyodon; species Polyodon spathula. The sequence goes on from NC_054534.1 coordinate 101,881,835, forward strand.
CTGGTATTCAGTGATCTCAATGGTTCCCTTGATGAAGACATTAATGAGAATGCACCAGGTCATCAGTTCATTCTAGGCTGGGCTAACTCTTCACATGGGGAGTGTGCAGGCAGCCGCTGATGTGGAATTTAAAGCTTGCTCATTCTGCATATTTCTATGATATATAGTTGTTTTTTTTAACACTTTGCATTTTTAAATTGTATCCCCCATTTACAAGATTCATAAAATATATGACTTCACTATAGAATTAAAACAAATAAAAACCCATACTGTACATAAATGTACACATCTCTATTGTTTTATAACTTTGAAACCAATGTCATTCAGTAACAAAAAAAAAAAAAGTGAGCATGATGGGATTCTCAGATATACACAAATGTAGTCTAGTATTCTAAGATTAGCAGATTAACATGTAGAGGAGAGTATTTTTGGTAAGCATTGTTACATGTATGAAGTTTTATTCAGGAGCAAGTTATAAGGTTGCCCACTGCATCGTGGTCATTATATGTCATGGGTTTGAAAATAGATAACAATTAAAAACAGTCCAGAAAACTTGTAATTTCTTTCTGAGATCTTCTTTTTAAGGAACTACTTTCCCTCCAAAGAAAAAACAACTAAATTTCATCAAAAATCAAAACTAAGCAAAAACAAAATGTATATTCCTTCATTACATGCAGTTTAATCATTGTCATATAACTGCAATAATACCAAACACATCAGGAACCGACATCTAATCTTCCTTCTGTGTTAGGAATACGGGGGGGGGGGGTTGAAACCTTGACACAAGATAACATGCACTTGCACTTACGTCTTAGTTATTAGCAGTGAACCAGCAGGGCTTTCTAATACTGTATTGTCAATCATAAAATACAGGCATGCAAATGCTTATACCTACGCCTCACAAGGAGCATACCTCAGCATCTTCAACGCAGATAACTTTAGAATAACTTTAGAACTTTAGAGCTTGCAGAATTTTGTTACTCTTCTGAGTTTATAGCACTACCCCCCCCCCCCCCCCCCCTTAAAGACTATGAATATGTAACATGTACATTTTTTAATTAATATAGTATGAGAAAAGGAAGCTGCAGTAATTATGACAGCACTCTTTTCTGATTTTGGAATATTTGTTTACTCTTAGTAATCAGAGTTAAATAGCTGTATCTTTGCCGTATGGTTTACTTGGCTGCACACAGGACAAAAAGGGTCTTCATTTGCAGTGTTTGATTATGACCAACTGAAGGACATAGCGATGTTATAAACTTTGCACCATACGGGTGTGTGGGTAGTATGGGAACCAGTCTTTGAGCTGAGTCCCTAGCTATAGGCAGAACTCCAAAGTGAGGTAAGTACATACATAAACAATATTACAAGTCTACAAAGGTCCAGAAATGATGTACATAAGTACAGCAAGCCTATTCAGATACAAGGGCCTCATTCACAATTTATTTAAAATCATTTTATCACACTTCTGCAGAATCGCGTGGATTTATGACAGCATTACTGAGATTAAAAGATATCTCATAGTGTTTACATCAAAATGACACTTAAGAATGAAGGCAGATTATGGAAATCTGAAATATGTGTGTGTTTTACAAACAGTTTAATTAGAAATCATAAGCCCTCACCACAAAATGTTCTGCTCTGCCCAAAACATAAAACAGCTCATTGTTCACTGTTTCAGTGCCCGGAGCTAAAGTACTGAGTGGAATAGCCACACAGTTATCAATCACCAGCACTTTCAGCTGCTCTTCGATGGAAAACAGCCGACATTCTCCAGCAGGTGTCAAATACCAACAGATAGAAATAATGAAAAGTTAGCGCTGCTCTTAATTCATCTTCACACAAACCCACCATCCAACGTAGTGGTGTCAACAAGTCAACAAGCCAGTAACTTTTGTAATGATTGGAATATGGAGTGGCACAGTGCAGGAATTGATAATTGTCTAAATATACCAAGAAGCAAAGCCTGCTAGTCATTTAGCGAGCACCTTGAGCAGAGTCACCCTCTTTTTTTTGTAACTATTTCAGAAGGTGGAGAGATTTCCAGCACTTATACAGGTTGCTTCATAGACCCCTATTAGGACTAATCTTGGACTATCTCATGTTACTTTAGGTAAGGCAGTCCGAGATTAATGTTAACGGGGGACCGTGAAACCAACTGGTGGATTGTTATTCCAGAAGCTGTTTACCCTCCAACAGAAATAACCCAAATAAAAAACTTTCTTTAGGAAACTGTGTGCTAGTTCATAATGACTTACATGTTAGAGCACTACAATTCTGTTAAACTGTTATTCACCAATGACTGCATGGTCTGTGCTTAATTTAGCATTGTATGAAGATAATACTGTAAGTGTATTAAAACAAATGAGACCTTGATAATATCCTCTTAACTCCTGCTCACTGCAGCCACTTCTAGCCCACCCTCAGTAAGGCTGCAATGAGTCAAGATTGAGGTATTAAGTTACTGTTTTCAGTGCTTGGTGGGGCCTGTAATTACTTTACAGGTTCCCACCAGTAATTAGGGAAATATTTGCATTTAGCTGTTGCCCTTTTTACAGTGTGGTTTGTGGCAAAGCATGCAGCCCCCAACTATTAAGAGGTAAACTGAGCTTTTTCAATATGCTATGAGACTGTCTCCAACCACAAAGAATTAAGGCTCTCTAATTAAACAAGGGTGTGTTACAGTGGGGTGGTAGGGCGCAACAACCCCACTGTAAAGCTTGAACTACCACAATACATTTTGATAAATGTGTCCCCACAAAAAGTAAAAATAAAGATTTAGCAACATTTAGTTTCTAAATTGCTCTATAAAATGAATACATTATTTATAAATAATTATGAATTATGTGGGAGGTTTTTGTGAGCCCACAGTACGCTTCACATTAAAATGAGCTTCAAATATCTTTTATTTTTGTTTTAATGTTTATTCTATCATTTAGGTACTTTGCAATTATTATTTATTCTTGTCTGCAGAGCCTAAGTGACTGCAAGGTCAAGGACAAGGTTGGAAGAGTTGAAAAGGTCAGATTGTCACATGGTTTGAATGTAACGGGGAAGTCCGTTTGCACCAGATATTCAGGGTTTGACAAGCAAGCTCAAAAACAGGTAAATGCAGGTTTTGAGAAAGGTAATAAAAACTCAGTGTGGGAGCCACAGAACCTAGAACCTCTGAGACTGATCACAAACACCATCATATAGAAAGGGACATCTTAAAAGACATCTAAAGATATACAGTACAGAGAGAACATCCATCTGTTTTAACACTTTTCACCCTCGGCATGCACAGCAAACACATAACGCATGTTCTGTTTTATCAGGGAGAGGATCCCTTCAGGACCCCGTCCACCAGGGTCAAATAGAGTGGGTCAATGTTGCATTTCTATTCGCGTCTGCAATCACAGTCCCTTCTGAGAAACTGATGGCATCAGAATATATGTAGGACTATATCATAAAGATGATGTTCAGAGTCACATAGAGGGACTTATGGCTTACTACAGTATTTCATATGCCAGTAGGACTCCATATGCTTGCTATTTATTTATTTTTTTTAAATTATACTTTTCATTAATAATTGTGTTTGTGCAGAATGCAGAATCAAAATACTGTGAAGGGTTAAGCAAGTTAATTTTTTTTTTTATGATAACGCAAGAGCTTTATTTTTAAGGTGGGAAAGGGTAATCTGTCCATTATAGGGGAACATCTAGATCTTAGGTAGCTATTAATTGTTAACTCATTAACAGCCATTTGTGCCTGAACTGTAATTTGTTGGCCCTTTTCTTCTGTATGGTTTCCAATACTAAATTCGTTATGAAACAAGATTAATTTACAGATCTTAAGGAGAAAGGTAAATGTATTTTTTAATATGATTTATGTAATAATTACCACACATGAGCATACGCTTATACTCAAAAAGGTTACCCAGTTTTAAAAAGGTTACCGTATTCCACATTATCTACCCATTGACCCCTCCAATTGAAATACATGAATTATAGATAAAAAGTTTTTCTATGATGGAAAATTACTTAAAGTAAGTTTTTTTTTTAAAGAAACTTTTTAGTTCCAGAATTTACAAATGTATCACTTAGAAAAAGGCAGAATTGTTTAAAAAATATTTTACTTAACCATTTTTGAGAGAATGTCCCCGCATCCACTTGCAGGCTGAAGATTTATATTGTTGATTTGTAAATTGCCATTAAAAATGCTGACTCACCGAAGGGAATTATGCGTGATGCAATTGAATGTAGCGCATTGCTTTTGTAATGTGTATTGAAAACAATATGAACGGTTCTTGTCTTTACTAGAGTACACCTCAAAGGCAAGAAGAAAAAAAAATCTGATTTAATAATCTCAAAGTTTCAAAGGAACCAAATTTGATCAGCTAATTCAACAAATAGGGTGGGGTGTGTGTGTAAAGGGAGGGCAGCTCCTTTCAGTTGCTTCTCTGCTTTATTGTTACCGTATGGGAACAGCAGAATTGTTTCATCTCTGCTGATCATACAGTAACTTTGTGTATCAAAAAATGCAAACATGTGTTGTCTTTGTCAATACACAATGTATGCAAAGTTACAGTGTACAGTGCAGTACTTCACGATGTGTAAATATGTACTTGTTATGATTTTGTAAATCCTGTATTGATTGTAATAGTCTGGTACAGTTAGTACTGGTACACAGATTACATTGAACATTTAAAATGCAACATAACATACCTCATACTATTTGAACGCTCACTAGAACTTGGCTCTGCCTAGTTAGGGTTGGGGAATTCCATGTAAAAGTTCCAGAACAGATAATCTCAGAATACTCCTCATATCTGCCAAAAAGGCTTTGCTTTAGAATTTTGTTTTATTTACAGTATTTCCTTTGTTATGTAACATATTGCAATTTGCTTGTTCTCCTGTTGTGTGAATAACACTTGCTTTTATTCTACCACAGTTTATAATTATGTTTTTTATGTGTATTTCTTTTTTATTACTGTAATTGAATCCTTATCTGGTTTCCATGGAAACATGCTCATACACAAGATATAATCATGAAGTCATTGAGGTCATAAAAAGTGTTGTGTAAATTATATAAGGACAAGGCTGTATTTGCGTGGCAGTGGTGCAGATGCGTCCATTAACTTTAGAACTGTATTTGATTTAAAATATATATATATATATATATATATATATATATATATATTATATATATATATATATATATATATATATATATATATATATATATATATATATATTGATATATATGGTAATATGAGAATTCTGGTAACAGCTAAAACATTGCCACAGCTGTGATCCTGGCAGATATGGTCTGTTTCAACAACGCATATTTAAAACAAAAAACAATACTTTAGGTTTGTATTGCTTCTGTCCTGTTGACTGACAGGTTTTATGTGCTTTGTGAGAGTTGAACAAAATGCAAACATTAGACAATACTTATTAAAAAGGCATTGTGTATTCTGGAAGAAAATTAAACATGTTGTAATTCAGCCTGGAACATACAGAAAACAACAATTGTCTTAAAATTTTCATGAATACAATACCAATCACAATAACAGGGAAAGCTAGTAATAAAAACATTTGAATCTCACATTAAAACATCATCATTTTGTATTACTGGTAACCAATACATACTGCTACCACATGTTGCATACACCCAGGTTAAACACTTAGACCCTTCTTTACGCTGGTCCCACAGTAGCAGCCAATAATTATTATGCACTCAGAACGTCACTGAATGCACTGAATAGTCTATATAAACACCTTCAAATTATTTACGTTAAATACACACTAAATTCCACAGGCTGTAAAACTGACATTTAAGGATTTTGAAAGAGTAAGAGAAAGAGTTGCTCCTGACTGTGTTCAGACATGAGCACTCGTACCCACTGTCCCTGACCGTGTTCAGACATGAGCACTCGTACCCGCTGTCCCTGACTGTGTTCAGACATGAGCACTCGTACCCGCTGTCCCTGACTGTGTTCAGACATGAGCACTCGTACTCGCTGTCCCTGACTGTGTTCAGACATGAGCATTCGTACCCGCTGTCCCTGACTGTGTTCAGACATGAGCACTCGTACCCGCTGTCCCTGACTGTGTTCAGACATGAGCACTAGTACCCGCTGTCCCTGACTGTGTTCAGACATGAGCACTCGTACCCGCTGTCCCTGACTGTGTTCAGACATGAGCACTCGTACCCGCTGTCCCTGACTGTGTTCAGACATGAGCACTCGTACCCACTGTCCCTGACTGTGTTCAGACATGAGCACTCGTACCCATTGCTCCTGACTGTGCTCCCACAGACATTTAAAAACAAATCTAGCATGCCACAATTGACACCTGAGCACCATGTGCTTCAGAGAGCAACAGGGGCACTTTACATTTGTAATGAGGTGTCAAGGAACCCGAAGAGCAGTACAACATTACACAAGAGAGACATTGATTTAGTGTTTGTTAACAAATATTAAACATAGTACACATTACTTTTACCATTTATCAAATCAAATAAACAGCAACACGTTTAAATAGTGCCCCTGAGATAATATACATTTTTGTACCACAACTGTTAAACAGATATTGCATTTTTCATAGTAATATGGTTTTTTAACAACATGTTTTTTTGTTTTTGTTTTTTAAAGAGAGAAAAAAAAAATCCAAGCATTTGAAAGTGTTGCTATTCAGGCTTGCAGAACCCTTTGATTTGCTAGTCCAACAATCATTTAGGAAATAATAGGCATTTGCCAATGATAATATGACTCCTGTGGGTTAGTGGGCTTCTGGGCTCTCCAGTCAGGATAGAAGCCAACTAAACACTGGGTTAAAAAAGGCATCAGTGAAGAAAGTGGTGAAGCACTTTTACTTTCTTTCAACGAACAATACAAACAAAAAAGTAAACAAAAACTTTGCTCCTTTTCAAGCCTGTACTAGTATAACAAAAATAAAGAAACTGCCTCTAACTCAAGTGGAGAAGGCCAAGACCTTTTTCTCCACTGAAAAGGTACAATTGCACAAAATCCCCAATACAGAGTTCAAAACCAAGGCAGACAATTCAGAGCTTTTCACCCTTACCCTTATCCTTCCCCAGGTGAGTTTACATAGCAAATGATTAATAACATCCAGGTGTTTCTCATTATAGTAAAAGTGGCAGTCATGTTGGCTTTATCCTGGCTACTGTGTTTGAGCCAAGATGACTACAGTTTACAGATTACCCCCAGGGTCCTAAGACCTCACTTTCCATTCTGGAACATACACTCCTTCACAGTTCCACAGATGAACCCCCCTTATTAGCAAATTGCTTAATAGTATTACTTGGTTCTTTAGCAATATTTTAAAAAATAAAATACAAAAAAAATAACAGCCTGGAGAAAAAAAAAAAAAAAAAGAAACCATGCTTTTGAAAGCGTTGCTGTTAGTGCTAGCAGGACAGCTGTTGATACAGGGACACAGTCTCTGGCGCTTTCAGTGTCAGGTGATAATTACTTTCCCTCAATCCCTGCTTCTTTACCAGCTTACTGTAGAGGTCACAAGGTCAGATGTCAGAGGAGTGCCGAAAGAAAGGTCACAAGGCGGTGTTGCTATTTCAACAGATGTGGTTTCTCTCATGGTATATACTGTGCTGCTATACTGATAACAGTGCACCAGAATGACAGAGATAAAACTAACTTTTTCTATTTAACCCTTCCAAAAACAGACAGATGAGAGTGGTTGTGACAGGATAGCACTGTGGGCACAGATGTTACCGGCAGGGAAGGAGACTCAGACACAGAGAAGCGCTGATTCGCGAGGTTAATTTACAAATAAACTAAATAAAAAGTTTACACGAAAATAACCCAAACCAAAGAGAAACACAAGGGCTCAAGGGCCAAAGTAAACAATGAAACAAAAACACTTCTGTCAGGCTGGGCATTCACCTTCACTGATCACTATACATATCAACCAAACAACACAATGTTCACTCACCAACTCCCTCTCCCTGTGCCCTGTGCTCTCCATTTATAAGATATGTCTGCACCAGTTGTTCAATTAGGAGCAGTCATTTGGTCCTTGGTTTTTCATTATTACAATGTGGGGTATGAAGAGATTTAATCTACACTATTGTAATCAATTCAATACCTAGCATTATTTTCCACAGCAAAACTGGCATGTGTTTTATTTATTGCATGTTTTAATGTGAATGTTGCCAGGGTAGTGGTGAATTTCTCATAAAGTCAGCTCTGCTTATTGTCTGTTTTCTGAAGTGATATTGAAAAGCATCTGCATGTAGAAATTAAAATAATAATAATAATAATAATAATAATAATAATAATAATAATAATAATAATAATAAACAAGTTATTGATTTTAATCTTTAGTCAGTGGAGCATCACGTTGTAGAAACTTGAAACAAAGTTTCACTCATGAGCAATTATCATTTGAACCCAGAGTGCTTTTTTCATTTATAGCAACAGGCCTCTCCTTAAACAGGAGTAATGCGCCTGCCAGCTCTTTGAAAAGAACCTCACAGAACCTGCTTCGACAACTTGAACAAATACCTTTCCAGTGGCATAGGGCTGTCAAGAGCCTGCAGCAAGAACCATCCTTGCCAGTTCCCCTTGACATCGTTCATCATGACATTTCTTTTGCTTTAGTATTTGCTCTTTTGAAGTCATTCACCTGGAGGGAATCTGATGTAACCCCAACACCCCATTTCCATTAGCAAATGCAAACAGATTTTGTAGTGGCGTAAACAAATATTGGTTCCCAACTAACATTTGTTCCCCCCAACGAACATTTGTTCCCCTCTACGTGCACATTTGTTATTTATCCTGTGTTTCTGTAAATGATTCATGTGTAATGCAAGTAAATGGGGGTAAGGTTTGCTGCTGCTGTCATCTAGTATGGTAGGTGAGACTGGACCTGTCAGGGGGGACTGGATAGTATGAGTGGGGTTGGGGTTATTGAAAGTGCTCTTAAAATTAAGGTTTTAGTTGAAAGTGGTTGGATATAGACGTTTGTTACAAAAAAAAGGAATACAAATATTCAAGAACATTGGTTCCTTGGGTAAATTCAGGGGGGGTGGTGGACACGGGACGGGACGACATACATTCTTTGACACCAGAACCAGGCTATGAACTCCCTGTATTCCTAAAGTAAAAACAAAGCATGATTAAAATTGCATAAACTGTATGTATATAAAAAAATATGTTCTGATTCCAATGTATTGTTTAGAGGGTTTAGTCCATTTTAACAAACGCATCGTTCGCTTGCTAAACCTCAATGTGAACAACTGCTGGAATCGGTCCTTTTGCACATAGAAATTAACTATACAAGGTAATCTGACTTGGAAGTAAACATTTTACACATAGTTTAGTTCCTATTCTGAGGAAACAAGTAGAGCAAAAAAGTAAAATGTCTTTGGGAACTACATTTGGGAAATCCTGTGAAAACTGCGATTGTCACATTTTCAGCCTTATTTGTTGCCCCGGTCAGAAACAGTAAAATTGTTCATCGTCCCGGATTTGCTATTGTTTTTTTTTTTACTATTAAGTACAAAACTGCATCAGTGTGCTCTACAAGCATAGTAATGTACTGTATTAGATTGTGTAGTTCCATTCAAAAATAAAATTAACAGTTATATGGATTATTTGTTTAATCGTTCTGATTATATGTTTAAATGGTAACAGCTGATCTATTTTTAAAATCTGGCTTTTTGTACATTTAACATGTGTTGACTACATAACAATATCGTAGCATCCATGGGGGTAGGGGTCGGGGCTGGTAGATGATGCATTCTAACTATGATGACATAAGCCTGATATGTGCTCCTGCAAGGGAGAACGGTTCATTTGTACAGTGGTATTAGTGCTATGCTTCAAAGCTGAGGGTCCTGGTTTCATGTCCCACCTCCACCTGTGAGAAGCTCCTGCTCGTGGGATCAGAGCTTGGCCACAATCTAAAGAAAATAATGATTTGTTGTGTTATTATATACTGTTATTATAACGGCTTCAGAGTTGCTACAGCGCTAGTGAATTGAAGAGAAAATGAACATCAGTTTTTCACTGTGAAAATCTGGTCAGTGAGAGAAACTGAAGGTCTAATAGAAATTTGGTAGAGATACTAAAATCCAAGCTGTACTGGACAGAACTAAGAAAAATATTAAAATATATTCAATCTTTTCTTAAATTGCTTTATTTAATGCAGACATTAGAAGAACCATGCATTATTCTCGTCGTGTAGGCATTCAATACATGTATTTAATTAGCAAAGTGCTCCCTCAGTGCTTTCTTCCACAGCAATATGTTAGAATCTAAAACATGCTATATCAAAAAACCAGAAATATATCAATAGCTGCCATCCTGCCAAAATTCGCTTCACACACCATATAAACGAACCAAGTTCACTTGAAAACTACATTGTGAACACAGACTTGGTCCTGAAGAAAAATGGAAAAGGACCAAAAAAACAAAAAAACAACTTTAGTTCGCATCCAAAAGAACTTGGTCCCTTTGCTTGCAGATAAGTGTGAACAGCAAGCGCATTGATACACTGTTTCAAACAAAACAAACCAGACCAAGTCTGTCTGAAATGGACCCAGTGTGAATGCAGCCTTTCATTCCAGACATGTATAAATAAAACAAATGACTCAATGCCCTGTGAAGTGTAGCACTTTCCAGGTATTATTGTAATTATTAGGAACGTATATGTTGATATACTGTATGATTACATTTGTGTTAAACCTTTGTATAACGCACAGCTCCTGTACACTACCCTAGCAAAAGCACTGCGGTATGCAACACCATAACCTCATGTATAACATGCAGCTTGTATAAATTACACCTAAAATATGTGAAAGTTTGTTATACTATTCAAATGTACAGTGTACATGTCTAAGGCACTGTACCACTGTTCATCAACATTCTGGAAGGGCAATGAAGAATAAACATGAGCTATCAACTGTGGCCTGGTTACCATGGGATATTGCATCACACAAACCCATCAACTGAAAACCAAGCTGTCAGGTGTTTCTATGAGCAGAACTGAGCAACAACAAACCTGTCTGACTCTACCACCATAGTTTGAATTATTCTAGGAAAAATAGCAATAACGTAATGCTTTGTGAGTATACAATATATGGCCCCCGAGTTTTGTGCAGATTAATGATCCAGACAAATGGTTCTAGTTGGCAAAAGTGGAATAACAATATGGTATTATACAGTTTAGGATACTAATACCAATTTTTTTAATGAAAATGACCATATGAAATAAGTTACCAGGGAAGGGTTATGTTGAGAAAGAGGATAGAGATAGCTGGGGAGAAAGCAATTAGCCAAAAGAGAATTTAGCCAAAAAGGGGACTACATCCTTGGCTAATCATGCTTTTCTTCCACAGTCATTTCTTAATTATGTTGGAATATAATTGTTGATTATTTGTTTTTATGCCATCTATTAAGTGAATGAGGACAACTTTCAACTGTTGGAACAAAACAATGAAGACTGTAAATACATTGCAGTTTAACTGAAGTTTAATGACAGCTAATAGCACTTTATGATGGTGTTCCAGCATTGTTAAACTCCACTGACAATGTGATTAACATTACTGTATATTGATCTTGGGCATTAGCGAACTACACTGTCAATACTTGCTTTTGTTGCTTCATCCTGTGCATGATGTATTGCATCAATCTCCACCACCCTCCACCCCAACAATTCTTCAGAGAACATCTTTCGTTTCCCATGTCATAGACAGAAGAGTCTGTCCAAATAAAAGTACTCCTCAACCAGTACTATTATTGAAGCACCAAACAAAAATGCAATGAAGTTGAAGGAGGACTTTTATTTAGACAGAACTGTGTAGGAATAGGGTGTTCCTTTACTTTGACGCAGTAAAGTGATTGTGATAGCAAGACAAAACAATTACCCTTCACCCCACCCCCCCCCCCCCCCCCCCGCCCGCCCCCCCAAAACATATCACAAACAAACATATAGTGTAGAAAAGGCTTGGTTAATTTCAGGAAATTAAAGTCCTTAGATTAAGGAGAAACATTCCAGAGGTCCACATCTTTTATCAAAGAGTACAAACTGGGGTCTGGTCATGGTTGTTTCTAGTATTTATTTATGTATTTTTAAAGTAAAGTCATATGAGGCACCCCTATATCTCAGCACAGCCAGGCACACTGTTGAGTGTTATTGCCTACGTACACAGGAGGCCAAAACAGACAAATAAGGAGAATGTTGTAAAAGTGAGAGGGTGCTGCAGTCACTCTGCAGTGATAATGCAGTTAACTGTAGCTACAGTGCGCTTAATTGCACTGTAACCACGCTCCAGTTATTTAGTCAAATTTACTATTTGTTCACTGCACTTAAATTGTACTTCGCAAGAAGCGCAAGAACTAAACAAAACTAGCTAAAAAGAGTCCTCCCATCCAGAGACATAATCCTATCAACTCGGCTCGAACTCAAGAAGAAGGGAAATAAAGAACAGATTGAACCCCTGTATGTTGCGGAATGTAAATACACAAGGAACACAAAAGTAAGTATCAAGACAAGAGTCTCAGCGGGCAACAGCAGGATGCTAAATTCCTTACCCCGCCTCTCTCTAGCTCCAGTTTTTGCTCAGGCAACTGTAAACCTAACTAATGCTTGTTTGATAAGAAAAATGGAGAGTCTAAAGAAAACAACAAAAAAACAAAAAACAGGGCACAAACTTCCCTTTTAATATATATATATATATATATATATATATATATATATATATATATATATATATATATATATATATATATAGAGAGAGAGAGAGAGAGAGAGAGAGAGAGAGAGAGGCAACAAATACTTAATTAGGACATCAGCAGTAGTGTTTGCATTGCAAGGCTAAGCATGCAATCTGCGAGAAAAAAAAGAATCAGGTGACAATCAGGCTAATTTTCAGGCGACCGTTGCTCAAGGATGGCTCCAGTCCAGCTCTCGTCCACTGCTCAAAAGCCTTCTTGTGTCGGCTGATCCTGTCTTTAGAATTCAGCACAACTCAATCCATTTTTCTTCCTCTCTGTAAACACCTATCCCTCCCTTCGTTTCCCCCGATTTCCATCTCCAGGGAGACAGGAATGCGCTGGGGAAAGCCTCTGCTCTCCTCACTGGGGGGCCCCTGCTCCAATGTCCCCTGTTCCAGGCTCCCATTATTCACATAGCGATGGCCACGGCCAAGCTAAACTGTGTGCTTACTCAATTGGAGTTTAAATACTCGCTGATTGTTGTCCCGATGAATGGGGGAGTGCTGTGCTGAAGAGTAAATTACAGTGCTGGTGTATGACGCTCAAACACAACTTCAGGATGACAACTGAGAAGATGACCGTGTATATTTGCAGGTGACAATTTGCATGTTGCTGCAGAATTTAACCAATATGCTTTTGTATAAGTATTTATTTTTGTAGAGCTCTATGTGAACAAAATAATTTATAATACGTACAGGGGGCCCACATAACTGAGACAAGCTCATTGTACCAGGAAATAGAGTTCTGTATATATAAACATAAAATTGTTAGAGTATTACATTTGTTTTAAAAAAGAGAAATACAGCATTTTACTGCCTTAAAAATACTTGGACTAGACAACAGTATCTGCTGGCTTTAATAATAACTGTGAATTTTAAGGGGGGTAATGTTCTCAGAAGAAGCGTTGATACAGAACTGGCCAAGAAAGTTCAACTACTCCAATGGTTCTCAACCCTGCCCCAGAAGGACCACTGTCTGTGGGGGTCAGTGTTTGCTTCTGTGTTCATGCACTTTGCAACCCAGTGTCAAGCAGTTATTGCAGCTTGTGATTTGATTTTGTTAAGAGGAGAAAGCTGTTTGTCAGGAACCAGGCTGAGACATGCAAAATGATTTTCATCCATGCCCTTGACAGCCCCCCTTCAGTGGGTACTTACTGATGACCTAAGACTTGAAAGGTTTCATATCCCGGAGTGGCACATCCGGTAAAGGTACTCCACCTAGAGTGCAGGAGATTGCCGGTTCGAATCCAAGCTATGCCACTGCCGACCATGGATGTGAGTTTCCAGGGTGTGGCACAATTGGCCAAGTGCTATCCGGACGGTGTAACGGTTAGGTCAGCTGGGGAGTCTTTGGCTCACCGCACACCAGTGACCCCTGTTGCTGGCCGGGCGCCTGCAGGCCGGACTGTACACAATTCAGATCTGTGTGCTCCTCCGACACTAAGTTCTGGATATGGCTGCAAGGCAGGCTTGCAGGGTGAAAAAAAGCTGACAGAACTTGTTTCGGAGGACGCCAGTGATCGTCTTCGTCTCTCCCGAGTCAGTTCTAGGGTTGCAGCAAAATGAGCCAGGCTGAATAATAATTGGACATTTCAAAATTCGGAGAAAATTTGAAAATGAATACAAAATAATTGTTACTATATATATATATATATATATATATATATATATATATATATATATATATATATATATATATATATAGTGTGGTGAGACACTAATTAAAGTGTTACAACAATATATATTAGTTGCCATTGCTTCCTGCTGTGTTGTCTGCATGCCTATGATATGATGTTTTATTCAAATGGTTGTTACTGATTTTTGATGGCAATATCAAAAACATAAAACAAATAAAGGACGCGGCACAGATTACCACCAGCACTGTGAACAAATCACTGATCTGAACAGGAACCTGTACAGGATTAGTGAGACTGTACAATTGCGTAGTCGAGCCATGTACTATTTTCTATAGGCAGCAGTGGAGTATCTGGGCAGGAACTTGCCTTTTACTAGGCAAGCTAAGTCACATGACTCCGATGTCCCGCACAACTGTCTGATTCGATGCAATGAAAATCTATATTTTAGTGGCGTTCCGGTACATTTAGGACCCCAGCACTGGTACTGTATTTAACTAATCTAAGCAATAATGATTGCAATCTTCAGCACTATTGTCTATTGTTGTACAACACACTGAGATCCCAGGTGCTGACACTGTCACTGCATTTACTGTATACGTATATAAGTGTGAGACATCTGGGACCAAGCTGTCTAATCACAATTAGTCGGTTCGATTTTAAAGTCACCACACTGAGCTTTTCAGGCGTTAATGCTCATGCAGCGTGCTTGTTAACAAGTGGAAAGGGCTGTAAATACAGTTTATTAGCCCCAGTGGAAATACAGTACATCGTTCAATTAGCTTGAGGATACTTGAGTATCTTGTCTGTGTATTGAGCTTTGTCCTTCAAAATTAAAATTCTAACACTAATAAGGTTGCATCTTTCCTAAAGATAATTAGATAATTCATTATAGCTAACAAGGTTTCTGATTCAGCTGGGAGTTTAAATTAAAACACAAAATATGTTTGCATTTAAGAGTAAACAAATAAGTAAATAATATTGTACTCCCATAAGTTTATTTATTGGGGAACGAGCCAGTATGATCTTGGCAGTAAAAAAAAAAACACACCCAGTAAACATTTACAAAAGGAGGGATTTTATTGCATGCATTAATTGTGCTGTAATTTGGAAAATGTAATGACTGGTAGATCTGTATGCTTTTGTATCATTGTAATTGCTGAGACCAGACATATTGAGAAGAGTGTGAATAGAGGCTGGAACAGACACACTGGTGCAGACAGTGCCTGAACTGAAATGGTGCACTTTGTTGAAGAAACGCTACAACAATTATGTCAATCTCCAATTACATGGTCATATTTTAACTTACTTTCACAACTTTTTTCCCCAGATACGTCTTTGTTGTACAGTACCCTGCTGTACTCATCTACATCAGCACACTTGATTTGTATAGTTTTGTATGTTTCGGCTCTTATTTATATTCTGAGAAATTTCCAAGTAGCACCAAGTGCCCCGAAAGGAGCCCAAATCAAGTCAAAAACTGCCCTGAATGAATAACTTGTGGTTTTATTTACCAGTTTGTTTGTAAAAAGTCTGAAATGTATTGCATAATACAGGTGGCAAATTCCATCATTGAATGAAGATGGAATTTGATAATCTTTCTTTCTCTGGTTTTAAAGATTGTATTTGGGAACATATTTTCATTATGTTGTTTGTACTTTTCACTGTTTCATTTCTTATTGTTTCTCTTATGTGATACCCTCAGTGAAAGTTAGAATTTCAAAAGTATTTAGAAAAAGAAATGTAAAAAAATACATTTCTGAGGCTGTTGCGGCCTTAACCCGTTCTCAGGTCTTACATTTTAGTAAATGGATTCCCGGGAGTGAATGCTAGTAAGAGCCAGCTGCAATGCTCCAACACTGTCTTCTGCAGCTTAGTGCTCTAACCATTGAACTACAGGCACCTTGGTTCAGGTCAAAGACAAACACACTCACAGGATGAAATTCCCATGAGGGAAGGAGAAGTAATTGACAAAATAAATAGAACCTCATTTACCTGGGCCCCATTCACCTGCAACTTCAATTATCCACAGTCCCCTGATCAGTTTAATCTTTTTATTTATTTCTTTATTTTTTAGTTTAATCTCTGAAATAAAACCATTATTCACAAACACCCCCACACACATAAAGACACATGCATCTGTCTAAACGCTGTAGAGACGGCACCATGACAGCCGCTCTACAGATGCGAGATTCTTGTCTTGGTAAAAACAGCAGAAAGGTTCTGTAAAATTAGTACTCCTTATCCCAGTCAACACATTTTGCCTCACTGAAACAAAAGACTATGATGGACTTTGTCAAGATTCAAAAAAATGACTTGCTGTTGTGAATTGTTCAAAAAAAGCTGTTTACAGAAAGAAAAAAATAATAATTCTGTTGGTACATATATTTTGTTGAAATGTAAAACAAGTTTAATTATACATCAGTGGTTAAAAAAAATAATAGTTGTATTTTTTGTTTGAAATCCCAGCAAAATAGCAACACTTAGCTGCCATTATTTAATATTAACGTGTGGAATAAATGAGCAATAATAGAATCCCTTGTGATGTTTCTAGCTGCTACACACTTAGTTAACAGGAGAATTGTGAGCTCTGATGGGCTGAACCACTTATTCCAGTCAAAATGCCTCATGGCCTTTTAGCTTTGTATATTATATGTATATATATATATATATATATATATATATATATATATATATATATATATATATATATATATAACCGACCAATATAAAAACAATGCTGGTAAAACATCGAAAGCTATGTAAACAATGTTGGAGGTGGGTCGCATTTTTAAAAGATTTTGCTAGGAGTATCACTGTCAAAGTAAACTCATTTTAAAAGGTTCTTCTGTCTTTGTAATATATTGTATTGCATACCTCTCCAGTAAACGCATCTTTGGTTTACATTACTAGTCTGTATTTTCTTCAGGAATTCTAGTCACACGCAAACGACACCTCATTCATCCGTGGATTTCACTCATCCGTGGACCTATGTCCCTCAAGCACATGAACAAATGGAGTTCCTGTATAGGATTATAGGAGGGTCCCCATCTACCAAGCCAATGGGCAGAATGTGAGATACTCTATTTTAAGAATATTTTTCTCGCTACCAGGGTAATGGCTATTGTCAGTTTTTTTTTTTTATACAAAGCAATTTATTTTACTAGGTTGAAAGGAGGTTCCCAGCATAACACAGAAGACATTAATTGCCTCCAATGTTGTCTGTTGGGGCTTGCATTTTGTATGGCTCGTCTGCTGGGCATAGCAACAAGAATCCCACCAACCCCCAAAATCACAAATTTGATGCAGTGGTATTCCACTAATGAAGGTAATTTATATCATTTGGTTATACTTGGTTTAAACATGCTGATGTTTCTTTAGCATTCGATGAAGAGGAGATGCATGGCATACAGTATATTTTCAAAGTGTTCACAGCAGTCTTAAATTAACTCCTATTTATTTAAAAGGACAAAAACACCTGTTTATTAATAACTAGAACAAACCAAATAAGTTATATTATTCACAGTCTCTTAAGTTCCATAAAGTTATTTGTTCCCGTAATATTCACCTGGATTTATGTCCTTTCCACAAACAGTAGTGAACTAGTGCAAACACTTGAAATATACAGCGCTAAAATGGATGTGAAAACAATGCGTTACATGTTCAAAGTTCTTTTCTACAAATTTTTCTACAGTTCTTTTCTGCAAAAACTAGCACAAACGCTCCCAATAATGTTACCAAACCAGAAATAAAAAATGTAATGTAAACCATCACATGTTGTTCTTGTTCATTTTAGAACTGCATTTGATGTTTTTTTTTCTTTTCGTTAAGAAACCAATTGAGCACATGACGACTTGAAGTAAATACCATTTAGAATGTAGCCCAATATTTATAACACGTCAAGCCTTGTCAGGTGAAGTTCTACTAATATGGATAACATTAATCCTTGCAAGTGAGATACTGTGATAAAGCAGAGTAAAATACCAGTGCAGACCCATTTGTATTGTGTAGAATGTTTGTTTGTGGATTGGGGTAAGCAAATATTCTTCCAGCAGGTATAAACGTGTTTAGGATCTGGAGAAGTTAATTAAGGACATGGTTGGAACAAAGACCTGGACTAGATGGGCCAAGATGATTTGTATTCCACTCTATAGGCTATAATTTAGACACCACACCCAGAAGTTGTTCTGTTTGCAATCCAATGCCAATTAATTTGCTTAACTGCAAAAACAAAAAAACATTTTTTGTGGTTTTCAAAAAAACATGACTTTTGGCAAATTAAAGCACAAAGCAGCAAAGATACAGGAGGTGATTTAAACCCTCCTCCCAGCAACAATCTTCAAACATGAGTGGAGAATATTGTAGTCATTTAAACCATGGTTCGAATGTTGCTGTCACTGGTTTTAATGGTTGAAGAACTTTTGGGGAATTGGGGACAGAATAGGTCATTACACTGACCACAAATTGGCCAATGATCAGCCGCTTGTGTGTGAAGGTCAGGATGTTTTATTTTAAATCATATGACCCAATTCCCAGTCCTCCTCTAAAAGTTCTAGGGTTTGCCAGGGTTTTACAATTCATTCAGTTCAAGCACTTAAAAATGAAAAACAAGATCCAATAAAGTGCTTTTCATTGCCAGAAAGGGTTTTGCAAGATGCTGGATGCAAAAGATAAACATTCACGGTATCCTGAGATATATGCAATCACTGACTAAACTGTACCCCCAACTAGCTTACTAATGTTTATGAACAAGAGGAGGCCATTTGGGGCAATGTAGCCAGGGAGATCTGTGCTGACTCTGCTGGCGTGTTCACAGGGCTGCAGGAAGAGGGCGGCAGTCGTCCAACAAACGCCTGTGAGTCATGGCAGTGACACGGGGAGGTGGGAAAGTGGGTGTGTGGACTTTCCCCCTCTCTGAATGGCTGAGAGGCGAGTTTTGGGAGATTGTTAGCCCTATAAATTAACGCTCTGTTGTTTCCTCAGGTCTGCCCTGTTAAACGTGCTGAGAGTGCGGAAGCGCTGGTCCACGACCGAGAACCAGTGGGAGAGAAAGAATCGGAGGTTCAGAGCGAGACATTGAGGGCGGGGAACCCTTGGGCAGACCCCTGATTAGTATATCAGAGCAGGCTAGTTAGCCGGCAGCGTAGGATGGTGATCCGGATCGCACGGGCAGAGGCGACCGCGATATCGCTGCAAAGTGCAGCACCTTTTCTTTGTAGTTTTTGTTACTGTTTTATTTTCCCTGTTTCTTTGTGCCTTCTGTTTTGAATTATTGTTTCGAAGCACCTGCAAGGGCGCCTGTATTGTGTACCATCGCTTGGTATGCCCGTGGTTCGGTTTACCATCGTTGGTAAATCAGACCACGGACATACAGCGTATTCTGCGGGATTAAAGAAAAAATAGCACCCTGAAATAAAACTGGGCACCTGTGTGGTGTTGCCAAATTCACCTGTCTGTCTCCTGTGTCAGTGAATTACCCACCACCCTTCCACAGGGAATGTAAAAATCTATATTTGCTTAGCATCCAGCAGGGAGCACATTCAATCATATCCAAGAGTCCTGCTTGAAGGGCACTCAGAGTACATGGATATAAATGTTGTTTCATAGTGACAAAGAGTAATAACATGTGATTTACTTATTTTTATTTATATGTAGGCAAGTAGTTGTTTGGATTTTTTCCCCCCAAGGTAGTCCAAGTTAGATGGAGCATTTTGTTTAGTGAGACCTGTTTTGTTGCTAAAAAAAATTAAGTTGTTTTAATTAAAGATCTTTCACATTTTATAAGAGACTTAAAAAAAAAAAAATGTTGGTAAAACAAAGTAATAAACAGAAATAGTTTCCTCATAAGTCTCGTTAATTTTTTGAGACTTTAGGAAATCTTGTTTTCATATCTGAGCCCCTTCACCCCCTGGGTGCCACCAAACATTGATGTTTAGGACTATTGACAACCTACAAATCAATCTGTAACCGTGACAACAGGCTGCAAGAAAAGGAAAAGGCCTCTGATGGCTTTTAGCTACTATGTAGCTGTATACAGCTGTTATCTTTGAGGGAAAGCCTCTTATTTGCCTCTTATTTGCATCAGATTTAAAGAGTTAAACAACTGAATCATACTCAGTTTGTGAACCTAACCTTTAACCCTATTGTTTCGACGTCAGACAAAAAAGAAAAGACTTTTAGGGAGCTCCTGAAAAGGATAGACAGCCTGTGAAATGTGATTGATACAAAGATATCTTTGTTGTAATGAATGGGTAAAAAAATATATACTTTTTTCTGTCCCAATAAAAGTTTATGGCGAACTTGAAAGGCATATTTAAATCTTTAAAAGGGACTGGGACGTCTTTGAATGTGCTGAAGTTCTGGAATGTACACTGTACAAAGCATTAACAAATGAAACACTGGCTTCGGAGCAGTTCTTACCACAAAGCACAGAAGAAACACACCCAAAACCCAAGTCTCGATATTTGACCCCCTTTATTTAATTGGCTGCTTTTTTAAAAATAGAATGGTCAAAGAGTTTTTTTAAATTTATTTATTTATTATTATTTCTTTAATAGATGTTCTTTTCTTTTTTTGTAAATTAAAAAGTGTGATATCAAATTACTTAAATATGTTTTTTCAAAATCATTTGAAATACATTGGATTGCATCTCTGGGTTTTACTGTTAATTCACTGGGTGCCTATGAGGGCTTGAGAGTAAAGAAAGGCGTGAGGGGCAGCGAGCTTGAAGCGTGCTAATGCTTGAGTGACGATGGTGTTAGACATAGGACAGGCTGGACAGGTCCCTGTACTCAAAGGACCGGGTCAGGCAGCATCCACTGGTTGCTGGGCAGCTTGAGACTAGTAAGGGCCAGGACAAGAGGCGAGTTAGGGAAAAGTGTCTCTGGTCCATATAGGAGAGATGAAGGAAGAGAACCCCCCTATGCAGGGCCCAACTTGGCGGGTGGGGGACTCGGCCTACCTCAGAGGAGGCAAGAAAGGTGCTCGGAACTAGAAAAGAAACTAGGGAGAGTGATAGCAGGTTGTGGCCGCCATGAGGCTAGCGCATAAGCTGCAAAAGTACAGATGTGGCCGGGGGTCCCCTCTGACCAGCCAGGAACCACCGGGGATGGCAGTGACTTGGGCAGGAGGCCGACCCGGATGGTCGGTGGAGTGAGACTCACTTCTCCCCCAAAAGAAGGAGGCCTGGCTGTTTATTTTACATGCGCTGTTTAATTTTTTTTTCAAGGTAAAACAGGTTTAGAAGGCACTGCATGGCAAAAAGACATCAGTACACCAGCCAAGCCCCACCCCTTGTTCACTGTATTTTTCACATACCTCTTTATAGACATGGATACTGATAAATCCTCTCCTGATCCCTCGTTTTATCACTAAACTCCAAGTCATTAATTTATTACTATAACATCTAAAAAGTCTGTGATATTTTGAGCGCTGGATGCGGAAGAGCTATCTCCTTTGTTTGTGTCCGTGATATCTCTGTGGTGCATGGGGCTATCTGTATTGCCTTTTTTTTTTGGCTTCATTCGGCTCCTATCGAACTGGTCCGACATAGGACCGCAAAGGGTTAATGCTTTGGTCTGGAGGATGAGAGGCGGGAGACATGAGGAGGAAATCGTCCAGGAGATGGAGTAAGAACATGGTATCAGTTTAGGTGGATCCAGCATAAAGCTTCTGACAGGGTGTCAAAGATTTTCAGCCTACTGCAGCAGCCAAAAGTGAGTTGAGTGGCGAAGAAATATGATCTTGCCAGGGTATCCCAAATAGATGATGGAAGGAGGGATGAATTGGCATAACTTTAAAGGCATCTGTGATATCAGCCTTTGAAAGCCAAGCTCTGTGGCCTGCCATCTTGATGAATTTGATGGCATCTGTAAGGGTGATGCAGGGAAAACTGGTCCAGAGGAATCAGTATTAATACTACTGGTGGCCTGGCCTTGAGGAGCCGAGAGGCTGAGGATAAGGTGTTTCTTTCTGCAACGTGATATTCTGTACTGTAATATTTTATAATGTGATATTTTGGAAGGTGATATTTTGTAAGTCGCCCTGGATAAGAGCATCTGCTAAATAAATAAATCAATAATAATAATAATAATAATAATAATAATAATAATAATAATAATAATAATAATATAATAATAGTAATAATAATAATAACAGTTCAATTGGGATTTAGCAGCTAACTGCTGGATCCCATTCCAAACTCTGGCAGGAATATGGAAATCTCATATGTAATCAACCTCAATATGCTTCAAGCATTTGCCAATTAAATGCAACACTGTGAGGAATTGATAAATATAAATATGTAACTATGTACACTTGCTTAATTCTCACCACATTTGTATTCAAAGCGTTTATAGGTTTTGCCACGAGGGCATGTACCGATAAAGCCGCAAGCATGGCAGAGTATTAGGGAGAGTTTGCCTTGGGGTCGCACAACCTAGGGAAATGCAGCAAAATCAGGACCATGATGCACTGCCACTAAAGATTCTGCCCCCTGATGGTGAGAAGAGGTTAAAAGCTTTTTAACTGTTGATAAAGGGTGAAGAAACGCTCAGGTTTTGCAAACAACTCAAGTCCTTTGATAGACAGAGCACATAAAAAGTAATTCAGTAGCAATGTAGACCTTTGAAATATGTAGACAGCACACATGCATTAAATAATTGAAAATACATTTATAGACATTTCCATCTTATGAACATATTCTATTTCTCATGCATTTAATTTTGTTTTCTTCTGTACAATAATAATAATAATAATAATAATAATAATAATAATAATAATAATAATAATAATAATAAATGGATTGGATAGCCTGAGACCCCTTAGACTTTCCAGGACCACCCACATATTTTTGGGTTTCTAACTCACAGCTGGATGACTGTGAAGTGGAAACTATGCAAAGACAATGCTGTTCCTTGTTAGTTTTATTCCATTACAGTTTTAAGAAAAGGTGCTGCTTTTGCCTTCAGAATGAGCCCTGTAAAGCTTTAAAATCCCTGCGTTAAAATCATCTGACAGTTGTTGCTGATATAAAAGAATCTCTTGCAGTGGCACGAATGCCAGTTCAGCATTTGAACCCATCTTTTCATAAGCTTTTGGTTATTTATTTGACAGTACATATGGGATACACATTTTTACCTTGGGCATTCAAGTCCATCTTTGGTGTGTAATTGGCTAGCTAGAGAGGGGGGTGGGGGTTGGGGTGGGGAATGGCAGCTCATCTGCCAGCCTAGTGTTAACTCATTTTCAGGAATGTTGCTTCAGAGTTAGTTTTGATGTGTTAAATACATTTTGTGTACATGTATCTTGTATACCTGCATCTGTTCTAAACTTACTTATGCTAGTCTAGAACAGTTTCATGAGTTTTTTGTGACTGTCCCTTCATTAGGTGAATGTCACATATCCAGTTTTTGATTTCCCAAAGGAGTGATCGAACTACTTGAGTTTTGACAAACAGGCTTTATTAACCATGCCCAATCCCAACATAGTTTAATCTATAAAGCCCGCCAACCCGGTCCCGACTCAGGGAAGACGGTGAGGTGAAGTTTCATTTTCCCAAGCAGCGTATGGTGAGGCTGCCAACATCTCAGTGAGACAGATTTACTACACTCTGTGCTTATTGAGTGTTGGGGCGGGGGGGGCAGCACATTTTGTCAGCACAAACTGAGCCCTTCTGGTGAGATGATTCCAAGGCCATCTGTAAAAGATATTAAACATTAAACAGTTCTGCAAAGCATTAAAAAAAAAACAGATACACACACTAGCAGTCTGTTTTCTTTCTGTAAGAACTCTTCTGTTTAATGCAGCCGTGAAGAGAATAAATGTGGAACTGTACTGTGTTAAATGTACACTAGCTTAAAGCACCCTCTTACACAAAACAGTAAGAGATTCATAGGGAGCTTTCTGTCTTTCACATCACCATTGAAAACCAAAATTGATTTAAATTAAGGCTTCTACTGACTTACTCTCCAACCCAGCTGAAAACTGTGTATAAACAGGGGTGTTTATGTAATACTTCAGACACCCCTCGAACCGCGCATGTCTTATTTTCTGACTCCCCAAAACCCCCTTATACAATGAATTTGACAATGAAAGCTCTGCACATTGTCAAATGCCAATTTATGCTAGGAAATAAAATTGCTGGCAATTGCTGCCACTGAATTGCCTGGCAGTCTTGTTGTGAGGGTGACAGAGGGTCTGATTTGAAAGCAAAATTGCTAGGAATTGTTCCGGCTGTGATGTAATTTTCATCAACATTCCAAGATAGCAGCGCGCAATGATAGCCATTTTTAAGGTTAACAGCTGTCTCTGGGACGGTACACATAAAAAAAAAAAGAAAAATGTAAATAAAGAGGATATTTTAACCGTGGCCTCTTCACCTTCATGAGTGGGGGAGCGAAGTGGACGTCAAAGATGTCAGGTAAACTAGAAAAAATTAATTCGGTATTTTCAGTTTGTTCACATATTTGAATTATATAACATTTCTATTGAGTAGCTTAAGGTATTTTTTTCTTATTTAAAATGGTGACTGTGTTGTGTCTTTCCATAGTTTGCAGTGAGGTATTGGTACGACAGTGTCTTACTATTGGTTGTATGACCGAAGGAATTTTCTTTTCATTGGTTCTTTGTTTCACTGGGGCGTGTTTTTTTTTTTTCTGTAAATAATACATGCATCCTCTCTGCTGTTTTATTTTTATATATCCTTGATTCGCATTGGCCTCACTGCATTTATCCGGAGCAAATTAATTTGTGGTCGGAAAAAATAAGGGAAGAGTGGTTTAACGAAAATTATACACTACATTTTCAATAAACAAAGAACAGAAAGCCATAAGTTGCAAAATATGGTGTTAGTGGCACCCTTTTTAGAGGGAAAATAATTTTCTTCAGAGATAAGTGGATGGTTGAAAGGATTACTGGAAAAGAGAACTACACCAGGAAACAAGGTCAATGTGGCTCTGTAAATAGGAGAAGAAATATTGCTCTATGATCCAATTGAATGAACTCTGCTTTATTCTGTTCAATGCCTATGATTTACTACAAACAGTATTAACTAACACAGTTATATAGAGCCATGCCTTATAGGAGCTTTATGTTACACTTGTCTGTTCATTTCTTCATAGACATTGGCTTCTCAAATGTTCAATTGACAGTGTGTGATTGAGGGCAAACAACCAGGTAAGTAGCATTGAATCCAGTAAAAGCAGCAATGTAAGTGAGCCTTGTTTAAAACATCTCTGAAAAGCACAATCTCTAAGGGTTTGTCAAGGCACGCCCAGACTGAGCTGGGTGAGAGAAATCTATTAGACAAGGTGTTGCACTTTAAAAAAAAAAAAAAAGATTACATCAGTACAAGAAAGAATTGCATGACACAGCAGAAAAATAATCTGGCTGAAAATGTGTAAGAATAGCAGTAGTTGCATGTTTGGACGGGTTGGTCAGTTGCTTGCTATGTGGGATTTTGATGGGGTACTGATCTGTTGGGTGAGGGAGTCAATGGTTTGTTTTGTGGTCATTTAGGACCTTGTTGTAAACTTTTAAATAATAGCAAAGTGTAATAAAGCACAGCTAAAGCCTAGTGAAACCAGGGAAAGCACAGGCAATTGTGGATATGTTAACCAGGGTTAACCAAGGTAAATCACATAGTAAATATCCCTGAAAACCTTCTTGACCAAAGCAATGAAGGAAGAACTAGACTGTGTAAACAGCTTTTGTGATTTGTCTAAACATGTGCTTTTCAACGATGTGAACCACTGGCTTATTTCATAGTTTGAAAGCCATGCACGTGAAGAATCACTAACCACATTCCAACAGTTGCATCACCAGGCTAACAGATACACAGGGTGCTTATTTAAAATTACTTTCCTGTGGGAAAATATGTGATGTGTCACTCAAAATGAGGTGCAAACATTACAGCAATGGAGCCTAGGGCTGTCACACATATCCAACTAAAACAAATGAAAACAGGTAGAAGAGCAGAAACACATTTCATACCTCTGTAAATCTCTGAAACCAACTCTCAAATTGTTTCAATCTTATTACATACTAAGGTCAGGAAAACAGAAGAATCAATGAGAAACAAATACAATTGCATCTACTCATTCTCCACATAATAGCACCACTCGGTCCAGTGGTTAAAGTCCACAGCTTGTAACCAGGAGGTCCCTGGTTCAAAACCCAGCTTAGCTACTTACTCACTGTGTGTGACCCTGAGCAGGTCACTTAACCTCCTTGTGCTCCATCTTTTCGGTGAGACGTTGTAAGTGACACTGCAGCTGGTGCACAGTTCACACATCCTATTCTCTATAAGTCGCCTTGGATAAGGGAGGAAAAGGGTAAAATTAAACTATGGTGCTTTAACAAGCACTGTTCATTTAGTCTTATGCACGCCATGTGGGTTGATGCTGAAATTTGCATAGTTCAGAAGATATTAAATAAGTGCTACATGAATGGCGATGACCTGCAATCCTCTGTGTGCACCAACAGCTTACAAAGTATTTCTTCTCATCATCTCCTTTGCAACTATGTTTCCAATTGGAAACCTTGTCTGACCCCTGACTGATGTCTGCGGCCTCAGCTCATTAGAGAACGGGTCCTGCTGGACCACAAGGAGAGATCCTGGGCCATTCATTCTGTGCTATTTTAATCTATTCATGTATCAAAGCTGTGATCTTTCGACTAATTTAAAGTGGGATAACAGTATGATTGTACAGCTTCCCATTATTGGAACACACTGATCACACAATATGTGAAAAGCGCACACAAGAACGTGCCATCCTTTTAGGCTTGCCTATCCTACCTTTTTGATAGGTACACAGGAAATCAGCTTCAGCTAAGTTGCTATTGTTAATTGCCAGCTGCTTTGGATTAGCTTGGGACTTTGGAGTTATTAGATGTGTCACCACACAGAAGATATAGAGCACAAAGTAAGTGCAAGCTGTGCATATTAAGAAAAGCAAAAGGCAAGAGCGAATGAGCGAATGAACGAATGAGCGAATGTTAATAAAATAAGCAGAGGGGTTCATGAGGAAGATATAATTAACAAATCAGTCAGGTGTCAATATCGTAGAGAAGTATAGTGTCTGGTTATTATGAAGCAATGATGTCACTGCATTATGAGGGAATCATTTCATTTCTATCATATCAAAATGCAGGACCACAATTGTTTGCTATAATACTTGCAAAAGTACTCATACCCTCTCAAAGTTTTCACATTTTATTCCTTTAAAGCTTGCAGTCATGACACTTTGAAATAGGAATTAATATGTATTATATACACAACCTACTCCACACATTCAAAGCAAAAACAAAAAGAAAGAAGTAAATAGATATTTAATATGAAATAAACATGGAAAAGTCATGACAGCATAAGTATTCAAACCCTTTGCTTTGGCAAACCTAAATTAATTCAGGTGCACACAATTACCTTAACGAGCCAAACAATTAATTGAATAGCCTTTGTCTGTGTGCAATATTAGTGGAATAAAAACATCTGCCTCTGTGAGATTCCTTGGCCACGCAGTGAATTTCAAGTAAAGACTCAACCATGAAGACCAAGGAGCTTTCAAAGCAAGTCAGGGATAAATTCATTGAAAAGCAAAGATCAGGAGAAGGGTAAAAAAATATTGAAGTCTCTGAATACCCCTGTGAGCACAGTCTACTCAATCATCAAGAAATGGAAGGTGCATTGTATCACCCACACACTGCCTAGATCAGGCCGTCCCTCCAAACTGAGCAGCCAGGCAAGGAGGAAACTGCAGAGGGATGCCACTGTGAGGCCAATGACAACTTTGAAAGAGCTACAGAGTTCAATGGCTGAGATGGGAGAAAATATGCATCAGTCAACTATATCCAGAACACTTCGCAAAAGTAGCCTGTATGGCAAGGTGGCAAGAAGAAAGCCATTACTAAAAATAAGCCATCTCAAAGCCTGCATGCAGTTTGCAATATGCAAAAATGTGGCAAAAGGTGTTGTGGTCAGACAAGACCAAATTGGAACTTTTTGGTCTAAATGCCAAGCGTTACGTTTGGCGCAGACCCAGCACAGCACATCTCCCAGTCAACACTATCCCGACAATGATCCAAAGCACAAGGTCAAAGCTACATTGGAGTGACTTAAGAATAAGAAAGTGAATGTCCTTGAGTGGCCCAGTCAAAGTCCTGACTTGAATCTGAATTGAGAATCTATGGAAAGATTTGAAAACTGCTGTCCATAAGTGATCCCCAACTTGAGAGAGCCTGAGCAAATCTGCCAAGAAGAATGGGCACAAATTGCACCAAGCTGAAGCAAAGTTGATAGAGACTTCCCCAAAAAGACTTGCTGCTGTAATTGCTGCCAAAGGTGCTTCCACCAAATATTGAGTTGATGGGTCAGAATACTTATGCAATCAACATATTTCAGTTTTTTTAGTGTGTCCAATTATTTTACACTGATTTTCTCCCAATTTGAAATGCCCAATAATGTTTCCCCTTACTGCAGCAATTCCTCACACAGCTCAGGGGAACTGAAGATTCAATGGGCGTCCTCCGATCCCACAACGCGTTAGCTTCCTCTTTTACACCAAGGAACTCGAGAGCAGATGTTAGCTAGCTACCGAACTCTGGAAGACATGGGCCAGCCCTGCAGGCAGGGTTCGCTGTAGCATGATGAGGCGAAACAGTCTCTGTGAGTTTTGCCTCCCTACCCCACGGTAGCGCCAGAGCCAATGCCACGCTCCCTTTGGAATCGCCAGCGAAGCCTGGCTACTTCGAGCAGCCAGGACACAAACCTATGTGTATGACTCACCTTGCACACCACATGGCTGCACTTCTACCTGGTGAACCCCACAATTCCAGATATTAACTTCAGGTTAAAGCAGACGAGCAAGTTTCGACATAGTCAAAAAAATTACATTTATTAACCAGGGGGGCATTGTAGAGATGTCATGTTTACTTTACAAAGTAGCCCTGGAGGATAGTTACAAACAGTATTCAAACTTGCATTTTTCAAAAAGGAAAACCATCAAGAGAAAAAATAATTGTAATATTAAACTGATTAGCTGGCATTTTTTTGGTATGTGTTTTTCTGTTCCTAACCTCTAGACAGTCATGGCTACTAAGCAGGGATCAGTTGCCTCAGAAGTATAAAAGTAAGTTTATTACATTTCCAAGTTTAAGCAGAGTTCCTTGTGCTCTCCTAGAACCCTGAATCCCCTCCTTGTTCCAGGAGGTTCAATAAATGACCCCACTGTTGCACAGCAGACAGTATAAATATAGTACTGTGGGTTGCAAGCACACTGTATTCTTGGTCGAGGTTGGCCCCCAGTGTTTTTGAATTCATTAGTTAGCATTAGAATGCGTCAGTCTTTATATCCTTGTATTTATTTTAAATATGTTTAAAGAGAAACTTTTCATGATATGATTAATGATATGGGCCCAATATTATGACGTGCACATAAGATATATAAGTGCATTTTCCCTAACAGTTTTTACAACAATGCTTTGAAGCAGGCATAGCTACTGCTAGTATATCAGGGCTAACGTTCACTGAGAGCTTTCATTTACCCTTCTTTGGTTAGCGACCTTAAATATTTACTGCTCTTTTGAGTAACCTTGCATTCGCAATTGTACTTAATATTTGTGTTGGGCGTCTCTTTCTGGTCTTTCATTTTTCCATTATGCCAATGTTTGTAATAGTTAAGCTAATGGCAAGTTGTTTATTTCCCTTCCTAACAGTAGTCGTATTTATAGCAGTTGGGCATAAAGGTCTCTATTGATCCACATTGTAGTACAGCACAGGTGTGTTCAGTGCAATCCTCTTCACTATGACCAGTTAGTGTACCTCAATTGCTGCCTGAAGGGCACCAGCCCTACTGGGGGGAGAAAGGGCTGCTAAGTTTTTATGCCCATGTGATCCTTTTCAGACAGGAAAAAGTTCCAGTTTGAACCATTTGAAGTGAGCTCCATTTTACAAAGACTTGGGCTGATGCCACTGGAAAAGTACTAGCAGACAAACGGCTGGAAGGGTGCTTGAGTGGTTAAGAGCAGCCCTGTCCATCTAGTCTTCAACCGAGGCTGACTGAGCCCCAACGTTCCCTCCTTCTCACCTGTGTGCTTACTTGGGTAGGGATTGGATATAAAATGGACTGAGGAAGCCATTCTAAGGGGGATGGTATATGGCTGGGCTGAGGCCCTGCACATGAAAAGTGAGCTTTTTGTTTTGCTTATTTGTGTTGGGCGAGTTTGGGTTTGTTTTTGTTTATTAGTCAGCTTCTTTGTCTGACCTTGCTACCTGCTGTGTTTTGGTTGCTGGGAAAAGCAGCTGGTTATTGGTTGAGCATCTCACGAGGAAGGGAACCGCTGACACACCTCTGGACTGCGGCCAAGGACAGGATAACAAGAAACCAGTCTTTGTGAAGAAACCAAACCACTGACTACCGTGTGTGGAAATGGGATCAGGGTTTCACTTATACGGAGTAAGGGTTCATTTATGGATTTTAAATCCCATAGTGGTATGTCAGTGGGACCTACTTGTAGGGTGGGGGTAGCGCTCGCTATCTTCAAGGCATGTTTTGTTTTCCACGCCAACTTCCCCGTCTCTCCACATCCGTCAGTGAATTACTCACAACCCCCTATCACACAACTCTTCAAAAAAGAGCACTTAAAAAAACAGTCCTTAAAGGTTCCATGAATAGGGATTGTTATTTAACTGAAAATATGAATTTAATTACTAGATGACTTCAAAATTCTTACACAGGAGCACAATAGATTACAGGTGAGGGTTTTTGTTATTGTAGTTAAACTGATAGATATTCTGGTAAGTATCCAATGTTGAAAAAGGGATTATGAAATCTTTTTATGACAGCCTTCCCCACGGCGTCATTCTCTACATTTTACTGCTATTAGCTTTCATAAGCCCTTCTGCTTTTTCAAGGGTCATTAAATTTAATAAGGAACGGGCTACCAGGAAGACAGAGGAGACATCAATATGTCAAAGCAAAGAGCATGTGGATTTTGAAACACTGTATATGGATTTATTGCGGGAAAAATGAAATACCTCCATCTGGGATCAATGGAAATTATGGCTGACATTCTGTAGTGCATTAAACATTACATAAAATAACATAACATGAAGTGAAATGTAGGGGAATAGCAATCCAGCTTTGTTAGATAGGTCTGTGGAATCCCATTCTATTAATCAAACGTCCTGTCAAAATGTCCGGAGTGCTGGACCATGAACAAGGAGAGGTGGGAAGACAAGTGGCTGTGAGGTAGCTTTATCTAGTATGAGATAATAAGGCAGTAAACATTTTTTTTTATGAAATCCTGGCATACTGTGACATATATGGGAGGAAACCAGCAATTGATTCTAACTGTTTAAGGCAGGGGAGCTGCCCCTCTTCTGCCAAATTAAAAAAATAAAAATAATAGTTGCGGCTTTAAAATTGCACGTTTCCATATCGCCATAATGGTTATAGCAGCGCCATCAATTAGATTTAATCCAGGATGAAGAGAAGTCATATAATATTAACTCCTGATTGACCATCTTTAATAGGCAGACTAAAAGGGATGATCTTTTCTAAACAAAAGATAATCCACTGAAACTTCAGATTTTTACTTTAAAAGTTCAAGTGTTCAATTAGCACAATATAGTCACAAGTCCTTTGTATTGTTGTGTCACTGCCACAATATTAATGTATATTGACTTCCTCTATTAGGTAAGCAGTAAGGCATGACAGGGTGTGGGATATACTCTAATAATGTTTTAATTAACTAGTAATTTTTAAATATCCTTCCACCGCTGCCTGAACATAGAAAAAATAATCCCTTAAAACATAAAAAAATAAAACCAAAAATGCATTAATTAAAAGATAATTTCAGATGCTGAATTGAACATTGCCATTGAAAGTGCAGTTTTGATTCGTTACACTTCTTGTAATTCTTGGTTTATTCGTTACATTTTAAAGTAAAATATTACTGCCCATTTTCATCATGACACAGCACAAATGAGTCTGCTTTAAATCATGCAGCACAAATAAGACTGTCTTTAAATCACGCAGACCCTTCCTCACAAGACCTGCAATAGTATCAGGTGAGAGTTTTTTTTTTAATAATCCTTTGTTATCAGGGGTAGTAACAGGAGGTATCCATAACAGATTTTTGCTACAGCTTCACAGTGGCGAGAAAGACATTATTTGCGTGGAATATCCGATAAACTGACTGCAATTTACAGCTTGGTAACGTGGAGAACTACTGGACCAGTGTTAAGAAACAATTTTAAACAATGCAGGGCACAGCAGAAAACATGATACCATCATACCTGGACACATTTAAAAGGTATGGCAGGAACTGTCGAGATTAATTTATAAATGTTCAGCATCAGATCACACAGCTGCGAAGGAGGTGGGTCCAGTGGCAGCAGGCAGGCAGACTGAAGAACGGACAGCGAGAGGAACAGCAACAAAACATCTTTGAACTCCAAAGTCTCTTTTAAGAGGGACCCAAATATTTTGTGAAAAGCTGAAAGTTTAAGAGATATTTTTTAAACTATTTATTTTCAAAATGGGATCGGGAAACGCTGTAGTTCAGGGATAAGGAACAGAGTGAACAGAATGGCGAGTTTTGAATGTATTTGAATACTTACTTTTGCTTTTTTTTCACTACTTTAATTAATCATTGGTGTCCAGTACAGATTCATTTAATATCTCATGTACACTTCGGTTTCTGAAAAGTTCAACATTTACATAAATCTCATCAGTCATGTTTATTGCGATAAATTCCAATATGTCTGCCTTTTTTGTTTTTAAATTCTAGTGTATGGTTATCTGCCAGTGATTTGCCCGTTTTTGAAAAAAGTGATGACCCATGGTGATATGCTGTAATTGTTTTAACCAATCAGGATAGAGTATTTAAAATGCCCATTTTATAATACATATCACAGGACCCCTTCTATCTGAGCCAAACGGTGTGCATAATCAACTCTTTGGAGTTAGGAGGGTACTCTCTCATGAAATAATGTTAAGAAACCAAGGAATTGAGTTTTAATTTTGTACATTGCATTTTGCTATAAATCCAGATGGATGTGGCTTGTTGTGCATTATGTTTGTTAAAAGATCTCGTCCAGATAGCCAAATAAACATTATTGCTCTGTCTTCACAGAACAGTTATTATCCAATTGTTTGTACTCAATTTATTATGTTTTTCAATGTTTTAATGATGAAAATTAGCCTGCCCTTTATAAGCCTCATTTGCACATCAGTTGCTTTATTCCTGTAGCCTACCTAATGTAAACCTTCCCCTCTTCTTTGAAAACGTGTTGAGTTACATGCCAGGTATGTTTATGTGGCAACTGCCTGCAATAAAAATCTGTCATCACCATTGTTAGACCCAGAGCATCTGGATATGAGCCAAAGCCTGTCAGCAAAAAGGACTCAGCAAATACCAAGCCTTCAAACAATAACATTCTTAGCCAGCCGTGGCTATTCAAAACTGCAAGGCAAGGGGCTCTTAAAAACCATGGGGGCTTTTTACTCTGTGCTGTATTTAGGTTCCCCGATCTCCAAGGTAAAATTCATTTGAAAAATGTAGTGTCCCTGTGGCAAAGTGCCCATCCCTGTGTGTATTTTGTGTTGTGTGTTAATGTTGGTGTATAGTCATTGGTGCATAGGATATAAACAGGTCTGTGTAACACAAGTGTTTAAAATGCATATTTGTATTTAGGCACAAGTATTGCACAGCACTTCACGTGCAAGTAAAACGTAATGTGTGAGCACCGGGAATGCACTTTATTAATTCACGTGCAGTTGTACCGCGACTCCAATTGAATGATTGATTAGCAATCGAGTCTCGGTACAGCTGCATAAAAGCTACATGTTTTCACCCACTCTGGGTTGTGTGTTCTGAGTGGAGAACGGGATAGGAGACGGAGGTAATAATTGTAAAAACAATAATAATAGTAGTTAAATATCTGCTCACCGTGTTTGTCTGAATAGTCAGTTTTGTTTGTCTTTTTGTTTTGGCGAATATGCTGTATCCCGTGTGTTTTTGTTTGTTACAACCTTTTTATTTACTGTTTTGTTAAATCATTAAATGCTGAGCGAGACCATTCGCTCAGCTCCACCAGACTCCACCTCTCTTTCTGTTTATT
Source organism: Polyodon spathula (assembly GCF_017654505.1). NCBI lineage: Eukaryota > Metazoa > Chordata > Actinopteri > Acipenseriformes > Polyodontidae > Polyodon > Polyodon spathula. Next base: position 101,916,335 of record NC_054534.1, read on the forward strand.
TCTTGGTTCCTGTTTCTGGTCTGACGTCCCCCACTCCGGCCGTCTTTGTGACAGTCCCATAGAAATAGAATTGCCTGGTATCTATTTTCTAGCCTGCTGTGCATTCTAATGAAATACAGGCTGTGATGACTGCCATTCTACATACATGCCAACAGTCCCTATGTGGTCAGGACAGTCCCAATTTCCTAACAGATGTCTCGAGTCCCGATGCATAGGAAGAAAGTCCCGATATTTACCTTCAGAAAATCAGTTAATTAATTGCATAAGTCATTTACTCTTTGCCAATTGATCTTTCAATTTCATTTGGCAAATGATCTTTCAATTTCATTTGGCAAATGAAGACTTCTTTAAAGGTTGTCAATCACTTGAGGGGGTTGTGATGGACCCTGTCAATCTAAATCGGAGCTGTTGAAGCTAACGAGAGACTAGGAATCCAACGAGGGAGCATTCTTTGCAAGTAGCCAGTGGGATTGTCCCTCCTCCAAACCTTCAAGCAAGTTAACCAGCCGTACATTGCAACGGCGTGGTCAAGCCTCGAGATCATTCAGCTTATCCTAAACTTTATCCACTTGGTCAAGAGTGATTAACATCCTTTTTAGCCTGATGCATTTCTGTCAAAACTGCATCAACTTTTGAGGTAAGTTCTCCATCGTTTTATTATGAGTATTAAACCTTTGCAGTCCATTTATTCAGAAGCAGCTATCTCCTTTGTTTATGTCTGTGTTATCTCTGTAGTGCATGTAGATACACCCCTTTTTTTTTTTTTTGGCTTCATTCGGCTCCTATCAGTCTCACTTGGCCATTGAACCTGTGCTTTACGTCTTTTTTATGATGTCGGACAGGGTCTGACATCAGACTGGAAAGGGAAAATTGTAATGTCAGACCTAGTCCGACATAGGAACTCAAAGAGTTAAGGTCCTGTCAGAGAGTGGAGCATTGTTACATTGTCCCGCACCACCTCGTTGATCGGGCCCAAAGCCTTGGATAACATTTCCACTAACAAGCCACCAGTAGCTTCGTTCTGGGCCACCACAGTTCACTCAATCACCGGGGCCAACTCGTCCTGCATGGGTAATTGTTTATAACGCTTCCCGTCAGGTGTAGATAGAGGGGAAGACGCGTCTTTCTTCCTGGATGACATTCCACAGCAGGGGATTCCATAAAAATAACAAAGACTGTGCAGATAAATAATTAATTTAAGATATTGGGGGTAATAGTGTGGAGCCTAATAAAAAGCGACTATCTCACAGTGCACGTCACGTGTTCTTAGGCTGCTTTGATTTTGTTTGCAGAGATTAGGTGGGTGATGAAAAGGTACAACAGGTTTCGGTAAGGCTTTTTGAAGTGGTTCACAAGTAAGTCAATATGGTGTATCTTTCTTTTACAGCACTTTGGTAACTATAGTACAGATGGAACACTGCACTGAAACCAGGGTTGCTAACCGTCCGGAAATTTATTGACAGTCCGTAAAAAATAGTCACATTTTAACACTGTCCGTAAACCCGTAAATAGCAAAAGACATCCATAAATTTGGATCAAAATAAAGGATGGTATGTTTTTTTAATCACCTTGTATATCACAAAACCACACTGACCGTCAGTCTGTCTAATTTCCTGTTTTTGGTTATTGCCCACCCCCCAAAACACACTTAACCACTTCAGGTATTACACATTTTCTTGTAAAAGCAAAGACAGATTCTGAAACATCAACATATAAAAAAGAAAAGTAAGAGTCCAAACTGAAAATGGTAAACTTTATTGTGCAAAATAATTTACCGTTAAGCTTAATGCATGACTGGAGTGACTATGTGGTGAAATGGTTTGCTGACTCAAAAATACTTATCAGAAGTGGACTGCAAAAGAACGTAGTCGACAATGATGGTAAAGAATGTTTTAAGCAAAGAGTTAAAAAAATCACTGGTGAATAAGCTCAAGAAACAACCGTTTACCTTGCTAATAGATAAATCTCCTGATGGTACTACAAGCCAGAAAGTTGCTCCTGTAATTATATATTTCAATTATGAGCTGGGGAAAGTGCAGTACAAATTGTATCATCTAGTGGACATTTCCAAAGCTGATGCTGCATTGATTTTTTATGTAATAATGTCCAGCTTTGAAGAAGATGGCATTCCACCTTCAAACGTAATGGCACTCAGAACAGATGAAGCTAATGTAAAGACTGGGGCAAGTGCTTTCGGTGCTTTCAAGATTTAAAGAAGTGCAGCATAATATTTTTCACATTGACTGTAGCTGTCACACTAGCTGTTACACTGTTGTGCTGTGCTTTGCGGATGCATGAAAGGCGCTACCAGCACCAGTAGAGCAGTTATGCAGAGATATCCACAGTCATTTCTCTAACAGTTGCAAATGACAGCAACTTTACAAAGATTTTCAAGATTTTATAGAAGCACACACACTGAAGATCCTGAAGCTGTGTTCAACTTGATGGCTAAGCCTTTTGGAGTGTGTTCAAAGAGTGCTAAACCAGTATGATGCCCTTGTAAGTTTCCTTCAATCGACCGATGAAACTGACAGGCTAGTAACACTGGATCGAATTGTTCAGCAGATGTTTCACCCAGTTACAAAATGAGATTTCCTCTTTTTATCAGCTGTGTTACCTGCTTTTGTAAACTTTAACAAACTTTGTCAACAAAATGCTCCAAATATAGTTAGGCTGCATGATGAATGTGTAACCGTGTTAAAAACAATAATGGCATATTCAATCGAACCATCCACTACAGTTAATCTGGCCGTAGATGATCTGCAGGATTTTGATGCCACTGATGCCAATCATTTTTGTAATTTCACGCTTATTCAATAATAAAGCTGTATCGATTTGATAAACCCTTATCACCACCAGAATAGTAGTTGAATATTATTGGAGCATTTCACAGCATCAGGGAATGCTCCTGGATTGCATACCACCTATTTCTGGATTTTTTTTTTACATGGACTTGATACAATTCTGCAATTGTGAGGATGGAACTTTTCCTGATTACATCATTTTGTTGGCACAGTTTGATACACTGCCGTTATGGATCCTGTCCCCTTTTGCATGGTGGTTTAGATGCTCCCTTCTGGTGGGCTGGCTACAGTGTAGTTAATGTACCTGTATATAGAGGTGTAGTTCAATCAGAGACCAAAAATCTCTACATTTATCAGCAATTCTACTGTATAAACTTCAACATTTCATCCAATCTGAAACACCTTACTAATAAACATGTTGGTGGATTGAACTAGAAAATCATATCACATTCAAATTACACGTTGTATAGTTTATGAACCCGCTGGACCTCTTAGTTTTAAGAACATAAGATCTTACAGTACAATTGTTGTAAAACTTGCATCTATTCAAAATAAAATAAAAATAAAAACATACAAAAAAAAAAAAAAAAAAACTATTTTGTCAGGATCCAGGTAACTTTGAATAAGAATGTCAGTTCATGTTTGTGAATATTGGTAATTATACGAGTGTTTTATGTATATTTACACAATTCTTTCAGAAATACATATTACACAGGGAAAGACATATTACACAGCAATGGGTAAATTTCACGGAAATCGTGAAATTCGTGAAAAAATACAGCCTTATGTATAGCTCTTGATGTGCCGTGAACTTGGATTTAATTTCTGCCAGAAATACCCTAAATAGACTCACTTACAGACTGAAGTGCTGGAAATGCTTTGTCCCAGTCTTATTATCTTATTTCCCTACAATTCATAAAAATACATGTTTGGTTTAATTTCCACCTACCTTAGGTACCACTTATAAGGAGTCATGTGCACAACTGTGCACCTTGGTAATTTCCAGATTGCTTTGTGTAGTACATGTCTACCAAGAAGACAAAGACTAAAGGCCCATCAGACTCCAATGTTACAGTCAAATCACCTGTAATTAATTGTGTTTGTTTGTTTCATTAGTTACTGAATCTTTAAAACAAACTGTGCCTGCTGTAGTATGGAATTTTATCAGTAACCTGAACACAAACATAGGTCTTACTGCACTAAGTAATTCTTTGCTTTTCCATAGTCACTCAAGCTTGTAAATATACAGCAAGCCCCATTTGTTCATGGTATACAGTACATGTACTTAACTTAATTTATAAAGGTAAGTTCCAATCTCTTCTTATCAATACTAAACTAAATAAATTGATATTGTATAAACACCATGAGAATGCACAACGGTTCTTTAAATAATGCACCACAAACATACTGGGAAAACCGAAGAGCACTGTCATGGGGACGGCCAGCATCAAGCACAAACATCTCTTGATGTTGTTAAGACCAGTGTTTACTTAAAACACAAAGGTTCTTTCACCTGGAGAAGCTAAAGACCACTAAGACAAACACCAGACTTGGTGTCTTCAGCCAAGGTTTACTCTTTGAGTTGTGATGTCCTGTTTAAATGTTCAAAGCTAAACCCTCACTGGAGCAATATTTCTGGGTATTCTTTTTATACTGTAATAAAATGTTCCTAAAGATGGAAAAACATGAAATTCAAACTAACACACACACACACACACACACACACACACACACACACACACACACACACACACACACACACACACAGGCATAATATCGCAGTAGTGATGTCAAAATGGCATATTCATCTTGGAGATTATACTTGATCTTTGACCCATATTTGACTCCTGTGCACCCTGACCACTTTCATACAAAATGCCTTGTTTTCAATCACTCGACAACACCCACAATTCATGTTTTTTAGACACTTTAAAAAAAAATCTGTCTCTGTGAAGATTTACGATCATCCACCACCAACAGGAGCACCAAACAAGCGAGTGAGACAAATAGTCAAAGTAAAAAGCATACCCCATTGAAACACATTTTCCTTAAAAATAAGTTATTTTTTGCATTTCAATATCTACCCAGTTTAATTCACTGTTCCTGAATTATCAAAAATATCAAAATTATAACATATATATATATATAGTATATAATATATTTCTCTAATATTATCATATAACTATTAAAAAATCTATATATTATATTATGGACCGAACACTTCGGTATTGACCCCCCTTGGCATTTTTCCTATTTTGTTGCCTTACAACCTGGAATTAAAATTGATTTTTTGGGGGTTTGTATCATTTGATTTACACAACATGCCTACCACTTTGAAGATGCAAAATATTTTTTATTGTGAAACAAACAAGAAATAAGACAAAAAAACAGAAAGAAAACTTGAGCGTGCATGACAACTTCTGTGCTAGTTTTAGGGCTGGTTCGTTGTCACCCACAGAGCACCAAACAAGCGAGTGAGACAAATAGTCAAAGTAAAAAGCATACCCCATTGAAACACATTTTCCTTAAAAATATGTTATTTTTTGCAGTTCAATATCTACCCAGTTTAATTCTAGTCCTGAAACATTAAACAATTATAGATATATTCTATAACTACTATATATATATATATATATATATATATATCATATATATATATATATATATATATATATATATACAGTGGCTTGCGAAAGTATTGACCCCCCTTGGCATTTTTCCTATTTTGTTGCCTTACAACCTGGAATTAAAATTGATTTTTTGGGGGTTTGTATCATTTGATTTACACAACATGCCTACCACTTTGAAGATGCAAAATATTTTTTATTGTGAAACAAACAAGAAATAAGACAAAAAAACAGAAAACTTGAGTGTGCATAAGTATTCACCCCCCCCAAAGTCAATACTTTGTAGAGCCACCTTTTGCAGCAATTACAGCTGCAAGTCTCTTGGGGTATGTATCTATAAGCTTGGCACATCTAGCCACTGGGATTTTTGCCCATTCTTCAAGGCAAAACTGCTCCAGCTCCTTCAAGTTGGATGGGTTCCGCTGGTGTACAGCAATCTTTAAGTCATACCACAGATTCTCAATTGGATTGAGGTCTGGGCTTTGACTAGGCCATTCCAAGACATTTAAATGTTTCCCCTTAAACCACTCGAGTGTTGCTTTAGCAGTATGCTTAGGGTCATTGTCCTGCTGGAAGGTGAACCTCCGTCCCAGTCTCAAATCTCTGGAAGACTGAAACAGGTTTCCCTCAAGAATTTCCCTGTATTTAGTGCCATCCATCATTCCTTCAATTCTGACCAGTTTCCCAGTCCCTGCCGATGAAAAACATCCCCACAGCATGATGGAGTGGGGGAGTCTCCCATCTTGCCTTTTGGAAAACCCAAACCGTGTGGTTCACAAGGCTCCCTAAAATAAGACCTTGGCCGATTGACCTGTTTGGGTTGCCCTCTCCCACTGATTAAACCTACAGGTTGCATGCTTGGTTCGCCGTGGTCCTATGGACAGATACTCCAATCTCCGCTGTGGAGCTTTGCAGCTCCTTCAGGGTTATCTTTGGTCTCTTTGTTGCCTCTCTGATTAATGCCCTCCTTGCCTAGTCCATGAGTTTTGGTGAATGGCACTCTCTTGCCAGGTTTGTTGTGATGCCATATTCTTTCCATTTTTTAATAATGGCTTTAATGGTGCTCCGTGGGATGTTCAAAGTTTTGGATATTTTTCTATAACCCAACCCTGATCTGTACTTCTCCACAACTTTGTCCCTGACCTGTTTGGAGAGCTCCTTGGTCTTCATGGTGCCGCTTGCTTGGTGATACATATATATATGATTCTTTAATATTGACTTAATTTATGTTATTTACAAGCTACACTGGAGTGGCTAAGGAACAAAAAGGTAAATGTCCCGGCCTAAATCCAATCGAAAATTTGTGACATGACTTGAAGATTGTTATCCATCAGCGCTCCCCAAGGAACTTGACAGAGCTTAAACAGTTTTGTAAAGAAGAATGGTCAAATATTACTGTTGGGATAGGTTGGTAGAGACCTATCCCAACAGACTCACAGCTATAATTGCTGCCAAAGGTGCTTCCACAAAGTATTAACTCAGGGGGGTGGAGACTTATCTAATTATAATCTTTCAGTTTTGTATTTTTTATATATAATTTTTTTCTCAATAAAAACTTTTTTCCCCTTAACAGTGTGGAGTATGATGTGTAGATTAGTGGAAAAAAATCTTTATTTCAATGCATGTAACTCAGAGGCACTGACACAGCAAAATGTGAAAAAAAGTTCAAGAAGGTGTAGTTACTTTCTATAGGCACTGTACATGAACAAGTAACAATGTGTATCTATTTGTCTTGTGCCCTACTGTCCTGCAGCCAATTTATCTGTGAAGTGCAGATGAGAATGAACTGTTTCAACTAAAAAAAAAAAAAAAAAAAAAAAAAAAACAGTATAAAGCCATTCACAACAGCAAGAGTCATATATTTAGAATATGACCTTCTGTTAAAGGATCGGTATATTTGGAATCGAATCAAGACCTTCATACTTAACTTCAGTTCTGAAGAGCCAGTCTCTCATTGGGCGATGTATTGATGACCATTTGCTGACCTCCAGATCTCTGGCTCTCCAAATGGACTGATAGTCCAAAGGCACTGATGCAGAGGAGCAAAGTGACCTTTCTCCCCGCCTGCAACTATGGAGTGCCAGACAACAGATAGAGAGAGAGAAACTGCATAACTTCCCATTACAGTTACTGTATTGCCTGGTTAAAACACAGCAAAGTTTATTAAAGAACACTGAAAGGACAAAAACATCAAGACAGCACCATAAACTGCAAAACTGACAAGGAAATTTACCAGCACTTCTCTGACTGAAACTCATACACACCAAAACAATAATGTTGCTTTTTAATTAAGACACATGTTTACTAGTGTATAAGCGGGATACTCCCATTAAAGCTGCCAACCTCTCCCTTTTTGCGGCCGTCAGTCAGTTTGTTTACAGTGAGTCTATATTTCCTATGAGAAGAGTGATCACTTGTAATGGAAACAGACATATACTGTAGTCCTAGAATAGCCAGTAGAATTTGCGCGATGGAAACAAGTTATCAACTTTATTTCTGGGGCCAATATTCCCATGGCATTAACTATAAAGCTAGTGTATCAAGGTTTGAGGTACTGTACTGCCATTACATTGTTCAACTGTATGTCCAGAGGACTATGACCGGAAGGGTAAAAGAAATGTGTGTGAAACAAAAAGGCAGTTTTGTTCAGAATTGTGAGATTTGATACAATATTTCTTAACGCAAAACTATGCAATAGTCATAATTCGTGCCTTGCCCCCCCAAAATAAATAAATAAATAAAGTAAAATAAAAATAAAAAAAACTATTTTTGCCTTCCAGGCAGTATATAACATTACCTTAAATAAACTTTACTTTGTACGTTATCATTATTGTTTAGTTTGTGTGAATTCAGAATAAACTAATTTTATGTTGAGTGCCTGATTTAACCAGCAATATTCTAACCTGCATCAAAATCCAAAAGTCCAAAATCTTATGGTATGATTGCAAACAGTAATGCACAAAGACACCTCATGTTCACAGCACAATTCTAAGGGATATATATATATATATATATATATATATATATATATATATATATATATATATATATATATATATATATATATATATAGTGCCATGAAAAGTATTTGCCCCCTGTCTGATTTTCTGCATTTTTGCACATTTTTCACATTGAATTTTGTAAGAACTTTGTGTGGGAAAAGTCTTAAGCCAGTGAAAAGTCTTAGGAGATGGTAAGACGGGGATCTAAAGGACACAGTTCGTATGGGAGAAATTATACAACAAGCAGTGGAAGGGTTGAAGAGCATAGACAGCAGTGCTTTACCAGGCAAACTGAAACTCTGGTGCTTTCAGTTTGGTCTACTGCCAAGACTGCTGTGACCACTGACTGTGTACGAGGTTTCCTTGACAACAGTTGAGAAGCTGGAAGCGTTAATCAGTTCATACGTCAGGAAATGGTTGTGAGTTCCATGCTGCCTCAGCAGAGTGGGACTTTATGGTAAAGGAACATTGCAGCTACCAGTCCCTGCTCTAACCAAGGAGTTTAAGTGTGCCAAAATCCGACTGGAAATGACATTAGTAGATTCACGCGACAAATGTGTAAGGGAGGCAGCACCTGTGTTGAAAACTGAAAGACAATGGAAGCTGTGGAAGAAACTACAGCTGCCCTTCAATCTGAGATATTATGGGGCAAGTACAGCATGGAAGAGGAGGTCTTGGTGTCAGTTCAGCTCCTCCTACTTGGCACAAGGCAACCCCGGCTCAATGGAGGAAGCTGCTAGTCTATGAGGTGCAAAAGCAGGAGGAGAGGATCAGGTGTGTAAATGCCATTTCCCAGGCCAAGCAGGGAGAATGGATGAGATGGAAGAGTGTGGAACAAGGCAAGATCGGCTGGAAGGCTTCAAATCAGCATGAAGTTTTAACATCTACTCTCATGTAATGGAAATCATGCAAAAGAAATGGGCTCTTAAGTTTTACCTCAATTACTAGAGCTGACCTTTTAAACTTTGCACACAGAGTGCATGTGTGTATTGGCACACAGCAGAGAACTATACCTTTTTAATGGAAAAATTAGCTGGAACATCCTGAATTGCTAGTTTACCTGCCAGCAATGGCTTTACTGTGTTGTTACCAGCGAAGACTGAAAATGTATTATTGTTGCCTGTGGGATTTATTTTTCTAATAAAGGTTCATATTCATGGCTCAGGCCAGTGCAGTCCATTCTACATGTCAATGATCTGCATGAGGACTGCTTGTTTCAACAGATTTAGCATTACTAAAAATATATCAAAATCCCCCTGGGTTGTCAAGCCGTCCATTACATTATTTTTAATAAATAAAAGAAGGCAACAGTAGTACAAAGAGCCTTCCTTGCAAAAGTGAACACAATGTGCCAAAATCCAAACTAAATAATCTGAAAACAATTGCATGTATCCTGTTGGAATGTCCTGTAGATTGGTAAAATATAAATAAATACTTTATTGCTTCAAATGATGAACAGACTTGCTTTGTGGTCTGCCTACATTAATTACATCTCAAGCACATTGTCTGCTTCATGATATCGTTGATTTAGGGCCATATTCACAACACTCCAGGTATTACAACACAACATGTTGAGGTTACAAGCTAATAATGAAGAAACTTAACTTAAGAGCTTAAATACATATCTATTTCTTGCAGGTTACACAGCTGCTTGTTTTTCACCAGTACACATACAGGACATTTCCCCAGGCTAAATGTAGTCAATCAATGCAAATCCAGATGTCTCTTTTCTAATCTACTTTGTTTTTTCTTTTACTTTTTCAATGGCCTCCTCCACTGGCCCTTCATTTTCTATTTCACTGCTTCTCATTTACCTCCCAGCCCATTCCATGCCCTCTCCCTGCTGATTTTCTGCACGCCAATGCTTTTTAAAAGCTCTTCTGTATTATGAGTTGAGAATCAAGCTGCTTCACGTTGCTGAATTATGCACTGCAAATTGAAAACCTGCATAGTACTGAAATGTATTACTTAATACAGTACATACTGTACTTACTTTTAGCAGTGCTGCAGGACTCAAGACCTATTAGTTCAGATGTTCCCCACAACACATACAGTACATGCTATGTTCCACAATTATATTGGTAATACGGTATTAATGTCTATCACAGTAATTTGTCTGTTTCCCTTTTAGCTTAACTATCATTTACGGTCTGTTCTATCAGAGATCAAATCTAAACAGAAATCAATCTGTCCTCAGCTGCACTGTATACTACTGGTACGGTGATGCACAAAAAACAATATCCCACCTGTGCCTCTTAAACATATGCGTTTGTTCTATTATTTACCCTTCTTCAGATCTAATACTTCAGCTACAAACTCAGCCAATTAAATCTCAACGTATTTCTATTTTTATTATCATCATTAGAGCTGCCATGTTATTTCAGCAACAACTTAAACTATAAGATGCAGGCAACTTGATGACTTCAAAGCTAATTCTGTCACAATTTAGTCAACTTGTAGCCAAAATAAGTGTGGATTTATTCTAATAACTCTATTTCATTATTGTTTAGGTCGAGGTTATACTGTATGTAATGGTGTTAATTATAGAATGTGCAAATACTTCAACATTTAAACTGACCTAGTATGACGTTTTGTGTGATTCAGTCTGATGTAAACCACCTTTTGTACCCATTCTGTAAATGTATTTTCATATACTGTACGTATATTTGCTTATTAAGATGTGGATATTTAATTTAGTATTACTGTATTTAGTAGCAGTAGCGGTAGTCATTACTATTCATAGTTACTGTTATTATTAGCAGTGGCGGCTCATGCATACGGGCGCAAAGGGTGACGCACCAGCAGTTTAAATTAATAAGTAATATTAATAATGGATCTAAATTAAACTGTAGCTACTATTATTAACGTTACGATAGTTGTTACCCGCATTACAGCGCATTATTTCTGTCACCCCTGGTGCACACAGTAATGAGGTGGACGGAACAGATCAGAAGCCTGCGTTTCTAATTGATTCTGGGGCATTGAAGCCCTTCGCCCCTGGAGCTCATGCGCAGCACTGATTTCTGATCTCTTAGCAGGTAGAAGCAATGTGAGTTTTCAATGAGCTCTGGGGCACTGAACCCAGTGCCCGTGACAGTTACGAAAGTGTATAGCTGTCATGACTACAGTATGATATTCTAAACAATCAGCCACTTTTAAAATAGGTGAAACATGTTTTAATGTCATAACTACAGTATAATCCTGCAGAAAAAAGTAAAATAAAATAAATAGTGGAGATTCACCAGTGCGTCATCTATTGTGTGATTAAACCTCATACTCTACATTTGTTTTCCCTCTGTACTAAAAGTAATACTTAAGCATATGGTGACATGGCTATTCACACGTATTTATATCAAATGCTATGGGGTTGTTTTAAAGGCGTCTGAATGTGTATTAATAGAGTTAGCTAGTCATTTACATGGCCTACTACTTCTGTAGGCCTATTTATTTGAATATACAGAAATTGGTAAACTAGAATCTCTGGTCATTTATATCACAGCCTTTCATTTCAGTAATGTAGAAATTAAGGGGATTCTCAAATATTTTGTAAAGAAACTGAGTGATTTTAAAGCACTGAATTGACACAACGTAGGATAACTGAAGAACAGTTAAATACTGTGCATCATGTGTAAGTACTTTAAAATGTTTTTATGTTGTGCGTGTATGTGGGACAGGTAGTATAAAATGTTTTTATGTTGTGTGTGTATGTGGGACAGGTAGTATAAAATGTTTTTATGTTGTGCGTGTATGTGGGACAGGTAGTATAAAATGTTTTTATGTTGTGCGTGTATGTGGGACAGGTAGTATAAAATGTTTTTATGTTGTGCGTGTATGTGGGACAGGTAGTATAAAATGTTTTTATGTTGTGCGTGTATGTGGGACAGGTAGTATAAAATGTTTTTATGTTGTGCGTGTATGTGGGACAGGTAGTATAAAATGTTTTTATGTTGTAAGTGTATGTGGGACAGGTGAAATATAGGGGTTATGGTTGGGGGATAAAATAGTCGGTTCTCCGACGCCCCACCCCTCTCAAAGTTCACCAGCTACCTCTGATTATTATTAGTAATAGTAATTGTTCTCAATTATTACTATCCAAATATCTGGCAGTTACATTTTTGCTGGACTCGACTCGGACCCGGACAGTCCTGGTCTTGACTCTGACTCAGTGAACTCAACTTCAACACTGACTATTAGTAATATGATTGTGACGTATTTTATCATAATCATGCAAATATAGTTTACAGTAATGCTATAGCTCATTGATAAGTGTTATGACACCATCATTTATATTTAATGCAATCCTTTCATTTAATGTAAAACTGTACTTAATAAAGCTGTAAAATTTAAGTTCTCTGATGTTTTGAAATAAAATTTAGTACCAAAATAAACAATAATGATCCCAAATTCTCTGAAGAGGAAGACCTTTACATACATACATACATACATACATACATACATACATACATATATATATATATATATATATATATATATATATATATATATATATATATATATATATATATTATATAATAGCCTTTTATATCGCCAAACTTGATGTAACAGTGGTATGGTCAAGGCTTCCTGAATTCCATTCTACTCAACCTTACATTCTCATTACAAGACAGAACACAAGAAACAGGACCTCTTAATTATGGTTTCTAATTAGAGTTACAGAAGCACTGTGTTCTCATTACTATTAATGCACATGTTTTAATGATCCTAGCTGGCAGTCATTGAAAGCTCTGCCAAACGTACACTTCATATTTGCACCCTGTTCTGAGAACGGGCACCACAGGAGCAGCATAGCAATACCTCATGCTCAGTCCAGACCTATTCTTCCCAGACCTTTAAGAGTGGGAACACCTCCAAGCGTTTGACCTTGATCTTCTGTTTATTAAAGGTGTTCATTAGAAAGTGTGAGGAGGGGAGCGTTCAGCCCCAGTGATATCAGAGGGACTGTTGAAAACTATTACACTGCTGACAGGCCAAACAGCTATAGAGATGAAAGATTAAAGTCATTATATATTGGAAATTGCTTCACAACCTGCCTCTTTGACATCTAAATGGATTTAACTTTTCAAGTACAAGAGGATAATTAGAACCTAAAGCATGAGGAGTTCACACCCAATATACTTTGCCATCTTTTGCTAACTGGGTTGCCAAAGACCTCCTCCTTTGCGTCTACTATGACTCATGGCTCATTTTTATAACTGTGAATTGTAAACACCCACTTATTTAAGTATAACATATTAAAATGCTTTAAGTATGTTAGCCAGCGCTCCACCCAGTTCGTTAATATTAGGGCTGTGTGTATATGCAGTATACTGCAGTATTTTGCAGTATTATTTATATTTAGTATAGCGTGGTTCTTTCACAATAATTTGAGACAAGCACAGTGTACACTGTGCCCGGAATCCATTTACTTACCAGAAAGGCTGATCCTGTCAGTCTGTATTGAAAAACAGATCACCGTACCAATTGGATTTGCTATGCAATGTTTAAATATGACCCTTTTCACCCTTTATTTACTTTGCATTGTTGCTAAATTAATTCTTGGCTGGTAAACATTTCAATCAAAACAATGATTAATAGACTGTGCTGGAACTGTTTCTTTTTTAATGCCAACAGCATTATCAGCTGTTCTGTCATTATTAGTGATGCCATATGCACAGGTATTTTGACAATATTTTTCTTCAGGTTATAATTAAAAATCACTTTGAAGTTTAAGATCTGCCGTAGTTCTGCCAGAAATTGACAACCCAATGCATTCACTGTGGTGTGCACCAGCATGTTATTTCAGGGTTTTCAGATTGAAAATAATCCTGAAATGGTTTAGTAGTCAGTGCCTTGCAAATAAGTTTCCCATAGTTTTGAATAGTGCAATATTTTATGGAAATAAAATTAATACACTGTAATCTGAGGTTAGGGGCTTTATATAAAATTAAATGCAAAGGCATATTTTTATAGAGAAATAAAATAATTTGAACACCATGACATTTGCAAGGTACCTCTCAAAGCAATAGCTTAACTGCTGTGGAACTGTTTCTAGTTTAGGAATTACTAGCTTCAGAGTATTACAGTTCACTAAAGAAACACAGCAAAAATTCCACTACTTCCATATCTTTTGAAAAAAAAAAAAAAACACACTTAATTAAAACAACCCTCATAGTCAAAAGGTTAAGTAAGGTAAGCACATTCTAAATGTGTGTAAATAATGAAGTTGGATAACTGTCTCCAGTATCGTGGGAAAATAACTTGTACACTTTTTTTAAAAGACATGTCCTCATTAGAAATTATCAACAGCAAATAACCTTCTACATCTATTAAAAGTGTCCTCTTTGGTGCACAAATTTTTTTTTAAATAAAATTGCATTCCGTTCCCTACTGTACCTATGGGAAATTTGATGTGGGCCAAGTGTGGGCTTTGGGCCATTCATTGGCTAGTGCACTGCTCGGAGCTCTAGCGTAATTATGTGCAGGGATGTCCAGCGGCCTGCCCAGGACCCACTGACTCCTCTACCTGCCCAGACCGCACCCCAACCCAGGTTGGATGTGTCTGTCATCACCACTTGATGGTTGTGTATCACTCCATCCTTACACCTTCGCTCATGTGAGAGGCTTGCCTCCACCAACATAGGCGAGACACAGTCAGCCAACGGTGTCTGTCTCGCTTGGGGTGTAGTCGAAAGGCACTGAACCACGCTTGGATAGGGCGCATATGGAGTAACACCAGTTGGGTGTCTGATGAAGCTGCGACCATCAGACTCAATAGTTTATAACACCAATTATACTGTAAACCCTTGTTAAAACAGGGCCAGGCAGTGGCAGCTATTCTGTTGTCCTACAGGTAGGCTGGCATCATAAGGGAATCCAGGCGGAGACCCAAGTAGACCACACTTTGCACTGGTATTAATTGGCTCTTGGCATCGTTGAGAGAGAGACCCATTTCTGTGTGTCGCTGCTCCTTCCTGTGACTGGGAACAGATCAACCAGTAGTCCAGGTAGTTCATCACTCTGATCCCTTGCAGCCGCAAAGGAGCTAGGATGGCATCCTTGCATTTTGAAAACGTGCAGGGGGCTAAGGAGAGGTCAAATGGCAGCACTGAAAACTCGAAGACTCTCCCCGGAAAGCATAAGCCGAGATACTTCCTGTACGCTGGACGAATAGGGACGTAGAAATAGGTGTCCTTTTGGTCCACTGTTGCCTGGCTGGACAGACTGGAGAATGTGACGGTGTGTATACAGTAACTGCTGTATGGTGGCGAGTAGCCAAGGGAGGGCTACCTGGGGCGCTGTTGGGACTACCTCAGAGATCGTTGCTGTGTAGGACATCAACAGTCACCACGGCAACACAGGTGAAGTGAATTTTTAAGCGCACTGAGAGGGCGGGCCGAGACAATCCAGCTCAGTCAACTCAACAGTGGGGTATGGCACAGCTGGGGCCTGGTGGAGGTTCATGCATCTCTTTTTCTTTTCGTTTTCTTTTTTTAGTGCAATAGCAGAGCAACCGCATGTAGCCAGCCACCTGGTCAGTGCACAGCATGCACCAGGAGAGACACACAGGCCGAAGCCACGGCGGGCGAGAGCTCTGGGAGTAAAAAGGAGATAGGAGAAAACGCTTTTTTTTTTTTTATGCCCGATGCATCGAGGTGGGCAGGCTGAAGCAGATGGCGGGGTCTACTCGACAGCGGGGCAGGTTAGAACACAGCCCCGGTGGAGGACTGTGGCAAAGTGGCTAACAGTGTGCAAATGCAGGTGATCAATAATCAGACAAACAATGACAACCCAGGTGCAATTAAATATAATCCAATGTCTGATGGCTACCAGTAGTAAAGAATAACAATGTTAATGAAGCAATACAGTGATGTGTATTGCTTATTTATAATCTGCAGGTTTGCCCCGAAATAATAACAGTCCCGTTTCAGTTCACCCAGACGTAACACATACACAAACACAAACACCAGTCCACAGTGCATGCTCTAGTGTTCATAGTGAATGCAGTTATTTTGTGACAACCAAAGTGCAGTGATGTTGATCCGGGTTTAGTGCTGGTCTTTGGCGACAGCTCCGGATCATGTTAGCTGTCCAGATAATAATACAACAGTATATTAATAATGACAAACAAAACAAACACAAAACATTCACATATCACAACACAGATTTTTCTTTTGGTTGTTTGATTTAACTATTCACAAAGGAGCAGGTTACCTCACTACATCCCCTTTATATATCGTTTACCATGACCTCTTGGTTAATGAGTGCACCCGTTCCTCCAATCCACGGATGCCACACCGTTAACTTTCTGTGTCAATGATTTAATGTACCATAGCTCAGTCCCCTTTCTAGATGACCGACTTCTGCCTAACCCTGGGAATGAACTGTCGGGCCATCTAGTCCACAGTACTCTGTTCCCTTTACTCAGCACCCTTTCAGGTCAGGAAGGAGATCTAACACCAAGAATCATTTGATCTCTGTCACAAGGACACACAGCTGACTGGCTGTTGTTTCTCAATGGCAAGGGCAGTAAGCCGAGTCCCAGTGGAGGAACGATGTTCTCTCTGAAGGTGTAGGTTGAAAGACAACACACACACACACACACACACACCAATACTGCACAGGCAGTCACACTCATACGACAGCCAGCCGAGAAAAGACGGCCTGTGACACAAATGAAGCAGGCCGTGAGAAAGAAAAGACACTCAAATGGAGCCGCTGATTCCACGAGAGCAACAAGCCGGTTCTCAATACGAATGCAAGGGCACTGCAGTCAACTCAGAGGAGCTCTTTCAAAACACACTCGGGTTAGTGATACAGATAGCTTACCTTACTGTAGTGTGAGGCAAAAGAGGAAGTGAGCTTGGCTGAGCGACTACTTATTCCCTCGGCAGGCGGGACTGAGGACTTCACCGGGGGGTGTATCGGCATCTTTGACATAAAATGCTCAGCGAATACCTACCTAAGGCCTGAAACGCTGCTAGTTCTTACCACATGTTGCTCATAAAAGGCAGAGCTGGGGAGGGGGGTGGTGGGTGGGTAGGTCTTTTAAATATGAATTACTGTTAACACTGACTGATGCTGAACAGGGTGTTTATTTTCCATCCAGTTTTTGCTCCCTCAGCCATTGTTTTAAGGGCCTCCACAGCTCCTCTCAGCCTGCCTGTCAATGTCTGATAAGGCAGGGCATTCTAGTGCTTGCTTGTTCAAACAAATGTTCCACGCTTCCAGGATAACACAGCAGCTGTGACAAATGCAAGAACGCTCACGCCAGTGTCAGCCCATCCATTAAGCTTCCATGATGCTGATAATGTGCAGCTGGAGATTAAGAATCAAAGAGAGGTGTCACCACAGAACACAGACCAAAACACATTGCCAGAAGATTGCATTTCTGAAGTGGTGTCTTTCTACACTTTAATTGTTTACAGTATAACTCTGGATTGTTGGAAAAAATGTCACAAAGTAATTGTCTAAATGCACTCCAAGCTGTAACTTCACCCTAAAAGAAAACATTCTGCCTCAGTGATCTCTTCTGGCTGGCCATCAGGAGCCATTCCAGTGTTTACCAAGCGGGTCTGAAATCAGTTCATTGAACTGGTTAAGGTCCGTAAACTAATACAGCGTGTGATTAAAACCTTGAGGTCCTGAGCTGGGAGGAACAACTTTTTAATTCACAGACATGCCAACCTCGAAGCGTTCGTACCAGTGAGACCCATGCTGAAGAACCTCAACCTAGACCACTAGATTTTGTTTTCTGGTGAGGTGCTGGTGATGGGTCAAGATTTTTGCACATGGCTCACCCCACAACTGTAGCTAGTCATGAAAAGAAAATACTATCTGCTTTTGCTCCTTTTGTGGAGACAAAGTAAAATAAATAAAACAAAGAAATAGTTACACACTAAAAAAATGACATTTAACAGTAATGTTTATATGTGATCTGGTTTAACATGTAAATTATTCAACAAGAATACATCTACACATACTTCTTTGTAAATACTGAGAAAATGAGTTTAAAATACTTTTTTAATTGATTTTCAGTTTTAATAAAATTTGGTTAGTGCGTGAATGTGATTATTATTATTTGTCAGCATTATTAAAACAAATAAGCGTCAGAAATACAAAACCAGTGTGTGGCGCTCCACATCACTTTGACTAAAAATAAGGTGAATTAAAAAGAGATACATACCGTCAATTTCCAATTGTTCTGTTATTTCTTACCATATGGCATCTTTATTTTTATTGTCTTTATAACCACTGACACTGGCATCAAAAAGAACATTATATTGTTCAAATTTAATAACTGAATTCTCATTGATGTCCATTCACTTTTATTTCTGTGGTAATTTCTGTGTGAATGAGAGAGTGATAGTCTGAAAGCCTCTTCGTCGACTCTGTCTTCATGTAATGACGTGTTGTGTACAGAAACATAGAAGGCTTGCGCAGACAAACCGTCAGTTTGAGACAACAAAGCAATTCTATCTTTGGAGTAAGGGGGGAGTTTGCGTAGCAGCTACAGGAATATAGAATGTTAATGTACACCTCTTCATGGTGACCCCCCCCCCCCCCCCACTCCCCACACTACCCCAAAATGAAATAATATTCTTGGACAGTTGTATTGAATTTACCGCTGTATCATGTATAAAGGGTTTCACAGCTTCACAAACAAAACAAACTTACTGGTGAGCGTAAATGTGAGAATACATTGCAAGGCCACGAGACTCTCAAAATTGTGAAAAACCGTGAGTTTCACATGTAAACCTTAAGACTTGCCTTCCACAAATTCAATACAAATGGTCCATTTACATGTTGTTTCCGCTACTTCCCAGGAAGCACAATTGCCCCATTCCTACTCCCACATCAACCCCCTTATTTCTTGAAATATATGTGCCTTTCTCCTCTGTCCCAGCCGTCGACAGTCTGGTACTGAGAC
This sequence comes from Polyodon spathula, assembly GCF_017654505.1. Taxonomy (NCBI): domain Eukaryota; kingdom Metazoa; phylum Chordata; class Actinopteri; order Acipenseriformes; family Polyodontidae; genus Polyodon; species Polyodon spathula. Next base: position 101,935,695 of record NC_054534.1, read on the forward strand.
GAGAGAACAGAAGATAAGAACGAGTAAAAAACACATTATTTAAATGCAGAAAAAAATGGCAATCCAATGGGAATACAGAAACCCAACCAGATAGAACATTGGAAAAGCATTGCAGTCATCAAAGCATTACAAAAATCACTTAAAAAAAGAAAAAAAATCCAACTTCAAATATGGATCCGGGACTCATTTTTTTTTTTTCAACTGGGGTGTTTGTTTGGAGCGGTTAAACTTAAATAACTAGAGGCATATTCAATTCAGAACAAATTCCAGCATGTTCATGTTCATTTCATGCAAAAGTATTTTCAAACTGGTACTTCAATATAATTAGCGACTGGTCCATAAAGGGAGTGTTGTCACAGTTTACAAGGGAGCCTACCAGTCGTGTAGTGACGCAGCTTTCCTTTCATTTTTGAACGTCTTGCATGAGGAAGCTTGACACAGTTTTTGTTTTTGAATACATGGCTTAATCCTGAATCAATATCTATTTAAGATAAAGCAACACCTAGAGGCTTTAATAATCCAAACCACACCCAAACACAAACGCATTTAGTTGAACAGATTTATTCGCTACTTTACTGTGAACACTGTTTATTTTATGGTGAGATTCTTGGTTAAAAACGTAAAGCTATTAATAAATAAAACATTTTCCAAAACAGTAGAGGCTTGAAGGCAGAGGTTCACCTGACCCCCGACTGGATTTTGAGTTCTACAACTTTGAATGTGTCATTTTAACCAAGAGATATGACAAAAATACACATAAAGTGACCGGTGCTGATTCTTATCAGTCCACCACACAAGCAAAAATACCCTCCATCTTCTCTGGAGGATTGATGCAGTTAATTTCTGTCTAGACATCTGCTCTGTTTTCTGTGTTTACAGTCTCACATTCAGGAACCCGTCCCAGAGCAAGGTCACTGTTTCCCTTATTCACCAACAGCTCTGAATCCGTTAGCAATCCACTGTGTGGTATGCTCCCATAATTAATGTGTGACTGTGTTGTTTCAACTCCTATGTTAATGTTTTTTGTAAACAGTATTGCAGTGGATTGCTTCATATTGACTTTGCCAATAAAAACCTCCTTAGTAAATGTTGAGATAGTATTTTAAATTCATACACAACTTCTAATAATAACACTGTGTAACAATTTTTTATTTGTTTTTTTGTTCCTGGGTAGTAAGTGTTATTTCCTAATTGCTTATGCCTCAAAAGTATAGAAAACGGCTATTATTCCCCACAAACTTTGCTTTTGTGACCAGGACAGTGATATTTCAAAATATCACTATTTCCAGTGGGAAAACAGGCAAATGTGTGTCTTTTCATTCACATAAAGTCAGAAAAAAACACATATGAAGTGAGGAGGAGGTGCAGAATCATAGTTCAGATTTATTTGGTTCTGGTAAAGAAGGTTGAAATTATAAGAATTCAAAAAAAGCTTGGCAAGAAGTTGCAAAAATAATAAATTCCACTTCAACTGTTAAACGGACTTGGTCGGAATGTAGAAAAAGATACTAAGATATAAAACGTCGTACTAAGTCAAAGTTAGCTCTCATAAACAGAGAGAGAACGGCTACAGTTGGAGGACCATCAACATCGATGCAATTAACAGCAGAAGAAGAATGCGCTGCAGTCAATATTCCACGGGAGAGCATTGCAGGTGTGGGAGGCATTGATGTTGGAAAGCTCCATAAAACTTATGAGGGGAAAAGTTAAAATTGAAAGAGAGAGGTTAGATCTGGTGGGGGCATATTATGCTTCACATTCTTCAAGGCCACCATGCACACAAGTAACCACAGAAACAAAACACAGATCCTGTCCCTTTTACTTTGCATGCTTCTACTTCTTGTGCCCAAGATCAGAATGAAGCTGTGGCCCCATTATTGCCAAGAAGACAAGGGAGACCATGAAAACGCTGAGCTGCATTATAACACATGTGTAATATACCTGTTTCAATATTTGTATGTTTGATTTAGTTTTTTTTCACATTTAATATACATTCAACAAGAATAAACTTACCCTGATTTTCTATTGTTAAGCATTATTCATTTTCAATGAAGTGACAAAGGCATTGAGCAAACCCTCCACGAGTAATAAACAAAAGTATGAGGTGTTAAACCAAAATAGGAGAGTTTGCTTTTACTGAAAACAGTGGTAAACCTGTTTCCCATCTTTGTTTATTTGGATATGAGTGCATGCTCATGTATTTGTGTACGTTTCAGTATTTAAATGTCACTTCCGTACATTTATTATTTATTAAAATAAAAGGTTTAAATAATTAAAAATATCTGATTGTGTTGTTTGTTCAGAAACTTGTTCACCGTGTGTGTTCATAAAGTCATAACCTCCTTCTCCTGGCTGTAGAGAAGAGATGTGATGGGCCTGTGTTGTTTCTGTGATATGCTTAAATTAAGGAAAGTAATCAGACTGCGATTTCAACTTGTCAGTCAAACCGTAGACTAGTTGTTATTGTGGTTACTGTATTGCCACTGACAGCAAACACTATTCTCGATTTTTTTCTCAACAAGCAGAAAAAAGGTAAAATACACAAATACTGTATCTTCGGGCGGATTGGTTTGGAGCAGTGACTACATAGTTTGAAAGATAACATTCAAGCTCCTTTATCAAAGATTTAAGCCCTCGTATTGACCAATCAGGTTAAATGAAATTGCAGATCCATTTTATAATGAATATTATATTTACCTGTCTTACGTCTCGTCATGAAAAGGTACTGTAATCTCTTTCAAAATAAATACAGTGCATTTGTCATACTATTTGTCATACTAACAGAGCATTCAGATCTTCAAGGGAAGAGCTTGTCAAAAATAATCTTTAGAAAAATGTGTCTTTATGTGGTGGTTTTGGTTAAATCAGGGCAGTTATCATATTTTGTTTAATATTATTTTGTTTCAAATACACAGAAACTGTGTAGGCTCTGCAATGTTCTATCCCTTGTTCTTGTGTATTTTGCTGCTATAAGATTCCATTATAATGTTCGAGAGAATAAAAACAAATGTTTAAAACAATGGTAGTATTCAAAATGTTTTGCTCGCAAGCATTTCATGGTTTACAGTGACTTGCGGCTCTTGGCCATATGAAAAGGTTGATATGCAGCTCATAGGGTCAGGAAGTTTGGACACCCCTGGCATACAATATCACTTACTCAAATGAAATTGCCTTTTTGTCTTAATCTGCCTTTTATGTTTTCTCGAATGAATGGGGTAATGAACCCTAAATGTAAGATTTATTTTGCACCTGGAGAGTTTTTCCGAGCCATAAATATCGGCCTGTGACAGCAGTAACGAACCATCCCTACCTCTCTTTAATGACCTCTGACCCAAGTTAGAAAGCAGCTCTTTCACTTCAGCACTTGACTGTTTTTCACAGGAGGGTGACCTCAGATGAAAGAGCTGAAGGGAGCACTTGTATGTGTGGCAGCATCTGGACAGAGATGGAAGTGTCCGGGTGAGTTGGGGGGAATCTCGTTCGCAGTTATGTTTGAAGAAGAGATTTATCTTGTGCATTTCAAGAGGAAAAATGTAGCCCCTATGAATAAAAACACTGTGGTCCATTGTCTTTAATGCTGCCAAAAAACCCTTAAAATCCCCTGATTTAATTTAAAAAAAAAAAAAAAAAGTATTGTAGAATTATTTTCATGTGGGAGGTCTGCTTTTCATAGGGTACAATTTGCCTATTTGAATTTCACAGACTTTCCCCCTTGGTATTTCTTGTACTTAATCATTTACATACTCAATGTATCAAATGGTAAATAAATAGTTATAATATAATATGGATCAATTTGTATGCAAAATTACAGTCTACAAAGCACTATTTCCATGCCTATCCAAAATAATAATAAAGAATGCATCTATAAATAACAGCATATTTAATAAGAGGAAAATTATACCTTGAAACAAAAAGGTTGACCTGTGATGGTATCTTCTGAGGCACGTCCTTCTTACTAGCAATGCTGTTCTCCTTTATTTACTTTGGAGATTACATATGTACATACAACTCTGATTCCAGTTACGGCCAACAAAATATGTTGGCTACACCCACACGATAGTATTGAGAAAAAACAGTAGGACCGAAAAAAATCTAATTGTAAAAAAAATAATAATAATAATAATAATAATAATAATAATAATAATAATAATAAGCTTTGGGTTTTCAATCACTATACACTGCAACTTTCTCTTATAAAGAATCCAAGCAATAATCCTAATAGGCTACAAACCCCTTCTGCAGTAGGTACATCACATGCCAAGAAGTTTACTTTAGGCCACTGTAGATTTTATGTACCAACCCCTGTGAGTACAGATGCAAACCAGTTCCATGGCCCAGATGCAGTTTGGATAATACAAGTTTTCTTTTTCTTTTTTACTGTATCTTTAACTACTTCTGGCATTTACCTCTTTTCTATCCCATACCATATACCTTTTTATACATTTGTTCTTTCCAACTTGCTGCTGGTTTCTCTTTCTTTTTTATTTTTGTTCCGCTCTCCTTTATTCTCTTCTGTCTGCAGTATGTGTTTCACATGGCTTTGCATTTATGGTCAGCACACACTGGAATCCCGCATCACCTTCATTTGCATAGCAGTCTCTGCCAAGTCTTCTCTTGAGTGGGTAATGGCTATTCCCCTAGTTTTATCTTCTTGTCAACAATTGCAATAGAGTCGTTGTAAAGCCTGCTGCTACGTGTTGGGAATAAGTCTTGTAGCAGCCACTCTGTTTAAATATATAGAAAGAAACCAGGCCTAGGGTTTAAAATTGTTCCTTTTCTTTCTGTATCCTCCTTTCAGTCTGCTTTGTTAGTTATACTAAAGATAACATTTCAACAGCCTTTCCCGGCTCACAATCTCGGTGGCGGCATTTTTTTTTTTTTTATGTGAAGCTATTTTCTTTGAAAGGGTGTGGAATCATTTGCACAAATAGAATACCTTTTGACAATAAAAAAGGCAGATGTCTGCCTATTGGGTCATCCCTGCAGGGAGCACATCCTCATTTTTGTCCGTGGAATTTTTTGTCACCCCCCCCCCCCCCCCCCCCCCCCCCCATCAATTTTAATTATCCCTTGCAATCCATAGGCTCTTTAGAAGACTAATAGTTCTCCAGCCTCTTATCCTATGTCAGGGTGTATTAATATTCGCCAGTCGGTCTGGGAACAGGGCAGGCTTCTGTAGCAGTGTCACACAGACTGGCATGGGTCTCCAAGTTCTCACACTACTCCTTCTGAATTACACCATCCTGCATTAGCAAGTCCCAGTTAAGCTTGAACATTTAACTAAACAAGCCAATCGGGTAATTCATTTCATCAGATTCCCTGCTTGGCTAGAGACTTCCTTTTATTTTTTTTTTTTTTTGGATTACATTCCGAAGAGTTGAAAAAGAATGTAGCGCTGCAGTTGTTTGAGGTATTCTCTTTTGCCTCAGGTAATTAGAAAACACTCAGATGACCTGAAGTTCAAGCCCTCAGACCGTGGTAAAGACCTGGTAGATAGGCGGCTGAGGGGAGGGGGAGAATAGGAGACTAGGACAAAACCAGCTAATGAGTCTGAACGTGTGAAGCAGAAAAGAAATAAAACAGCTTGTGGGCTAAACAAGTAGATGTGTGGCACCCTCTTCAATTCTCATTTAAAATATTCCTCTATGTTGCTTCATTCTCATTGTGATTGCCTTCGGAATATGCAGGTGAATAAAAAAGGAATGTCTGCTAAGCTGTCTTTATTTGAATTCAAACATCTGCTGTGTCTGCCTTCAGATTTCACTGTGAGTCCTGGTCCTTCAATAGCAGATGCAGTGTGCTTAAAGTATACACTAGTCTTGTCAAATCAAACTTCATGCAAATACTGCCTGCATATACTGCCTGCATATACTGCAGAGATCTCAGTTATCACAGGCAGAAGCATCACACAGGTGCTGGGCGGGCACAAACCCAGGACCCCTAGCACAGCTCCTTTGTACAGTGGTATGGCCGCTATGGCTTAGTTCGAGAGGTCCCGGGAGAGTGTAGTGTGCACGGGGAAAGGCAGCAGCGGGGCTGGTAGGTGACGTAATCACACACAAAGCCCGATATATACTCTCCTTGCGAAGGAGCTGGCTCTTTGATACAGCAGTATCGGCGCTATGCTTTCCTACAAGGGGTCCTGGGTTCACGCCTGCCCTCCACCTGTGTGTGAATTTCCTCACCCTGTGTGATGCGTTAACAAAGGTTCGCTAAAATAATGTAGCTCTTTCAACAGCTCTGGTTTTAATATATTTTGACATAATTAATTATTTGTTACCTTATAAGTCCGTGTTGACAATACAATCACTAAAAGCATTGTAAAAAAATAAGGGTAGAAGAGAGACACCACTTGGGAAAAAATATAGTCTTAAATGTCTGCATTCTGATATAGCGAAGTGCATAGACGGCAACGAAACAAAGGAATTTGACCACAAAGAAATGTCAAGTTGAACAATATTGTAGGATACTGCAGTTTAAATTGAGACACATGGCGGGAATGTTATAGTTTTGTTCCTTGATACAGGCACTGTGATTGGGATCTTACCGTTTATCTTTCTTAGAGTGTTTTGAAGTTCTGGGTGATTAGTAACATGCCAAATCTCTGGGCTTGCTACTTAAATGGCTTACTTCACACAAGGAATAAACACAAGAGTAAAAACATTTAACAGAACGTCCTGAAGAAGCGTAGTCCAGATATGCCGTTGTGATCCAGGAATTGGCTGGATTTTCAAAGTGTTCAAGTTCATTTTCTAAACTAGAGTCCACTGAGGTTTCTGAAGTTCAAAACTCTTTTGTATCCGGCTATAAACTAGTGGTAATTGGTGGCCAAACAGTCTCTCTTGTGTTTTTTTTTTTTTTTTTTCTTGAGTGAATTCCTTCTGATTATTTTATAAGTAAATTCTTTAAAAGATGCCACACATAATCAAACGCTGTTACACAGCGTTATTCTGAAACTTCAAAACTAGCCTACAAAAAGGTTAGGTTTGAGGAACATTCCAGGGATTCTGAGATGCTCATATAAATCTATTGAGCACAGTCTTATTGCTCTGACTACCGACAAACACACAACGCCAAGGCCTACCACAGAGGTAGCATCGAAGGAGACACTCAGAGTAGCAGGGACTGAGAGCATGGTTTTTAACGAGCAATTAAGAAGGGAGGGACATTCTTTCAGGCTTTTCTTTTTATTGTTTTTTTTATTGTTCCTTCTGAGAAGATTCAGTTCAGCTTCACCACCATCAGTTTCCATTTATTTAACCCAAGTGCTAACAGCTCCAGACGATGTGAGTCCCCCTCAGTTTCTGTACAGTGAAAAGGATATGCAGGGAGCTGTGTGACGAGTGCCATCACCACAATGCCCACTCTCAACTCAATCGCCACATCCTGACAACTGAGAAGACACAGGGTGTATATGACACTATAAATTTTAAAGAGCCCAGGTTACTACATTTTTAAAGTCTTTCGTTACTGCATACCTATTACCCATGTTTACAGTGTTACATGCTTTCTGAGGTATTTACAGTAATACTGCTTCTTAGTGGAAGATCCGGTCTAAACCTCGCACTTTATAGGATAATCGCAAACATCCATGTTCTCTAAACTGGTTTAGTTAGACAATTAATTGCACATCCGCAGAATGAAATGAGATAATATGTCAATAACAGACACAGACAAAACAATACCTACCTGATTATGTGCTAGTTAATGGTAAAAGCGTGCCGTTTACAGTGGATTTGGTTTACATTCAGAAGTCGCTGTTATGTTTGATAATGTGGGGCTGGTTTAGTTGGTTTTATTGAACTGTAATTGGACTGTCATGGAGAAGTACTGTACGTCATAGATGTCTTTCTCAGGAGTATGACAAGTTTAGCTCAGTGCAATAAAGCCCAGTTCGTTTTGATTTTCATTGAACATATGTGATTATTTCATTCTTTCAGATCTTTAAAATATTTCTATTGATACTTAAACACAACTGTTATTTTTATTCTTAGCTCAGTTGAGGAGTGATGATGATTTAGCTGGCAGCACTTCCAGACCATCTTTAACTTCAAACAAGAAGTTGCTTTTCAGTCCAAGCTGCAACAGGTCGGTTTCCAGGGTTTAAGCTGGTATTAGGATACGTTTCAGTTATCTCTATTTGCTACAGTGGGGTTTACAGGTCATGTCATCTGTTCTTCCACAGAAATCATGTCTAATGAGCCAACATATATTATCCCATCTTGTCTGGACATTCAGCCTTATATGTACAAGATTTGATGTGCTATCTATATTTCAGAGAGCTCAAATGGCATTACATTCTCTCCTAGAAGATCTAAGCATACTAGTTTCCTGGTACATTATCTACTGACTTTGGAAACCAGTAATTACAAGAAAATCAATTTGACGCAGTAATTTTAACTGAAACCGTTTATTTACCTATTTGGGTGAAACTAATTTACAGTAAAAGACTAGATGGGTCTGATAACATGAGGATCGGATACATTGGGATTCCTCTCCACACAAACAGGTGGTTTTCAAAAAGAAAAAAATATAGTTAGTGTTTCTGTTCAGAATATTTCCACTGTCAGAAGACTAAGTCAAATTTAATAACTAGTTAATATTATTCCCAATTTGTTCATATTCCCCATAGTTCATATTATTCCCCATTGTTAGCGGGTAAAAAAGTTCTTAGTACACGGTGGTGTGGCACAGAAAATGAGTCAATGCCATTTAATGCCATGCCTCTCATATTGTAGCAGACCTAGAAGCATCTGCTTCAGAATTTTATTGTCAAAGTTATTGCTTTTTGTTTGTAATGGAACTCTAATTTTTGTAAATGCTGCCTTCTTAGAATCCAATGATATCATAAGCCACTAATTGGATGCATACAATGACACTAACCATTAATTCTTAAAACAAGAATGGCAACTGACACTGATGTGCAGCATTACTTGCATGTTGACATTCTTTAAGACTGTGATTATTGCAAAGCCTTTGTAAGCTCTTAATAAAATGATTCCATTGAAACTGTTTTGAAACAAAGGGTCAGATATTCAAAAGGAAGAGTTATGAATAAGTACACAAATCCACAATTCAAACAACGCGTTTTCTGAAAATCACAGTGAAAAAATTGTTGCATGTTTTTTACTTCACTTAACAAATTTGCAAACAAGCTAAAACACTATTTAAATGCTATTTATTCTTATCAAGATGGAGGCTGTAGCTCAGTAAGCTTTGTTTAAATTAACTTTTCCAGTTGTTGAGAGCGATGCGAGAACTGAAAGAAAAACAAATAGATACTGTTGCTAAAGATACAAAATGTGTGTGTGTGTGTCTATCCCAGACAGCTTCTCAGTTTCAGATACTGGTTCAGTAAAAACAGATGTTGGTGGCACATGGTAGCTGTGCCCAGAGCGCTCCCAACCTCAATTGTTTGGGGCACCCTTTCACTGTAAACGGCTCTTTAACTCAAATGTCATAAATTTTCAAATCGGATTATGTTTTTTTAAAGTATTACCTATATCCCGTAGAACAGTTGAAACAGCATTTATGTTATCTGGGGAGTGGATGAAAGCTGGACGACGACCAAACTGCCCGATGGGGCACTAAAGTTAAATGTCTTACAAACTGTATCACACGATTAGTTAGCCTCTATTAAAAAACATTATTATTATTATTATATGAGTTGATACTTCTTTAACCAAACAGTATAATTCAACAGGTTTGGAAGCATTTTCATGTATTAAAAACATTATAAAAGCTCATATACTGATCATTATTTTGAATATGTAGGGTATAGTGATGGAGTAATTGCATGGCACTGTACAGCTTTTAATATGTTTAGTGCTAAATCTTATTTTTAGTTTTTCCTGTTTGTCAGCTATTGTTTTAACTCCTCTTCCGTATATTTGCCCTCTACTTTTGAACACTGAGCCATTGTCTCAAATACACCTGCAACAGTTGGGTGTAGTCTGAGTTACAATTATTTTCTTGTTATTTTACGTAGCCTTGCCATATTAACAATATCTCTGCATCTCTTTTGAATTTCACAGTCTTGCGATTATATGCAAGATATTCTCAATGCAATCAGATTTGGATAAATTCCCTAAACCTTTGAATATTTGGCCCAAAATGCTTTTGCTAATTTATCTCCCCTGAAAACTGTTTTTGTTTGTCAATGTCTTTCCTCCCGTCTACCTCATATGGGTGTGGTTTTATGGCACAAAAATACCAAACTTAATTGAGTTTCTATAGTCTATTTTAATGACCAATACTGTGGCAGCCTCACTTTAGGGTTGTAATTTTAGGGCAGTAGTATTAAAGTTGATCACTGTTTTGGTCATTAAAAAAACATACAATCTTTTATGATTAAATCTACCGCCGAATAGTAGCTCAGAAGTACTAAAACTCTTGAGTATGTCTTTAAGTGATGGAAAATATATGCTGGTGCTTAGTTATAGTAAAACTAAGGGTTCAAGTGAACCTTTAAGGTTAGCATTATCTTAAAATATGAATGTCGAAGTAAAAATAAAAACAGAGTACTGGATTTATTTATTTTTTATATCAATAAATGTGACACAGACAGCCATGCAAATAAATCTGGCTCTGCATACAATGTAGTATAGTTGTACTCAGCTGTTCAGAATCTTTGTTAATGTAATTACTGAGCACCACAGAGAATTGTAGGCTGCAGCGGGTCTTGTGGTTCACATGGAGATGAAGAGAGAAGACTTGTGAGCCTGTGCGGGGTGGTACTCTGGTCATAAGTGGACAGACGGTTGTTGGGAGGTGGCGAGTAGGGATGGAGCGGGGAAAAATAGTTATGAGGCTGACGATATTGTTCTTTTCATTTTTAGAAAAATGTAAGTACAGTTTTTTTTTTTTTTTTTAATTAGCACATTTGGAAAACACCATAAAGTCCCAAGAGGTTGGCTCCGTCTCAGACAGCCCCAATCCTGCAGGTTTTATAGGTGTCTTTATGTCATCAATTGCTAAAAATCTGGTTGGAGACCTCTGTGGTAGATGGTAGTTGAGCACTGATCTGCCTTCAAACTTAAACAAACATGTAACATGAAGTGATACATCAGCTGTGCAGCATTAATGTGTGTTTACATTATTGTTCCTGGCTACTTTTCATTTCAAAACCTCATGACAGCTTTCCTGTTAAATTTCTGTTAAAATTCCAGTTTTCACAAGCAAAAAAACTATGAACTTGGCTTGAGATTGTATTAAGTTTATACGTTACAAAAAAAACAAAAAAACAAAAACAAAAAAGGACTATTTGGATTTGGGTCTGAATTGAAACCACACAGAGGAAGTCATCAGATGTGAAGAGTGACAATACACTGTGGATTACTCAGTTGAACTTAAGATCATAAGACTTGGAAACTACTCATTTTGAGCCAAGGAGGCCTGTTCCCTGATGGTGCACCACATTTTTTATTTAAAACAGCAGCATTAAATATGAACACTTTGAAGCACAAGCATGGATACTGATGACTTTGATATGTGTATTCATACATTCGCTGCAGGGTGTACTGTAACACCTCAGCTTAACTCCCTACAGTGGTCAGCACTGTCTCAACCAGAAGAGCATGACCTTTTACACCCTTTCTCCCATTGTGACCTCAACAATCAGAGTGGCGATTAATAAGCATCGGAGACACATTGTAACAATCTTGCAGATTTTCAGAAGATGGATCAGCCTCTGATTACTGTGACAAAGTGCTTCTGTCATTATAAGCGTATTGTAATGTCTGCAACACTGCTCTACCATGCTCGCACTGAGAAATTAAACAGGTATATTTTTACTAGGAATTGCATAGGTAGTGCTTATATTCCAACATCTGCAGGTGTCTAAGTTCTAAGTAATGCAATTCTTATAAATGGACATACAGTAGCTGTCAAAACTTTAAAATCAATTGTCCAAAAAATACAGGCAGCCTACAAAAAAAGTAAACATATTGCCCTTAACCTTACTAATACATTAAAACACTGCCGGGTATAACATCTTAACAGGGGATACATCAGTTTCCTCATTTCAGCATTGTATTGCCCATAGGCAACAAATACTTTGTAGAGAATTGAATTTTAAAAAATGCTTGAATGACACCCCCCCACCAATACTGTCTACACACACACCCATACACACAGAGACCCCCCCCCCCACACACACACACACACACAAGTTTGCATTCCTGTATTTGTGGGGACTTCTCATTGACTGTCACTATATTTAGTTCTTAAAAACATGTTTTACAAAGTGGGAACATCCCCACAACGTAGTTTTTTCAGGAGTTAATATCTTTGCGGGGATATTTTCTAAAAATTTGTCCTCACATTGATAGTAATACCTGCCCAACCACATAACACACACACACACACACACACACACACACACACACACACACACACACGCACACACGCAGAGAATGCTTTATCAGGGCTTGTGACAAGGTTGCTGAGTGGGTACAGGTGCAGAGGTGACGCAGTGCAGGAATAACACAGACAGAAACTATAACTGTAAAAGGCTTTTATTTATCCAGGTCTGGTGACCAAACAATAAACCCTGGCAATGTGTAATGCACAGAGGTAGTAATAATAATGGGTTGCAGCCCAAATGATAAACACACTTTATCTGCCCCACATTAATACTGAACAAGGTCACCAGCCCTGGGTGCGTGCAGTACTGCTTGTGGTGGGTGATAGCAGGTTATTTGTAACTGTGGTGAAGTGTTGTTCCTGCTTTGTGCTGGCCAAAGGTGACAGCTCTGGATATGTATTAGCCGCCTGGTGTTTTACAAACAAGACAATTACTAACAAGCACTAAACAAACAAAACACTCACCAATATAACAGCAGTTTTCACTGGGTCTCTGACAGTCCTTCTAGTCTCTAATAACAAAACCAAGCAAAGGAGTAGATTGCTCATTGGTAAATGAGTGCAGCTGTCTCTATAATATGCAGCTGCTACATTGTTTCCCTTGCGGGTCAATACATTTTTTCAACAGAGTCTCACCTTGTTCCAGACTGACCGACTTCCAGACCCTGGGAAAGAACTGTCAGGCCAGCCCGTCCAAAGAACTCTATTTTCACTGTTAAACGGCCTCACAGGTCAAGAGGGAGATTTACAACCAAGATTCATTGTATTTCTGTCACAGGGCAGTATTCATACATTCATTATTCACTCAGACTATTGCCCTTAGGCAAGTGTAATAGTGCATCTAATATTCCAAGGTAATATTGTTGTCCACGCCTTCACTATGTGGCAGATGATTAGACAGAGCAGTTTCTGATATTATAAGTCACTACGAATCAAGAGCAGCACCACTGAGATAGCTATCAGAAACACATACATTCTTAATATATTACTTAATGCTTTACACTTTTGCATTATTTATTAAAACAAACAAAAAAAAAAAAGATTTGTAGCAGGGGTCTCAAAGACTAAGGATACAAACACATTATACCACAAAATAAAGCAAACCTATCAGTATTCATCTTAAAGTGCCATTTTGTACATATTTAAACAAAATATAAGTCTAAACTGGATACTGGAGAGCAGGAATTTCTAAAAACTAAGGTACTGTTTCCATAGCATTACACCTGATGGCAGCTTTAACAATTTTATTAAAGAGAAATTTTAAATCAGCCCATCTGCTTTTAGTGTATGCTGGATTCAGATTATGCCTGGAACATAGCGAGATGGATTTGTGCACAATGCCCTGGTCACCCATTTGAACAGGCACCCTTGTCTTGTCAAAACGCTGCATTCAAATGTTGAATTGTTGAAACTCATATTTGGCATTTAAAAAGTAAACCACAACAATGGTCACATGCTGTATTGTAATGTGTATTGCTCATCTAGATCAATTGAGGGTTAATGGTGACTTCTTTCACTTTCTGTTTAAAAGTTGGTTTATTAAAATGAATTGGTGCCAAGTAAATGTTTTAAGGCAAAAGTCAGTCTCTTGCGTGATTGTGCTAATCCATTTAGGACCAGACCGTTAATAAAATGGGTAAAGTCTGCGGTCGAGATAAGCTGAGTACCTGACGTTTTTACGCATTAAGAAATCTGAAATACGCACGAAATTGAAATTTAATACGTAAAATTACACATAGTAGTTTTGCTGCACGGCTTGTCTGCCACCCCTCCCGCCTCCCCTAAAACTTCCACTGACAACTACATCTCCCAGAATACATTGTCTTCAGTTACTAGGAAACTGTACACAAGCAAAACCAACTGAACAAACATTAGCCAATCTCTGGCTAGTCCTGTTGTCTTTGCAGCCAATCACAGTATGAATGAGGAAAATTTGAAACTACACAAGTTAAAGTGTAAACACCCCAGTCCAGCTACAAATCCAACTGAAACCATTGTCCGAGGCAACCACTAAAAAAAGGTACCTATAATATTACACAAACAGTTTTATAACTTATAAATGCATTTCCTTATTTTATTTATCTGTATGGCTGTATATTGACATTAACGTGTTCAGCGAGTTTAAGAATTTATCATTAAAATATAAATTACGTAATTAATTTTCAGAGCCAGTATGATACCTTGAATAAAAAGCGCTGCCAATAAAGAACCTTGTAGAACACATGCATGGTTGTACAGGAATTCAAAGCAACATTGCAGGTAAGATGGAAGGCTCTTTTTTAATGCCTACTCCATTACCATTAAAGATTGTACAATATTTATCGAGATTACTCATGACTTCAAGGTAATATTGCAATTTACCCCCTGAAAATACATTTTACTCTCTGTGTTAAAATTAGAGGGTAAGTTACTCCCAGACCCAAACCTTATCAGGAGAGCTGGGTAAAGTGCAATTTGACACTACAGTAGTTTGTTATTAATAGCAGACTGAACAAATACTGATTAACACTAATCTTAGGTCAAGCAGGTTAGGTAGATCTTAAATTAGTCCTAAAGGTGTCTATGGAATGTGAAGGTAAAGTGTGAAATAAAAAAAAAACTGCAGGTAATTATGTCAATTAGTTGTGTGCACAATGTACAGTAGAAACCTGAATCTCAAACCTGAATATGTTATATTTTCTGAAAGAAAACCACAGAGTATACAATTACTGAGGTAATCTCGTTTTAATTGATTTGTACATAAAAGGGACAAATTCACTGCAAAACAAATCCCTCCTCTCTGGACACCCATGACTACATTAACACTTTTAATGTTGCTGCATAATCATTTTGCAAATTACACCGTGTAACAATTTTATTTTTATTTTTTTTGGTTCCTGGGTAGTAAGTGTTATTTCCTAATTGCTTATGCCTCAAAAGTATAGAAAATGGTTATTATTCCCCACAAACTTTGCTTTTGTGACCAGGACAGTGATATTTTGAAATTTACCTATTTTCCAGAACATTCCAGATAGATTCAGTGCTGAGTAAACTTGGAGTAACTTCTAGAACTTTCTAGAACTTTCCAGTAATATAAATAGTAGTATAAATACAGGGGCCTTAAGCCCACCAGTTCAGTTTAGTTCCAGCTGCCTAAGTGGATACATATCTGCATTTTTCTGAGATGGCATCAAGAGGCTGCAAGCATCCGGCAGACGCATTTTGCTATGTCTGCGGCCAATTTATCAAGACAAGAGCGAAAAAGTACTCCATGGAAGCATCTGCTAAGATGTATGAGGCCTACAAGGCATATTTCGGCATGCCTGTCGGGGATCAAGACAAACCCTGGGCACCTCATTTCATCTACAAGCACTGCAAAAAAACTCTGGAAGGTAAGATGGACAATTGTTGCTTGGAATTTTATGTTATAAAATTTGTTACATTTTTTAAAATTGTAAAAGTTTTTAATTTTAAAATGTTTTACAATTTTCAATGTTATTGAAAAAATATATCATATATGAAAAATGTTGCAAGAATCTCTTACACATTAGTCATGGGTGAAATAAATGTATTTTTGTAGGATGGTACAGAGGGGAAAAGAGAGCCATGAAGTTCGCTATCCCAAGAATTTGGCGGGAACCCACTGACCACTCAAGCAACTGCTACTTCTGCATGGTGGACCCTTCCAAACGTCGGACTGGCAAGAATGCACCTGCTATCACGTATCCAGACCTTCCTTCATCCATCGCCCCAGTGCCACACTGCCATGAGCTCCCTGTACCCACTCCTCAGGAGAGAGAACAGCCGTCTTTAGAAGAGAGCAGCAAGTCAGAGAGCGAAGAAGACATTGTAGATCCAGATGACAATTTCAGAGGTGGAGCTGAGGAGAGAAACCCA
Organism: Polyodon spathula; assembly: GCF_017654505.1. NCBI lineage: Eukaryota > Metazoa > Chordata > Actinopteri > Acipenseriformes > Polyodontidae > Polyodon > Polyodon spathula. Next base: position 101,951,934 of record NC_054534.1, read on the forward strand.
TACTACCCCAACCAAAAAGACCTCAACGACTTGATTAGAGATCTTGGTCTTACCAAGTCCAATGCCGAGCTTTTGACGTCTAGGCTCAAGCAATGGAACTTGTTGGATGAAAGTGTGCAAGTCGCAGATCAGAGGAAGTGTCACCAACCTTTTTCCAGCTTCTTCACCCGTCAAGATGGGCTCTGCTTCTGCCACAATGTGACCAGTCTGTTCGAGACAATCGGAATAGCCTGTAACCAGAATGAGTGGCGCCTCTTCATTGACAGCTCATCCAGGAGCCTCAAAGCCGTGCTGCTCCATAATGGTAACAAGTACCCGTCTCTTCCCCTGGCTCACTCGGTGCACCTCAAAGAGGATTACAACAGCATCAAGACCTTGCTGGACGCCTTGAAGTATGATGAGTACGGCTGGGAGGTCATAGGAGACTTCAAAATGGTGGCATTCCTGATGGGTCTCCAAGGCAGTTTTACCAAGTTTCCCTGCTATCTTTGCCTTTGGGACAGCAGGGACACCAAGGCGCACTACCACAGGCGGGACTGGCCACAGCGGACCGAGTTCTCTGTGGGGAGGAACAACGTCAAATGGGAGCCACTGGTGGACCCCCGAAGGTGCTGATGCCACCACTGCACATCAAATTGGGCCTTATGAAACAATTTGTCAAAGCTCTAGATAAGGAGTCGGCAGCCTTCAAGTACCTTCAAGACTTCTTCCCTAAGCTGTCTGAGGCAAAGGTCAAAGCCGGTGTCTTCGTCGGACCACAGATAAAGAAGATCCTGGAGTGCAATGAATTCCCCAAGAAGCTCACTAGTAAGGAGAAAGCGGCTTGGAACAGCTTTGTCGCAGTGGGAGTGTACTCGGAGGAGCAAGGCGAGTGCTTCCACCAGGATATACTGGAATTTGAACGCTGCTACCAAGGACAGTATAATGAGAACATGATGGGAGACTACATTTGGGGGCTGATTCGTGAAAGTGATTTACAGTATAAGTGTAAATCCCGAAAAACTACTCACTTCTAAATCTTTTTTAGTCATTTTTGTATTACTTTAGTATAAATACATGTTAATTTGGATTCATATGTTGTTTTTTTCTGACTTTGTGTGAACGAAAAGACACAAATTCACACGTTTTCTCATTGTAAATAGGTAAATTTCAAAATATCACTGTCCTGGTCACAAAAGCAAAGTTTGTGGGGAATAATAGCCATTTTCTATACTTCTGAGGCATAAGCAATTAGGAAATAACACTTACTACCCAGGAACAAAAATTGTGTTACATAGTGTTATTCTTTTTACCTTTTTAACATCACTACGGGTCCCTGCTTTATTGAGAAGAACATCTTTTGTTCTTCACCACTGGAAGTAATTTAGAAAAAATAAAAGAAATGTAATGCAACTGAGGAAATAGCCACTTAATCTCTGGCTTTGTCTTTGAAATATCTGCAGTATTCAAATTGAAGCATTGAACCAAAAGATATTCAACAGAAGAAGATGACCAGCGACAATATTACTAGTGCTGTAAACAGTGGCTTGTAAAACCTTGGTTAACCCTTTGCGGTCAATTCATTCAGCACTTGCCAGGTGCATCAGGTCCAATTTATTTTCACACACGCTGTTTATTTTACACAAGTTGTTTTTAAATAATTTTTGTTTCAGAGTAAAACAGGTTTTAAAGGCACTGCATCACAAAATGACACTCAGTACTGCATCTCCAGCCAAGCCCTACCGATTGTTCGCTGGATTTTTCCCATACCTCTTCATAGTTTTGCATACTAATAAATCCCTCCTGATCACTCGTTTTATCACCAAACTCCTCAATAATGCGATCCAAGTCATTATTTTATTATTATAACATCTCAAAAAGCTCTGCAAATGTCTGTGATATTTTGTAAGTGCTGGATGCGGAAGCAGCTCTCTTCTTTGTTTGTGCCCTTGTTATCTCTGTGGTTCAGGGGCTATGTGTGTTGCTCAGACATGCCCCCTTTTTTTCGGCTTCTCTCAGCTCCTATCGGTCTCACTCACCCATTGAAAGGTGTTCTCATCTTTTTCCAGAGAAAAAAATGACTAGAGACCAGTGCTTGATGTCTTTTTGATGATGTCGGACAGACATCGGACTGGAAAGGGAAAATTGTAATGTCGGGCCTGGTCTGACACAGGACGGCAAAGGGTTAATACTCCTATAAGTAAGAATTTAGTTTAGCTCATGTATAGTTTGGGTTGGGACTTATGTCACACTGCAAGAAACAAGGCCATCTGTTCCTTTTTCCAATCAAATACATGAAGTGAGGAGCTATTGCTCATACTTGTACTCAGAGCAGTTATACTCTTGTAGTGCTCTGATCACCAGAAGAGAAACTGAAAGTGCCATGAAAAAAACAGTATGCGTAACGAGCTTTCTGGGTACTTGTTACTCGGCACATCACATCATGACATGCTGAGTAACCAGTGTCGCTTGCTCTGACCGTGAGGAAAGAGCTCAGGGTTCATTTGTGATTTGGTTTGCTTGAAGACACTTAGAATCGGTATGGTCCAGGCTTTGGGATTGTGCACACCACTTTCTCCATCAAATCTGAAAACCGCTGATTCTTTCATTCTCAACAAACAGTTTTTTTTTTTTCGTCTTGGTCCAAATAAAAATAATTATAGTGTAATGATACATGAAAAATAATTACTTAAAAAGTGAAGGTAAGATTTCATGGGCTGCCAGTGGAGCTGAGAAGCAACATTACAGATCAAAGTAGAAATGTCCACTTCTTGCTGTATCACTTTATACTATTTGACACTGTTTAGCCCTTGCAGCTAAAGCTTCAGTTTCAGCTATCTGCAAGACTTCAAATGATTTTTGTTAAATATTAATAATATATGAATAAACTGTTTATTAAAATAAACGCAAGACTGAACCCCAGGTCAAAAGCTTTCAGGTAATAAATCTAATTAACCAGCCACAGTTTGTTTTAGTATCCCAAATTCAGTATAACAGTATTATTATTTTCTTTCACATACTATGATTGATGTGAACCTTACATATCATACCAAAAAACTCCCTTGTATAATGCATTAAAAACACACATAGAGAAAGAGACATTTATGGTTTATAAAGAGTGCTACAGGCAAATAACCTGAGCAGAAAGTGCTTATTTTGATTATTTTTTCAGACGTTCCCTGGCTGCACTTCCCTTGGTAGCGGTGACACCATCAGACTGACTGTGGCTGCGCCTGGCAAGGCTAGCAGGCGTCAGTCTTATTCCTCTTGGGACTTTTTGGCACTTGATCATACCCACAATGCTGCAGCCAGATAATAAAAACCATTCACTCTTAGCAGAAGCATGAGACAGTCAGCGGCAGGCTTCTTATTTAGAAGTGCATTTGCATTATATGCATTACAATTTTAATTTTCTATGCTTATTTAGAGGTGCATGTATGGTATATACATTGTCCTTTTAATTTGCTTTTTTCCAAATTGCAATTTGCACAGTTGTTTTTGTGACAGGAAAATAAAACTGTTCATGTTACAAAACAAACAATAACTTTGGGATATTAATTTAAGAACTTAAAAAATGTCCTAGACGGGTTTTTACTAGTAAGGGCAATAACAATATTTTGTATTTATTATTATTTCATTTGTTTAATTGGTGGGAAAATGTAAATGTAAACTGATGTATCTTGCCTTATGTAGCATTCATAACAACTTCATAAAGGCTACATAACCCTGCATAATCCTTCATAATCACTTAAAATACAATTGTGGAGCAGGGTTCAATTTTGTAGCACGACTACGCCATTACAAGTTTTACACCAATATAATTATTGAAATTAAGTCAGTAGCTCATAATTCAAAATACATTTAAATTATTTTAATAGTTTGTATGGAGTGAATAATAATAATAATAATAATAATAATAATAATAATAATAATAATAATAATAATAATAATAATAATAATAATCAGTTACAAACACATAGAAATCTGAGAAAATCACAACACATCTCACACAACAATATGAAGAAAAACAGTAAATGACAACTGTAAAATGTGTAAACTTTACAAATACTTAAATATGATGGGGAAAACTGGTAGGGGCCTTCCTAAACACAAACAAATGCAGTTATTTTTAGATATAGCAACAACAACAAAATCCCTACAACCCACTACCAACAACTTGGAGCATTACATTTCAGACATACCACTGAATAAGCAAGAGCCAAATATACAGCTGCAAAAAGGAACAGAAGACTTGGGTTTCGTATCCCAAAAAAGCTTTTATTTGTATTGTAGTCTTTCAGTGTTATTTGTATTTTTATATCAGTTACATGCCCTTATGTTAAATCCTTTGAATGCAGCGACTTCTTTTAAATACACAGTACATTAAAACATGTACTGCACTGATGATCCTGTGTGACGTTAAAAATAAGAAAAAGGCTATAGGGCCAAGTCAGTCTTTTTTTTAAAATTAATGTATTTAAATAATAAAACATATACAGGTATACAGTACTGCATGGAACATATACAGGTATAAAATACATTGCAATGGATCCAGTAGTATTGTGAGTGAGCTTCTCTTTCTCTAAATTAGCAACAGCATATGGGAGCACATTCAGACTGAAAAAAAAGAAAAGGAAATGCAGCGTATACAATATTTTTCCATAAAAGAGAGCGGCCCTTTGCGGTTATGAATGGTATCATTTTTGCTAGTTAATTTCTACTTCCATAACATGTTGGTTCGGATTATGTTTTACATAACTGAAGAGTTTAACATGAAAATAGGACCCACTGGATTTTTTTTTTTTTGCCTGTAAGAAGAGGAATGTGTGAGAGTTCTGGAAGGGATTTGGAATGAAAGTCTTGCTGGAACCGATGAACCCGCAGAAGTTAACCATGCTTCTGTATGAAGGCAGCAGCTACCCAAGGCATTCAGACACTAAGCGCCAGACATGCTCATTTGAAGAAGGCATTACTGTATATGTATGGGCTGTGGGCTGCAAAAAAAAAAAAAATAATAATTACTTCAATATGCTTATTATATGCTTGTTATATATATTTGATGATTTATAAATATTTTGAGGGTGGATGATCATATTTTTAAATAACCCGGTCTCCTTGAAACCTGTCATTAAAGAAATATAACTTTTTTTTTTGGTACTTTAATTTAAAAAATCTGGGTAACACTTTACATTAAGTGTCTCTAATTACAGTGTATTTACGTAGTAGTTAATTAGTAAATACATGTGTACTTACACATAGTTACAATGTGATTATGCACAGTTACAATGTACTTAACGTGTACATTTTTTCTTTATCCCTAACTCTAACCCTAACCCTTTTCTGATACAATTGTGTACTTATATATATTGTGCGTGTTGCATATCTTAAAGTGTTCAGTAATTATGGGTCCAAGTGGCAACCCTAGATGGCAAACAAATGTATCAAGTCCCTTTTTTAAAAGTGGTAAATTACTCTTTCTCGCTGTACTGATTCTATAATGAGTTTAGGGATCAACTTGATCAGAATTCTACTGACTGGTAGAATGCAAGGCTGAGACGCATTGAGGTCAATGGTTCAATCTATTTTAAGTCCACTTGGGTAATTAACAATAGCTGACAGTTAGGTACAAACTAAAGAAAAACCATGCTTAGTAAAAATAAGGAAAGAGACCATATGGAAGAATCTTAAACAACCTAAAGCAACATGTAAAAACATGAGTGGGTGGCTCAACAAATAAGCACATGTAGTTACAATAAACTGAAAGGATAAACAACATTTGCTGGCAAAGTTGGAGCAGCAAATATCAATTAACCAAAAATGGACCAAAACATTGCAACATCATTAGACCACAAAGCAGAGTCAGGGACAGGAGCAGCTTATGTGCTGTAGAGTGGCTCAAGGAGAATCCTTTGTGGCATACATATAGTATGGACCCAGAAATCCAGGCAAGGTCTATATATTTTTAACAGACAGTATTTCTTTCTTGTATACATATTTAAACTCACAATGGCCACGACAGCAGACTGACACACTTTTCTAGAGATCTGGTATATGCCTCTGTGTCCAAGACTGCACACATGTTCCATGAGACATGGTAGGAACAAAGACCCGGAGTGGAAGGGTCAGCTTTGGCCACCCCTGTTTTAGACAATGAAACCAGTGCTATCACATCGGTCCATAGTGGCACTACTGTATATTCTATTGACAGTTTTATGGCAGATGTTTCTGTTGTTGTGCATTGTAAGTAAAACACTCTAGTTCTACCTCAAAACACAGACCCCTTGCAGCACTGTTGAATGTACCTGATTTCTTCAAATCTACCAGCCCTATTGTTTTTCTGGTTTACATTATGGGCCTGACGTGAATATAATTGGGAGAATTGAATTTCTCTTTCAAGTTAAGGGGAAGCGCTGTGCAGTGATGCTGGTCTTAGTAAATAAAAGGCAGCTGTGGTAAAAAGGCCATTTAGACTTAAGATTTCCACAGCTGGAGACATTCAGTAGCATTCTAAGAAATCTCACAGCTGTGCCAAATGTCTATACTTGCCAAGACTGCTTGAATTGTCAGTGTAAGTTTTCCCCCACTTTCTTCTGACAAGCAAAGGATACAGATAGCCTGTATTTTACTACATTTAAATGTCATTAAAGAAAAGGAGTACATTTAAATGTAAACTAAGTAGAGACTATAGTTATTAAACTGGTATTATAGCCAACCGAAGAATAGCAAAAAACATTAGTGGCCATGGTTGCAATTAAATAATACAATGTGTAACTGCCAAGAAAAGGAGCTTAAGTCATAAACAAAACTCCCTGGGCATTTTCAGTCAAGAATAGCCATGAAAGGATTTAGCAAGAAAAATAATTTTGCAATCGCTTAATCTACTATCTATCTATGGCAGTGCTAGGGATGTTGGGAAATACAGTAGGAGCATGAAACACTTGTGCTAAATATCAACAGTACAGTACATCCTGACATACACATATCCTCTTCAAATGAGGATGTGATGCAGTCAGGATCTGGTTAAATAAACAGTGTGTCCTTTTCTTGAAGGGTCTCGGTCATGAAAGTAGTGTAATTAATACAGATTTCAAAAAGGTTTTTTAACCCAGGATGCAACTGGCACCATTATGTAAGACATCAGTTAAAGTGACTTCTGAGTCCTTAAATCAACCTTTAGCTTTGTATCCAAGACTGCACACATTTCTGATGCTTCATGAGAAAATGTATGTAAAACTCTCCTTCCACCTCAAAACACATGCCCTTGCATGCTACTGGTAGCTTAGTTGGACGAATTGAAGCTGTCTGACTGGCCTACACATGCAGGGACCCTAATTCAGCACAGCACATAGCTCTACAGCGTGATATAATATTTCATGTTCGTCCTGTACCTATCCAGTTTCCTGCCTGGGCTCCCTTAGCTTGAATTGACAGTTTATTTCTTTTCATAACATGTGGAAGTAAAAACAAAAAACAAACAAAAAAAGCTTTAATACATAAGGATCATAGTATCATAAAGTAGTGCGATCATCATACTAATATACTGTAATGCAGATTTGTATTTGGATTGGGTAACTATTTAAGACAGGTGTGTAGGGGGTTAAGGTTATATAATGCAAAAAGATTTCCACATTAAGTACATTGTAATTATGCATAATAATATTGTAATTAAGTATACATGTATTTACTAAGTACAGAAACTACTATGTAAATACTGTCACAAAGATGGCTGCAGTGGGTGATGTCAGACCAGAAACAGGAACCAACACAAAATAAACAGAGAGGTGGAGTTTTGGTGAAGCTGAGCAGTGCTCAGCATTTAATAATTGAACAGACAGAAAATAAAGGGTTGTAAAGACAAACAAAAACACAGGACATGGCACTGGCAACCAAAACAAAGAGACAAACAAAAAGGACTACACAGACAAACACGGTGAGCTGCTATTATGATATTTATTATTACCTCCGTCTCCAATCCCGTTCTCCACTCACCGAACACACAACCCCGAGTGAGTGAAAACATGCTGCTTTTATGCAGCTGTACCGAGACTCGATTGCTAATCAATGAGTCTCGGTATAACTGCACGTGAATTAATAAAAGTGCAATTTCTCGTGCTCACATATTATATTTTACCAGCAGGTGAAGTGCTGTGGAATCCTCATGCCTAAATATAAATATACACTCGTGTTACACAGACCCATTTATATTCCGTGTATCAATGACTATAGACCAACATTAACACATAACACGTAACATATAACACAGAAATACAAAGGGGTGGGGAAACATTGCCACAATACACAGTATTAAGAGACACAATGTAAAGTGTTACCGAAATTGGAGGACAGATTCTAGTTCTGCATAATGGCTTTGAAGTTCTGTGTTCAAGGATATGATATTGTAAAACCTTGCATGCTTGTCAGCTAGGCAGCCTGGGCTTTCATTTCGATCCAGCCTTTACAACTATGATGTCATCATTAGCAGCACAGAAATTAGAATCACGTGTCAAGGATTCCCAGCCCTCTGTGTGACGGATGGATTCAATTTATGTTCAAGGATGGCTGGAGTGTTTTTAAGGCAACTCTTAAACATTTACACAAAGCACATCTGTGCTGCACATTACTACATGTCTGTAATGAAACGGTTTCCATACACCATGGTTAATGGCCTATAACAATATGGCTGGAATTTACGTAGTGCGCTGGAGCCGGTCAGGAAACAACCATTCCCGAGCAGTAAGAATGTTCAGATGTCCTTTTATCACATCCCTTTCTCTTTCAAAGATACACGATCCAAAAAACTGGAATTTATTTTCCTTTGAAATATCAGATGGGGTGGAGGAGGTTAAAAGCAAAAGTTGATAAACACCTTTAACATTGCTAACACATTAGCAAATATCTTCATGCCCATACAAAAGTACAGCTACATTTTGTAGTTAAGGATTTTTATAATATGGCCAAGACCAGTTAAAAATCCTAACAGAACCCCACTGATCTCAGTTGTAGTCAGTTTGGAGGACGCCCACTGACCTGCTGTCTTTCTGAGATGTGGGTAGCTGCTGCAGCAAAGGAACATCACTGGGCATGCTAAATTGAGGAAAGAAAAATTGAGGTACAATAATTTGACACTAAATAAACATAAATCTGCTTGAGTACAGGCAGTAACAGCGCTACTGACTAAAGACTTGAAATTTCTATTAGATAAATAGACAGGGTAAAAGCAAAACATATTTGTTACTTCTTGGGGCTTCCAAGTCAATATGCATTAGTCTGGGACCTGGTCAGTCAATTCTTTGGCAGGTGTTAATGCAATTTAATTTTCCAGCCTGGGTATCTGGAACATAAGTAAATAACTATGTTAAGCCATGCTAAATTTCCATGCTCATTTTTTTTTATTATTTTTATTTTCTTAACCAGGATCAGGTTTAAATAAAGGTAATGTTTCTTCTCACTCATATGTACTGTAATGTATGTTCTGCTATATTCCATCTGCAGGGCGTTATTATGATTTTCGTTTTCTGAAGCCGTTAATGCACTGTTTGTATTATGAGTGTTCACTGCTCCTGTGATTAATGAGGTTCTGAATTGTGTTCTGGAATTTTCAAGGCTAATAACTATATTTAGGAAGTGTAGATTAATGGGAGGTGCTATAACTATAAGTCATTATTAGTTATTTTCATTTAACACACAACACAGGATGGGATTAAATTGCCAGCCCTACGATACTACAGAGAACTATGCATTTGCTGGGTATGTTATGATTTTTCTCACTAACACGTAACCACATTGCCAAAATCAATGCAGTCGTTTTTGCTGGTTTATATGTGATTTATATGCCCAATATGTTTTCCGTTTCTTGATTGCTGGTATTGTGCAGCATTCTAGGATCATTTAATACATGTGTTGGTGATAAGACACTACAGCTCTGGCTAAAGGTTTTGCATCACCCTATAGAATGAACAAATTTAGCTTCATAAAGTCTAATAACCTGCGGAACAATGTTATGTTAGCATACTGAATTACGTACGGCTTTGTAGTTTTCTGCATACTTAACGTAAAAGTGAAAAAAAAATGTGACATTTCGAAATCCAACGTGAAATGCTGTACTACTACTATGCAATATCATTTTGTCGTTTCTTTAACATAATACACATTTGAAGACCACTGCGGCTGAACCCACAATTACAACTTCTATTACACTGTAGCTTCTGTGTTTTCTAACAGTCGGAGTTAGGCCCTGGCTGTAGTGAAAAAGGGCAGTATTGCTCAGTTCTCTACACAAGGTGGTTCTTAGACGGTGGTTATCTCCGTCAGCCAACATTGTTTCAGATAATAAGGATGGAGTGTCTTCCTTCAGCAAACTGAGACAGGGCAAAGCCAAACACAAGAAGACATGTGTTATCCATCTGCTTGTCTGGAATACTTCCTACAAAATTCTTAAGGAGCACTTCCTGTATATATTTTTTAGAACTGTCAAAAATAAGCACATTATATATTGATCTTATTTAATCACATTAGTGCTGGGGCTTTCATTCCTCCTATCAGGAGCAAGATGATAACAAAAATAAAATGGAACACAGCTTGGCTGGGCTTTGAAACAATCTATAAAATCCATCATTTGGATGGCATATGACCTAGGAAACATTAACCATGGAATTATGTTGCTATGCTAGACTTTTTACTGTAAGATAAAGGGGGGGAATCCAGGTGGCTACATAACCAGACACATGCATGCACAAGCACATGCACCGATGCCTTGCCCACTATACATTTCTCTTCTTGCTTTTTTTGTGCTGCTAAAGTAATGTAGCAGAAGTAAAGTAAAGTTTATGGACTATACATAACCCTATAATGTGTTGTTAAGGATTTAGTACAACACACACAGAGCACATGGCAAGAAGTAAAATCAGTTAAATAAACAGCCCTTTTTGAGTTAATATTAGTTCCCGAGTACAAGATACGTTTTCGTGATCGTGTTGTCGGTAAACTAGTGTCTCTTACTAAAAGACATAATTTCACATAGCTCAGCTTTGCGGTCCTCTTGCCTCAAACTGCACAAGATGATATTTTTTATACAGTAAGTAGACCTGTCAACTCGTTTTTGCTGGGACTCTCCCACTTTTTGGACACTTCTCCCAGGACAGATTTGCTCCCCTATTTTGGCAGGTATGCATTCAGTGCGCGAGGCAAGCTCTCATACTTGACCATCTACAATGGCTTTGTGTGCGATAAGCCATCCCTGTAAAAAAAATAAATAAATAAATAAAATACAACTAAGACTCTCAACAAAAATTTGTCACCTTCTTTTATACCTGCCTGCTTAATCACAGGCAGGTGTCTCTCATTTCATTAGAGCCAGGTGTTACCCATCCTAACTCTAATTCTAACCCCAATGTATTCTGGGGGATGTAGTCCTGTACTACACCTCAGTGACTACATCTTCCTCTCTTTTCCTGTCACAATATGCTCATATAATCCTAAGAAGCTTTGGAAAAAGACATACTTTGTGTAAACTGTGCAGGACTGATTTTAATGGGGGGGCATGGGAGCAAGAATGATGTTTGTGGTAAGCACTAGAGATCACAAACACACCAAAAAGCCAGTGACACATACCGAGAGATCAAGATTTCTTGAGATCAAATGAAATAAAATTTTATTTGTATAGTGCCCTTCATACAGGTGTATCTCAAATCACTTTACAGTACAAAAATAGTCAAATTTATAAAACAAAACAAAAAACAAACATGTCAGATTAAAAAAAAAGTTTAGGAAATATTAATGTAAACACCAGTAACTAAATATATATATATATATATATATATATATATATATATATATATATATATATATATATATATATATATATATATATATATATATACACGCAATATAATGCAATAAAGATAAAGCAATAAAAGTCAAACAGATACATATACAGTGCCTATAGAAAGTCCACACCCCCTTGAACTTGTTTCACATTTTGTTGTGTCAGTCTGTTAGGATAGGTCTCTACCAACTTTGCACACCAAGATTTGGCAATATTTGACCATTCTTCTTCACAAAACTGTTCAAGCTCTGTCAAGTTCCTTGGGGAGCGTTGATGGACAGCAATCTTCAAGTCATGCCACAAATTTTCGATTGGATTTCGGTGTGGGCTCTGACTGGGCCACTCAAGGACATTTACCTTTTTGTTCCTTAGCCACTCCATGCATATAGTGAATGCTCAAGGAGAGCTAGGTTTTTGGTTGGTTGTTTGTTTTGAATAAAAGTGCGCAGAAGCGCTAAAATAAAAGTTTACATCTCTGGGTCATGTTTTTAAAAGAACACGATATATCTATATCACAATATAGATAGATAGATAGATAGATAGATAGATAGATAGATAGATAGATAGATAGATAGATAGATAGATACAGACATACATATTATAAAAATGCCAGCTCAAACAAATACATTTTTAGTCTGGTTTTAAAAACAATGTCAGCTTCCCTCAGATGTGTTGGTTAGGTGAAGTTTGGGGCTGTATAACAAAAGGCCCTTCCTATCCATTTAACATACTTTATTTTGAGACACGTCTTTAGAAATCTTGAGACAAAATTAAGAATACATCTCAAGACATAAGGGATGTCTGGGTATTCAGGTATGAGTGAGAAAGAGACTCTTTCTTAGTGCTTTAAATTAAAATAGTTTGACAACCATTTGCAGTGTACAGTTATACGAATGCATGCACTCTGCTGCTGAAAAAGGCTCTGGGAACATTTGCGACTATTTTCTACACATAAACTGAATGTCACACAGGGGTCGGATCGCATAGCATTTTAGGTTGCTGTTTTTATTGCACATTTTAATAACCCTTTTTATCAGACTACTTTTCACTAAAAGAAAAAAAAGAAAGAAATTCAGCACTCAATGTGAAACTGCTTCGGTTCAGGATTGCAAATAAAAAGGCAAGCTGAACCACATGGAGATTGTGTTGCCCCAGCATGTGAAGCACCAGCGTTATGTAAACATACCCTCTGTTTCTAAGCCTCCTTGAGGTATACAAGGCTGGGATTAATGTGAACCCTAGTTTGACACTGGAGAAAGACCTTACACCCTGTGAAAGACCTGAACGCAAAATGCCTTCTGGCTTGGCTATGGGTAGGTCTTTACTTCAAAGAGGCATCGTTCCAGGCAGTTCTGAAGGTATCCTTTCTGTACGAACAGCTGTGTCAAGGCTCTCATGTGCTGGCTTACTAGAGTAAATAGTCCCAGGGCAGACACATATCATAAAGGGCTTTAGCTAGTTTACAGACTAACAAAAGGGCTTCAGAGTCTGCGCCTGCTCTGAACACTAGTTTAATATTCTTATATCCTTTGGCCCCATTCAGCAGTACACAGCCCAGTTGAGAACCATTAAGTCAATCTAGGTTGTTTTAAATATCTTATCGGTTTGAGAACTGACCTCTCAGTGCTCCAAAAAAAGTATATTATCCCTCATAATGAAGGGAGCTGAAGAGGTGGCTTTGTGTGAAAATCTTTCGATGCAGTTATTCAGGAACGTGTTCAAAGCTCCACAACACACAATGAAAAGTCTTTGCCTAAGAAAAGTGTCATGAAAGTGTTTATTTGCATGACCAACAAAAGTACTCTGATGCTAAATGAGTCCTCAAGAGCAGGTGCAAAAAAAAAAAAAAGAAAACGTGATTTAAGAAGGATTTGGTGTCACAACATATAACTGTGGGAAACACAACTTGGACGAGAAGTAGCCAAAGATATGGAATTAACCAAACACTAAGGTAAACACTCATCTTAACTCTCAACAGCTTGAGAATGTCATAGCAAAACTGTGTTTATGAATCCCTTGGACAAAAAGTATTTGGTGCTTTCCAAAAGGGAATTGCAGTTCTATCCGGGCATACTGGAGCTACCAACTTTCTTTGTCGCTGATTATGACATTTGACAGATGTTATAAAATGCCATGGAGATCAATTGCAAAAGCGCCATCTGTCGGTGCTCTGTAATAAATCCAAACCACTCGGAGTTACACAAGAACAAAATGTGGCCAACCATGTATTGTTACTGATTCTACTTTTGTCTCAAACTGTGTTGGTTTGTGGACTTTGCAGAAAATGCTGGCAAAATATATTACTACAATTGCAAGTTTGTTGGGTCAGATTTTACTAAAGACCCAGTAAACCTGGTTAAACTTTAGTTTTATAAATAGTTTAGAACTGTGACAGAGAAAGAATGAATTTTGGTTATAAATATCCCTCCCGACCTGTGAGGTTGCTGTGTAAAGGAAACAGAGTGCCCCGGACTGGATGGTCTGACAATTCATTCCAGGGAAAGGTGGAAGTTGGCCATCTAGAAAGGGGGCGGTACGGTACACCGAAGAATAGCCGCAGATGGGACCCGATGTGGCAACCACGGATTGGAAGAAAAACGGTTGCACTCGCTAACCAAGGGGGCGTACCTGACGGTACAAGGGGACGTGGCTAAGAGATCTGCTCCTTTGTTATGGTTGAGAGAGAACCGCTGAACGAGAATAAAATAACTGAGAGTGTTTAATGTTAAGTGTTTGGTTGTTTTGTCGTTTCTAATTGCACTTGCTTGTTCTTATTAGATGGCTAACATGTACCGGGAGCTGTCGCTTAAAGCCAGCACCAACCCGGACAACACTTCACCACTGTGCACGAATAAATTGTATTTCACCACTTGCACGTCAGCACTTACTCTGGACCTGTGATCGTGTGTGTGTCTTTGTATGTGATTATACTGTGTTTATTATATTGGGACTGTAGCCTGTGGTTTAAAACAGTGCAATGCACATTGCTGTGTACTGCCAGGGATTATTATTTATGGTCACAATGACCTGGATTACAAACGAGAACCAATAAAGGATTGCTTAGACCGTGAACTTTGTTGTCTGTCATATGTTATGTATTACATCACTTCTACACCTGCCACTTTGCCACAAGAATACATTGGTAAATGTTATTCATTTGTTACTTAAAAAACAATCATATCTAAAGGTTCCTCAGTAATTCTGAGGTTTCTGATATTTATGAATCCCTTAAGGAAAAGTTTTTCTAAAACAAGGGGATGGTCTCTAATCTGTGGAGAAAATAAAAACCTAATTTTGACATTTAATTAAATTTTAGCATAAATCACTGAGAAATACATAACGTGCCAGGTATGTTTTTGACTTTAGTACATGGGTACTAAAGCTGGGTTATCCAACCCAAACACGACGGAACCCGACTATATGTGTCAGATTCAGGTCGGGTCGGGTGTATACTCTGTGTCAAGCACTCAGGCTTGGGTCGGAACGGGCCGGGCCGGCTCAGTGTTTTATAAATTAATGCATTATTACATTTTAGCGAGTTTTTTTCCTGAGCAAGGCGTTCTCGTGTTTATGCTGTAAAAAAAAAATACAGCCAAAAAGTATGGAGGCTGTTGACATAAAAAGAAAGCTGTCTACTGGAGAATGTTTAGCAGTGGAAAGTTCTGTCGCCGGAAAGGGTAAATATCCAATTTGGAAACATTTCGACGTTGTTGTTTTCTGCGAAAGTACGATTTGTACAGTGCAAATCTTGCAAACATTTACTTAAATATGACAGCAAAAATACGGGAAATTCATCTCTGCAGCGGCACACTGAAAACGGATGTACTCACCCTGCAGCAGGGCCAAATCAGTCGTACACGGTAATTCCGTGGTTTGAGAAACCTAAATGACATTGTTTTCACCAGTTCTGGTGTCCTCCAGTGGAAACGTTGTTAAAACTCTGGCATTGAGTTTAAAGTCTGGTGTGATATGACAAGGCATCGATATATAATTTGATGTTCAACATTAACTTTGCTGTTTTTAGCCGAGTTTATCCAAGCATGATGCTATATGACTGTATCTGACACCACCATCTAAAATGTTCATCTGACTGGATGCTTCACTGAGAGGATTTGTTTTCTTTTTAATTTGTGTATATGCATTTCTGTATTTCAATAGCATGTTTGATATTATTTATGGTGATATTTGGGGTCGGGTTGGGTCAGGTATGAAAAAAATGAAAAGGTCTAGAGCTCAGGTCGGGTTCGGATTGGCCCTGGTCGGGTCGGGTTCTAGTTGGGTTTTATTTTTATACACAAGTTGACCTTTAATGGGTAGAACACTTTTAAATTACATTGTATGCGGTATTGTGCCCCTTAATGAGCAGGTGCAGGCTCTGGATGTGCCAATAAAAACACAATTAAAATGGAAAGAGAGAAATGGGAGTCTTACATGTCTTTTTGGAAGAGAGTTACACAGATTAGGGCATTCAAATCCTGACACCGTCCATGGGACCCAGTTTGAGCTGGCGGGGTTGTAAGGAGACCCTACTTAATGAATAAGAATACAGGCAGATAACCAAAATCCAAGCTCATTTAGAACTTGGCATGTGTGAAAGATATTAATAATCCACAACAAATGCAATTTTGTGCAACGGTATTTCATCCAAACCTTTTAATCCTTAAGACTTGTATTATAGACCCCTATTCAGAAAACTTTGATGACTAATGTTTTGTTAAGGGCTGTCCTTGACAGCTCTTTCATAAGTTAAAGCAAGTTTGCTGTTCCTTTCTTAACTGTTTTAGAGAAAGTGTAAAATAATATTGATAAATACAGTGCTCTTCTTGTTTTCAGGTATTTTTTTTAAGAACTGTTTTTAAAGTTTAAATCTTTATAAACATTCTGTTAGTTTAAGCCATTCTTTGAAAACAGAAAATAAACTTCCATTCTGCTTTAAACAGTTGGGGAAGTTAATCACAATGTACTTATAAAAAACAGAAACAGTTCTTAAAGAAACCCTTTTAAAATTCCTTTAAAAAACGATGTAAAGTTCAATGACAATTGATTGTAACTGTTAATAAACATTGACAGCTCTGTGATCTTTGCGGCCATTATACAATGTTGCCTTTCTTGAACTCTTCTGTAATAACACACTCATTCTTCTCTCTGACTTAGACTCCTGATTAAGAACCAAGCTGACACTTCTTACCACAATGGCCCTTCATGATACTCTGTAAAAAGAAAAGTTGAACTATGAAAACACTGAAAATGACAAAATGAAAAAATAAAGAGGGCGGACAGAAACACCCAGCTAAGCTTGGCTCAAATGTGTCCTCGGGATTTTCTTTTTATTATTCCTTTCAAGCCTAAAAAATAAGCAATTCATTTCTGTTTCTAACCATGCAGTTTAATTAATTAGCCATCTGGTTCTGTCATCAGAAATTGTTTGCAACTCACTGACTGTCCATTTTGCTGAATACAGCACCCAGTAGCAGCTGGTTGTCAAAAAAAGGGGAGGCAGAAAAAAACGAATAAACTTAACTGTTAGGCACACTGCCAACGTATGTTTAAAATACAACATGAATATAGCATTTAAATTTCATGACCACGTCACACTTCAACATACATTGCATTAAATATTTTCTAAACAATGTTGTTAACGCAAGGGAAGGGCAGACACAAATCAAGCAAATCCTATTGACTTAATTAGTTAAACTTGATAAATGGCCAACAAAATAATTAGATATTGTTCTATACGTACAAAACATATATATTTAATATAGAAGAAGCCATTCAGACAAGCTTTAAATGAAAATACCTAACTGTGCTTAACCATATACTAGTTTTCCATAAAGTCTTTTACCACTGACATTTTAAATGTTAAATACTACACCCACCGTAGAGTTTCAGAGTAACTTAACCACAAGTTTGTTTCACAGCCTTAGGTAATATCATAGGGATAAAAGCTTCTTTAACCCTAGGGTACTACCTAAAGTTAGAGCTTATAACACTTTTACAACCTATACAACTGATAACATAATGACTGGAACAGGCAACCCATCACCAGCCTAAAATAATAGCAGGAGTTTTGACAGTGGTTCCTTTGTTCAAACCTGTACTCTGGCTTTATTTTCCAAGCCTTTTCCTAAGAAACAGGTCCCCTTCTGACCCTAAAATCCAGGCACAACGCTAGAATGTCCTGAGTTTGCTGTTTAGTTAACTGATCATCAATCTGTGGCTCACTTCAAATGTCGGTTACAAGACTGGATTCCTTGAAGAAGTGCTTATGTGTTTGAGCCAATTTACCAAAGACGCCAACCACTGCAGTTTACCAAAAGCTCAATGGACTATAGAGAAAAAAAAAAGCTTTTCTATGCATTTTTGGAGAAAGAGTTTATCATCAAAGTGGGATTCTGTTAATGTTTGAACCAGTAACAAAAAGGGTCTGCCCCCTCCCGAAACTGGAATCTGCACTGCGTTGTACGAGAGACTGTGTGTTTGTGGGACTTGCAGTAAAGTGGACGCCTTAGAAATTAACAAACAATATTAAAAGGTCAGCCCTTTTAGCAGTGCATGCAATTGTGAGATGTCTGTGCAAAGGGAAAATTTAAATGCACAGAATTCACAAAAGTTTCAGCTATTGTGAGTAGTGCTTTGGTTACTTTTTATGCACTTTTAAATGTTATGCAGGTGCTAGCATTTAAACGTTTATCCCATTTCTACATACACACTCTTTCAAAAAACTCTTTAAACACAAATTTAAAAAAAAATAAAAAAATACACAAACACACCAAATAATATAGTGAAATTAGAGCGGTCATTCGATTGAATTTTTTGTTCATTCATTTATTGGTGTTAGTTGATTAACCGGGGTAGATTCATCTGTGCACATTTTTAATAACGGTAACACTCTTGCACGTAATACTAAAAAATCAATAGAATCTAAAAAAGAAATAAGCCCGATGGGAATTTGGTCTTTTTAAAAGCATTTGTATTATTATTACTATCTTAGTGAATGTTGCTCGTTGTATTAGTGCCTCACTATTGAGATGTACCTGTGCCGGCCCTGTGGCCACAAAGTGAATAAACTAAACTTTTTTTTTTTCTTAATTATATTATATTCAAAGAACAAAACAAAACCAATAATAATAATAATAATAATAATAATAATAATAATAATAATAATAATAATAATAATAATTAAAAAAACACAGCTTACATCTGTTACAGAATCTAAATATTTAATCGTTAAATATCCCCTAATGTTGACAAATTACATGAATGATTTGTGTAAAAGAGTACTGGTAAATTAAAGTCTATACATAATTAATTTACAATAATGTGTTTTCTGGCAATAATGTTTGGCATAATTATTTACATTTCAAAATACTTTCAAACGTGGCTTCAACTCGTCCCTTTGTTTAGAGATGCCCATTTTAAATGTATAACAAACAGCAGAAAAAAATGCTTGTCATTGACTGTCTTACCCATGTGGACTGGACACCACACCACACCTACTACAGCATGAACCACCAAAGTGCACCAGTGAAGCTCCAGGTCGACCGAGGATTAAACCCGCCCCAGTGTCAATCTTTCTGTTGCACCAATTAGAAAAGCTACCCCCCCAGTGTCAATCTTTCTGTTGCACCAATTAGAAAAACTATTTGGAGGCCCTTACTGTGCCGTCACAGCAGTCAGATACACGACGGACTGACTGTACATGACAAATTACTAAAATTAATACATTAAAAAATATGCTTTTGGTGAAATTTGTCACGTGACCAGTTATACGTCTAGTATATTATTCAATGCTTAACCACTTCTTTAGAGTTTATACGTTTATATGTTTAAATGTCTGATATTCCCATCCCTAGTAGCTATCTGATTAAAAAGTCATATTAAAACATTGTATTGTTTCAAACCCTGTCTCCTCTGTTGTAGTCAGTGCAAAGTTAGTCCTACCCTCTCCTACTCTGCCACAAGGACCCCCCCGAACCCTCTATCCCTGTCCCTGTCTTCTTCGCCTTCCCTGTGGACACCAAAACCAAGCCTGGTTCTATTTGATCTATTTAATTCCTATCAGCCATCACACACACACACACAAATAAATTCACCAAAAAGACTTGGCCCTAGAAAATTAGCAAATGACCATCTGTATAGCTGTATATAGCTTCCATAAATATCAAGAGGAAGTCTTGACCCAGGCAGCACGGTGGCATGGTGGTTAGTGTTGCTGCCTCACAGCACCATGGTCCTGGGTTCAGTTTTGGCCTAGGGGTCTGTCTGTGTGTCTGTCTGTGTGGAGTTTGCATGTTCTCCCCGTGTTCGTGTGGGTTTTCTCCGGGTACTCCGGTTTCCTCCTATAGTCCAAAGACATGCTGTTCAGGTTGATTGGTAACTAAATTGCCTTTGGTGTGTGGTGCCCTGTGCCTTGCGCCCTGTTAGGATCTTCCTGTAAAGGATTAAGAGCAGGACATTTCCTAATTCTCCAAGGATTAAGATATATATATATATAATATATTATATATTATATATATATATATATATATATGTCTTGTAAACATCAATCTTACCAATTATACTTGCAGCTTGCTAAGCCATGAGAAACAGGTAGTGTCTACACACAAACTTTGTCACTAAGGATAAATTAGGGAATGCAGAAATAAACTTTGTAAATTCAATGACAAACAACATTTTGACTACAAATCTTTTTATAGTTGTGGATGATATATCTATCACTAAGAGAATAGACCTATACCCTTAAGCCTTAGGATGATGTTCCATTGTTACTGCAAGCCTTTGACTAGGGCAGGGGGCAGGGGGTACAGCCCTGGGCTTCCACTGAGAAGAACGGGGTTCGTTTATAGGTTGGGAATATGCAATTTGTTTTTAAACAGCATATTAACTTGTACATTCCCACCCGTCTTTCAGGACGGAATGACTTGCCACTGCATGACTCCGATGAACATTTAAACCACGTCCTGTATTAAAATGCAGATAAAAAGAGAGTTAATATGCCACTGGGTGGGGCAGATTGCTGTACGGATCAACGCCAGTTTATGGCATTGAGTTAAAGAGAAAGCAGCACAGGCCTGAGAGAAAGGGGATTAAGTCACAATCATTCCCATGGCCGAGTTCCTGCCTCTGCCTCTGTGAGGGTAACTGATAGAGACGAGTCTTCTGTCCAAACAGCCGCATGTTATTTTGAATGGAGTCAGCTTCTAATCCCTGCCTGTTAACTGCCATTGCAGCTCTCCGTGGAAAAGCTTTAGACTCAGAGCTATGAGCATTGGTAACCCTCACTACTGTCTGCTCATCTGTGGGTAATTTGCAATCCCTCCTTATTTTGTGAGCTCCAGCTCATTTCAATAAGCCACAATGGCCTGGAAACTGATTATTTGCCCGCTGGTATTTGAGGTTAATTTGGGAAATCGGAACAACACAGCATAAAAGAGAACTGGATAATTCCAAACTGCATTCACAAAGAGACAAAAAAATCGGTCTCTGCATTTATTTTTTTATTTATTTTTTTTTCCCTATCTTAAAGATGTCATTATATGCTAATCTTTCTGCATGCTGTGAAGGAAAGCTTTCTATACCCCCCACAAAACAGCTTAAGAAAAAAGAACTAGAAATGTTTGCATTCACTCAACATTTTAAACTTTGTGTGCTGTTTAAATGTAAAGCGATTTTACTAACTAAAATAATAATAATAATAATAATAATAATAATAATAATAATAATATAATAATAATAATAATAATAATACATTGAAAATTAGCAATAAAAAAGTAACAACCATATTTTCCTGCAGAGTAATTGCAAAGAGTTATTAAAACTTTTTATAGTCCACCATGACTTTTACTTAATAAGAAAAGCAAAACCCCACTGTGCACCTGGTGTTTGCCCAGATCACTTCAAGCTGTGAAATATTATACATTTTTAACAATACTGGACAAAAATGATTGGAAGGGTCGCTATAATGATGTAACCATCAGAAACAATTCTCCCCAAACCAGATCTGTTGCATAAAATGGTAATATATTAGAAACAACACCACACGTAATATTTTATTTATTTATTTTATTTTTTTAAAATCACAGGAAGTATGATGACATAAAAAAGGGGAATCAAAAAGGTTGGTTGTTTTTTCTAATAATGCATTTACAATAATAACGCATTGAAGAAATTAAGAAATTAATTAATCAACTCATGGAACAAGAAGTAAAACAAGGTGGTAAAAAAAAATGTTTTTCCAATAATGCTAAATCTGAAGAGTCTATGTTTTGCCTAGACATCCGATGCCATATAGTACCTCAAATGGATTAGACAGCATGTGTGGAATGTGAGCCGAATCATTGAAGACCCAGGAGCAGACCTGTGGGGCAATGATAGAGAGGAGATCTGGAGCTGAATCTTTGAGGATCCAGGAGCAGACCTGTGGGGCAGTGATAGAGAGGAGATCTGGAGCTGAATCTTTGAGGATCCAGGAGCAGACCTGTGGGGCAGTGATAGAGAGGAGGTCTGGAGCTGAATCGTTGAAGACCCAGGAGCAAACCTGTGGGGCAGTGATAGAGAGGAGATCTGGAGCTGAATCTTTGAGGATCCAGGAGCAGACCTGTGGGGCAGTGATAGAGAGGAGGTCTGGAGCTGAATCGTTGAGGACCCAGGAGCAGACCTGTGGGGCAGTGATAGAGAGGAGGTCTGGAGCTGAATCGTTGAGGATCCAGGAGCAGACCTGTGGGGCAGTGATAGAGAGGAGGTCTGGAGCTGAATCGTTGAGGATCCAGGAGCAGACCTGTAGGGCAGTGATAAAGAGGAGGTCTGGAGCTGAATCGTTGAGGATCCAGGAGCAGACCTGTGGGGCAGTGATAGAGAGGAGGTCTGGAGCTGAATCGTTGAGGATCCAGGAGCAGACCTGTGGGGCAGTGATAAAGAGGAGGTCTGGAGCTGAATCGTTGAGGATCCAGGAGCAGACCTGTGGGACAGTGATAGAGAAGAGGTCTGGAGCTGAATCGTTGAGGATCCAGGAGCAGACCTGTGGGGCAGTGATAGAGAGGACGTCTGGAGCTGAATCGTTGAGGATCCAGGAGCAGACCTGTGGGGCAGTGATAGAGAGGAGGTCTGGATAACCTTGTTGTTGGTCTCTGTTTATCTACAGAGTACATGTACATGTGTTAGCAAACAAGCAGATATGTAGTTTTCTATCTTCTATTTTTATTTCTATATCTAGTAATCTGTAAGTTGCCCTATTTGATGTCTGCAAAGGCACCACTTGAAACCCATATGGAAAAAACAAACAGCACCAACAAAAAACCTGTATTAAGGAAATTACATATGATGTATGTTGTAACTATGCAAAATAACATTGTAATTATGTGTACGTAGTAAAGTACACATGTATTAACTAAGTAACTACTATGTAGATAATTAGAGCCATTTAATTTAAAGCATTACCCAATAGCTCATTTTCACACCTTTATACAAGTCTACAGTGCTAAAAGCGATTAAAGTTACGATGCTTTCAACTGCTTTCATCTGTTCGTATAGCTTCTGAGGAAAGCACTGAATGGAAATTTCACGTAAATGTAGTTTGCTGTGATTCTTCAATATGTGACTGTAACGGGGTACACCACACCCCTGTGTAATATATGTATTATTTTGTATTTGTGTTGTCTTATTATTATTTAAATGTATGGTTTGGTGTGTCAAAAACATAATGTTTTGTTATTGATGTTTGCAGCATGGATGGGGTTAACATTCCCCATCCATGCTAAACTTGTGCAGTATGTGACCATCTCCAGAATGATTAATTTATTACTAATCTGGAGACGGTCACATGTATAAAAACCTGCAGTTTTGGCTGAACAGGATTGGTGTTCAAAGTAGAGAATGAGACACGTGAATCATGAAATAAAGAAAGACACATTATTTGTGTTTGTTCGTTTGTTCGTTTTGGCCACCTTGCCGTTTTATTTTGTATCAGTGTTTTGTTTTGTTTGTTTAAATTTTGTATTTAGAATTAAAATGTGCGCATCAGTGCTTCCATACCCCAGCACTGTGTCTGTGTATTTCCTGGTCTGATGTCGCCCACAAACCTATCTGTGACAGTAATGAATTACATTTTCTACCCCCATTTAAAAAACCAGAATTCATCGACACACCACAAGTTAATTACATGGCAATTTCATGACAAATTGTGCAGCACGATTGAGTTCATGTTATTCAATAAACTCAAACAGTTTCAGCTGGTTGCTGATTTGATCTAGTGCAAGGTAGCTTACTACTGTAGAAAACATTATTGAAAATGAGTAAGAGAGCTTTTTGATTTATAAACTAAGCACCCATTTTAGGGATGCTAATGCCAGAATAATCCCATTGAATATGAATTACATCAATCTCAGACTTCATTAAAATACTTTATTATCATGAGTTTTACAGGGCTTGGGTCCGATATATACACAGTGCTGCGTACCTAGGTGGCAGTTTGATTAATGCAAAGGTCACATAGTTAACACGCAGATAACATTTACAATTAAAATGTGTAGTATGATAGATTACACAGTGCATGTGTCAAACCCTATCAGCTGCTTCATTGTCTGGGATTGCATTGAGAGGGGGAGAGTATTCCTTTTATATGCCTGCCTTTTACAAGTTTTAAAAATGACGCTATCTAAAGGCATCGGTGTTACATATTCTAGACCAGACACAAAAAAGTGGGAGATGGGACTTGACATGATGGAGCAGGGCAATATCTTCTTAACAACTTGAAACTCTTTTACCTAGAATAGAATAGCTGCTCCTTGTAAATTTGCTGTTAAAAAAAGGTTTTAGTGCTTCTAAAAAGGTACTGGATTAAAGGCGCTGTAATGTGAGCTTTTTTCCTACGCTTCCCCGCTAATGTGCCTGAACCCTACCCAGGAAGGACCATCTTTCAGGGGGTGAGAGGGCAGCTCAGTCTCCATGCCAGTCCCATTTGCCTTTCATCACAGGAGATGCCTGTAAAACTTCTCATTAACCCCAGTAGATAGAGAAAGAAAGTGTGCCCTGATAGCTACGAGACTAAATGTAAAGCTATACAAAGTTACAGCACAGGTAGCAAACTCTGAATTGAATTGCAAATATGATCATTTTATATTTGCAACCACCACCATAAGTCAAGCAGACGCTGGACTAGAGGCTTGCTAATAATGAAATCATACGACTGTTGATGAGGCTGATCTGTAGAATCTCTGGTCATGTGGCTCGGCCATGGTTTATATAACTGTTATGAAAAACATACATTCAATAATGTAATGTATATTAGGTTGTTTCTTCCTGTAATATCTAATTATTTAAATGACGGCGGTGTAGATCTGCCTCTATTTAGATCAATTCAATTGACCCCTCTGTCTTTAATAATTCTCTTTGCTGCTGCTTACCAGTGGGATTCTGCTAGAAACCAGATGTAACATCCTAATGACCTAATGCTGTCTATTTTTAGTTTATTAGTGGATCTGACGATTTTTTACTTGAAGTTTAATTGGACTAAATGTTTACCAGCTTTCGTATCTTGCTTTCATCTATTTCATCTATCTATCTATCTATCTATCTATCTATATCTATATATATATATATATATATATATATATATATATATATATATATATATATATATATATATAGAGAGAGAGAGAGAGAGAGAGAGAGAGAGAGAGAGAGAGAGAGAGAGGAGAGATAGATTTTTTTTTAAGTGTTAAGGGATGCAGCATGTGATCTTTTTTATCACATGATAACATTTTTTTAATTGATGAACTGAGGTTTGTGTCCCTGTCAAAGAAATGTATTTATAAAGAAAAAACACAGCACAGCTAACATGTGTTCTTCCTTAAACACTGTCATCCATAATACAAGTAAATCAACCAGTTAATAAGTCACAGTATTTGTTTACACTGGGAAGCAGTGATGTAGTTGAGCTGGATTGCACCAGAACACCGTTCTGGTACTATAGGCAGCTGCGGTCCAGTCAAGCTTGAATTCGCATAACGGGCAAGCTAAGTCACATGACTCATATCTTCCTCACAACTGTCTGATTCAGTCAGTAGTCCTATTGGTGCCATGAAAAGAGCATTCAGAACTGCTTATTTAAGAAAACTAAGAATGCTGATGAAGACAACAGCAACAGTGCATCAACTATAACTGTGGACAAAGATACTTTGTGTAAATGCTTGTCCATTACCTATTATAGGTGTTACTAGCGGTTCAGTTTATAAATAAAATGTGAATTTGTATACTAATTCTTGTTTAAGAAAATCTATATTTTAGTGGCATTCCGTACTTTGAGATTTAGGACTATACCACTGCTGGAAAGGATGGGGGACTTACAGAAAAAAAAAACAATTAAGTAACACATTAAAATACCATTATAAATGTATCCTGATGAAACACTAGCAGAGCTATTAGCAGACCACATAGCTGCAACAATGAGAACAAATATACCTGTGACTTTTTCAAGTACCTCCAGTTTATGAAGCAGGTGCCATTTGTATTGATTTGCATTGATAAAGGAGGTGCCATTTGTATTGACTGTTTTTTTTTTTTGCATGCATTCTCACTCTATTAGTGTTAGTTAACATTTAGCAGAAACCACACATGCTGTGCTTTGTTTGGGGGGGAGGGTCTACTTTACAGTCTTGCACCAGGGCCCAGTAAATCCTACAATTAGTCAGAAATGAAAACTCAAAATAGGTCTGGTGATGTGGTACTGGTAGGATTGTGGGTAACCTGACTCTCCCCATTGTCTCCACTCCCTGTGACAAGTACTTGTCTAAGTTCTGTTATAACATTGAAACAGGAAATCCGATTCTTTTCACATCTGGCTCCCATGTACATTTCAATTCAATATTGTGCAACATATTTGTTGGAATGCACTGTTTTTAGGAAATCCCTCTTATTTGTGTAACTCTAAGAGATTATGAGCTTGACAAAAATCAAAACCAATTCGGCATGAGGTTTTTTGGGTTAACTGATTTCATTTAAATTCAAAGACGAGGCCCTACTGAGTCTACCTCCTAAAGTGATTATAGTTATCGAAAAGTTCCATGCATGCACGTCCATTCATTGTATACTCTAGGTTCTCAGATGTGTAGTTTTGAAATAAATCATCTACAGTGGTTCTCTAAGAGCCGGTTCTTTTTCCTTTGGGGAAACGAAGCTTGCTTCCCAGCCTTGGAGTCCGGTCAGTCCTGTCTCACCTCCGCGAGCCAAAGGGAGAACCTGTCTTCTCTCCACCCCTTCTCTCCACCCTCTTCAACTCCTTTGGGATTAACCAGTTTTTGATCAATGAGGCTTTTTTTTTTTTTTTAGTTAAACATTAATTGAATGATGAATCGCCTTGGTGCCCTATTTGAAGCCTCACATATATTATATTACTAGCACATGAATGGGCTCAGTTGCCTTTGAAAGCTTTCCTGAAGAATACAGTAAAATAATATGCACATGCATGTTTTTAGTTGCATTTGAAGGCTTTCTTCTTGCTTTTGAATAATAAAGCATTCTAAAAGCATCGATTATTCTTGCTTTTTAATAATAAAATGTTCTCAATCCATCAATCGTCATCGATTATTACCTTGTCCAATATTCAATTAGGAAATTTGTTGCAGACTGCACCTCTTTAGAATACTGTCTGGATTTACTCTATAGTTTTAAGTGTCTTTGGAGTGCATTGAATGTTTTTAAGCAACGCAGGGACACATTGAAACTCAGGCAGCACAGTGAACAGACACATGGGAAGAATCTGGAGGTGCAGCACTGGCATTTCGAATGGCTGTTGCCACAGGGTGCAAAGTGATGGTTCAGCAATTTCAAGGAGGTAAAAAGCGATCCCATACGGGTGGGCGTTAACTGCTTTCAGCCCAACCCCTGTCCTGTCTTACTGCTCGAAGAATCCACAGGAATAACCTGTCACGCTGGTACTGCCGGTACAGCTCATACAATGGCGGGGCTTTAAATTTCCAACAGTTATTCTGAGCAAAAATGAAAAATGTCTGGGAAGGATGAAAACAGTGTTCCAGTAAGCCATCACTGAACAAGATGTTAAATAGCTGTAAAATGTTGTACACTGTTTAAAATAAATAAGTATATAAAATAAATAAACAAAAGAAAAAAAAAATGTGGTCTTTGCTTAATTTAACGGAGCCTTCTGTAAATATCGTGCGCATTCTGATAGAAAAACAATGCAGTCAAACTTGACAGTGTATACATAAACCCTTAAAAAATCTGGGATTCAGCAGTTACAAAAAACAAAAAAAAACCAGGCAGAAGCTATGTTTATGTTTGAATAACTCCAAGTAGTGCTTATTATTGTAGTACTCTTAGTATGTTACTTAAATTTACTAGCAAATGTGTTCCAAACTGCACTGAAAGGAACATGTACTTAAAATATATTATACATTTGTTGAGGTGAGGTGGGGTCATAGGGAACCTTTTGTGTATCGTGAAGAATTTAGTGAAGCAGTGAAGGTACAAGGCTGGATCCGCCCTGCTAATCACTGATTGATTGACTGTGTTCACTGTTAAATAAAACGTCATACAAGCTACATTCTACTTTTTTTTGTGTGTGATTTTTGTGCGACGGGGAGGGGCCAAGTAGATTTTTAAAAAGGAAAGGTAGATTTTTCTAGCATTTGCAGAAATTGCACGCCACTCCAGCAATAGTTAACCAATTAAACAAAATGTTTGAAAATATAAAATATGTAGCGTCATTCTTTCAGAGCCACATTGGTTGAACCTTATAGAGATGCTGGTTTTCTTTTAGGCAGTTCTCTCTCCTCCTCTTTCATTTTCTTTCATATCTCATCTGGGTTGCTGTTTTGAAGAATATCTTATCTATTGTTTTACTCTGCAGTG
The DNA here is from genome assembly GCF_017654505.1 of Polyodon spathula. Lineage (NCBI taxonomy): Eukaryota > Metazoa > Chordata > Actinopteri > Acipenseriformes > Polyodontidae > Polyodon > Polyodon spathula. Next base: position 101,980,603 of record NC_054534.1, read on the forward strand.
ACACGTTGTGCGACTTTTAGCTTAGGGAGTGCCTTCTTCATGATCTACATGGGATCAGAAGAGAGTCAGTGTTGGAAACTCAACAACAACCTCTAATCGAATAAGCACCATTCATGACAAAATAATCTTAAATGCAAAAATTCAAAGTAGCAAACTGAAGATACCTACCTCTGAAAAGCTGTTGTAGAGAACTGAATTTGGGATTACAGCGTGGGTTAATCTGCTTGTTTGTGTCTTTAAGATGTATGGAGTCAAGCACTAAAAAGTAATTTGTTATAAGGTGTAAATGGTGTTTAATATCTGGAAAGATATTGAAAAGAAAGAATCTCCAGTCACACACGCAAGCAGTGTCTCTCCGTCTTCTATCATTGTCAGGACTGATCATTTGTAAATCGCTCAGCTAGAACAACAGAGCATCCACCATTTGTCTTCTAGATTGGCTGATAAAACTAAAACTGGAAAAGGGGCTGTTTCCAGAAGATAGATAGTCAGTACTCTTCATAGTTAGCTTTCATTCTGCACCACAGTTATTCCACAAACAAGGATGGATGAATAACCGACAAGCCCTTAGAGGGAATGAGTGGGTTGTTTACAGCAATCCTCATGGAGGAATGTTCATGGAGTATTTATATAACAAACACTAAATTAAATAGCATCAGCCTGGAGACACAGCATCTGTTGGTACAGAGCAAATTGTCCAATCATTCTGTCGTGGGATTTGAATGAATACAAGAAAATTCCAAAATGAGATCTGTTAAAATAAAATAAAAATATAATAATAATAATAATAAATAATAATAATAATAATAATAATAATAATAATAATAATAATAATAATAATTTAAATCACTCTGTAGTGTTTAACAGATGAACAACTATGCCAAAAGACAACTAACTCTAAAAAGTGGAAAGCTGAAAAAATACAACACCAAATACTGTAGATCCAGAAAAGTTTTGTAAATGGCAGCTGCTCAATGTACAAAACCCTCCCTTAAATCAAGTGTTGCTTCTATATTTGTTTCCAGAGTTTGTTCCTGAGGTCAAGTTATGTGAACCCTGCACAGAGCAGATAACGTCTTTCTCAGAGCCATGGAATAATCCCTAAATTATGATGCAGCAACCTCAAAGATACTTCAAAGACCCTTATCTGCAAGTTTTGATTTCCCATCAATAAATCCTATAACAACTCAATAAAGAGTAAAAGACTAATGCCACAAATACAAGTAACCTTTGACCTACAGCTTGCAAAAACTGATATTGAGTCCCACTATGAGCAAACTATGTTATTTATAGTATCCATGCATTTGGTGTATTCTTCTCAACTTTGCACAAAACCACGACACAATTGTACAATTTGGTTGAGTAAGCAAGAGGTTTTAAGTCAGGACTGCGATGTGCTGGGCAGAGACTGGGTCCATAGCGGCAGTGGATCACACAACACTGTTACAATTGCAAAGCTGCAAGAAACAGCAAAATCCTCTGTTTATTCAAATAAATAAGACAATGGCAGTGTGAACATACCCACCAGTACTCCACAAACCTGGTCTCTACCCTTGCCCTGGACTGACTGCCTTAATCACATGATCTTCAGTGGTAATATAATAGTACCACAACTGTAATAGAGTGGTTCTGTTTAGAACATGGGGGCAATAGCTGAACAAGGGCAGTTGTAATGGAATAAACCAAACATATAAAACCAGCACTGGTGTTTTCAGCATAGCTACTATTATTATGGAGATATTAGTAACATAATAACTATATAAATCCTAATTCAGAACTCCACATTGTCCTGTGTTGGGGTAATATACTAGCATATGTTACTTACCCCAACAGATGAGGATTTTACTATGCAGTTTCTCTAGTAAAGTAACCACAGTTTCCTGCTTCAAAGAGGTGAGAGTATTGATCCCTCTTAGAAGGAAAGGGACAAGAACATCTGTCACTAAACAGACAGCATATGATTTCATAATTAAAGACCAGACTTCTAAATGTGGAATTAGCATGCCTCCAGCAGAGCTTGCAACGCAGGTAATATACACCAGCGGTTACAGTATTAGTACAGGTTAAAAAGCTGAATAGAGGTTAATTCTTTGTAACCTGTAGCTACCATTAGGTAACTTGGGCTGTTGAAATGTATACTTCTCGCACACCAGCTGGAACCATGCCTTTGTGGGTTGGTTTATCGACCTGCATACTAAAAAGGAGGGTGAAAGAACAGTATTACAGGCTTTACTATAGACTCACATTGTAATAAAGAGCAGTATCCATTGTGGGCTGTAATGCTTTAACTCAGTGGAATGCGTTTCTGAAATCAATCTTGCACAATGGGTATTTTTTTTTTTTTTTTTTTTAATTGTGGATCTGATTGATAATAAAATCCTAAAGATCAAAATGCAACCAGAGGCCGGGTTTGAATCTGACACAAATAGAAAACGGAGACAAAAATCAAGCACACCCTATTGACTTAATTTGTTAAACTTAATAAATGGGCAACAAAATAATTAGATAGCATTCTATACATATTGTAATGACCGGTGCCCTTGGAAGATAAAGCAGGAGACGGAATGCAATGCCAAGTGCAATGAATAACCAATTTATTGGTAGAATTAACACATTCCCTGTTTGGGCCAAGACCACTCCACAAAACAACAAAACCCCCTAACTCCTTCCTTCACTCGCTGACCCCACTCTCGCTTTCTAAGGTTCTAACTCTCTCTCAGGCTCTTGCTATACTTTGTTCCCCGGCTTCAATCTCAGTCTCTCACAGGCCTACTCGAATTCGCTTTTTTCGCACTGGAATTTTGACTGCTCAGTTCTGTCAGGATTCGAACCTCCCACTAAAAAGGCAAAAGGGGATGGGATGCATGCCGCCTTTGGCTATTATTTTAGATGGCTTGTGGCAGGGAAAAGGAAGCCCTGCACAAAAAAAGGGGGCGGTGCAAAACCCTGCTTGTAAAATGTATTGTTTGTTTATTTTAGAATGGGGTACTCCCGTTATATTTACTTTGTATTTCTATTTATGTATAAATATGATGGCGAAAAGCCGTATTTGTTATTGTCTGGCAGTATAGATTGAGTAGCCCCGTCCCACAAAACCGTGTGTAGAAAGTGACCACCTGCCTAGTTAATTAATTGATCAATTTGTTGCTAATCGGGAGATGGTCACCAATATAAAAGCCTGCAGCTCTCCTTGTTTCAGGGTGATTTTCTGAGAGGAGGAGCGAGAGTGAGACAGGAAAGCAAAACAAAACAAAAGTAAAAACAAAACAACTGCTACGAGTGCAGTTAGGATTCTTTGGTGTTCAAGACTTTGTTTTGGTTAAAACTTTTATTTCGCTCTGTTAGCAGTGTTTTGTTTTTTTGTAGAATCTTTTTTATTGTTAATATAAACAGCGCAGTAATGTGCTTTTTCACCCGAGTACCTCTGTGTTTTGTGGTATCTGTTGCTGGCCTGACGTCACTTCCACGGCTACCCTGTCACACGGCTTTACTCACGTGTTCCATGCTAGCCAGCAGAATAAATGGAAGAATACGATTTGCTAATAGACTTGCTAATCATAACTCTACAGGAGTCAAGAAGAGATGGGTATAATTGCAGGCACGGAGACCTTGCTTGTGGTGGTCTGTGGGAGATGGGTATAACAGCAGGCTTGGAGACCTTACTCGTGGTGGCCTGTGGTGGCTTAGCTGTGGTGGCCTTTGTGTGCACGCCGCTTCAAAATACGTAAGGGGTTGTGGCTCTCGATAGGTGTGACATTTGAGACGGAAATAAAATCAACAGCAGCACCTGATGTTGTTCAGTCGAACTGGAGAAGAGAAGGGTGATAAATGCGATAAGTTTAAATTCATCCCATGTGTTGAATAATGCACATTATGAATTAAGAAAATGACTGTGAACAACCTTAAAGGCCTAATTTGAGAAACGTTCAATGCAAGGACAAACAATCGTATATAAATCATAATTTTATTCATGCACAGCCGAAAATATAATTTAATAAAAATGAACCTAAATGTGTTTATAAAAATGTACAACAGCAAAACCATGTGTGTCATAGCTCATAGTTAGGTATGTGTGTGCCAATACTTTTGATCGGCAATATAGATATAGATATATAGATGTATAGGTGTGTGTGTGTGTGTATCTATCTATCTATCTATCTATCTTTATATATATATATATATATATATATATATATATATATATATATATATATATATATATATATATATATATATATATCTCAAAGAGCCAGCTGCCCAACGTTTCGATATGTTGTACATATCTTTCTCAAGGGAGCCTATATATATATATATATATATATATATATATATATATATATATATATATATATATATATATATATATATATATATATATATATATTCTATATGTCTGCTTAAATTAATTCACCAGATTTTTAACTACCATTTGCTAAATTAATGAGTGTTCATTACCCTTACAAGAGGTATAATTGATGTGTAAAGTTGAACAATATTTACATTGGTAAATTACGTTACTACAAACACAGGGTGTAAATGCTTCCGACTAAAATAAATAAATGGATATTTCCATACATTACGGTATGTAAACTTTTGACGACAACTATGTCGCTCACAAGCACGATTAATTTACTCCACATATGTAGTAGGACTTTTTCTAGTTATCTGTAGTAATTATTCTTCAATGTGCAGTATTCCATTTAATTTCATTTATTATTTATCAATCATGAATGTGCAGGCATTGTACTGAACTGTGATAAGATCAGTGAGCCCAGTGAATGTTGTCTTGTAATATGAGCTGTCTATTGTAATTCTAACTTGTAATTGTAACTTTGGCGTCTTACTGTCTCTCATTTTGAGCAGCAGGTATCTGCTGTGATTTACTTTTAGATTCAATCAAGTTGAAAGGGGGAGGTTTCAGGCAGGGGAGTGTAGGTAGGGGTGTAGAAAGTTAAAGCTAACATGCTTAAGATGGGGGATGGGGGATCGTAGAAAATGAAGTTGATTCTAAATGACTTTTTCATAAAAGTAATGTCCACCGTATATTTGTAGTAATGCAGATGATCGAAAAATAAGCTGGCCATGAAGTCTTATTTTGTTGTGATATTCGAAATTACTTACAGTTGTGGCTTTTGGAGTGATCAATATTTAACAGGGTTTGGTCATCACTCAGCTAGGCTACCTGTGACAAAGGAGGGCTGAGAAAGCGACTGTTTTATTCTTTAATACTGTGTGTATCATGGAACTACATTACAGATCTCATTATATATATATATTTGTCTGATTTAATAGCATTCACATGGGTGGGTCAGGGGATGGGTGGCTGATATGATGGGTGACACATTTTTTTTTTTGTTCAGTGTGATTGTTGACTGGTTGTTGCCCATGTTAAAATCCAATATAAAAAAAAAAATATTGAAAACCAAAAAAATTGTTGCTTGGCCCCCTAATAAAATTTTAATTACTGTGTTGTTATATTTTTTGTTTGTTGTTGCTTTGGTTTTCCTCTGTTAACATGTTTTATTCCTGTTGTCTTTGTTCAGTCACTTATTTATTTGTGTTAATGTGTGTAATAAAGTTTTTCCTTTAAGTTTCATTGTTTCATTTGGTGTTTACAGAATATCTGAAATGGCTATACTTGTGTTCAACATGCGGACCTCCCAATCCGTATCAACAAACTGATTAATACTGTTTTAGTAGTTCAGGACAAACTCCAATCACAAAATGTTTTAGTACAAATATTTATTGTGGAGAATGCAGAATATGTGATTTTACAGAGAAGTGTGTTGTATAGACACTTTCATTTGGCATCAAACCTAACTTGGTTTGAGGGCATGCTGCCTAGCCAGCTGGATGAGGCAGAGACCTCCATTCATAAAATATAGAAATTGTTTATAAAAAAGGTGGAACACCTCTTTGTTTCACAACACAAGGCGTGAGCAAAGCAAGCAGAGCAAAGCAAAAATGATTCCAGCCTTATTTTTCACTTATCATGTGATAGGGGAGTGATGTATTCAGCAATGATGTATTTTGAAGCTGCGCGCACACAGGCCACAACTACTAAGCCACCAGAGGCCACCATGAGCAAGCTCTCCGAGCCTGCAGTTATACCCCTTTCCCATAGGCCACCACTAGCAAGGTTTCTGAACCTGCAGTTATACCCATCTCCCACAGGCCACCACTAGCAAGGTTTCTGAACCTGCAGTTATACCCCTCTCCCACAGGCCACCACGAGCAAGCTCTCTGAGCCTGTAGTTATACCCCTCTTCCACAGGCCACCACAAGCAATGTCTCTGAGCCTGCAGTTATACCCCTCTCCCACAGGCCACCACGAGCAAGGTCTCTGAGCCTGCAGTTATACCCCTCTCCCACAGGCCACCACGAGCAAGGTCTCTGAGCCTGCAGTTATACCCCTCTCCCACAGGCCACCATGAGCAAGGTCTCTGAGCCTGCAGTTATACAACTCTCCCACAGGCCACCACGAGCAAGCTCTCTGAGCCTGCAGTTATACACTCTTGGGCAAGAGCGTGTCTGCCTCCTCCGAACGTACAGCAGTGACTGCCTCCGGGTAAAATAAATATGTTGCATATTACATATAAATAAATAAATAAATAAATAGAAAATAACTTATTTATTTAAAAATTATTGAGCAGGCAGTGCCTCCTCCACCTTCTCTGATGAGCCACCACTGATCAGCTATAGGTTAAACACATTGTACAGTGTCGAATTATAACTATTTTTATAAGTGTCTACAAAATGTGGAGAGATTTGGGAAAGTTTAAAGTGTCGTTTCTTTCTTCCAAAAATGTGCCCCTTTCACATTAACAGATAAAAGTCACATTAACATTCACAAAGCTATGTCAGGAAAAATGTCTAAGTATTAAACTTTTAAATTGATAAAATTATGGCACTAGATCAAAATTAATAACATTTTTATTGACTATGTCATCCAGTAAATGGAGGTTATACAGTCCCACTGTACTGTTTGCTCCACCTCACACATCGTAAAATCGGACCCCCAATCTATAATTTAAGGACTGTAGCTCTCCTCTTTTAACGACTGCTTTCTTAAGGAAATTATAAGCACAGAACAAACAAAGGGCTGCTTTTCCTCCAGTCTAATCCAGGATGCAGGGCTCCTGCCACCAGCTTTCCCCTTTAGCCCTATAAATCTGTGAATATTTCCCTTCTGGAGCTCAACATGATATAGCATTTCATGCACAGCTCCAGCAGCCTCGGGGGGCCTGCCTGCTGCAACAAATAAGACGGCCAGTTTGAGAGGAGAAGGCAGAAGGCAAAGGGTAAGGGAAGCAGCCCAGGGGACAGCAACTACAAAAGCATCGGAGACCCCCTGAAGGAATTATGAACCCGAATCTAATGCTTTTATGATGAATGAAATGTAAAACAATCTGCTCTATGTTTTTTTTTTCTGTTTGGTGTATTACACACCACATTATCAGTCTCATCTGTCACATGTTTTCATTCATGTTTTATCGCTAACAAGAGTTTTGAAAGATTTTCGCTTTCATCGGGGGGAGGGCTTTCGGCCTAGCTTTGCTTTGTTGTCGCGTTACTACTTGTGTTACAGCAGCAACCCCTTTTTTGGCTTCAAAATTATGCGCACTTAGTGAACCTTAATATTAGGCTATGTGTATTAAAGACCCCCTCCCCCAAACATACACAAAGACACTACCTACTACCCCTAGAATTAGTTAAAGCTTGTAAACTAATTGCATCATTATCCCCCACCTCACACCTCAAATGCACTTAGTAAAGAAACTTATACATATACATATAATGTAGGGCATTTGGCCTTCACCTCACCCCTATATTATTCCAATATGGATACTTCAGACTCGGGCCTGCCAGTCATTTCTATGTAATAGCCCTTTCTGATATAATTTCCAGTTCCTCATGGGCAGGTGTCTGCTTTAAAAAGCTGCCATTACTGCTCACAATAATCGACACATATGCAAGAGTGAGAGTGAGGGGGGAATAAGAAATAGAGATGGTCCCTTGAGGGCTTGGAAGAGGCCCCCTGGCAAAGCAGTGAGGCTAATCCCATGCAGTCAATTCACTATGGAAAATATCACACAACACAATGCATAAATTTATATTGTGCTTTTTTATGTTATGTACTCCAAGGCACTGTGTAGCAACACAAAAGGTGACAACCCAGCATCTGATTAAAAAGTAAACACTAATTTGGTATTCCTGATTTCATCCAAAAATGTGTCCCAGAGCCATGTAGCATAGAAAGCAATAGCCCGGGTACAGGCCTGTAAATTCCATTGGGAACTACCGGTTTACTGAACATCAGTACTGTAGCCAGAGGATCTCAAGAAACAAATAACGGAAGAAAGAAATAGGTCTTCAGTTTGAATGTGTTAAAATACATTTTAAGTTTCCTTTTTAAAAATGTATAATTTTCAATACAGCATATAACATGCCCGACCGACCTGTTAGGTTTAGACATTTCATTACCATGCCAGCTCGTCGTATTACAGAGAGGAGCAAAGCCAAAGACTAATTTGGTCACAGCATGGCCACCTTGTACGACTTGTTTCTTATCAAGAACCTGGACAAACAGTGACGATGCTGGCACCACAGGAGGTACATGCACAGGAGCAGGGTGGTCTGATTCCAAATCAGACTTATCAGTGGGACACAACATCAAAGGATATAGAAAAACATGAGCTTTATGTACACAGTCAGCAGGTCATCTGATAGAAAAGGGCAGCTCCAGCAACACCAGATTGTGGGTCTTTGCAGCTCAGCTCTTTGAGAGGTTCAAGCAAATTAGGAAGGATACAAATGACGCAGAGCAGGTGCAGAGCGTGTGCCAATCAATATCCTGAACCTGGACTGTCCTTCCTCCTCTTCTTCAACAACATTGAGCCAAGAAGAAGGAGAAGTCTTCCTTTCCTGCACTAATTCTGATGCATTGAACACTTTCTAAATCACGAGTCACTATGTGGGAACACTGAGTTTTGCAAGGTTTTTGGTAATTACTGACACCCCTCTGTTACACCTTGCAGATTTCAGATCAGCGTTTCATGGGCTCTCAAACAGCTGGCAGCATTAGAAGCAAGTGATATGCTCAGGAAATTATTTATTTATTAAAGATGGAGCTGTTAGTATATAAACTTCCTTTTTTGTTTGTTGGATTTGTTTCTTGTATCTGGTTCGATTTGCATCTTGGGAATGTCAAGTTAATGAATATTCATGGTCCCAAATGCCCACACACATATAACACATATAAGTCAACACACAACATTAGGGACTTTTTAAACCAAGATCAATGTCAGGAGCAACAAAAGAGGACACCATGTAAAAGGTTCACTGATGCAGAAGGGAACCTCTTAATTAGTTTGGTTCATCAAAAGAAAAACTGTATATAACTCAAGGAACTGACTGGAATGTTTGAATGGGTTTAACAAATGTGTTGTTTTTGTAGTTGTGTGAACAAAAAACATATTTATAAATTTGTTTGTCAGGAATGGGGTTAAAATCTCATTACAGCCAAATCCTTATGCAGAATATGCCTTGTGCTTAATTGATTAATTAAGGATCAATTAAGCCTAGCCACTTGCTATAGAAGGAGACAGCTCTTTTGTTTGGAGACAGAGTTAGAGAAGAGAAGACTGAGGGGTAGTTTAATCCCATCAGATTCTAAAGTGGGTCCCCCACCTTTACTCCCAAAAAGCTTTTCATAATCATACAGTAGTCCTTTGCTAAACTGGACATAAGGACATACATTTACAGTGCTCAATTCATTTTAAATGTAACTCATTGTTCTGAAATAACACTAATGAATTTTGGGTAGGGTACACATTACATTATGTAAAAATATAAATCTGTACAGTAGGCCTATACAGTATACAGTACAGTAGTAAAATCAAATGAATACCTACGGCACCTTTGTTTTACTTTAGCCTATCGGTAACACAAAATAAATCATGTTGCTGCATTGTACACATTGGTGTACAATGCGAATAAAATATTATTTAAAATTGAAACAATGATTTTAGCGTTTTTATTATTATTATTATTATTATTATTATTATTATTATTTATTATTATTATTATTATTATTATTAACTTGTCCTACTTAGTAGCCTAGACATTTTTCACAAAATAGATCATGGTTCTATACAGATGCTCAGAATGAGCTGGAGGGGTTACTGGCACATTTGTGCAGTCTACTGCTCCCAACATGCTGGGGGAACCAGAAACATTCCTAGAAACTTGTTTTCATGGTTTGTACACCCTGCCTTTCGTGAAAATTAGGTACTTGGGTGTTTGCCTCAAAAATGCATTGAGTACAACTGCCAACGCGCAAGAAAAAGAGAACTGGGAAATGCCAGCAACAGTTGCGACTGTTTAAAACGTGCATTCAAAGGTTCTTAACAAATTGATGTACTTGTAAGTGTTGCAATTGCCGGCAGCTTTCGTACATCTCATTATAATATTTCAGGACCCTCAATTTCACAATCTCTGCCCCCTTTTTACGAATTTATGCAGGAACACCCAGACTGAACTTCAAAGAAAAACTTTTTACGAATTTATGCAAGAATACCCAGCTGAACTGCAAAGAGAAACTGCTGCCGCAGAGCATTCCCTAAAAAGTTGCTAACAGCATTGTGCTTGTTTAGTATATTTCACCCTAGACTTCCGACTCATTTGCAGCAGGTTTGAGACTATTGAAACAGGCGCAACACTTTAATACATGTACCCATGTATGTCTGAGCAGGTGATTGTGTAACTGAAATCCATTACAAAGGTCTCAGTGGTTTTCTTTATTTTTGGTTCACTGTTGCATTGTTTTTATTTTGCCTTTTGTTTAAAAATGAAGGGATTATCCCTTCTCGTTAGGTAGGGTAATTCGGTGTTTAGTTAGAGCCTTTCAAATTAGGTAGGGTAATTCTGTGTTTAGTAAAGGGATTAGCCCTCTTCGATAGGTAAGGTAATTCTGTGTTTAGTAAAGGGATTAGTCCTCCTCAATAGGTAGGGTAATTCTGTGTTTAGTAAAGGGATTAGCCCTCCTCATTAGGTAGGGTAATTCTGTGTTTAGTAAAGGGATTAGCCCTCCTCGTTAGGTAGGGTAATCCTCGTTAGGTAGGGTAATTCTGTGTTTAGTAAAGGGATTAGCCCTCCTTGTTAGGTAGGGTAATTCTATGTTAAGTAAAGGGATTAGCAATCCTCGTTAGGTAGGGTAATTCTGTGTTTAGTAAAGGGATTAGCCCTCCTTGTTAGGTAGGGTAATTCTATGTTAAGTAAAGGGATTAGCCCTCCTCGTTAGGTAGGGTAATTCTGTGTTTAGTAAAGGGATTAGCCCTCCTCGATAGGTAAGGTAATTCTGTGTTTAGTAAAGGGATTAGCCCTCCTCGTTAGGTAGGGTAATTCTGTGTTTAGTAAAGGGATTAGCCCTCCTCATTAGGTAGGGTAATTCTGTGTTTAGTAAAGGGATTAGCCCTCCTCGTTAGGTAGGATGTTTAGTAAAGGGATTAGCCCTAATTCTGTGTTTAGTAAAGGGATTAGCCCTCCTCGTTAGGTAGGGTAATTCTGTGTTTAGTAAAGGGATTAGCCCTCCTCGTTAGGTAGGGTAATTCTGTGTTTAGTAAAGGGATTAGCCCTCCTCATTAGGTAGGGTAATTCTGTTAGTAAAGGGATTAGCCCTCCTCATTAGGTAGGGTAATTCTGTGTTCAGTAAAGGGATTAGCCCCTCCTCTTTAGGTAGGGTAATTCTGTGTTTAGTAAAGGGATTAGCCCTCCTCATTAGGTAGGGTAATTCTGTGTTTAGTAAAGGGATTAGCCCTCCTCATTAGGTAGGGTAATTCTGTGTTTAGTAAAGGGATTAGCCCTCCTCATTAATTCTGGTTTAGGGGATTAGCCCTCCTCATTAGGTAGGGTAATTCTGTGTTCAGTAAAGGGATTAGCCCTCCTCGTTAGGTAGGGTAATTCTGTGTTTAGTAAAGGGATTAGCCCTCCTCGGTAGGTAGGGTAATTCTGTGGTTTAGTAAAGGGATTAGCCCTCCTCGTTAGGTAGGGTAATTCTGTGTTTAGTAAAGGGATTAGCCCTCCTCATTAGGTAGGGTAATTCTGTGTTTAGTAAAGGGATTAGCCCTCCTCGTTAGGTAGGGTAATTCTGTGTTTAGTAAAGGGATTAGCCCTCCTCGTTAGGTAGGGTAATTCTGTGTTTAGTAAAGGGATTAGCCCTCCTCGTTAGGTAGGGTAATTCTGTGTTTAGTAAAGGGATTAGCCCTCCTCGTTAGGTAGGGTAATTCTGTGTTTAGTAAAGGGATTAGTCCTCCTCGTTAGGTAGGGTAATTCCTGTGGTAGGGTAATTCTGTGTTTACGGCGGTCCTCACTCCTTTGGCATAGGGAGCACGACGGAGGTTCCTCACCTCCTCTTTAGTGGGTATTAGGGATTAGCCCTCCTCGTTAGGTAGGGTAATTCTGTGTTTCTCTGGCTTAGTAAAGGGATTAGCCCTCCTCGTTAGGTAGGGTAATTCTGTGTTTAGTAAAGGGATTAGCCCTCCTCGTTAGGTAGGGTAATTCTATGTTTAGTAAAGGGATTAGCCCTCCTCGTTAGGTAGGGTAATTCTGTGTTTAGTAAAGGGATTAGCCCTCCTCGTTAGGTAGGGTAATTCTGTGTTTAGTAAAGGGATTAGCCCTCCTCGTTAGGTAGGGTAATTCTGTGTTTAGTAAAGGGATTAGTCCTCCTCAATAGGTAGGGTAATTCTGTGTTTAGTAAAGGGATTAGCCCTCCTCGTTAGGTAGGGTAATTCTGTGTTTAGTAAAGGGATTAGCCCTCCTCATTAGGTAGGGTAATTCTGTGTTTAGTAAAGGGATTAGCCCTCCTCATTAGGTAGGGTAATTTAGCTCCTCCTCGGTAGGTAGGGTAATTCTGTGTTTAGTAAAGGGATTAGCCCTCCTCGGTAGGTAGGGTAATTCTGTGTTTAGTAAAGGGATTAGCCCTCCTCGTTAGGTAGGGTAATTCTGTGTTTAGTAAAGGGATTAGCCCTCCTCGTTAGGTAGGGTAATTCTGTGTTTAGTAAAGGGATTAGCCCTCCTCGTTAGGTAGGGTTAATTCTGTGTTTAGTAAAGGGATTAGCCCTCCTCGGTAGGTAGGGTAATTCTGTGTTTAGTAAAGGCCCTCCTCGTTAGGTAGGGTAATTCTGTGTTTAGTAAAGGGATTAGCCCTCCTCGTTAGGTAGGGTAATTCTGTGTTTAGTAAAGGGATTAGCCCTCCTCGGTAGGTAGGGTAATTCTGTGTTTAGTAAAGGGATTAGCCCTCCTCATTAGGTAGGTAGGGTAATTCTGTGTTTAGTAAAGGGATTAGCCCTCCTCGTTAGGTAGGGTAATTCTGTGTTTAGTAAAGGGATTAGCCCTCCTCGTTAGGTAGGGTAATTCTGTGTTTAGTAAAGGGATTAGCCCTCCTCAGTTAGGTAGGGTAATTCTGTGTTTAGTAAAGGGATTAGCCCTCCTCGTTAGGTAGGGTAATTCTGTGTTTAGTAAAGGGATTAGCCCTCCTCGTTAGGTAGGGTAATTCTGTGCTTAGTAAAGGGATTAGCCCTCCTTGTTAGGTAGGGTAATTCTGTGTTTAGTAAAGGGATTAGCCCTCCTGAATGTAAGGTAATTCGTTAGGTAGGGTAATTCTGTGTTTAGTAAAGGGATTAGCCCTCCTCGTTAGGTAGGGTAATTCTGTGTTTAGTAAAGGGATTAGCCCTCCTCGTTAGGTAGGGTAATTCTGTGTTTAGTAAAGGGATTAGCCCTCCTCGTTAGGTAGGGTAATTCTGTGTTTAGTAAAGGGATTAGCCCTCCTCGGTAGGTAGGGTAATTCTGTGTTTAGTAAAGGGATTAGCCCTCCTCGTTAGGTAGGGTAATTCTGTGTTTAGTAAAGGGATTAGCCCTCCTCGTTAGGTAGGGTAATTCTGTGTTTAGTAAAGGGATTAGCCCTCCTCGTTAGGTAGGGTAATTCTGTGTTTAGTAAAGGGATTAGCCCTCCTCGTTAGGTAGGGTAATTCTGTGTTTAGTAAAGGGATTAGCCCTCCTCGTTAGGTAGGGTAATTCTGTGTTTAGTAAAGGGATTAGCCCTCGTTAGGTAGGGTAATTCTCGTTAGGTAGGGTAATTCTGTGTTTAGTAAAGGGATTAGCCCTCCTCGATAGGTAGGGTAATTCTGTGTTTAGTAAAGGGATTAGCCCTCCTCGATAGGTAGGGTAATTCTGTGTTTAGTAAAGGGATTAGCCCTCCTCATTAGGTAGGGTAATTCTGTGTTTAGTAAAGGGATTAGCCCTCCTCGTTAGGTAGGGTAATTCTGTGTTTAGTAAAGGGATTAGCCCTCCTCGTTAGGTAGGGTAATTCTGTGTTTAGTAAAGGGATTAGCCCTCCTCGTTAGGTAGGGTAATTCTGTGTTTAGTAAAGGGATTAGCCCTCCTCGTTAGGTAGGGTAATTCTGTGTTTAGTAAAGGGATTAGCCCTCCTCGTTAGGTAGGGTAATTCTGTGTTTAGTAAAGGGATTAGCCCTCCTCGTTAGGTAGGGTAATTCTGTGTTTAGTAAAGGGATTAGCCCTCCTCGATAGGTAGGGTAATTCTGTGTTTAGTAAAGGGATTAGCCCTCCTCGTTAGGTAGGGTAATTCTGTGTTTAGTAAAGGGATTAGCCCTCCTCATTAGGTAGGGTAATTCTGTGTTTAGTAAAGGGATTAGCCCTCCTCGTTAGGTAGGGTAATTCTGTGTTTAGTAAAGGGATTAGCCCTCCTCGTTAGGTAGGGTAATTCTGTGTTTAGTAAAGGGATTAGCCCTCCTCGTTAGGTAGGGTAATTCTGTGTTTAGTAAAGGGATTAGCCCTCCTCGTTAGGTAGGGTAATTCTGTGTTTAGTAAAGGGATTAGCCCTCCTCGTTAGGTAGGGTAATTCTGTGTTTAGTAAAGGGATTAGCCCTCCTCGTTAGGTAGGGTAATTCTGTGTTTAGTAAAGGGATTAGCCCTCCTCGTTAGGTAGGGTAATTCTGTGTTTAGTAAAGGGATTAGCCCTCCTCTCGTTAGGTAGGGTAATTCTGTGTTTAGTAAAGGGATTAGCCCTCCTCGATAGGTAGGGTAATTCTGTGTTTAGTAAAGGGATTAGCCCTCCTCGTTAGGTAGGGTAATTCTTTGTGTTTAGTAAAGGGATTTAGCCCTCCTCGTTAGGTAGGGTAATTCTGTGTTTAGTAAAGGGATTAGCCCTCCTCGTTAGGTAGGGTAATTCTGTGTTTAGTAAAGGGATTAGCCCTCCTCGTTAGGTAGGGTAATTCTGTGTTTAGTAAAGGGATTAGCAATCCTCGTTAGGTAGGGTAATTCTGTGCTTAGTAAAGGGATTAGCCCTCCTTGTTAGGTAGGTAGTAAAGGGATCAGCCCTCCTCATTAGGTAGGGTAATTCTGTGTTTAGTAACGGGATAGCCCTCCTCGTTAGGTAGGGTAATTCTGTGTTTAGTAAAGGGATTAGTCCTCCTCATTAGGTAGGGTAATTCTGTGTTTAGTAAAGGGATTAGCCCTCCTGTTTAGTAATTAAACTAAAGGCACTGAATATTTGGGACTGCTTCAGCAGATGGCTGCTTATTCACAGTAACTCATTCACATTGAAAAATGAATGAAACGCTGTTCTGTGGTACCAGCTGATGAGCTCTTACAGCACATGATCCTTAATACAGAATTAGATACATTGGGATGGATTCTCAAATCATCTTACTCCAGAGTACTGGTGTTTTTAGCCCATTTTCCTTCCATGAAAGTAAATAAAACCCCTAGAATTACAGTTCTAAACTTAAGTCGGCAGTTAACTTATTGTTGGCTTGATAACTTTATTGGATGCATTAAAATAACCCATACTAATGAGTCATGCTCCTGTTCTCTACTGCCCAATTATGTATTGCACACGTGCGTCACGCATTGTTGTAGATTGCCAAAGTTATTTAGTCTAAATCGTCCATTCGTCCAACCAATTTATTTTGAAAGGAAAAACACACCAATTACAACTCTAAAGCAAATTTAATAAACAACTCAAACTGTTAACAACCCCCTAATTGTAAAGGCCTGAGTTGTTGTTTTTTTTCTGGATTGGTAACTTTGTTTGGTGCTTTTTTCCTAGCGAATAGACATTCTGAATAAAAAGCTTTGAGAATCAAGCACAGTGTATTCTAACTTGGCTTAATCAATGACACTACACTGTAAATCAAGTGATGAGGAATTAAGTCATACGATTTAAACAACTAAAGTGTAGTCTAAAACAATTTAAAATAAGGTTTGTAATTGGTTCCATAAAATGATACTTAATTCTTAGACGTTTGGTTTTACAGTATAGCGTCACTCTAGATGTATTCTGTAAATAAAATACAAAAATAAATTATTGTATTATACCAGAGCCAGACCCCAGAATGCCATCGATCTCAGACTGTGTTAATTTGTCTATTTTGTATTTAGTTTAACTAACCTATTATTAACTAATGAAATAATTTGCTCTATTAACAGGTATGCCCTTGTGCTATTTTCAAAATTTCATTTGGTAAAACTTTTAAAATATGTGTATTTAATGTTTAATTATACTGTAACTAATTGTGCATTTCATGATGTTTATACATTAGTTTACACAATTTGTGATTATTCTAGTAATTGCCACTATTCTTTATGAGTGTTAGTCCTCCTACTCTATTTATTTCCCCTTGTAACATATTGCATAGTAAGAAGCTTAGTTTGCTATGTTGTATCACAAATAACATTTAGAGGTACATTCAATATAGGGACTATAATAACTGCTATTATAACTCCAGAGAAAAAAGGTGTAGCACTTTACATTGTGTATCTAATTACTGTGTATTTACATGGTAATTACTTAGTAAATACATCTGTACTTACATATAATTCCAATGTTATTATGCAGGTACAATGCACTAAATTTGCTCAGCATTTAATAAATGAACAGACAGAAAATAAAAGGTTGTAAGACAAACAAAACAGAGGACACGGCACTGTAGCCAAAATAAAGAGAAAAACAAAACTGACTACACAGACAAACACGGTGAGCTGATATTATTATTTACTATCACTATTATTACCTCCGTCTCCAATCCCGTTCTCCACTCACCGAACACACAACCCCGAGTGAGTGAAAACATGCTGCACAACTGTACAACTGCACGTGAACTAATAAAGTGCAATTCCCCTTGCTCACACATTATTATATTTTACCTGCATGTGAAGTGCTGTGCAATCCTCATGCCTAAATACAAATATTAAACATTAAAAATACATTTTAAACACTCGTGCTCATAACCCATATTACATCCCGTGTACCAATGACTATACACCAACATTAACACACAACACGCAATATACAACACAGAAATACACACAGGCGGGGCAACATTGCCACAGTAAGTACACATGTATTTACTATGTAACTAATATGTAAACACACACACAGCAATTGTGTAGTTAATGTAAAGTATTACCAGAAAGGGAAATAAGAAAATATGAATTAATCAGTTATTTATTGAATTAACATCCCCTTTAAAATACTCACACTTGTTTCAAAGTGTTAATCTGCAGTGTGATATTTTATCCATTGTTTTATCTCCTTCTCTGCACATCCTGGCTCCCCCTTTGAAACTCACTGACATTTAAAAAAAGCATGCTCTGTAGGTCCAGACTGTAGAAGTCCAACTAGGCTACAGTACATCTTATCTTACACTATACTCTGCATTCTGAAACAGTACAGATTATTTTACACTATACTCTGCATTCTAAAACAGTACATCTTATTTTACTCTATACTCTGCATTCTGAAACAGTACAGCTTCTTACACTGTACTCTGCATTCTGTAATAGGACAGATTATTTTACACTACATTCTGCATTCTGAAACAGTACAGCTTATTTTACACTATACCCTGCATTCTGAAACAGTACAGCTTATTTACACTATATTCTGTATTCTGAAACAGTACAGATTATTTTACAGTATACTCTACATTCTGAAACAGTATAGCTTCTTACACTATACTCTGCATTCTGAAACAGTACAGCTTATCTTACACTATACTCTGCATTCTGAAACAGTACAGCTTATTTTACAGTATACTCTACATCCTGAAACAGTACAGCTTATTTTATACTATACTCTGCATTCTGAAACAGAACAGCTTATTGTACACTATACTCTGCTTTCTGAAACAGTACAGCTTATTGTACACTATACTCTGCTTTCTGAAAAAGTACAGTTTATTTTACACTATACTCTGCATTCTGAAACAGTACAGCTTTTTACACTATACTCTGCATTCTGAAACAGTACAGCTTCTTACACTATACTCTGCATTCTGAAACAGTACAGTTTATCTTACACTTTACGTTGCATTCTGAAACAGTATAGCTTATTTTACACTATGCATTCTGAAACAGTACAGCTTATTTTACACTATACTCTGCATTCTGAAAGAGGACAGATTATCTTACACTATGCTCTGCATTCTGAAACAGTACAGTTTATTTTACACTATACTCTGCATTCTGAAACAGTACAGCTTATTTTACACTATACTCTGCATTCTGAAACAGTAGAGCTTATCAATCAATCAATCAATCAATCTTTATTTTATATATCGCCTTTCATAATGGACCACCATCACAAAGTGCTTTACAAGATGCAGTAACAATGAGAAAATCCATAATACTAAAATACAGAGAAATGCATAATACATGATATACAGTTTTAAAAAAAAATGCATAATACATTTTGATGTGAAAGTGAAAAGATGAACATTACTACAAGTAACAGCAAGTTCAACTACAGAATAATTTTGGATTCTATTCAAAGTGTACTCATGAAGTAATAAGCCAGCTGTCTGCCAATATATAAAAAGGTTGGATTGCGTTTAGTAGTTTATCTGTCACTTTATATTATTTCTCTGTTTAGCAAATTGTTTGTTGTATGTTTTAGCGTGCCCAGAAATGGGTTACTATATTGGTTTTCATGTGATGCCATTACAGGTAACATCTTTAGTTCATTTACAAGTTCCTGGTAAGTTCAGTAAAACACAAGGAGTAAGGAAGTAAGCTGAAACCCTTATATTTCTCTTTATGTATTTATACTTTTGTATTGATCTCTTTATGCCAGGTAGGAAGGATGAGAACCATGATACTTATACTGAAAAAAAACTGAAAAATATATTTGGTTTTATGATTTTTTATTAACTTATGTTCAGTAAATATCGGCTTATAAAAATAGTATACTGCTATTTCTAGAAGGAAAACTAAATGATCTTACAGACATTCATAGAAGGGTAAGACCATTTGGCCAGCTTATTTTGGCAAATAAATCAATTTTAACAAAAAAATAAATAGAATGTTTTACCCCCATTTTGTTTCCTAACTGAAATAAAGAGAAAAAGAAAATATATTTTAAATACAAAAGCAAACTCAATTTGTTCATTTGAAAATAGGAAAAGCGAGTAAATCTACTGAAAAATCTGTTTGCCGAGTTTTAATGAATATTTAAAAACACAAAATACATGAACCAAACCAAGATGTGGTGTACTTACAGTATGTGTCCTGGAAAAGTAAAGAAAAGAATGAGCAGTTGGTAGATATGTAGGGCCATTACAACAAAGTTGACCAAAAATAAATGAAAATAAAACTCAGTTTTTACATTTAAAGTGTTATTATTTGCCTTTTTCTAATAGTGTTTTTACTTGAGACTGCTCCCACCTGGTGGACAAGTTGTAAGTCAGAATTCTCTAAACTCCTGACAAAAAACTGTATGCATATATTATATGTACAGTGCAAGTTAAAAGGTAGTCAATCTCTATATTTAAAAATTGGGTACTAGGCAAATTAATCCCCTGACCTGAATTCAGAACCACAGGCCTGAACTGCCATACAAATTAAAGGATCACCAAAAGCAAACACGTTCTCTAACAGGGATTATTAATCTTTCAAGGTGACCTCAAACTATTATGAAAGACTTCTGGCCTGGAAACAGAGGTGGTCTACTGTAAGTCTTTACCAGCAATTTTGACAGGCGGATTTTTCATTCATTCGATCAGTGCTGGTCATTTTCACCCCCAGCCATCAAAGTGTCGTTTGTACTACAGAAATAGTTTATTCTTCTTTAGTAAACATAAGCATTTAGTCCACGCAGCAGGGGCTGAATGGAGTCAAGCCAGGAAAAGCAGATGTGTTTCAGTTGCCTGTCAAGCATCTGCTGTGTGTTTAGAGGTAATGGGGGAGCTGTTCTTCGATCATATTTGAGGTCAAAATGTAAGATCCCTTACAAAGACAGTGAGGTCAGTGCAGTTCATTTATACAGCAGTGGATCTAAATACTGCCAACATTAAAATCATTAAAATACAATTCTTATCTTTCTAATGTTTACAGACAGAAGTAAACTAAAGTGAAAAACTTGCTCTGTTGAATGTTTGATTTATTGTTTTATAACTTTGTTGTCCTTTTATTATTTAAGCAGTGGTGGTGATGGATCTGTCTTTGTTTAGACCATTTGAATATACCGTACCTGTTTTGTGCAACATGAGGGTGGTTGTTGAAGGTTTCCAACAAAATGTTTGTTATTTCCACACAATTGTGGGAATAATTCCTGTGGGCATCTGTTTATGCTTAGGAGTTACAAAACATAAGGACATAAGAAAGTTTACAAACGAGAGGAGGCCATTCGGCCCATCTTGCTCGTTTGGTTGTTAGTAGCTTATTGATCCCCGAATTTCATCAAGCAGCTTCTTGAAGGATCCCAGGGTGTCAGCTTCAACAACATTACTGAGGAGTTGGTTCCAGACTCCCACAATTCTCTGTGTAAAAAAAGTGCCTCCTATTTTTTGTTTTGAATGCCCTTTTGTCTAAGCTCCATTTGTGACCCCTGGTCCTTGTTTCTTTTTTCAGGTTGAAAAAGTCCCTTGGGTCGTGCGGCTGTGCGCAGGTGCGGTGACGTCACGGACCAGGAAGAAGCAACACAAAACAAAAAAGGACGGGGCAAAACTGAAGTGCAACATCGCTCAGCGTGTTTATTAAGTAATAAAACAAAAGATATAAACAAAAGACACAAATCAAAAGGGCACTTTAGCCAAACAAACAAACAATAAAACACAAAAACGTGCTGTTTAATAAATCAGCACATCTAGCAATTGTTATTTCTGATTATTTAGACTCTCTTGCCTCTGACACTCTCCTCCTAATAAGCCTGGAGTGTTCCTTTTTTATATTCTATGGCTGGAGCCTTAATTACCAAATTTAATACAATAATCACCTTAAGGCTCCAGCCACATTCCCACAAGGGTACTAGGGAAAGGGTTTTAACCCCATCCCCATCGACTACACATTATAAGACTGTTTTTTTCGACGGTCTCAAACTGTAAATAATAAAACGTATGACTTTGTCTGTCTGCATAAAAATGTAATAATAATAATAATAATAATAATAATAATAATAATAATAATAATAATAATAATAAATAAATGAAAACAAACATAAATAAATACCAAGGGGTGGGCACTTCACAGTCGATATTGTCAATGCCTTTTAGAATTTTGAATGCTTGAATCAGATCGCCGCGTAGTGTGTTTGTTCAAGACTGAATAGATTCAGTTCTTTTAGCCTGTCTCCATATGACATGCCTTTTAAAGCCAGAATACTTCTGGTCACTCTTCTATGTGCTCTTTCTAGAGCAGCAATATCCTTTCTGTAGCAAGGTGACCAGAACTAAACACAATATTCTAGATGAATTCTAGTTCTAGTTCTAAATTCAATTCTAACTGGAGGCAATATAATGGTCTCGAAAAAAATATATAAGCATGCATGTGAAATTACTGCTGTCTGTTTCTGGTCATCTTGCCAGGACACTCTTGTAAAAGAGGCCTCTGTCTCAATGGGCTTTTTCCTTGTTAAATAATGAATAAATAAATAAGTAAATTTTAAAGGTCCTCTCATCTCCTCCCATGGCTTCTCATATAATTTCTATGCTGATGATGCCCAGATCTCCCGCCCACCCCACAATTCGCCTTGTCATTTCCCTTCGTTTCTCCCAATCTACTCCCTCCACTGGCTTCCTATCACTGCTTGCATTCCAATTCAAAACTCTAGATCTTTCTACAGACTAACATTGCTCTCAATACCACTTCTCATCCCTTCTGCTCCTCCACCACCGTCAGATCAGCTGTATATATATGGACACGCATGTCCATGGCAAGAGTTATTAGTGTCCATGGCAGTGAACATGTCTAACACACACACGCATGTAATTGTATATAATTTATTTTTGTTTGTAGCCAAAATCTTATTTTTTTTAAATGTCTGTCACCACTCAACATGGTGTCGACCCATATATATATGCCCCGTCTGATTTTCTGCATTTTTGCATAGTTGTGACACTGAATGTTATCAGATCTTCAATCAAAATCTAATATTAGATAAAAGGGACCCTGAGTGAAAAAATAACGCAACATTTTGATACGTTTTATTTATTTATTAAAGAAAGTTATGCAACACCAACGCCCCTGTGTGAAAAAGTAATCGCCCCCTTAGACTCAATAACTGGTTACGTTGCTTTTAGCAGCAATAACTGTAACCGCTTCCTGTAGTTATTGATCAGTCTCTCACAGCACCGTGGAGGAATTTTGGCCCACTCCTTCATGCAGAACTGCTTCAACTCAGTGACATTTGTGGGTTTTCAAGCATAAACTGCTGGTTTCTCGGTGGAGTTTAGGTCTGGACTTTGACTAGGCCATTCTAAAACTTTAAATTTCTTGTTCTTCAACCATTCTGATGTAGACTTGCTTATGTGTTTTGGACCATTATCTTGCTGCGTGACCCAGCTGCGCTTCAGCTTCGACTCACGGACGGATGGCCTGACATTCTCCTGTAGAATTCTCTGATACAGAGCAGAATTCATGGTTCCTTCAATGACGGCAAGTCGTCCAGGTCCTGATTAAGCAAAGCATCCCCAAATCATGACACTACCACCACCATCCTTGACCGTTGGTATGAGGTTCTTACTGTGGAATGCAGTATTTGGTTCTCGCCAGACATAACGGGGCTCATGCTGGCCAAACATTTCCACTTTTGAGTCATCTGTCCATAGAACATTGTTCCAGAACTCTTGAGGATCATCCAGGTGCTTTTTGGCAAACTTGAGACGAGCATTCATGTTCTTGGTGAGCAGTGGTTTCCACCTTGCTACTCTGCCACGAATCCCATTTTTGCCCAGTGTGTTTCTGATGGTGGAGTCATGAACACTGACCTTAGCCGAGGCGAGAGAGGCCTGCAGATCCCTGGATGTTGTTCTAGGGTTCTTTGTGACTTCCTGGACAATTTTACGCCTTGCTCTTGGAGAGATTTTGGCAGGACGGCCACTCCTGGGAAGATTCACTACTGTTCCAAACTTTCTCCATTTGGACAATATTGTGGTTTGGTGGAGCCCCAGAGCCTTTAAAATGGCTTTGTAACTTTTTCCAGACTGATAATTTTTTTCCAGAGGTCTTCAGGAAATTCTTTTGATCGTGGCATAATGTGAATCTAGAACCTGTATGCTGACAACTTCACTCTGATGGTAAGGGCCAAAGTTAGTCAGAGTTAGACTGGGCAGGGCTGGCCCAAATCAGGCCTGACTGCAACCAAAGTATTCAAACAGCTGACCCTAACTATCCCTGTAATTGGGTTGAGTTAACTAGGGTGGCAATAACGGCACTATATATATATATATATATATATATAATATATATATATATATATATATATATATACAGAGGCACAAATTGGACTAACTTGGCTGGTTGCACCACCGACATAAAAGTATAAAAAAGTAGACATGGTCCAGGAATGTAAACAAAGTATGAATTATTAAACATAGTCATGCCATTGTTTATTTAATCTGAATGGTGCTAACAGAACCTAATAAATTACTCTACTGTTAATTTGCTGAGCACACTGTTGCAGTTTTTATTTTTTTAAATGTGAATACATGGTAAAAAATCGGATGATTTCCCATGATGTCTGGTAACCTTACCTATTGTTCTCTTTGTAAAATTGTAGGCCTCAGCCAAAATAAACTAGGGATATACAAGGGAACATTTGTATATCTATAATAATATTCATATAAAACACTGACAGATAGCATTGTTCCGAGGTGCGTAAATGAAGAGTCAGCACAAAACTAAGAGGGCCTGGTTGTGAAATCTAAACATATCTTTTAATATTAGATTGTCAGGACTTGCTTGAATTGAAAACATGGTGCCAATATAGATAAACATCAATTGTACAGGGCTTCTTTTTCTGTTTTTTTTAACAGTCTGATGATTTATAAGTATGGGCTACTTGTGAAGATATGTCAGATTAAATGCATTTGAAATACCTAGATACTGAATGACGCTTTGTCTTGTGGTTTGGTATGAAAGGAGCATTGTAATATTAAAATATCCATTATTTTCAGGCAAACAGGTTAAGCAACAAGAGACATAACACCTCAGAAAGCATTTTGCATGTTTGTATTGAGTTGCCTGGAAGATTAATGAACGTCTAATAACTCACTTATTCTTTGTGTAAATAAAATATGTTATCAATTGCAGCATTATTTTCAAGCTTGCAGACCGTGACTCAACTAGACTGATGTATTTAAAGGTAAAAAATAAAGCAAGTTTATAAAGATTTACTGGCCATGAAGATGAACACAGAATCTAAATACAAATGCTAACGAATGTGCCCGAACCCAGATTGAAGCGAAGAAGCTTTTGTGATCCTGACCAAATTGCAGGTCAGTTAACAGCAATGTAGAACACAAAATTAATTCTTATCTGCATCATTATAAACATAACTAACAAATCTAATGAACTGGGATTTCTGTTTTGCTAAATGGTGGCATACAGAATGACACAGTTTGAAATGTCTATTCATTTTTAATGAACACTCAGTAAATAGGATGTATTGTCTACAAAAAGATTATTCCACTGAACATTGTTTGCTGCTGCGCTAGTTGCAAATTGTTTCTTTTTTAATGAGAGAAGCTGAGAAATTGTTTTTCCCCAGAAAATGTATACAGTTCACAAAACAGCGAGGTATAATGATAAACTTTTTTTTTTTTTTTATTGTTTCCCACAAATGAATAAGGACATGGAAGTGTAAATCACAGGTTAAGCAAGTGTTTACATGGTAAAAACAAGGTGAAAAAAATGAAAGGGGATGTAGGCACTTGCCATGTGATATCTTAACTAAGACAGCGGTTTTACATTCATCCTTAAGCTCAAGTATTGTAGACTTACCAGAGAAAACTGCTGTTCTCTCTACACTCCAGGTGATCTTAATCTTATCATTTTATTACTGATTGTATCATATTACTATTACAGTGAACCTTGGGTACAATTGGTTAGATGAAGATTGTATATATTATGTATTTAATGATTCCCCCTTTTAATATTTTTTTTGGTTTTCTTATGGTTCCAATATGATTTTTTATTTTTAGCATATTGCTTATATTGTGCAAAAAACAAACCCAGTCCAGAATTATTATTATTATTATTATTATTATTATTATTATTATTATTATTATTATTATTATTTTTATTATTATTATTAAGTTAAATGTGGGACAAAATGCTACATCAATACTAATACTGTAGTTTCTATTCCAATATGACAATATAATAAAAGTACCATAAAATAGTAATTAAACATTTTTTGTAATTAATTATTCCTCTACAAACAAATGGGTGGATTTATTTTTGTATAGAGAAGCTTAGCAGTTCATCAGCAGTCAGTTTTCATAATTTGTAAAAATGTGGTCAACCTGGATTGAGACATCTGTAAACTTGCTGGGTCTCTCCTGCTTATCTTTCCCATGACATCGTGTCTCTCAGTAGACTCAGAGCCATGTCACCACATACCCACACAGAGAAATTCTTCCGGCTGAAGAACAGTATTTTATCTCATTTAGATCTCCTTGTCAGGGTTGAGACACAGAGCGCATGACAGATGCATGTTGCCTTTTCTGAGCCAGGGTGCATGGATTGTTAAATGCGGCGTACACTGGGGAGGGAGAGGGAGAGGGGCAGGGAGGAGCAGAAGGGGTAGAAATAGGTCCAACTTGATGGCTAGATTTACACCAATGCTTGTTTTCTCTAGTTGGTCAAAGGTTCATGGTTTTACAATAGTTCCCATAGGCATGTAGGGCAAATCTGAAGAGAAAGAGCTCAGAGTTCGATTATCAGTTGAATTACAGTATGCTCTGCTTGCGGTTGCTTGGGAAACCCCAGGACCAGAAAGTGGCCTCCTGGTGTTTTCTCAATGCCTGAGGGCTGTGAAATTGTAAGGCAACGGGTTGCTGCCTAGGCCTCAGGCTCAATTTGCTGCTGACACCGAGAATAAGTGTGAGATGAAAAGAAAATGTATGTAAACTGTAAATGAAAAATTTCATGCTACTCTTTTTTGTTTTTCAAGTTCTGGATTTTAATTTGCATCTCTTTGAGATTAAAAAAATAAATAAAATTCTTAGAAATTACATTTCCTAAACTGTCCTATATTTCACAAAAACTAACGATCTGGAAATGTGGATATTTCTGGAGGATACTTGCAGAATACACTTTTGTATTTCAGCATCTCAAGGCCCTTTACATATCATTAATAATAATAATAATAATAACAACAACAGAACGCTGAGCACAAGCTGAAAAAGCAGCTGTGGGGTGTTTGTTAAATGAAGATTTATTTATTGTTTGAAAACTGAATGCAACATTTTGAATAATGAACTGCTTTTCGTTCGTATTAGAACAAACATTAGGCCACCTTAGCTTTGCCTCCTTTGTAATTTCTGGTAACAAAAGGAAGAAAAAGAGAAACTTTTGTAAAGATTGTGTTTGTAGCAAAGCCTTTTTGCTTCAAAAGTAGTTGTGCTATGGTAAATGAGCAGGTCTCTAAAGGGATAAAAACAGCACCTCCTTCTCAAATATTAACCGTTAGTAGAAAAATGTAATCTCTGTTGCTCCAAACACCAGACAGATTTCACAGTGTTTAAAAAATAACCACTTTTCAGACCAAAACTGTTTGCTCAGTAAAAGCCAATGCAGATTAGCATCTCTGCGCAGAAACTGCTAAACACAGGGAGTTCACGTGAGGTCTTCGAGATTATAACGTCTTGAGGGATCTACGAGGGATCTAGCAGGAAAGGTAAGTGGCTGGGAAATCCAGAAAATGTTTCTGTCTTTTGGATAAGGTGGCGAAAAGAGAATTAAAATGGTTGCATCGCCCTCTTTTGCCACACTCACTTTCAGTTTAAAAAGAAAACTCTGAAACTAGAATGATAATTTTGTTGCTGTGTTTTCTTTCCCCGTCACAATAATGGACACATCAAACAGTAAGCTATTAATTGGTCTAGCACATTATCAAGTCATGGCTAAATCAAAGTTTACTAACCACAAATTATGACTGAGCATCATGCTAGAAGTCTTTTTTTTTTAGATTGTGTGGTACAGTAGTCTCCGTGTATAGTAACACCTCCTATACTAAGAGAACACCTGGGGTGCATTCAATAGGCAGAACGCCCCAGAGCTCCAGAACGACTTGCACGCTGAGAGAGTCGAGCTCAGAGCTGCCTCGCTGGAGGTTCAAAATGGCCGACCTACATTATGAGAGCGGTGGCTGCAAATGGATTTTTTCAAATATGGATTTCTATGACCAACACATGTGTGATAAGTAATATGTTTGTTGTCATGTTAGCTTATTAAAACCGGTTATGGTATTTTTTTTTTAAAGTGACGATTGTATTAGAAAAGGAAACATGAACTTTTTCTAACTTGATAAATCTGACTCGCGCATCAAGATGTTAAACCAAAACAAGTGTCTCTAACTTTATTACAAAAATACAGCAGTTGTAATGTAAATAATTTGTATATATATATATATATATATATATATATATATATATATATATATATATATATATATATATACACACACAAAACTTGCTTAAGGCAGCTGTTTTAATACACAGCGATGTCTTACCTGCTATTGTGAAACAGCTCGCTCGTTACACACTGTTCGATAACTGTTAGCATACGTTACCGGTGCCATGAGACTGCTCTGCCTGTCGATGTAACACCTGGGCTCAGGCAACAGCCTAGCAGTGAAACGCTCCACCTAAAGAACAGGAACTTTACTTAAAAGGACACCTTTTTGTCAAGATAGCAGTTTGTTGCTAACCGAGTCAAAACTGATACAGCACTGTTTTGTAACCTGATAACTCATCATCAAACAGAAATTCAAATGGTTTATTCAATCTTTTCAAAACTGACTTGTCATCTCAAGAGTAATCTAGAGCTGCTGCTACATTTTAACGTGTGTCGGTTTGTGCTGTATCACCAGCCATTGTGTTGAAATTAATTCCTGAATTCATAATTACCGTGAGAGCCGCTGCTGCATTTTTAACGTGTGTCGGTTTGTGCTGTATCACCAGCCATTGTGTTGAAATTAATTCCTGAATTCATAATTACCGTGAGAGCCGCTGCTGCATTTTTAACGTGTGTCGGTTTGTGCTGTATCACCAGCCATTGTGTTGAAATTAATTCCTGAATTCATAATTACCGTGAGAGCCGCTGCTGCATTTTTAACGTGTGTCGGTTTGTGCTGTATCACCAGCCATTGTGTTGAAATTAATTCCTGAATTCATAATTACCGTGAGAGCCGCTGCTGCATTTTTAACGTGTGTCGGTTTGTGCTGTATCACCAGCCATTGTGTTGAAATTAATTCCTGAATTCATAATTACAGTGAGAGCCGCTGCTGCATTTTTAACGTGTGTCGGTTTGTGCATTGTGTTGAAATTAATTCCTGAATTCATAATTACCGTGAGAGCCGCTGCTGCATTTTTAACGTGTGTCGGTTTGTGCTGTATCACCAGCCATTGTGTTGAAATTAATTCCTGAATTCATAATTACCGTGAGAGCCGCTGCTGCATTTTTAACGTGTGTCGGTTTGTGCTGTATCACCAGCCATTGTGTTGAAATTAATTCCTGAATTCATAATTACCGTGAGAGCCGCTGCTGCATTTTTAACGTGTGTCGGTTTGTGCTGTATCACCAGCCATTGTGTTGAAATTAATTCCTGAATTCATAATTACAGTGAGAGCCGCTGCTGCATTTTTAACGTGTGTCGGTTTGTGCTGTATCACCAGCCATTGTGTTGAAATTAATTCCTGAATTCATAATTACCGTGAGAGCCGCTGCTGCATTTTTAACGTGTGTCGGTTTGTGCTGTATCACCAGCCATTGTGTTGAAATTAATTCCTGAATTCATAATTACCGTGAGAGCCGCTGCTGCATTTTTAACGTGTGTCGGTTTGTGCTGTATCACCAGCCATTGTGTTGAAATTAATTCCTGAATTCATAATTACCGTGAGAGCCGCTGCTGCATTTTTAACGTGTGTCGGTTTGTGCTGTATCACCAGCCATTGTGTTGAAATTAATTCCTGAATTCATAATTACCGTGAGAGCCGCTGCTGCATTTTTAACGTGTGTCGGTTTGTGCTGTATCACCAGCCATTGTGTTGAAATTAATTCCTGAATTCATAATTACCGTGAGAGCCGCTGCTGCATTTTTAACGTGTGTCGGTTTGTGCTGTATCACCAGCCATTGTGTTGAAATTAATTCCTGAATTCATAATTACAGTGAGAGCCGCTGCTGCATTTTTAACCTGTGTATGGGTGCTACGTCAATTTAGTTTGTCAGTTAGTTTATTCACGTTATTTTATCAATTAGTTTATTATTATAGTTTTTCAAGGGCGTGCGCATGAATTGAATTTGACAGCTATTGGGGGGGGGGGGGGGGGGGGGGGGGGGGGGGGGGGGGGGGGGGCACATTAAACAATATAGAAAGTAGGGGTGGGTGGGGGGTGTATATTATAA
Source organism: Polyodon spathula (assembly GCF_017654505.1). Classification (NCBI taxonomy): domain Eukaryota; kingdom Metazoa; phylum Chordata; class Actinopteri; order Acipenseriformes; family Polyodontidae; genus Polyodon; species Polyodon spathula. The sequence continues at coordinate 102,010,527 of NC_054534.1, forward strand.
TGATCTTGTAACGATTTTCATGGATTTATCCACTGACTGCTGTTAAAACTGACTGGTGGCAATCCTCCTCTGAATGCACTGCACTGAAGCTTGTCGTGGTTTGAACACTTTGCGCATTAATAGTCCATCACAACAATAGGAGGGGTTGTAAATTGTGACAAAAGTATTTGGAAATAAGTCTGTATTCACTGTCAGTTCACCACAGATACCCTCTAAGAAATGTATGTTTGTGAATAATGTAAAATAATTTTAAAATAATAACTCAATTAATAAGTAAAATAATAACTATTTTCACCTTTGTGAAATTCATATTGTAAAAATATTGTACAAGTTTCAGATTTTTATTTATTTATTTATTTATTTATTTAAATATACACGTTATATATATACATACACACACACACACACACACACACACACACACACACACACACTTTATAGTTGAGTACTGTATATGATACAAATTGTTTAATTCTATTTTATCTTGTAAAGTTTAAAGAAAATAGAGACAATGGAGTACTCATATTTAAAATTAATGCTATCTGTTGCATAGGTGTCATGGCTCTGTAAGGTATTTTATAAGTATTTTATTTTACACTGCTTTTAATTTAATAGAAGAAAAACAATGATCCAATCAGAAACTGCAACAGAAAACATACAGAACAAAGGTCATGTCATATTAAATGGTAAGAAATTCATTATCTTGAAAAAAATAGATCCTGTGAAGTAACCATTTAATAAATAGAAATATAGAGAAATATTGGTTTGCAGATTGGACACTGGAGGATAGCATAGAAATAGAGAGAGAGCGAGATGGAAAGTGGAAATCAAAGAGAGAAGATGCAGTTTCTTAGACAGAAATGGGACTCGATTTGCAGCAGTAATCAACAATAAAATAGAATCTGAGAATTTGATATTATTGAATTGCTACTGTGTAATGTAATAAATATACTTGTTATGTAGAAATGAAATTTTTGAAAGTAAAAGATTCCACTCCGATTATCATCATGAGTCTCTGCATTCACTTTCAATATGATATTAGATCAAACATTGCCAAAGTGAAAATAAAAACCATACACTTCCCTGTAGCTTGTGACATTGGAAGTTATTCACAATATTTCCATACTGTCCCAGCTTAAGGACTTTAAAATCTGGTCACCTTACCCTGTGGTTTGTTAACGTAGGCTTGCCTACTGCTTTACTCTTGATTATTCTGTTCATTTTACATGTTGGTGCACGCGTGTCATGACATAAGTAATAAATACATTTGTATTTATTGATTCATATCGTCATTGGCCTTGGCATATTATGTCCGGTGGTCAACTGTGTGTTAGAGAACATTTCACTTGCATCTCGAGGGGTGTGTTTTCTCAGCCGAGACGGCTGTAAACTTAAAAGAAATGCTTTACCTCTTTCTCTTAGGAATGGTCACATCTTTAAAAAAAATCATCACGTCCTTTAACGGCAAACATAATTGGTTACATAAAATAAGTGTAATGTAATAAGATAGGATTGAGTGTGAACCAGATCTATAAGCAGCCTACTTAAATACATATATTTTAACAAGAGGTACATTAACACTAGAGACAGACACATTCATGTGTGAAATGATCTTTGTGAACCCATTTAAAAAGGAATACGGTACTTGTTTCAGAGATTGTCAATGTGAATCAATCCCAGCAATTACCTCTGCTTTGGGTTAGCGCAGGGTGCCCAATCCTGGTCCTGGAGGGCCAGTGTCCTCCTGTCTTTTGTTCCAACTGTCCCCTAAATTACTTAATTGGACCAATCAAGCACTTATTAGAAGCTTAATTGGTCCAATTAAGCAATTTACTGTACAGTTGGAACAAAAACCAGGAGGAACACTGGCCCCCCAGGACCAGAATTGGGCATCCCTGGGTTAACAGGTTAAAAACTCAACAAATTATCAATTTTAGAACCTATTCATCTATGTTAGTTACCTTTTGGTTCTGTCATGTTTTATGTTTCTAAACTTGTGAGCCATATATATATATATATATATATATATATATATATATATATATATATATATATATATATATATATATATATTTTTTTTTTTCCTAGTTCTGTGAAATAATTTATAGTTTGAGTGCGTCATTTAATTTATAGTTATGCGTGCCCTTGCACCTCATCTCATTAAAGTGCTTATCTCTTTACACATTAACCATACTGCAAAAACAAACAAAAAAAAGAAATGCTCTGAACAACTGGAACTCAAGATAATTGAAACAAAGCTTAGGAGTAAATAGCTTTTAAATAGTATTTTCGCTTGTTTGAAAACTTATACTGTAGTTCACATTTTGCACTTTTAGGCGGACTTGCATAACTATTCACAACTCCTCCTCCAGAAAAAAAAAACACTAAGCAAAAAAATTAGCAAGACCCAGGTATTTTTCTCTGCACAACTTTTTTTCTCAAGGTAGAATTTAGGGGAAAAAATCCCTGAAACTGCTGTCATGAAACTCACATCTCTTTTGAATATCTGGCCCTTTGTTTTGTTTTGTTTTGTTTTTTAAATAAGAAGAAACGGTTTGCACTCTGAAATATGATATACAGGTTCTGTGTTCTCCATTTTTGTTGTTTTTTTCTTTTTCTTTAGAGGATTTGTTATTTCTTGTTCCTTCACTTACCAGGCCTTTTCATAGCATACTGTGGCCAGGATGACATCAGTGGCAAGTTATTTCTAAACCTTTGCACTTGCAGCACCAGTGCAACCCACTGGATTCAGATCTCATCAGAAGGTGGGTTCAGCATGGTTTATTTGAAGATGGAAGACCACCAAGGATAGGAGGCGCTGTTCTGGGAAACATTAAAATAAAGATAATCGCAGCTAGTGTATTAAGAGTAAACAGCACAGTGTTTAGAGGAACCTTGCATATTTTCTCCAGTATAGCTATACAACTACTCTTCTCAGTCCTGCTGTAGACTAAGTAAGGTAGTATGTTTCCTGTGGATTTCAGCTCATATTTTTTTTTACTATTGCTACGTGAACCATGAACCAAGAACCAAGTAGTTTTTATTGGCACCACTTCCATAATATTATTCCCCCTCAAGCTGACAAAGTGACTAACAACACATAAAATGCGGTGCCATATAAAACTAGTGGGAGCGGGGTTGTGACAATAAGAAATTAATTATTACTGTTGGTCTGTCTCTCAAACACACAGACACACAAATTGTCTAGCCTTTTAATTGCTACAAACTTGTTTTATAGAGTATTTTTTAATGGAATTTTTTTTCTTCAAAAAAAGCAGCCCATATCTAGTCTAAACAGAGCTACAGTACAAGCTTGGTAATGGACATTTCAGCCCACAACTCCATCCCCAATAGAGCCTGATTTGTGGCCTCAGTCCACAGGCTGCTGTGACAGCAGCACAAAGCCCCTCTGTTTGTGCCACAGTGAAGTATGGGAGGGCAAAGGCAAAGTAAGCAAGCATGACACATTATAATTTTAAACAGCAAGGCCTCCTTTCAGCCCCTTGATATGGTAGCTTTGGCACTCAGAACGTGCCTAACACATGCCTGTCCGGACAAGATGAAGGACATGCCTCACCTAACTCGACTCTAACCCAACAAGTAGGTGAACGTTGCAGCATAAATCTTTTAGCAGGAGAGTGAGCTGGGAGTAAAATGCTGAAGATTATTATTTTATTTTATTATTAAGTCATAATCTTCACAGACTTTTCCTTGTTTGTACCTGTATGTTTGCAACTCGGTATTTTGTAAAGGTCTTATAAAACTTTTTTGGTGGTTAGGCGACTGATGTTTGAAATAGTTTTATATTCATGAAAATGTTGTGTAAAAATAATGTGCATTCTTTATTTTTATCAAGTGTGATTTCATGATGATATTTAACAGCTGTATTTGCAGACCCTGGATATCTAGTTTTTTTTTTTCAAAATGAACAGGTAAGGAGCAGGGAGGTGAAGTGATTTGCTGTAGGTGCCAGTAGTAAGCCAGTAACATAGCTGAGATTCAGAAGTACTGTATGAGCAGGTTTCCAGTTCTTCAGTGCTCTGACTGCATGGAGCTGAAACAAGCAAGGTTGCAAGTAGTGAACATTGAAGTTATGTGCTACCCAATGTGTGTGACCATTCTGCATGTCCAATTAACCTCACTGTTACAAATAAAAAAATGAAAAAACAGCATCTTTGTCATTGAACTATATCAAGACAAAGGCAATTTAAAGGGAGATGGGACACAAAACTGCAGATGATGACCTGTCAACAGAACCTGTAGACAATAACTAGAACTGCCCTATTAAAGGTTATTCCAAATTCTACCATGCTAATTTTGCAAATTTAAGATTACTACATTTTCCATTCTCAAAAGTTTTTAGTGTACCGTGCTGAGATGGATGACCGGCATATCAAGACTGGTCCATGTCAAAAATGAGAAGACAAGAAACAAGGTGAAAGTTACAGCCATTCTGGAAAAGATGAGAGAGTCACCTAAGAGAGCTCTGACATGTGAGAATGAGAAAACAACCACGTCAGGAAGAAGGAAATCTTGAGCATGCGAGTGCCGGGCCACAGGCCGCGGGGAAGACCAAAGAAGAAATGGATGGATGTACTTGCCAAAGACTTGAGGGCGTGTGGAGTTAACATCGAGCTGGTCCAAAACAGATAAGAGTGGGGAAAGAGGACCAGGAAAGAACCCGCTCAAATGGGAAAATGCTAAGATTAAGAAGAAGAAGAATTACTTTCCAAAATAAGAGAGCCATGTAAAGATGTAATGTAAAAGTGGCTAATTTGACCAGACACAATTGAGGCAAACTTTTTTTTTTTTTACCTTGACCACTTTTTTAGAGGGCTGGCCCATTTTTGTAGATGTCACATATTGGCCGTTTTTGTATGTGGGAAATGTTTTTGGACTGATGTGTCACTACTTTAAAATTTTCCAATTTTTTTATCCAGATTTAGAGACTTGACCACAATGCTTTAGACTGCTTGGCCATGCTGTCGTCTCAAATTTCTGTTTTAATGTATGTATCCAAATGTGGCTTGAGTCACAAACTGGTATTCTGTCACTCTACAGCTCCAAGGGGGTTTATTCTATATAAAAAAGAAAAATTACAAAAATCTGCACTGTTGGGTGCTTTATTTTAATACCCATGAGCCCTTTACTAATTCATTAAACAATGGCGGTATTTAGATTTAGCATGGTTTAAGTTTTAGGTTTTATTCAGGATTACACCATTGCTATTCTCTCTTTATCTGAAATATGGCTTGGACCGAATGACAATGTTTCCCTGATTAAGGCTTCTCCACCTAATTATTCTTTTTTCCAGAAAGCTCGCTCTACTGGGCAGGGAGGTGGACTTGCTACTGTTTTCTGTAGTGAACTTAGAATCAAACAGGAAATTGTTGAAGGTTATTCATCTTTTGACATTTTAACCTTGACATTAAACAGTCCACTACCTGTTCATATTTTAATTATTTATCGATCACCTAAGTCAAACCTGCTATTTCTGACAGAATTTGGGGATCTGCTATCTAAGTTGACAGTCAAATATGATAGGTTTCTTTTATTGGCTGATTTTAACCTTCATGTTGACATTGATTCTGATTCTAATTCCTTGGAATTTTTGAGGCTACTGGATTCCTTTCATTATATCATGCATGCCAAAGGTCCCACGCATAATTGTGCCCATACTTTAGATCTGGTAATTTCTTGTGGTTTAGCTGTTAAGAATGTCATAACCCTAGATCTTACTATTTCTGATCATCTTGCCTTTCTTTTTTAGGTGAATCTGCCAGTATTTACAAAGACTGTGGACAGTACATTTAAATTCCAAGTAATTAATTCTTCAACTGCTGTTAAGCTTTCTGATGTATTGAGCTCATTATCACTCTCTGAGTCCTTATCAGTAGATGAGCTGGTTAATACCTACAACACCACCTTGACTGGTATCTTAGATACTGTATCGCCAATCAAAACTCAGAGAGTGTCTTTTAAATAAAGCTCACCGTGGTTCAATGATACAACTCATAAGATGAAATATGAGGGTCGTAAAATAGAACGGAGATAGAGGGAATCTCAATTGCACGTTCAATTCATCGCATGGAAGGACCATCTGGTTAACTATAGGAAGGCTCTGATGTTGGCTAGATCATATTATTATTCTAATTTAATTGAAACAAATATAAATAATTCTAGATTTCGTTTTGCTACCCTAGATACATTAATTAATCCTTCCCCTAATAGTCATACCCTTGACATTGGCTCCTCTCACAGCTGCAATGATTTCTTACATTTCTTTAAAAATAAAATACTAGACATTAGAAATGAGATTCTACAGACATTTTCTATTAAGGAGGACTCCAGCACAATTTTACCAACTACACCTATTAAAGCTACTATGGGGACTTTTTCTTTGATTACCTCCTTATAGGAACTGACACAGTTAGTTCAATATATGACAGCTACTACATGCTCTCTTGATCCTATTCCTACAAAACTACTAAAATATGTTCTTCTTGTTATTAATACTCACATTAAAAAATGATAAATGGTTCACTTTCCTCCAGTATAGTTCCCTCAGCTATTAAAGTCGCTGTGGTAAAGCCAAAGCTTAAGAAACACAATTTGGACCCAAAAGTCCTCAAGCATTGGCTATCACAGAATGTTCTAATGTTAAATTTAGATAAAACAGAGGTTATGCTACTGGGCTCACAGAACCAACTAAAAGGAAATATGGGATTACATGAGCTCGACCCTTGAAGTCTCTCATCAAAACTAGAAATTAACAGTTTGGGGGTCATCTTTGATCCTGATCTATCGTTTGAGGCTCATATTAGGAAAGTTACTAAAGTATCTTTTTACCATTTGAGAAATATAGTCAAACTTAGACCAATTATTTCTGTAGCTGATGCCTAGTGACTAATGCATGCCTTTGTTTCATTTAGAATTGATTATTGTAATCCCTTTTTTTCTGGTGTCCCAAAACGTATGGTATCCCCCTTGCAGCTTGTTTAGAATACCGCCGCTAGAATTCTGACTAAAACCAGGAAAAGTGATCATATTACCACTGTTTTGGCCTCTTTACATTGGCTCCCTGTGCAGTATAGAATTGATTTTAAGATTTTGCTGTTAATCTACAAGGCCCTGAATGGATTAGCACCTAGTTATTTGCAGGAGTAACTGACACCATATATGCCAAACCGCAATCTGAGATCACAGAATGCAGGGCTGCTGGTTATTCCTAGGGTCAACAAAAGCAACACGGGAGGGAGGGCTTTTTCTTATAGCGCTCCTAATTTATGGAATGCTCTGCCTTCGTTTGTCAGGGAAGCTGGAACCGTTAGAGTTTTCAAATCAAGACTAAAAACGCACCTTTTTAAATTGCTTTCTTATCTTAGTGGGTTTTAATGTAACTTTAAAATTGCTGCTTTTGTGTTACTATGTTTATACTGTTATTTAAATGGTCTGACTGTGGCTATACAAATGTATTGTGGTTAGTTCTTTTTTCTGCTATGTACTGTACAGTGCTTTGTGATACTGTTGTATAAAAAACGCTATATAAATGCAATAAAGAAATAAATAAGTAACTTAAAAACATATGAGGGGCCTCTAGGCAGTGGTGTTGTAACACATTTTATAGTGGGGGTGCTGAAAATCCATTGAACAAAACTGTAACTGCAGTATATGATGGAATCCATGCATTCAGTTGCTATTATGTCAAACGTGTTAATAAAACGAAGCAGCATCAACATCTGTTTATCTATTGAAGTAAAAAAAAACTATAAATACAGTACTCACTACAATGTTTACAAAATTCTTACCATGAAACGTTTAGAGCAAAGAAAACAAAAAGTGGAATATACTGTTAAGATCTACTTAAATAGTGCAATTTAGAAATGTTTACTTGCAAGAATAGGTTGAATAGTTTTAGGCAAGGACAGTCAGAAGTACGGTGGCCCTGAAGTGCAAAACACAAATACAAATCAAAAAACTAATACAAATTTAAAAAAAAAAACACAAACACATATTAAACACAAATACACACTGAAAAACAGAAATACAAATCAAAATCAAATGCAAATCAAAAAACAAACACAAATAAAAAAAATACAAATTGTAAAACACAAATATAAAGGGCAAATGGAACAACCCGTTCGCCAGTGTTTGTTTACGTTTGGGAGATTGTTTTTACGTAAGAATAAACGTATGTTAACGTATGTAAGAATAAACGTATGAATGCATGCTTGAGTGAAAATTGTGTTATAATAAGCGACTAACGTGTGCTTTGTTTATTTTGACCATTACACTGTTGGTTTTGTATCTTGTTTAAAAGTGCATTATTATTTAATAAATGGTGAGCACCACTGCATCTCATTCACCCCGCAATTGCATTGTTTGTGTTTACTTTCTTGTCTAACGTCACCCCTGCAGCCATCCTGTCACATATACTTGAAGGTTTATTTCAAACAGTGTGTGATTGACACTGGAAGTTGAGTTGAAGGTTGTGTCAAGTTTATAGGGCTGCGGTTTGCGGCTCTTTTAGACTCTGAGGTGCAGAAGAGCTAGTTTACTATTATTATTAGTATAATTATTATTATTGTGGTGAACGCTTAGCTGTAAAAAACATATATATATATATATATATATATATATATATATATATATATATATATATATATATATATATATATATATATATAGTACCAGAACTGCACTGTGCTTTTAACATAGATTTTCCTCTTTTTTTGGACAATTCTTTACTATAGTGATTCTAAGTTAAATGTGTTTCCAAAGCTTTTACTGTGCTTTACTACACTTGACAATGCTTTACCATATTTTGTTTAGGGTAGCCTTTTATTACATCGATGGTTTACCCTGGCGGTCCTCATCAAGATGCCTTCAGGTCACATGCAAGAATCTCCAGGTAAAATGTACACTGCCAGAACAGGAGACAAATGCATTTATTTAACTAAGATAGGACCCTTGAGATATACAGTCCATTCACAAGAGGCCCTGGCAGGAGAAGGAAGTAAGAAATAACATTAGAAAATTAATGGCAAAAAGTAGACAAATCATTCAGACAGGACAAAACACTTAAAACAGTCATAAAAACAGTAATGAAATACAATTCCAGATACACAGCCAGTCTACAGTGCAGAAGCATTTGTGACCTGCTTGTCAAAGCTAAAAGAGGTTTTGAGTTTCAGTAACTCTTGTAATAAAAAAAGCGTGAAAATCTGTAATTTTGGGGTAGTGTGGTCCGATTGCCCTGTTGTAACCCACAACAACAAATATGTTACTAAATTGCTACAGTGGAACCTCTCTATGATTCTTTTTTTTTGTGTGTGAACTACTCAAAACGTGGCAATGATAATTATATTAGATAACACAGCTTTCTGTTTGTTAAGAGAAAGAAACTGCTATAATCCTGTGCTTTTAGCTTGAGCAGCCTCCCTCTGCTGGGAAGCCTTGGTAATTAAATCCCCCTGCTTATTTAACATGCTGACCTTCCTTAGCAGACTTGGCAGTTGAGAGCTCAATGTATTGCCGGCCTGGGTTTGACAATGTGTGCTTTCATTCGCTGGAGACTAATCTGACACTACCAGAACCTGTTTAACTGGAGACATAAGAAGACGAAGAATTATAAAAGGACACAATACTGTAGTTAATAAGGCTGTAATCCATCAAGAGACACATAAACCAAGAGAGCTCTTTATCAGCATCACCAGAATTTGTGTTCTGGAATTGAATGAAATTGTATGGAATCACAGCCTTTTTGACAGTTTTGGTGTATTTTATTTGCTGCAACAGAATAAAGAAATAGCTTTCATTTCAATATTTGACTGCATACCCCTAATATTTGGATCCATTAAGTAGTTGGCTAATATTTGTTTAAAAATAATCAATATAGGAATTGACAGAAGGAAAGAAGTAGGGATAGAATTTCACATTATTTTGCTCATTGTTTTTTTAAAGGGTACTCATGTTTTTAATTATTATTACTTTTTTTTTTTTTAGAAAAGCTGACATCAGACAAGTAAACATTTTCAGTTGTCTGGTGACATAAAATCATGTTATTGTATTGACAGACAAAGCGGTTTACAGTGTGCAACTGTAGAGGTGATGCAATGCGTAAACAGATGACAAACAACAAAGTTCACGGTCCAAACAATTCTTTATTTGTTTTTATTCCAAGTTGTTTTGTAATCCCTGGACAGTTTAAACCACAGGGTATAAACACAGTATAAATACACACAGAACACAAACACAATCACAAGTTCAGAGTGAGTGCTTTGGTGCAAGTGATGAAACACATTTTATTCGTACAGTAGTGCAGTGCTGTCCAGTGCTGTCCAAACAAACATTGAACACTCATGGTAACTTTACGGTCCTTCAGCGGTACAAAGGAACAGTTCGCTTTGCCACGTCCACTTTTGCACTTTCAGTCACACCCCCTTTGGCTCTGCCCTCTTTCTAGATAGCCAACTTCCACCTTTCTCTGGAATGAATTGCCAGTCTGGGGCAACTGTTCCCTTTACACAGCGCCCTCACAGGTCAGGAGGGAGATTTATAACCAAGATTTATTCTTTGTCAGACAGACCCATCGAACTTTAATGAGTTGTAACTTTGCACTTTAAAGAAAAGTTCAAATTCATCATATAATATAAATACACCCTTGGAATACAATGTACACCCTCACCTTAATACTTGAGCACTAGCATGTAAAATATCATAGCTTAACCCCCTTTGTAACCCTAGCATCACTCAAACAGACAGAGAGATGTTCTCCTTCCATGACTTGCAGCAGTAGGTTTTGTAAGTGAACTTTTCTTTTTTATTTTTAAAATAAATAAGATTTATTTTTAAATGAGGTACTCTATAATATACAGCACTGTTGCAGTCTTGTCAGTCATGCTACTGTAAAGATTATTCAAAGTCAAATGTGGCATGAAATATAATACTTTATATGAACAGTATAGAAGATTCACAGCAGTAAATAAGTGCAGTAAATGTGAAGTTTACCATTCTTTCCTATTTTTTTTCAATTCCTTACCATAATTATACAAGACTGCGTTAACAATATGCTTTTGATCACGGTATATTGCACTAAACTGATTGAAGTCACTTAATCAATGTTTTTCTAACTGTGTGCTTCGTTCAATGAGTTTCAGTAATGCTTTCATGTCATATATGCAAACAGAGGTGAATGCCCGCCTTTAACACTGATTAAGCCCTCATTAATCTATTGTCTTTTTGTAAACCACTTGGCATGGTTACACCTTTTTTTCTATTTTTTATTATCATACAAGCCTATCCAGCTTGCTTTGCTTGATCAAAATGTCACATTGCATAAAGACATGTCAATAAGTGGATGTCTGCGAGGGCTAATTTATTTATTTTACCTCCCTTCACATGAGTGGAGGTGTCTGCCCCATCAGCCTGATGGCCTGTTGTTTGAACATGTTTGACAATGCTGTACATGGGAAAAGGGCTGGGTGGAACAGATAAGCATTAACAGTTATTATAATAAAATTAACTAAAGAGCAAAGCTGTGTAAAATATTACCATAAATCATTGGTATAAAAAAACTAAAATGCTTTAATGATTGTGTGGTGCATCCTGGGTTCCATGCCCACTAGGTAAAACACCTAAATCTGTAACCCTAAACCTTGGAACGAAAAAGTGAATCAAAAACTGTAAATCATGGAATATGAGAGTGCCACTCTAGTGCACTGATAATGTCATGATTATTGCCCACGTTTTTCAAACAGGTAACACAGTAATAACGATCCATGATGTGGATCCTGCAGTGATTTAGAGGACAGAACCCCAGTGCACTAGAGTGGCCATTTTGAAAAGAGCTTTGAAACATACTTATATCATATACATACTATATAACATACTTTTACAAGTTATCCATGTAAAAAGTTGTCAGGACGTTAAAAATGAAAATATAAATATGTTATTTAACCAGTTGTAGCAACACATGGAGATGTATAACGTTGTATTTTTCAGAACTCCGCTATCTATTCTAATTTAGGGTTAACGTGTCAGAAGCAGCAACTAAGTAAATGTATGTTTTACCTAATGAACATACCCCCAGTGCAAAAATCTAAAGTTTTGAGGTGGTAGGATTGAGTATTTTCCATCTAAAATGGATTGGTCAATCATACAAAATTTGACAATGCAAGAAGCTGATCATGTTGTCCAACCAAATTTGGAGCAGTCTACTGTCGGTTCAATTATTAGAACATTTCAGACTGAGAATTGGTAAGTGTACAATATTGGAATTGTATGTACGGTATTACAGAAGCAATGTTTACATTACTGCAGCGTTGCATTGAAATTGCTGTATTTCAGAGCTGAAAGGAAAGACGCCAATGGCTGACATGGCTGTATTCTTACTGCAGAGCATGAGATGACCATAGTGGACATGGAGCTGCAAAAAATGACATTCACCTAAAGGACATCCAGCAAAACAATAAGTGTACAGTAATTTTGCTAGTACTACAGTGATGATATGAACAGTGAGATTCTTTGTGGCTGAGATTTGTGTGTCTTTGTGCATATTCTTTTGATATGTTGCCTGTGTTCTACAGTCACTATGAGGGCTGTCAGCATTGTTCTGTGAATAGTGAAATGACAGTAAATGACATGAATGAATCTTATTTTCAGAGATGGATGGAGTGGGATGCGAGAGTCAGCCATGAGTTCCTCTATGTTGACGAAGTGGGCTTCAATCTGGCCAACCTTCGACGCCGTGGTCGGAACATTATTGGCCAGCGTGCCACAGTTGATGTGCCGGGGCAGTGGGTGGGAATATAACAATGTGTGCGACCATATCACAAAATGGAGTTGTGGCACAAAATTATGTGCTAGAGCCATACAATTCAGCCCATCTGCTGAATTTTTGGAATGTTCTGCATAATTGCCTTGTACATCCAAATGTTGTATTTGTCGTAGTCTGGGACAATGTCAATTTCCATCATGCATTGGTAGCACGAGTGTGGTTTGCAGCGCATCCAGACTTCAGCATGATGTTCTTGCCACCATATTTCCCATTTGTCAACCTCCACCCTTACGAGCAAGATACCATTCTGAAACATCTGTACAACTGTTGGGGAAGACAAAGTGATACATCTGGTTAGAGAGAGAAGCTATTGGCCCTTCATGCAGAAGGAGGTGGAGGAGTATGTCACCAAGAAATGTTCATGTATAAAGCAGAAACGTCCACACATTCCAGAAAAGGCACCCATGGGTTTCATCAAGACAAGTGCTCAATTTGAATTAGTTTCAATTGACTATCTTCATCTTGAAGCTCGTAAGGGAAGCTGTGAATATATCTTAGTGTTAGATGATCAATTTACTCGCTTTGCGCAGACCTACCCAACTAAAGACAAATCAAGAAAAACAGCAGCAGAGATTTTTTCATGGTCTCGTTCCTCACTTTGGGTTTCCCAAGAAGCTCCATCAATATCCGAGAATTTAAAAACAGCCTTTTCCAGAGACGTCAACAGTTGGCTGAAATGGCACATTCCTATACAACTCCCTATCATCCCCAGAGTAACCAGTAGAACGATTGAACAGAACATTTCTTCAATGGAAAGACCATTTACCACACACTGTGCATTAATATAATTTTATGCGGCACAAGGTCACTGGCTATTCACCATTTTTCCTTTTGTATGATAGATCTCCATGACTTCCAATAGATTTGTTATTCGATCTCAGCAGCAAAGAAAAGGAAACATCCCGTCAGACCTTTGCACAGAAGTGGGCTACAAAGATGCATAAGGCATACAAAATTGCACCAGAAAACAGCCAGAAGTATTATGACCAAGGCTTGAAGGGAGTAACCCTCCAACCAAGAGCCTGAGTCCTTGTGAGGAATGTATCTGAGAGAGGAGGTCTAAACAAGCTCTGTGCCTATTGGGAAAAAGCAGTGCATCATGTCATTGAGAAAATTTGTGATGGACCTGTTTATAAGATCCAGCCTGAAGTTGGTGGAAAACAATTCAGAGTGCTACGTTGAAACCTTATCTTGCCAGTAAATGACTTATCGGTAAAGGAACAACTCTCATTGGGAGCAGAAATGAAAAAATCAAGACAGGAAATAATGCCAAATAAGAGCCAAAGTGACATAGACAGAAGTGATCCACAGTCTCAACAGCTATGTCAAAACGCTAGAAAACCACAACCTTTGAAACTGAGCATTACAGCAGAAGAGTTTCATCCAGTGGTGCAAGAACCACAAAGGACTGAAATCATTGGAGAGCTACAGCATCAGTCAGACACCGAGACATCAGTACCTGAAGTACCAGGCGAAGATGCAAGTGATATGGAAACTGATAGTGTGCCAGTCCAGACCTCTCAGATGCCACCCACAGCTCAATAAATGAGAATTGTCAACAGAACTGAGATCCAGCCAGAAGTTAGAAGATCTCACTGTAATGCAAGGCCCAAAGAAATCTTAACCTATTAAAGTCCTGGACAGCCAATGTACAGATCATGGACACCAGCAGTAAATGCAGTGTTACAAGATCAACCTCTTGCTAGCCCACAAAGTCTAAAGAGATATCCATGCTTTATTGACATGTGTTATTGCCCACTTAGACCAGTATGGATTTGTCGGTAAACAGGCCATGAACATTGAAGCCTTAAGACAATCTAGTAAAACTGTGTAGAATAAGTTTGAAACAAAATAACCTAAATGAATCTTACAGTAACAATAATAATTACTGCTGTTGGAAAATAAAACTACAGTAATAGAAAGATCAGAGCTATATGTAGTGAGGAACTAATTATCAATTAAGCTGTCTTGCATTCTCACATTGAGAAAGTGATTTGCAGTTATGACCCCCAATTGTTGCCAGGTGATCAAAGTTAAGAACTCTACCAGATAAGTGTTAGCATTTAACTTAAGTCCTTATGGTCGACAGGGCAACTTTATGATTGGAAGAGGTGATTTACAGTTATTCATGTTGTATGTTAGCATGGAAAAAATTTGTCTAAACGGATGCATTTTACCACTCAGTTTGTCATTTTTTGTTAAGTGCACATTCAGTCGCTGTATTGAAAAATGAGTCAAAGCAATCGTAAAAAACTGTAAATACAAAAAACACAAAGCATGTGGTTGTAAAGTACCTTGGAATTGGGTTCTTACAGTAAAACTGCACACTATCAAGTATGCACTATGAAATGGCCCTTTTATAATAGTTTTTTAAAAGTGTAAGAAACACATCATGTGCTAATAAATGTTTATCGTATTATCGGGCAAACTTGCTATTTAATGTGAAAATGTGGTTTCATATACCTGGCTTTAGACAAAGGTAAATGCAAGATGTGGATAAGTTTATAAATTGCAATGTTATACAACAGTATCATAACTTGTGATGGTAAAATTGATAAAATTCCTATTAAAGATTTGTAGGTGGATTTGTAATACGTTTATTTTTCTTCATCTCTTTTCTAAATGAGTCCTGCGCCTATTATGCGGTGTACAAAGTTTCATCATAATCGGGAGGCTCATTTGCATGGTACTGATATTTTAAAAATGTAAATGTGACATACGCATGGGGATATAGTGTCACCGTAATATCCCCATCCTGGTTATATTCATCCCAAAGGGGCTGAATTAAAAGCAATTAATGTACCTCATCTTTATAGCGATGTATACAGGACTAGATACAAGAAAATACTGAGACAAGGGAAACAAAGTTTTCAGTTTTAAGAAAAGCCAATCTAACCTTTCCCAATTTAAAACAAGAGAAATAATTTGCAGGGCTGTGATATCTGACAAGTACGTCATTTTATTTTTATTTCTTCAGAGTAGGATTTTTCCTCAACATTTTAGACCTAAGTGCTGTGTGCTAAACAGAGATTGAAATGGTCTCAATGGTGTGTCTAGTCAAAGATTATCAAGGATGTAATATTACTCAGGTCTCTGGGTCCCAGTGGGTGTAATAGCTTGAGCATCAGCTGTTATAGCTCAGTGCCGCTAGGCAGGGAGTCCATTCTCCACCCAGGGCACTGTGTAAAGGGAACAAAATACCCTGGACTGAATGGCAGGACAGCTTATTCCCAGGGTTAGGTGGAAGTCGGCTATCTAGAAAGGGGACAGAGCTATGGTACACAAAACCAATGACCCGGACGGGAAATGGTGTGGCATCCGTGGATTGGAGGAGCGGATGTGTTCGTTGACTAAGGGGTCATGGGTGACATTATAAAAAGGGGACATAGTAATGTGATATGTTTCTTTATGAATGGTTATTTTAAATGACCAGAAGGAGAACCTGCACTGTGAAACGTGTTTTGTTTGTTTTTGGTTGTCGTTAATAATACTGTCGCCAAAGGTCAGCTCTAAACCCGGGTCAACAACACTGCACTTTTGTTGTCACTAAAGAACTGTATTCACCACGAGCAATAGAGCACACACTGTGGACTGGTGTTTGTGTTTGTGTTACGAGTGGGACTGTTATTATTTCGGGAGTCAACCCTCAGATTACAAACAAGCAATACATGCCGCTATATTGCTTCATCACCATTGTTATTATTTACTGTTGTTTTGCCATCAGACCATTGGATTTAAAAAACATTAAAACAACATTGCACCTGGATTATAATTGTCTGTCTGTTTATTGATCACCTGACCCTGCACCCTGCTAACTGCTTTGCCACGCACTGGTATAAAGAATCACATTTCACTGGGGATTGTTACACAGTAGATTAGTGTATAGAATAATAGCTTGGAATAATAACTTGGTACTTGCAGTGCATTCCATTGTGTTTTAAGACTTCCTTAATCCTCTCAGGCGTGGACCTAATTAGGCCACAAAGCGGTATGTAATTCAATAAGTTAACGTAACTTTATTCAGCAGGTTTCATTCACTGCACTAAGATACTCCTGGGTGTGTAATTGGGGGGTATAAAGGGCACTGACTGTCTCAGTCTGGTGTATCATTGCATTTAGATACCCCTGGGTCATTACAATATTTAAAAAGGAGACTTACTTGTGCAGGGATACCAGGGATAATAGTTTCTATCTCACTTATATTTTCTCTCACTTATACCAGTATATGTGTTTCATATGTACATTTAATTTGTGTTTATTTTGGAGCTCAAACACAACAAAGTACATTCGCGTAACAGCATGAAATACAATGGTCACCGAAACGCAAGACCATTCATCGAAACAAGTTCAAATTTCATTAGTACAGAATGAAAATACAAACACTACTTGCTCTTTAAAACAATAAAACACAAACACACAACACACACTGACTCTCTCTGCATCACCCAGTTTGCACCCAATTGATTAATTACCACTAAGTACCTTGTCCAGCTTCCCCAAGTAACCATTTATCACTGAGACAGTGGGGGCAGAGAAAGTGCTCCCAGCGATGGAAATAGATTGTTAAGTAGTGTAAATTAGGTGTTAAGCAGCCTCAAATGGCTGCAAGTCTGTCACAGAGGTTATGCAAGATTAAAGGCCAATTTATACCAATACTCCAGTCTATTTCAGTGACTAATTTTCAATACCTGATTGACACCATTGTAGGGCAAGATGTATTTGGATGTATTAGCCTTATAAAAAATAACTTTAAAGTATTTGATTATATATTTCAGATACAATTAAAATAAATTGGTACAGAAAAAAGAAAGAACTGAACTTCAATCCCAAATAAAGTTGACACATTTGTTTCCAGATAAGTGTGAATAACAAGCACATGTCTGCATTCATTGCCAAACGAACTGAGTAGGGACGTTTTCTGCCTAGTAATTAGGCCCTTTGATTCGACTGTTTCACCCACTTGGCTCAGAAGTGTTAACTAGAGGGGGGGGGGTGGGGGGGGGGGGGGGGGGAGGGGAATACATATGCCAGTGTTATAAAAAGCAGCCTAAAATATTATCTTGTGAATGAGCCAACATAGCATTTTCTACACTTTTGTAGCTCCATTATCAAAGCAAAAGGAACATAATGAAAACGATCTGTGTTCAAAAGACCCACTCGACGTAACATCTAGAGCCCTGGCATGAGCCCAATAATACACACACACACACACACACACACACACACACACACACACACACACACACACACACACACACACACACACACACACACACACACACACACACACACACACACACACACACACACACACACACACACACACACACACACACACACACACACACACACACACACACACACACACACAGACACAGACACACACACACACACACACACACACACACACACACACACACACACACACACACACACACACACACACACACACACACACACACACACATACACACACACACACACACACACAGATACAATCTTGGGATGAAACCACAGAGTTCCCCACCACATCAATAACTTGTGGTTACAGGGTGATTTGTGACTCTAATTAGGTATATAGAGGCTAGGGAATATTGAATGTCATGTAGTCTGCAAATGTTTAGGCCAGGTCATTGATGACCTATGAAAACTAAGCTGCAATGAGTGGTATTCCATATCCCACTGGGCACAATCTGTAGTATCGTTGTCAGTCACTAGACACTGGGATGAAATATACACAGACAATAATGGAGTGGATTTATAAAAGACATTTGTTCTACAATTCTCTTACACAGAAAAAGCAGGGACGGACTTCCTGAATGTGTATAGAACTCTTTGAGAATACTATTTGCCCCCCAATGTGGTAAAATGTAGTAATTGTATGGTTACTTCCCCTTTTATATATGGGTGTGAACATTTGTTTACCCTTAATTACACGGTCACATCAATTCCACAATAACCGAGAGTTTCCAGAATAGTTACCAAATAGCTACATTATTGCACTGTAATTAACAACCCTTTTCATACTATTGACCTCCTCTATTTTGACTCATGGAGTGTAAAGCCCCTTTCACGCTGACACTCCTAACCTGGTCCGGACCCGGGTTCTGGCTACCTGGGTTACAATCATGCGTAGTGTGAAACCATGTACCTGGCTCGTACCTGGGTTAACTCGGGTCGCAATGACATGGGATGTGGGTTGACACACACTGACCCAGGCTGAGCGAGACAAAATGTATGACGGTGGATAACAAACAGCTAAGCCTGCGTGAAGGTTTCACTTCTGCAAGGAACATTGTTGTTTATTCTGTTAAACCAGATTTTTGCTGATGGAGACACACCATGAGCCAGATTGCAGCAGGGATGAAAAAACGTTTGCTCTAATCAAACTCTGCTTTATCAATAGCCGCGTGAAATCGCGTAACCGACCCGCATGACAGCGGGTCCTGACCTGGGTAGGTTCAGACCCGGGTTGAGTTTGCCTTTGTGAAAAGGGCTTTATATTACCATGGTGTACAGAGTTACAGCTGGATATACACCGAAGGACCTTTTTTGCATGTAGAATTCCACAACACAGCTATTAGGAACTACACTGGACAGTATATGTGACCTGAAAAATTGTGTGAGGGTTGTGTCTATATTAGTCCAATTATTGTTTCTCTATTATTCATAATAAAAAAGAAGCAAAGCTGACAGATGTGTGATTGATTTTCCTGTGAGCGCATCTGCAGCTAGGGGAGGGGAGAGGGAGGGTCATTAAAAAAAGGATAGTTAGATGAATTCACTTCAGGCTATGTTTCTAAAAGTCCCTTTCACATGTGGTGTCAAAGAAGTTTAATTAGAAAAGGAAAATATATTTTAGAATAGTTTAATTCATTTCAAACATCAAGCTTCTGAAGATTAATACTTAGGACGTGTTGCCCTGTCCTTTCAAATTATCTTTTGGTGGAGCTGAGTTTTTTGGCCAATACCCAGCTAGTGAGATCATCTCTCTCCTTGTTTCCAAATCAGTTACTGCCCTTGAACTTACCAGGTGGAGAAACTGCTTCCCAAGTGCTTCTTTGTCTTGTACTCAGCCAATGTAATGGCCTGGCTTCCATATTTATATATGTATTTAAAAAAAAAAAAAAAATTAAGAACCATTTGACTACTTTAGATTGACAACACACAGTTTGTTCAGTAGGATAGAACCATGTGTTGCATTATGGGATCAACAATGCAGTACTATATAAAGGTTTTAAAAAAGTACCCGAAAGCGACATGAGTCAAGCGGGAACAACAGCCAGTCTGCAGGAGACAACTGCAGAAATGTCTATATGCAGTCAGAAGCAATTGGAATACAATGATAGCGATGACCAATAGGGCATCAATGAACACACACAATAGCCCAGATACAAAAAGGCATGTATGAGCAAGCTGTGCTAGCTAGAGATATAGTTTAATCACAATTTCTCCAGATGTATGTAAAAATCTAAGTGCGACGTAAGACGGACAGATGAAAGGACAGGAAGACCCCTCTATATATCTCCCGAATCTTATACATAAATAATGTCTAAATAAAGTATATACCAAGTTTCATGACAATTGGAAAAGCTCTTCTCCAGATTTATGGAAAAATGTTAGTGTAACTTATAGAAGGAGGGGAGACAGACACCCCCATTTTTCCTGAGAACCTGGAATTCTCAATAACCTATGCTAAGCAATGTTAATACTGAGTTTCATGGCAATTGGATAAGAGATCCCGTGAAGTGTGCCATACGTGCATAATAAGGGCTAGTTCCCTTCTGTACCCATCAATGTCCATCATTTGAATTATTGTCAGTCACTTTTCAAAATAAGGCTCAGCAATTTATTCCAAACATGTGTCAGAGCCCAATGAAAAAAGTAGATGAAAGGAGATTTTTGCTATCTGATGCATAAAACATTGTGAAATATTCTAAACTGTCTATTAGTGAAAAACCTTATACAGAAATATAAAAAGAAAATACTCTCGTACATTCTTTCCAGGTTGTTCCCATGTTTTATAAGGATTGATGAACATACAAGAACTGTTATCTGTTGAAGGGCCAATCAGTTTAAAACATAATTGTCATCTACAAGGATGTTCAGGTCGAATCCAATTACATTATTCATTGATTTAATATATTTTCTTCATATATTTATTATGGGCTTCAAGCATTTTGCATTAAAAAAATAGGTTGTTTCATTAGATGAAATACATTTGGGAAATAAAGTGTTGAGAGACATCCCAAACATATAAATAGCAGAGAATTGTATAATGAGGGAAAGGTAATTCTAAACTGTGAGCTTTGTGAAGGTAACACATTTCATTTATCAATTACCTACAATGTGATTCCCTGGGGCCGTCTATATTTACACAGTATCATGTATCCTAATAGTATATCATGAAGCTGACTTTTTATTAGCATCTCTTTTTCAAGCAATTTATTTTTATTACATGCTGTGAGATTTACAGTTGCAGCCGCTGCGTTCTCAATGTCTGTCAGAAATCTTACCACAGCATTTACAATTCTTTATAGCCTTCTGGCGCTAGCAAAGCAATTAAACTATTAATACTGTGCTCCGTTCACAAAGCTTCACCTCGCAAGCTAATTAAATAGTATTGGCTAACTTTACTAAGCTATTTACTCCAAACAGCCTTCAGCGCAATCTCTTGAGGAAGGCAGACGCAATAATGTTTCCAAACTGTAAATAAACAACTTAGTTATTTAATGTACAAGCTTCTAAATTGTCTTAAATTGTTTCTAGAATTGTAATTAGAAAATAATCTAAAAACAAATGGTGCTAAGAGCTTTAAAAATCTAGAATGCTTAAGCAACTTCTACTATTGATTGCTTTAGATTGTTATAGGCTTATTTAACAATAGTTTAGTGTACTGGATACCACACACATTTAATTTAGCCCATTTAATGTCTAAAAAACTCTTTCTATACAAAAAAAAACGAGTGGTGTATTGTGGGAACAGAAAACGTATTGCCAATTTGTGAGTATAACTGAAGAGATATGTGTGTTTTCAATCGCTGGCGGAAACAACATTGAAATAGGTAAGTGAATTAGAGTTAATGTAGTAGTTTAAATCATTGATTGCTATGGTAAGAAGACTGCACTTGAAAGTAGTAATTTAGATTTCCTTTATGTGCTGGGCTGGGTTGAATTGGGAGGCTGATTAGAAACATGTGTTAAGTATATGGCGCCAGTCTTAGAGGTAGTATAAATTGGCAAACAGTGTCTCAGAACACCAGTCGTTCTAAGCACCAGCCATCTAAGGGCCACACGACCAAGGGCAGTCTGAGCTGTGGCAGTCTAAGGGTTACACGACCAAAGGCAGTCTGAGCTGTGGCAGTCAAAGCGAGGACAGATGGAGCGAGGATCATTCCCAAATCCCTCCCAGTGGCTACTAGAGGCCTCATTCCTACTTTGACACCTAACATTTGGATCCCCTGGACAAAGCAGGCTCACTCGTTCTCCACTCTCAGAATGAAAGTGCATGCTGCACATACCCTTACTAACTCCTTCTCCCCCTGCGCTGCCTGCTACAAACTTAAAAATCTCCTTTTTCAATTGTCGTTCTTTGACTAACAAATCTCTGCTTCTCAGCAAATTGATACCAATCTTGATTTCTGTCTAGCTGAAACCTGGCACTCTGTAAACCACATGCACTCGCTGCATCTAGCCACCCCAAAGGGCTATTCCCTCTTTGACAATTTTCATCTCACTGGCCAAGGCGGAGGCACTGCTGTTATTGCAAATTCTGTGCCCGCTTCCTCAATTCTTTCTCTGCCTGCCTTTTCTTCATTTGAGCATCTCACCATCAAGCTCACCTCTCCCATGCCCCTCATCCTTGCTGTTATCTACCATCCACCTATGAACAACTCTGCTTTTACTGCCAAATTTTCAGAATTCCTCTCCCTCGTCTGCACTTCTATAAACAAAATCCTACTCCTAGGTGACTTCAACATTCATGTTGACTTTCTCACCCATACCAACCGACTTCAACAGGCTTCTGAACTATCTTGGACTCTTTCAATTTGTCAACGTCCCTACTCACACCCAAGGACACACCCTGGATCTGCTCATCACTGGTGTCTTGACCCCACAAAAGTCTGTGTCAAATAATCTACCTTCTGCTTCCTCCGCTACTGATACTGTTATCTTCTTCCGTCCCAAGAATCTGCTGAATCCTCTGAAACTCTTGGAAAGTGTCTCTTCATTCCCTCTAACTGGTACTCTCCCGTCCTCAGTTGACGAATCGGTGACCCTCTACAATGCCATCCTTACTCATATCATTGGCACTGTTGCCCTGCTTACAACCAGAACCGCCAAGAAAAATTGCCCATGGTACACCCTCTAACTTCGAGTGCTTAAGCAAGCTTTAGCACAAGTGGAGGTCATCTAGACTAATGGTTCACAGAGAGAACTGGACCGACCATCTTGCGAGTTACAGGCATGTGCTCACCATGGCCAGGGTGAAATACTTCTCTGAAATCATAACTATGGGACACGGTAAACCCAATGTTCTCTCTAAGACCATTAACCAAATCCTACATCCAGCCACTGACAGATCCATCTCCCACTCATCCTCCTCTCTTACCTGTCATGATTTCTCCTCATTCTTTTGGAACAAAATTGACAACATCTATTCTACACTCTCCTGCCACAAACCCAGTTTACTACTTGACAACATTGACTCTCCTCCATTCCCCCTTCTGCCCTCTCCTCCTTCTCTCCTCTCTCCATTGCTGATGTCTCCTGCTTATTGTTGAAATCAACTACTGCCTCTTGCCCCCTGAACTCTTGGCTGACTAATCTTGTCTGTCTCTGTGCTTCTGATCTTGCTCCTTCCATTATGTACAGTCCCTGGACTCTGCCTCAGTTCCTGCTGCTCTTAAGCTAGTTCGAGTTACTCCAGTACTAAAAAAACCCTCTCTCGATTTGGCTGACTTATCTAATTTCTGTCCCATCTCCAAGCCTGATATCTGCTATTAGCTGCTGTGCTGTTTCTACACAGGAGGCTGTGTGGTCCAGTGGTTAAAGAAATGGGCTTGTAACCAGGAGGTCCCCGGTTGACCCTGGGCAAGTCACTTAACCTCCTTTGGGGTGAGACGTTGTTGTAAGTGACTCTGCAGTTGATGCCTAGTTCACACACCCTAGTCTTATATCTTGTAAAGTGCTTTGTGATGGTGGTCCACTGTGAAAGGCGCTATATAAAATAAAGATTGATTAATTTAATTCTGACCCATGATGTGTGATTCCAAATTTCAAAAGAATCGGCAATGTGTTAAATATAAGGCTACGACGCGGACAACAGCCAAGGTAACTTGCAAACTTTGCAGGGTGTTTTGTAACACTTTAAAGCAGAATACCATTATAAATCTAAATAACTGATATAGATGACTGTCACTGTAAATGAACCCCCTTTTTTGGATCACGAGTGATTGAAAATTGAAATGTACATTCTTTGTTTGGAATTTTCTTGTTACCTTGTTACATATGGTACTTGTATTACGGATACTCCACCCCCCCACCCCCTCCCCTCAGTTTTCTGGACAGAGTTTTAATGAGTTTGAGTGATTGAAGGCCTACACAGCTAACTCACAGCATGCACTGGGATTTCTGTTTGGGATATTACTACCTGAGCAGTTCTTAGGATGTCTAGAAGATGTCTAGATGAGAGGCCAATTTACTTTTCGGACAGCATAAAAAAATAAATGGCTTTAAATACAGAAGCTGTTTCTAACTCTAGAGGTAAACCTGTAAGGATTCCCTTTGATCTATTCTTGTTGAGTTCTATGCTGTATCATGCCGTCTCATTTGATTGGTCTGAAACGTATTGCTCCTGCTGCCTAACAGGTCACCCATAGAAATGGGAAGTTCATGCCAGTGGGTTTTAACCTGTATAAATCATTTTTAAACAACCTATTTTTCAAAGGAGAATTTCCATTCATTCTTCCTCCTCCAAGGGAATATATTAGTTGGGTTACTGTTGACAACCAGAGAGTTCTGTGTAAAAACACATGATCCCGGCCTACTCTGTGAGATTTAGCTTCCCCATAAAGCATTTCTAGGGAAGTTTGACCAGCTTTAAGGTCACTTCCAGCCCTCTTTATAAAGGGATAAAGGTTACATTCTAGTCACTGGTTCCAGCATGAAGGGCAACAACATCAGACTTGGGTCAATTGATATATTACTCATCGTCAGAATATCATGTTTAAGAGCCTGTGTGGGATAGACATCGAAACATATGCCAGTAGTTAGTCTGCAGTAATCCAATAGCCTACAAATATACCCCTTTATATTGGATAATGAAAACCAATATGGATGAATGAAAAACAGTTATTCATTAGCGCAGTCCAGGGGATTTTCGAAGAATTTAGGTGAGACTTAATAATAGACAAAAATGTTAAAAGAATCTACTTTTAGGCAAGACAACTGTGGATCTTTTCAAACAAGATTCAACACTTTGGGCCATATTCACAAAGCTTTTCCATCAAGAAGAGAGATTCAGACTAAAGATGCTTCAGGTTTAAGTGTTATTGTGCACGTTTAATTACAAAACTAACAAAAACACTAACAAACAAAACAAATAGGTGCAGTGGCCAAAATAAACGGTTTAAACAAACAACACAAAAAACTGCTGTGCATTTGCCCTTCAGTATACATGACATGGCACAGCATAGTACAGCACAGAAACACCAACTCCCTCCCCTCATTTCCACCTTTCCCCATGTGGATTCTTGTGGGCAGGTTGGTCCCAACCCCGTTGCCTGCCCTTGGAGACCCAGAACCAGTGACAGGGGACTCAGGCGACGTGGACGGGATATCGGGAGCACAGGTTGACAACCGGGTAGGTGCAGCGGCGGAGTAATGTCTGGGCCACCAGGGGGAGCAAAGCAGGAGACTGGGTGACCAATTATGCCTGGTGATGCAGCGGCCCAGGAGCTAGGCTCCGGACACTAATGAGATACTGAAGAACCCGGATCGAGCGCTCTGACCCATCAGCACTGGATCGGGACATAGGGGTGGTGGTCGGAGCTGTGTCTCCACGCCTCCTCCTTCGGGGTCCTCCAGCAGTGGCAACACTGGCAGCGGTGCAGGGCACTCCAGCAGTTAGCAAACGATGCAATTCTATCATGCATCTCACGCTGCCGTCTCTTCCCTCCTTTCACACACACACACACACACACACACACACACACACACACACACACACACACACACATAGGCGTTTGGGAATCCTCAGCAATTAGGCTTAGAGAGGCCAAGCAGAATCCCAACTCTGTGGGGTTAGCGTTCCATCCCACTGAAAGTATTTCTGGATCCTTTTAATTTAATGAACTTGAGTGAGATCCATGCTCTAAACAGTTGGGGAAGGAGAAAAAAAGAAAATGTAAAAATATTTAAAGAGTATGTATGGAAAGAAAGCAGTAAAGACATTACAAAGGAAAGAATTTTCACTTACAAGCTGAATACAGTAATTACATATCCTTGCTCTTGAATGAAATGTAGATTGCTTCATATTTTTTGTTAATGCACTGTTTGCAGTTGCCTTCTCACATCCGTTGCCTGGTTACAGTTTGTGTGAAGATGGCGGGCAAGCAACGATTCCATACTACAATAGGTTATCTTTCAATTAGGCAACCATGGTCTTTGTTTTCACTGAGAGAAAAACACATTACTGACATCGATGTATCCGCGTTGATCCTGGTAAGTGACCGTTCTAATAGGGCTAATTTCCATTGAAAAAAATCGATTCTTGCTGTTGTGATCGTTAAAAGCGGGGGTTCGTTATAGTGAAGTTAGCCTGTGTATATATAAAATTCACAATTGTATGCACAATAACATGGATCTGCTTGATAATACCCAGAAGTAGTGTGTTGGATGAAAAAAGGTAGAATGTGATTTGGGACATTCATTCAGGAAAGATCAGTACTTCCCCTTTGTGTTGTGGAACTCCAAATGACCGGCTGGGGTATTTGTACTTTACTTTAGCCCCACTGCAATTAAACGAGAGAACCCCACCCAGAGGAAACAGCAGACAGAAAACAATATATTCAGGGACATTTTAAATATGTTTCTGCACCGGGAGGTCTTGAAATTCCATAGCTTTATATTCTCAGGATACCTCTTTAGACTGTCAGCTTAAATGTTAACACTAGTTCACTTGGACACAGATGTCAGTATTAATGCCAAACAGTTTTCAAAACCGTTTTGTGTGCTGAAATACACACAGAATCACTCAAATTGTATTTTTTTTCATATCCAGAAAAATATGTCTTAATTGGATCTATACCCACAACAGATTAAGGGAGTCCCCGGTTTACTTTATAATCCAAAGTCATCAGTTGGGAGAGCCAACTTTAACTTTAAGGCTTTGTGAACTGAAAATGATGAACATGGTTAAGAAAAAATGTTTACTCATAAAAAAGCTTGGTGTCACTATAGTCCACTATAGTTGAAGGGTTGACACTAGTTTACTTTTTATAAGTACTTTCAGGTAGTCCATTACATTTGACGTTCCTAGGTCATGTCCTCCGGAAAATGAAATTATCTCCACTTCTTCTGTCCTGTCATTTAACCAACCAATTGCCTCCCCTAATTACTGACATGCTTTGCAGCCAATGGCATGCTTTGTCCCTGAAGACATTCCATAGGGGAAAAGACCACTGGAGTGTATGTGTAACAGACTAGCTGTAAGTTGGAATTTAAAAATGTATGGTACCATAGGGAATAGACGTGTTTCATTGGCTGTACCCGAATAACCCTTTCTTGCAGTAATTAATTTTAAAAATAGCTGAAAAAGTCATGCATTTGTATCTTCAGTATCTCCCTATATAAAGACTAGAAGAGTTTTTTTTTTTTCTCCATCCCATATGAGTTTGCCATGCATGAAAGAGTTCATGTTAGCTGGCTAGATTAAAACCTGCAGTCATCAGAATTTTAGATTCATCATTTGTCTTCTACAAGTTTAGGGAAAGTTGTTCTTCACAGTTTCTCATTTATAATGTAGCCCTGTAAAGCAAAAATTTTAACTAAACAGTACCTGTTTTTATCTTTTTGTAATGTGTATGAACTCTTTTGTTATCTGAAAATAATATAAAAATATGTAATTATAACTTATTGGAAGGTTCGTTTTTCCTGTTATTTTCCATTCAGGGACATTCAAGTGTGCCTTTTGTAATGCTGTCAAATTAGTTAGCCAGGACTTTGTGTCTGGTTATTATCACAGTCACATGAGCGATTAAACCTTTACAGTGGACATTTCTGGACAGTGTTAGCAATTTGAAAGATAATATAAGTAAAATATGACCTTTACAACCTTCTAAAATCTTTTGATTATCATCATTTTTATATGTATATAGCATCACTCATGCCTGTTCTGAAAGAAAAACAACTGTAAAGCTTAATACTAAACAGATCCAGACGTAACAGTGACTCTGTAGCATGTATGCACTCAATAAATTGTGCTTTATGGGTCAAGCAACAGAGGTCTTTAAAATAGCATATAATAAATATTAAATGAGTATGGATTTTTTTTTTCTTTTACTGACCTGTCCAAAATCATTTTTGTTCTTACTGATTGAGCTGATTCCTTATAATCTCGCCATTTTAAATATTTTTTTATCTGCAAGCTGACAGCAGCTGAGTTTTCAGCTTTATTTAATTTAAAAGCTTCTGTACCCTGGCTGTCAAATTGCCATGGAACTGCTTGTTTACAAGTGTGTCTTGGCAACGAACAGACCAAAGGATGCTTAGCCTCCTTTAATAAATCACATGCAATTTATCTTGCAGAAAAAAAAGGTAGGGAGCTTAAAACGGGAATTAATGTTTTTGAAAGGAGTTCAGTGAAAGGAAAAGAAACTTCCACTTTTAAAAGCATTGTTAGACTGCTGTTCGGGGAGTTGGATCATATCTCCTGTGAATTTGGTGCCCGTAGGATAAAACCCATGTCATACAGTACATTATAGTCAATTTTTATTTCAAGCAAGAAATAACCAGTAGCACGTAAAGTAAGATTTCTACAAGTGTGCCATGTATAGGAAAGAGCTGGTTGCAGACTGTGATAGGATAGCGCTGTGGCCCAAGATGTTACAGGCAGGAATTAAAGACTCAGAGACAGAAGCCACAGTGAAGTGCACATTTAATTAAATACAATACAGAAACAAACAGGAACAAACAATTAAACAAGGGTCAAGGGTCAAAACAAAGATTCAAACAAAACAAGACTGCATAGGCCTGGCATTTACCTTCACCTTCACCTTCATTGCTACGCCTACAAACAAAACAGTTACACACCCCTAACTCCCTCTCCCCCACACAAAGTTGGCCCTTCTCCAATTAGCACCAATTACCTAAGTTTAAGTCCTATACATGTAGTTGTATTGGAAGGGTGCACACTTCCAAGACAGTGCATTGCAGTAACTATTACTGATATAACCTTTTAAAAAGAAAACTAAATTATGTTATTATGCATTTGTTTGCATGCATGGTTTGGCCTACCTTGAGAATATAAAGAGGGAGTAATTGATTTTCCTCTGCTTGTTTAAAGCTGCAGTTTTAAATGCACGTGCTTGTTAATGTTTATTTAGGTATTCATTAATTATGTTTGATTTTTTGTTTGCACTTATTTATGATTATAAAATGTTTGGTTTATTTTTCTATAATAAGTTGGTTCAGTCTAGGGGAGGGGTTTGCCTGTCTGCACAGATATATGTACTGGCAGTTTGGTTCAGTCTGGGGCTGCCTTCCTTTTGCTTAGACCTATTTTCTCTTGTTCTTAAATAAATCTAATTGGGTTTTGCACCTAACTTCACCAATTCCTGAGTGTTTCCCTGTATAACAACACTAGCCACTGGCTGCACTTACACTTACCAGCACTTACATTCCTACACACACTATTTACACAAGCAAGGTTTTTGCCCTGCCACACAGGCACTGGGGAAGTCAATACGTTTTTTTAATTATGTCAACAGGGCCAAGGGGCCATCTGACTCTGTCCCAGAGGGTGGTGGTGGTGGGGGGGGGGGGTACAGAAAAGTTATTGCAATTGAGAAACCATTACAATGGTAATGCAGGAGTATTACCCTGAACAAACCAAGGGAGAACCATTAGCAGACCACAATGGTTCTGAAACTGATAGATAACAAATGTAAGTGGGTTCATATCCAAAACTACTTTAAAAACAATGCCATGTCAGAATATGAACATTTTACATTTGGTACCATTTTAGAAACGACTCGTACAATTGAAGCTGCCCTTATAGTACAGAACCATTGCATTGAAGATTATTTGGCAATGGTTCTGGCAAAATGGAAAGTGGACACAGTTCAACACACACACTTCAAATGTGAGCACTGCTTGTTTGGACAGATGCTAATCATACTGTTACTCTCTTTCCCAAAAAACCACGGTCCAGATCCAGACCCCAAAGCATTTTTTTGTGGATCAAACACGCATCAACCATTTGTCTGGCCTTTTATTTATTAATCTGAAATTTACTCGCAATACACAGATAAAGCCGATAGTGGAAGATGCAGTTTAACATTAGTTGTTGGTGCAGGTAAAGATTAGAGTTGTCTTTTGAGCTTTGCAAAAATTGTCCAGACACAATGGATGCCAAAAGGAGAAAGGCTATGTGGCAAAGTGCCCCTCCCCTGGGCTATTTATTTGTGTTGTATGTTACGTGTAATATGTTAATGTCATATTTGTTCATAATTGTCATATTCCTGTCTACACATTCATCTTCAAATGCTAAAAAAATGTCATGCATGATGAGCAGCAGATGAAAATAATTGCTTTTCTTGTGGACATGTTTGGACATTTGAAAATATTGAACCTCGCACTGCAAGGCAATCAAATGTTTATTGCTGAATTTTGGGAAAATGTGAAAGCATTCAAGGAGAAGTTGGTCATGATTCAGGAAGACATTCAGTCGCCACACCTCTTTCATTTTCCAACTTTGAAAATGGTTGTCATGCAGTCTTTCAGGGAAGAAAATGACCTTTCAATAGTATTTTTTTCAGATTTTTTGAGTAAGCTTACCACCGAATTCAGTGAACGGTTTCACAGCTTTAGGGCAACAGAAGATAATTTCTTGTTGGTAAAAAACTATTTGTTGAACCAAGAGGATCATGGAATAAGCCTGTCAGTGCTATGTTTCCCTGGGTAGATAGAGGACTTGTTCTGATGGAGCTGTGTGACCTGCGTGGCAGTGACACGTTAAAAGAGAATCTTTGTGAAAGTCATGCTTGCCCTAACATGTTTTGGATAGAATGCATTGATCCTGAGAAATTCACAATCTTGAGACGACTGGCTTTGGCACCATGTATTACATTTGGATTGACGTACTACTGTGAGGCATGCTTTTCCAAAATGAACATGATCAAAAATAAAGACCGCAGCTGAATAACTAACATGCACCTGCAGCAGTCTCTTCACATTGCTACCACAGCCTACACCCCCAACTTCAAAAGGCTGGCAATGGAAAAGAACTGTAATTTTTCACACTAGACAATTTTGTACATAGTTAAGGAAAAACAAAGCCACAGCTGTTTTGTTCTATATTGGACTGATCTCCTTGTACATAGTTAAGGAAAAACAAAGCCAAAACAATTTGGTTCTATATTGGACTGATCTTGTAAACAGTTAAGAAAAAACACAGCAAAACTTTTTTTTTCTATATTGGACTGATCTCCTGGCAAGTCTGATTAGTTGTGTGCTGATGTGTGTTCATGAACCACAGAGGGAGGAGTATATGAGATAAGTAGATCTTCACTGAATAAAGTTGGGAACATCTGATCTATATTATATATGAATTTCATGATATTTGACTTCACAGCACTGCAGTAGATGCAAAAAACAGTTCAATTCTTGTTTTACACCAATAGAGCAAAAATGTGCTTGTAGAAAAATGTATTTGAACTTGTTTATTCTTCGCTTAACAGTGCAGAGGCTGAGTTAGAAGCGGCGACCTTCCTTACCGCTAGCAAGAGTCTTAACCACTACTCAAAAGAGCCAGGCTGGTCTGCATTTGTGGTGACTGAGCTTTTAGCCTTATCTCAGCTCACCAAGAGGGGACAGAATCTGTAACGCGAGTGACTCACACAGCACTGTCCTTTACATTCTCAGATGATAACTGTTGTAATGCAGTCTTCCAATTGTTACTGTCTTGCCAATAAAATTTAAAAAAACTAAGAATGAAATGAAAATACCCGTAAGGCTGACATTTTTTCTCAGCTCTTGGTAAGCCATACAATGAATGTGTATTGTGAAGGTGTCAGTATTTTAAATGCTGTTTTTTTTTTCTTCTTCTAAACTATACACTTGCAATTCAAATTAAATTACATGACCTTAAGAACTTCAAAGTGAAAATGAGTAGCATATTATTGCCTTCTAGGTGAAGTGTTTGCACTTATCAGTGGGTGTAGGAAGTCCTATTTAGAGCTTCATGTTTTGATTCATCTTTATCAAGGAATCTTTATCAAGTAATACAGTACAGTACACTCCCCGGCGACACTCACTAAGCACAGAGCTCTGTGATGAGAGAAGATCTAGACAGACCATTATTGTTACAGGCCTGAAAAGGCTAACCTCTTTGGGAGATGAAAAGCAATTAATCTCAACTTACTGTTTATACAGTAATTTCTCTCCTTCTGATAAGCCACTTTGTGTGGAATTGAGAGGAGCACTGTGTAAGCCTTTCAGCCTGTCAGTGTAGGCCTCATGAAAGCCCCATGGCAACGCTAGGCCAAACGAGTGACTTTTTTTCCTGCTATAAGCGCTGCAGGAGCCAAATGGTGTTTACATTTTTGTTATGTGGGAAGAATGGAGCCCATACAGATATGATCTGTTTCTGGGGGTTGTTGAAATTATGGCCTAGTAGCTGCAGCTGTCAGTGCTGGCAAGCCGGGCTCCAAGCCTTGACTGGCAGCCAGCAGAGCTTGTCAAATCTAGTAAGTAATGACTTTTGGACCCCATTCAATCCTCAAAACATCGCTAACAGCAATAAAAGCACCGTAGCATATGTTTAGGTTAACAATCAGCGTTTTATTGTAAGGAGCAAAAACCGATCCAAAATTTTAATTGACAATTGGGATTGTAACTGTAGCCTTTCCAATTAAGTTGCTGCTGTGCCAGACTGAGATAAGTGGGTTTCTATCGGTTGTCATTCAGCATTAGTCATGCAAAACACTTTTCTCCTGGCTTCTGAGGCAAACTATCTTCTTGGAGGTATTCTACTTTTCCCACCACTGGACACAAGAACTAATATGGTATTGTTCAACAGTGCAGGGCACCTTGCAGTAAGTGTCTAAAACACTGGCCACCAAACTCCCAGGAGGTTTACCTATGGTACAATAACTTCAATATGCACAGTCTTTCCTTTAAAGCAGGCAGCACTGGTTCAAACTGAGCAGAGCTTAATCTGCACTTTAGCTCACAGCTCAAGTAAAATCACTGGCTTAGAATGCACAAAACAAAACCCAAGATTATAGTTCCTGTAGACCTTATTATATGAAGCAGTGACTGATTTCCCATGACCTTTGTCTAATTTCTGCTCACCCAGAGCAGCATTGTCTACCAGTAGGATGCTTCATTTTTGGCAGATATCTTCATTTCTTCAGCTGCTTGCTTTGTGTTTCTTGATTCCTTTAATGACAGCATGTTGGTGGCGCAGTGGGCAGCACACTTGCTTGTCCAAGAGATTAGCATTTTTGGTGGCATTACTGGGACGAGGTGCAAAGCCAAAGTTCTGCCAGCTTTGAAGGTTTAGATACCTTGAAGTGTAGCAGACCCTTATAGTCAATTTAAATCATGGTGCTGCTACCCTTATATCATTAAATAATTGTAGCATACAGATAGCTGTGCCTGGATTACATTTGAATCCCAGGGATAGTCAAAAAGACAGATGTCCCCTGTTCAATGTTACATTTGTGCACTTCTTTTATCCTCTAGTAGAATCAGGGGAGGCTATACAGGAGGACATAAGATAAAATAAACTTCTACAGTGCTTTGTTAGTGTACTGGCTTGCTTATTTTCAATACCCAGACAACAGTTACTGTACAACAAGAATAATCACACAGACTCTGTTTTTCAGTTTAATGCATCCTTAGTACTCTTTCATTTTATTAATGCTTTAATGGTTAGAGTGATCGCAGATCCATGTCGAAACCTAACTTACAGACATTCCAGGAGGTCTGGTCTCTTTGCAAACTAACAGCATTAATACTATAAAGCAATATGGTTACAACATGCACCTCTGGGCAGTCGAAGGTATTAGACTAATACATACACTATAACATCATCTTCAAAGCTAATAATAAGAATAATAGTCTTTAACTTAATAACATGATGCTTTCTCTAAAACTAATAACTGTATGTTCCTGTACCTTGTTAAGATAAAAATACAGAAGCGAGGGGCCCTTATGTTGAAGCACTTGTTCTGTCATTATGTTTTATTCAGCTGTTAAAACTTGTACTATGAAAATTCCAGTACCACAATGTTTTGTTAATTATTTTATAAATAAAGTGCACAACAGTGTGTTAACCTTGCAAGTTCTGTCTCTGAGTCTCACTTCCTAATAGTAACAGCCTTTCACAGGGCCCTGTGGGTTTATCTGATTATGTCAGCATTTTGCAGTTCTCTAATTCTAGTTCTCTTAGTATTCTCTAAGTCTTTTAAGCTAAAACAGAGGTTTTTGACAGTAATATTTGTGCTTGTAGCTTTTTTTAACATATTCTAAACTATTACAGAGCTTTACAGTATTGACTAGCAATGGTCTCTTGACCATAGTACCCAGTGATTTTCCCAAATCTTCAATCATCCCAGCTGAGCTATAAATCCTTGTCCGGTTCTGCTCTCAGAGGTCCCTAAAGGCTACCACAGGGCCTGGGACCCATTGCTGTGCATCGCAAGTGTGTGTTACAGTCTTGCATACTTCGTATCTGCAAAATGCTTGGTAAAAGGTTTCCCATCTTTGCCTTCTAGTTTTCTGAAGTGAGGCAGTTTTATTTAATGTATTACATCATATTCCATACATGCAATTCTCTTCACACTATCTTTAATAACATTCAAATGAAAAAAAGGATAATACCTGTCGATCATTACATTCAAATATTATTCTACAGTGCTTTTCCAGATGCGAACATACAGGGCATGATTTTGGTTCTGCTCATGGCAGCCCAGCTCTACACCTCTGACATCCACATATTGATCTGGGTGTATGCAAATATGTTCTCCTTTTCAGAGAGTTTCCCTCAGGGACGGAGTAATAGTCCTGCACTGATAACTATTTAGTACATACATTTCAATTTGATCACAGAGAGCTATTTTGTTAGGTATTCAGTTGAGTTAAGTTGGTTCTGTCGAAGGGCCATATACTTTAGCAGCATAAGCCTTCCATTTCAAATGAACTAATACCTTATACAGGAGAGAAGCTACAAATACCTCCAATAGACTGACAAATGTTATACCTATATATATATATATCTATATATATATATATATATATATATATATATATATATATATATATATATATATTATATTATTATATTTAACATATATATTGGTATTTAACATATGCATGGTAGCGTTGTAACAGTGCCATGCGTCGCACAGTGAAGAACTTATCTGAAGCAGCAGAAAGGAGCAGCAACCCCCTATGGTTGAGACAGAAAGATTCTGGATGGGGATCTCAAGCACAATAGAAAGAAAGCAATTGTGATGTACGGGTAAATAAGCTGGGCTGAGCTGAGTGGGGGATGGAGGGGGGTGATGCTGGGACGACAGAATTACTGTTGAGCACTCTTGAGGTGTCGTGGGCTAGTCAACGAAACACCACGAATGGAAGGTGCCCACTTGAAGACCCCAGAGATGTACCCTACTTAGATCAATCCAGACGGTTGTCATGCTAATGCACTGGGGAGACCACACTGAGGTTGATCCCCGGAGCCAGCATTGCAGCCGTTGTATGTGCTGATGCACTGGGGAGGCAAAATGAGCTGATCCCTGGAGCCAGCATTACACTTCAGCAATCAACACCAGACAGAAGGATATCTGATATCTATATCATCAGATGGAAAATAATGCAAATGGATGGAGATGCAGATGGATTGTATTAGTTTACTGCAAAGCTACGTCTTAGTTGGTGTTATCTTGGTGAGAGCCGAGTTCAAATCAGCATGAAGTTCAACATCTACTCTCATGTAATGGAAACCATTTATATATATATATATATATATATATATATATATATATATATATATATATATATATATATATATATATATATATAATTTCTATGAAGCGTATATTGTTAATATAAATATTTGCTTATTTACCTCTATGAAGCCTGTCTGAGACCCTATCATAACTGCAGCCCCGTCAGTTGTTATCATAGATATAGACTGCATGCTTAACTGGTAGTCTGCATAGAATTGCTTTATACCAGTGGTTTTCAAACTGGGGTACGGAAGCACTCGTCAAAGGGTATGCGAGAAAAATCCTGTAATGGCGGACAGCGCATTTTATTTATTTTTTTACCATGGTGTAGTACTTTGTGACTTAGAAATCAGGTGGTCAAAATCAACTGTGTAGTCCGTTTTGTTTGTCTCTTTAATTTGGCGAAAGTGCCATGTCCTGTGTTTTTGTTTGTTACAACCTTTTTATTTACTGTTCTGTTCATTCATTAAATGCTGAGCAAAACCAATCGCTCAGCTCCACCCATCTCCACCTCTCTGTTGTTTATTTCCTAGTTCCTGTTTCTGGACTGACGTCACCCACTACAGCCTTCTTTGTGACTACATATATATATGTATATATAGTGTGAGATACTCATATTGTTGTTTTTTTTCTCTGTACCTCCTGTTGATCCTTGCCTCACAATAAATATTACTATTTTTTATTCAATTTTTTAACATTTTTTTATCATGGACCACACTAGGGCGGTAGCATGACCTACACACCACGTTACTGATCTCAGCTGGATCCTGACCTACACACCACCTTACTGGATCTACAGCTCCTGTACCGCACTGGACTTGCCTGACCTACGCACCACCTTACTGGATCCTCAGCTGATGCACTATTCCTGACCTACACACCACGTTACTGGATCCTCAGCTGATGCACTATTCCTGACCTACACACCACGTTACTGGATCCTCAGCTGATGCACTATTCCTGACCTACACCCCACGTTACTGGATGCAACTATTCCTGACCTACACACCACGTTACTGGATCCTCAGCTGATGCACTATTCCTGACCTACACACCACGTTACTGGATCATCAGCTGATGCACTATTCCTTGCACACCACGTTACTGGATCCTCATGATGCACTATTAGATCCTACACACCACGTTACTGGATCCTCAGCTGATGCACTATTCCTGACCTACACACCACGTTACTGGATCCTCAGCTGATGCACTATTCCTGACCTACACACCACGTTACTGGATCCTCAGCTGATGCACTATTCCTGACCTACACACCACGTTACTGGATCCTCAGCTGATGCACTATTCCTGACCTACACACCACGTTACTGGAAGCTGATGCACTATTCCTGACCTACACACCACGTTACTGGATCCTCAGCTGATGCACTATTCCTGACCTACACACCACGTTACTGGAATCCTCAGCTGATGCACTAATAATAATGCAATAACACACCACGTTACTGGATCATCAGCTGATGCACTATTCTTGCACTATTGCACCACTAATATGTAATTGTAGATCCTAACTTGTTGCAGCCTAGTTCAAATTGTATTCTATTAGTAGTATTTGAACTTACTGTAAACTACACTGTATTTAAATATTAAGCTTGTATTGTAACCCTTTACTGACCTGTAACAACTGTAAATTGCCTTTGCTAAATAAATAAATAAATAAATAAATAAATAAATAAATAATAATAAATAATAATAATAATAATAATAATAATAATAATAAAGAAGTAAACTGCCCCATTCATTCTGTCCCACAACAGATCGATGTCAGACCTGACTTTCAGCCGGAAGTATGAAATCACTGAACCATGCATGCAATGCAACCAGATCGTCACTCCTATAAGCAGCATGCTGGTCATGAAGGAGGCAAAATTATGGTCCCAACAAATGTATCCATACAAAGGTGCGGCAGATTTCAAAGCAAGTAAGGGCAAATTTACTGGAAAAAGAACATTTTAGTTTTAAACAAAACACAGGATTTTTTTTTCAAGCCAAAGTAGGCTGAATGACTATGCGCAAGTTTGTTGATCAAGCACTACGTTTTTTCCTGGATGTTTAAATCTGTGTTTTTGCTAGTTACAATTTCAATGGTTACTTAAATGTAGCCTTTTTTCCATCTATAGTGCTGGTTTAAAGACTTTAGAACCATAACAATATGAACATTGCATTACTGTGCTGTATCTGTGTATTATTCACCCTGTTAATAAGGCTGTAGATACCAAGTGTGCACATGTGTTAAAACCATTGAAAACACATGCTCAGGGTTTTGGACAATTGGGATTTACGAACAACCTCCATTCTCAAGGTGTTCGTAGCTCCAAGGTCCTACTGTATATTGTTTTTATTTCTGCCTGGTATAATTTGAAAGTTCAATATATATTTTTTAATGGTCTGAACCAAAAAGGCCCTAGGCATGGTTTAGTTTGAATAATTCAAACAGCCTTCAGCATTGGTTACTAATAGCACATTTTATTTTCAACTTGTTACTCTGTTCCAAGCTATCAGAAAGACCTGAGTAAGCAGATTTGATAGAGGTATCCTTTGATTATCAATCTTTAATGTTCGAACACTGTCTATGATACCAGCATATTAGAGTTAGTGAAGTGCAACGATCTTGTCTATGAGCCAGAACATCAAAGCAGGACCTTGCATTGATTTGTTTTTTCCAAGAAACTCCCCCTGTCCTTTTGATGACCAGCTGATCTATGAACTGCTTCATATTTTCTGATAAAATTTTTTAAAACTAATGAAAACAGTATATGTATATTCTTTCTGGCAAACACCTTTTTCTGTGAATATTATTTTATTTTTATGCAAGTTATGCCATTCCAAAGTTGCTTTCATAGCTTGCCAACGAATCTTAATTTAGATCAAATATGAGTGTCTGCCAGTAGCCACTTTTTACATTAAGGGGGTAATAACAAACGTTTATAAAGTCTGGAGAAAAGAAAAGCGTGATGGTCTTGGGTTCTGTTTAAAATGAGACAGCAGAAATCTCCTTCTGTTACTTTGGAAAGATGTCTGGGGGTCTCAAGTGAAAAGGGAAGAGAAATACTGACATAATTCTGACGACACAAGGCTAGCGTTGGCTTAGAAGTTTAGTAATTAATCAAGCTGATATCCCTGCCTTCAGTTAATTCCGATAATGCGCTGCTCTAGTCGTACTTGACAGAAAACAGGTACAGTGGATGTGATCAGTTAATTTAAAACTGCTGCGTTTACTTGAATGCCATTCTTGTATGAATCTTGAACTCCTTTGTTTGTCACACTCCATGTTTCTTTTGAGTTATCGAGAGGGTAAAGGAGACTCCTAGTTTGAAAGATTGCTAGAGCTTAGGGATAAATGTACATGTAAACACCCTTCTGATGTGATACAACATGATTTTAATTGACAGCTCTGTGTGCCCTAGCATGCCTAGCCAATACCCAATGCATCAATATATTAACAAGGCTTCATTTATACACTGAACATAAATATAAACGCAACATGTGAAGTGTTGGTCCCATGTTTCATGAGCTGAAATAAAAGATCCCAGAAATTTTTCCTACGCACAAAAAGCTTATTTCTCTCAAATTTTGTGCACAAATTTGTTTACATCCCTGTTAGTGAGCATTTCTCCTTTGCCAAGATAATCCATCCACCTGGCATGTGTGGCATATCAAGAAGCTGATTAAACAGCATGATCATTACACAGGTGCACCTTGTGCTGGGGACAACAAAAGGCCACTCTAAAATGTGCAGTTTTGTCACACAACATAACGCCACAAATGTCTCAAGTTTTGAGGGAGAGTGCAATTGGCATGCTGACTGCAGGAATGTCCACCAGAGCTGTTGCCAAATAATTGAATATTAATTTCTCTACCATAAGCTGCCTCCAACGTCGTTTTAGAGAATTTGGCAGTACGTCCAACCGGCCTCACAACCGCAGACCACGTGTAACCACACCAGCCCAAGACCTCCACATCCGGCTTCTTCACCTGAGGGATCGTCTGAGACCAGCCACCCGGACAGCTGATGAAACTGTGGGTTTGCACAACTGAAAAATTTCAGCACAAACTGTCAGAAACCGTCTCAGGGAAGCTCACCTGTGTGCTCGTCGTCCTCACCAGGGTCTTACCTGAATGCAGTTCGGCATCGTAACCGACTTCAGTGGGCAAAAGCTCTCCTTCGATGGCCACTGGCATGCTGGAGAAGTGTGCTCTTCACAGATGAATCCCGGTTTCAGCTGTACCAGGCAGATGGCAGGCAAAGTGTATGGCATCATGTGGCTGAGCGGTTTGCTTGTCAATGTTGTGAACAGAGTGCCCCATGGTGGTGGTGGGGTTATGGTATGGGCAGGCATAAGCTATGGACAACAAAAACAATTGCATTTTATCAATGGCAATTTGAATGCACAGTGATACCGTGATGAGATCCTGAGGCCCATTGTCGTGCCATTCATCCGCCGCCATCACCTCATGTTTCAGCATGATAATGCACGGCCCCATGTCGCAAGGATCTGTACACAATTCCTGGAAGCTGAAAATGTCCCAGTTCTTCCATGACCTGCATACTCACCAGACATGTCACCCATTCAGCATGTCTGGGATGCTCTTGATCGATGCGTACGACAGCGTGTTCCAGTTCCTGCAAATATGAAGCAACTTCGCACAGCCTATGAAGAGGAGTGGGACAACATTCCACAGGCCACAATCAACAGTCTGATCAACTCTACGCGAAGGAGATGTGTCATGCTCTATGAGGCAAAT
Source organism: Polyodon spathula (assembly GCF_017654505.1). Classification (NCBI taxonomy): domain Eukaryota; kingdom Metazoa; phylum Chordata; class Actinopteri; order Acipenseriformes; family Polyodontidae; genus Polyodon; species Polyodon spathula. Next base: position 102,051,375 of record NC_054534.1, read on the forward strand.
GGTGGTCACACCAGATACTGACTGGTTTTCTGATCCACGCCCCTACCTTTTTTTTTAAGGTATCTGTGACCAACAGATGCATATCTGTATTCCCAGTCATGTGAAATCCATAGATTAGGGCCTAATGAATTTATTTCAATTGGCTGATTTCCTTATATGAACTGTAACTCAGTAAAATCTTTGAAAGTGTTGCATGTTGCTTTTATATTTTTGTTCAATGTATTTCCATCAGCCACATTGTGGCTTCAGATCAAGTTTAAATTGTGGCTTCAGATCAAGTTTAAATTATGTTTTATTAATTTATTACTAAAACAATCTTTTTAATTGATCTAGCACTCAGTATCCTAGAGTGACTCAGCTGGTAAAGGAATGACCACCAATGTGCTGAGCAGGTTCACGTCTTGGTTGAGCCAAGTTTCCGGTAATAGCTGGGGAGGCTACGGAAAGGTTTGCATGGACCATTCTCAAAAAACGTCTTTTATTCCCTAACCATCTAAATTAGGCAATCACAGAAAACTAGATGTTGCATCAAAGTGGAAATAGTTGCAATGGCTAAGGTTAAGAAACTTGCTGTACAAGCTTAGGACTGGTTCAAGTCCCCATCTCATCACCAGAATGCAGAGATTTCAACTAGAGAGGCTACATGTTTTTAGAGTGTTGAGACACTGATGTTGTCTAATAAAACTCATGTTTATAGAGAATTTGATTGAATGTCTTTTTTTTAGTTTTGGAATGTAGACAAACACCTCAATCCCTTTAAGGATAAAATGCGCAGATTTTTCGTAAAAACTTGTAACAGCCTTCTCATTCAGTTTACTAACTTTCACAAGTTATTATCATAAATATCAGCCTCAAATTGAGACTTCAACATCCCGAGATAAACATGTCATTTTGAGAGCATTCTTGCAAAGCGTTAACAAGCATATGTACGTCTGTCTTGCAGATGATTCCCTCTGTAAAAATGCACGCTACATTTGCCCAGAGTTCGCTCTGGCACCAGTGAATCTACCAGCCATGCAGATTGGCCTAGAATCAGCTCTGAGTCCACATGAACGAAACCTGCAGGCAAGCTAAAATTGTGAGAACGTGATGGACACATACGGACTTGATTTATTTTCTCGCAAACCTGAAACTGTGGCAGATAAGCTCATCATTATTATTATTATTATTATTATTATTATTATTATTATTATTATTATTATTATTATTGGTAGTAGTACTTTTTGTAGCACTCATGAGCTTATTATTAACAACATCATTGCAGGACTCTAGTGAAAATACTAGCAATGCTGCACCTGCTGTTACTAGCCAAGAATGTTTTAAATGTGTTGATAAAACATCTGACAGACCTTCTTCCACAAATATCAGTCCAACTCCCAAGTTCAAATCAAGCACAAAAGATAAACAACCTAAAGCATACTCTGGTATACTGATCCAAGGCTTTCAGAGCTGTCATTCGATAATGAACAAATCAAATTCTTCTGTCGGTAAGAGTTGCTATTATTATTATTATTATTATTATTATTATTATTATTATTTATTATTATTATTATTATTACTTAAATGTTAAATAGGGTTTTTTTCTATAAGGTTGATGGAAAGGCATGGGGTATCAATGAGTGCAGATCATATAAGAAAAAACCACGGCTGGCAGTTTATAGCTGCACCGAATGAACCAGTTGAGTCACAAGTTGTGATTGATTTGTGACAGTCGAGGTTCCATACTTTGATTTTAGATGAAAGCACAGACATAGCAACAGAGAAGAAGCTGCTGCTTTTTGTAAAATATCTGTCAGAAGTAACTTTCCATTTAACTTGTACTCCCTGTCTTAAGTATTCATTAATTGTAAAAAATATATACTCTATTAAGAATTAACAATATTAGGGGCGTAGAGGCGCTCTGCATGGAGTGCAGGATGCGCCCCATAGCCTGGAGATCGTGGGTTCGAATTCAGGCATTGCCGTTGCCGACCGTGAACTGGAGTTCCCAGGGGGCGGCGCACAATTGGTCGAGCGCCGCCTGACTTCTGTGGCTGATAGGGTGCCTGCAGGTCTGCTGTGCAGCCATTCAGATCTGTGTTGTCCTCCGGCACTATAGGTCTGATGGCTTGGCTGTGGATCTGTAAGTGCAAAAAAGATGGCTAGGCAGGGACACGTTTCGGAGGACGCGTGTGTCAAATAGCCACTCCCGGATTCACCAGGTAGTTGCAGCGTACCAGGATTAACAAATACAATTGGTTATTCCAAATTGGGGAGAAAACTGGGGTAAAACCATTGGCATTGACTAAAAAAAAAAACAAACAAAACAAAAAAAACAATATGGCAGCAGCTCACTAGTTATTGATCTAGTTATTACTTGTGGTCTTGACATCCAAAACTTAATTCTTCTACACCGTGATCCTGCAATCTCAGACTACTCCCTTATTATTTTTTAATTAATAATCCCTCAATATCTTGGACACTGAAGTTCCGCTAAATATGAATAGTGTTTTTCAAAAGATTCTCCCCCTGGTTCGTATCCTCATACAAACGTGTCATACATTTAAACGTAGATGGAAAGCCACGAAGTTACAGTTTTTTTATACCTTGCCTGGAAAGACAGCTCAGCTTATTACTCAGTCTTAATAGAAGCAAAAAAAAATAATCCTCGATTTTTTTTTTAACACAATAGAGCTCAACTCACAAACCAGCAAAAAGAGCCTTCTACTAAAACCTCAGTAACAGCAAACAGTGATGACTTTATAAATTGCTTTAATAATAAAACTGCTGATATAAGAAACCAGATATCAAACATTCTGGGCAAATCTGATGACCCATATTAAAATACTGACACTGCTACTTCTTTGAGTTGTGTTACACCAAAACACATTTGTTTTCTTTTTCTTTACTGAGACAACTAGATTTAATTAATCTAGTTATTATGGCAAAACCTACTACTTGTTCATTAGACCCCATTCTTACTAAACTATTGAAAGAAATATTATCTAGGATTGATTTTACTATTCTAAATACACTAATAGCTCCCTTTCATCTGGCATCGTTCCTGGATCATTTAAGGTTGCCATGGTAAAACCACTTCTTAAAAACCTACTTTGGATCCTGTTCTTTATAATTTTAGGCCCATTTCTAATCTCCCCTTTTTATCAAAAGTATTAGAGTTGTGGCAAATCCACTAAACTCAATTCCTTGCAGTACATATACTGTATATATGCTGGTCACAGTACAGAAACAGCCCTTGTCAAAGTGGTAAACAATCTGCTATAACCTTTGACTCGGGCCTTGCCTCTGTCCTCATCCTTCTAGATCTAATAGACCATCCAATTTTAATTGACCACTTTGAGAATCTTGTAGGACTGTCAGGTTGCGCCCTATCTTGTTTTAAATCCTACCTGTTCAATAGGTTACAATATGTTCAAATTGAGGAACACTCCTTCTTATCTAAAGTTTACGTGTGGTGTCCAGCAGGGCTCTGTTCTTGGACCAGTCTTGTTTTCCCTGTATATGCTCCCCCTGGGTGATGTTGTCCATAGACAGAGGGTAAACTTTCACTGCTATGCCAATGACACACAATTGTATCATCTCTGAAACCAGGTGATACCACATCTGCAAGAAATGGATGTCAACACGTTTTCTACTGTTAAATTCTGATAAAACAGAGGTCATCATTTTGGGGTCAAGAAATCAATGAGATAGGGTAAATCAATTTACCTGTACAGTGGATAGCTACCCCATTGAGTCAAAGACAGAAATTTGGAATCTGGGTGTCATTTTTGACCTGATCTTTCATTTGAATCCCACATTAGGAATATATCTAAAGTGCCTTTTTTCCATCTAAGAAATAGAATTAACCTATAAAGCCTTAAATGGGTTAGCTCCATTCTACCTGTGGCTTATTGGTCCCATATGTTCCAGGTTGCCTGCTCCGATCTCAGGATGCTGGGTATCTCACCGTTCCAAAAATGTTAAAAAAGAGCACGGGTGGTAGAGCATTCGGCTATTGATGATTTGCACATACGTCACCAAATCAGTGTGGTCGGCTATTTTGGACTTCAAAAAGCTTTGGACGTCCTATTGACAAACTGCGAAGACATTGTCAGGTGAAGTCAGTCATCTCAGAGGTGAACATCGAAATAGATACATCGAAAAATTCTGCTCGCCGGGTTTCAAAATGATGTGTATTTGCTGCCAGCTGGTCTCTTCTCTGAGGTTGTCAAGTGTGACAGTACATCCCTGCCTGACTTCACGCCTAACGATATATATCACTGTGTTATAAACAACTCCTCCCCATACTCCGGCCAAGATCTCAAGGCATACAAAAGCCTTGATGCATATCTGTATTTCATATCAGGATGAGTGACATATTTGCATCAGTGGCTAATACCAGGGAGACGCATTCGTCACCTTATCATGGCTAAGGTAATCACGTCTCAATTTCACTTGATAAACTAGCAATGACAGTGACAGCACTAATATAGCCACAAGAAATATAAGACCAGAATTACAAAGAAGAATTCGGAGGTTTTTGTTGTTGTAGTTTTGTTATGTTTTTATGTAATACAAATTATAGGGTGACATTGTTGTGTAAGAATCCCTCATTTTCTGAGGGTGTGCGCTTTATTTAAAATACAAATGAAAATAATATTGCTTATTGATAGGGTTACCACCTGGCCCCACAATTCCAGGACACTTTGAGACAAACAGGATTTTAAAAACGCTACTTAACTGAGAGAAAAGAACATGTTTATTAGCTCCTATACCTTCAATCAAATTAATGATGATGCTTAATTACCATGCACAGCAAACAATTATATAATTATAGTAATAATGAATACAATATATTACTTGTCATGTGTCATTATTATTAATAATTATAATAATAATAATAATAATAATATTTCATGTATTTATTTGCAGACACTAATACTTAAAAGTCGCTTACTTTCTGTTTCTTAGTAGTAAATTGCTAAAACATACAATTACTCTCCCAATCAGTAACATTGCTCAGCTGTTTGGAGGAAGCATGTTGAACTGATTAGAATGACTTGTTTGTTGCACACAGTAATTCAGCAATAGGATTCATTTTAGCAAAGGTGTAGGGCTAATTAACATGTTAATTTATTTCCATTATATCAGCAAGTTTAAAATCCTGTTCTGTCTCAAAGTGTCCTGGGATTGTGGGGCCAGGTGACAACCATACTTACTGATAGCAAGTCTGCCTATTTCCCTTGCATTAAAGTTTTTAAAGATTCAGGGCCCCCAGACTCAAGGGAAAGCTAATAAGTGTAATTTAGCTAGGGCAATTCGTTATTGATGTATTTATTTTGTATTTACGATGTATTTACCTTGAATTAACCTTTTTGTTATTGATGTGGCTGCACAACGCAACGGCCTCCAGATCACGTTTTAACAAGGTTACTTTCCAGATCGACGAGGAAATGATGATGATTAAACTATTTAATTAATTTATCTGTGTAACGCTGTGTTTGGGCTCTGCTCTGTACCACACGCTACAGTGTCTTTTGTTAATTCAAGCTGAAGAGGAAAATCAACTTTACAGTAGCTAGCTTAAGAAACCAGTGGAACACGTTTTAAAAGAAACATAATTAAAAAAAATTAAAAATCCAGAACACTGGGGTTTCTATTTTAGTTTTTTAAAACACTGGTAAACAGGCTGTCAATATGCCGTCTGAAGGCTTTTGGCATCCAAAATGGCTGACAGGCTGCTGGCATGTGACTTGTGACATCAGGTGCAAACCACCAATAGGGACCCTAAATTGTGGAACGAATTGCCAGCTTCTGTAAGAGAGACAACAACTATGGCAGCTTTTAAAACTAGGCTGAAGAGTATTTTTATAGTATATTTCATATACATGGTTAGTACTATTGCCTTTTTACTCTACGTTTTATTGTTTTATTGCTATTGCCTTCTTACTGTGTGTTTTATTGTTTTTATTATTTTATAATACTTATATGTTTTATTTTACTTACTAATTTGTTGGTCTGCTTCTAATGCTTACTGCTATGTATATTTTCATGTTTTGCCCTGTGAAGCGCTCTGTGGCAACTTGTTGCTAAGGGCGCTATATTAAATAAAAATAGTAAATACAGAAATGTTATGCACGGAAAGATCATTGTACTGTAGTTCCTGACAAATTGTGTTTCCTTACTATGAGATTGCTATTTACATACATTCTGATATTTCAGTTAGACCATACTTTTTTTTTTTTTGTGGAATCGGCAATTATTGTTCCACCCATTTTTCTCCAAATATAGAATGCCCAATAATCAACCCCCCCCCCAACTAACCTTCTCCAAAACATCCGCTTTTTCTCTCACTGCAAGCTTGCCGTGGAGCCAGTACAAAACTACAGCGTCAAAGGACCACCCAGTTCTGAGTTGCACACAGGCAGGCCAGCAGGAGCCCAACCAGCCACAGGGGTCATTGGTGCACCAAGGATTCCCCAGCAGACCTAAACTCACCCCGCACAGGAGGCGCTTGGACAATTGTGTGCCGCCTACTGGGAACTCCCGGCCACAGTCGGCAGTGACATAGCCTGGATTCGAACCTGCAATCTACAAGCCATAGGGTGCATCCTGCACACCACAAGGAGTGCCTTTACTGGATATGGCACTCAGGAGCTCAGTTAGACCATACTTTTAAAGCGATCGTGTGAAAACTGAAAAGCTAGTAATAGCTGAGAAATAATAATGGTTATCCTGTGTGAAGTTATTATGTGGTTAAGATACTGTATATCATCATAGTTCTATATCACAGCCTTTTTTCTTATTTAAGTATGGTATAATTAAGCAAAAGACAAGAGAGGGCATGGGTTGTGCTGGATATTGTCAGTCAACTCCCTGCAGCCAACCAAGAGATGACCGTATCCAGCACGATCCATGCCCTCAAGTGCCTTGTTGCTTTTATAAAACTGATTTATAAACGTTTTATAAAAAAGAAATGAGAAATCTGTATAGTTTCTAAAGAGTTAACATTTTAAGGTATAACCTTCCACAACAGAAAATAGTCCCTATGAATGAAAAATTATATTCAGGTAAAGCATTTTAATCTTTTTTTTTTTTTTTGGTTCGTTTGTTTTTGTTTCAGTAAATGCAGTTTTTATTTATTTTTTTTTTTAATAAAGACTTTAAATAACTATAAAAACATTGCTTAGATGTGTTTCAGTTCATTTTTTTCTGGCATTAAACAACAAAAAGTTTGCTTAGTTGAATATCTGTGAGGTGTCTGTCTTCCTGCATATTCAAGTTAACAATCACAGGGTTTCCATGCAGGTCAATTTCCACGTGAAATGGCAATGCGAGTCCACATTTGGGAAAATTACTCGGGTAAGTCAGGTTTGGGGCTGAAAAAAAGGGCCAAAGAAAGGGATAAATGATAAAACACACTGGAAAATCCAGGCCCAGTTTCGTATGGAAACACACATTTCATGTGTAAATGTTAATGAGCGTGTTTATCCTTAACTATAAATATTGCAAGGGAGCAGGTCAGTAGTTACTGTGGATTCCAAGATGGCAGAAAGTAGCGACTGATGGTTGATTTTACGTTTAGCAGTGGTGTAGTTCACCTTAGTGGTAATGTGGGAGGCTTTTTTTTTGTGTTTTTTGCTGTGTCTGGTTTGTCATGTTTATCTCTTATGGGTTTAAAGTTCTGTATAAAACCACTTACCATGAACTGCGCTATACCGTTGTAATATTATTAATGCAGCTGTTTGAGAATACCCTTGCTGCTTAAATGTCTAACTGAATTAATTCCCGTCCTTTTTTTGATCCCAGCTATGTCCGAAGACAATGCGTGTCTGCCCTCCACCTCAGTAAATACAGTTGGTGAACTGCATGTCATGAGCCAGCTTGATCGCCCAAAACAGCACAACAACATCCGACAAGTTGTAGATGCTCTCTCAGAACTGAGCAAATAAAACTGCTAATAACGTATGGACTGTGTTTATTTGTTTACATCGTTAATATTTAACACAACAGTAAATCCAACACAGCTTAAAAGAAAGGAGAGCATCTCTGACAGCACGAGATTCATCGATTGCTGCTATCCAATTGAAACTAGCGGCTGAGGTAACCTTCACTTATAATAAGCAGAATTGTAGAATTTTGAGAGCCGCTGGTTGGAACTTGTATAAACACCAACTCTAACATGGGTTAGCTTGTTTTGGGCTTGTTTTGAAAGGCTGTGTCCCTTTTTTTTCTCGTGAGACTTGGCAACGCTGGTAACCGTCTTCCTCGATTATTGGAAGCAGTACTAACAGAGCTCTGAATTTGGTTTTAGGGATGGTTAACTGCAGATATTCAATTGGTTGATCATATCGCAAAAGCCATTCAGGAAAAAAAAATGTTGCGTACGTACAAGCACAGCATAAGCGAGCAGCGCTGTCAACAGACTGCTGTGGTGCTTTTGTTGGAAAAAGATTTCTTTATTTTCTCACTCTACGACTTGCCAGAAATGTGTTCACAACCCATAATTTAAGAACAGCTGCCATGGGCGCGATGGCCTGGCTTTGCGGGCACGAATTTTATTTTGACCACCTGATTTCTAAGTCACAAAGTACTACACCATGGTAAAAAAAAAAAAAAATGCGCTGTCCGCCATTACAGGATTTTTCTCGCATACCCTTTGACGAGTGCTTCCGTACCCCAGTTTGAAAACCACTGGTATAGAGCAATCCTATGCAAACTACCAGTTAAGCATGCAGTCTATATCTATGATAACAACTGACGGGGCTGCAGTTATGATAGGGTCTCAGACAGGCTTCATAGAGGTAAATAAGCAAATATTTATATTAACAATATACGCTTCATAGAAATTCTCTCTCTCTCTCTCTCTCTCTCTCTCTCTCTCTCTCTCTCTCTCTCTCTCTCTCTCTCTCTCTCTCTCTCTATATCTATATATATATATATATATAGTAACACGGCAGGGAGGAGGTTAATATCCTCCCTGTCAAAAACATCTGCAAATGAACATTTGTGTTAATTGTTTTATAGTTAATTATCCCCTGCACCTGACTATCATTGTATATTAGAGCCAGGTGCAGGGTATTTAAAGAAAGCAGCCAGTGTGCTCAGGGCTGCTGCTGTGTGGAGGGCTTGGTTGATGGTGCTTTCAGCCATTAGGAAAAAAAAAAGGTACTGTGTGAAAACCTTTTTTGTGTTTTGTTTTGTTACTTTTTAAAACAGGTAAACAGCCTAGCCTAGTGTTATAGTTAGGTTCCTGTTTGTTCAGTTAGTGCTCTAGTAAGAGCTAGGTGTTTTGTTTGTTTGTGTTTTGTTTATTTTGTGTTATTAAAAATGCGCCCAAGCGCTAAAACTGCAACTCTTTTGCCTGGGTCTACGTTTTTAAAGGGGGAACGAACCGCGGAGAGGAATCTGATTCTGAAACATTCCCTGATTTTATATATATATATATATATATATATATATATATATATATATATATATATATATATATATATATATATAAATCAGGGAATGTTTCAGAATCAGAGGCAGCGGCAGAGTATATGTCTTGTATGTATAAAATGAAAACAAATTGTAAAATTGTTGGGAAATTCTTTGAAAGTTGTATAATACAACAAAAACAATAAATTAAACAGTTGATACGTGGACGAAAGTTTCTCACTGATAATTTACCCTTTCCCAGTCAAAACAGCAAGTTTCTCAGTATCTAAAAAGCTTACAGGAAATGCTGGCCTCAATTATTTTGGCACAGTCGGGTACTTGATAGCCTAAAAAGGCGCCAAAAAAAAACAAACTCTGAAGTTAAAGTCCGTGAGTGAGGCGCATTTGAGTCTTTTAGTTATAATTCTGCTGGAAGCAGACAGAGGCTAAATGAATGACTTTAATGGCAGCTTTCATACACTGCACTGAGAGTGCCAGGTATCTTGGCTCTGCAGCTCAGTGGACAGGTTAGGACAGGCAGGTGCAGTGTTTCCCATTTAATAAAACCCATACATTTTGTATATACCAACATATATGTGTAAAGAAATCACACTAGAGGGGTTTTAGGCCCCTTTCACTAGCTGTGGTGTAGTTTTAAATCTGAAGGTACCACCAGGCACTAAGATATACATTTTCTTAAATAAGAATTATTATACAAATTCTCATTGTATTTGTATTGTGTAACACTTATAGTAGGTAATGCAGTTATTTAATTTCTACAGAGTTGTAGTCAATGTTTTAAGGAATGTTTTTTTCAGGGCTGCTTTTTTTTATTTGTTTGTCCGTCCCCCCCCCCCCCCCCCCCCCCCCCTCCCCCTCATTTGGGTGAAATTTGCTGTTCATAAAACCTTTTCTCAACTGTTAAAGAGAGGGGTAGACTTTCATTTTTTAAAACTCCCATTAAAGAAATGGTCCTTTAAGAAACACTACTTAAAACAATCTTTGAATTTAATAAATAGATTCCATTATTCCACAACAAATGAATAATTCACAAGGAATTGCAATGTTCATGAAGAATCGTGGCATCATCGTTAATGCTGACAGATCAAGACTATGCCTGTTGATCAAGATCAGACACTTTATACAGAATACATTAATACCTAATATTTTTCAAACAGTACAAGTGTATATATATATATATATATATATATATATATATATATATAGATATATATATAGATAGATAGATAGATAGATAGATAGATAGATAGATAGATAGATAGATAGATAGATAGATAGAATTTCACAGGAAGGAAGCCAGGACTTTGTAAGGGTTAGGTAGAGGCTTGGCCTCGGGTTCATAGAGGTTGAGGTGTGGCTTCAGGGATAAAAGTGCTTAGGAATGTGTAGGGAAGAGATGCTGAAGGGGGAAGAAAAGAACAGGCCCAGAACCATGGGGGAAGCCCTCTTGAAGTATTTGAGGCCAGACCTGTTGGTCACCGGGCCCCTGAAATGACAGAAACTCTGACTCTCGAGAGCTGTTAATAGGCTTTGCTGGGTACTCAAGAGCTGTTTAGGCTTTTCCCCGCAGCTGGGTTCTCGAGAGCTGTTAATGGGCAGTGCCCCACAGCTGGTTCTCGAGAGCTGTTAATGGGCAGTACCCCGCAGCTGGTTCTTGAGAGCTGTTAATAGGTGTTGCTCCACAGCTGGTTCTCGAAAGCTGTTAATAGACATTACTCCGCAGCTGGGTTCTCGAGAGATGTTAATAGGCATTGCCCCGCAGCTGGTTCTCAAGAGCTGTTAGTGAGCGTTGCCCCACAGCTGGGTACTCGATAGCTGTTAATAGGTGTTGCTCCACAGCTGGTTCTCGAGAGCTGTTAGTGAGCGATGCCCCGCAGCTGGGTACTCGAGAGCTGTTAGTGAGTGTTGTCCCGCAGCTGGGTACTCAAGAGCTGTTAATAGGCTTTGCCCTGCAGCTGGGTACTTGAGAGCTGTTAATAGGTGTTGCCCCGCAGCTGGGTACTTGAGAGCTATTAATAGGTGTTGCCCCGCAGCTGGATACTTGAGAGCTGTTAATAGTTGTTTTCCCCTGCAGCTGGATTTCCCTCTGAGGATGGAACTGTTTTGGAACCTTGACTCAGAAATGTCTTCATCTAGACAATGTCGGTAAGCTATAAATAAGGTCAACAAGATGCTTGGATATGTAGTGAAAACTGTTGAATTTAAATCAAGGGAAGTAATGTTAAAACTTTACAATGCATTAGTAAAACCTCATCTAGAATACTGTGTTCAGTTCTGGTCACTTCGAAACAAAAAGGATATTGTTGATCTAGAAAGAGTACAAAGAAGAGCAACCAGAATTATTCCAGGTTTAAAAGGCATGTCATATGCAGAAAGGCTTAAAGAATTGAATCTATTCAGTCTTGAATAAAGACGACTACATGGTGATCTGATTCAAGCATTCAAAATCCTAAAAGATATTGACAATGTCGACCCAAGGGACTGCTTCGACATCAAAAAAGAAACAAGGACCAGGGGTCACAAATGGAGATTAGATGAAGGGGCATTCAGAACAGAAAATAGGAGGCACTTTTTTACACAGAGAATTGTGGGAATATGGAATGAACTCCCCACTAATGTTGCTGAAGCTGACACCCTGGGATCCTTCAAGAAGCTGCTTGATGAAATTCTGGGATCAAAAGGCTACTAACAACCAATGCCTCCTTTCGTTTGTAAACTTTCTTATGTTCTTATGTTCCTTGAAAGAAAGAGAAAAAGAGTCTGAAAACATAGAAGACTTAGTTGTGGGACTCAGGCACTAAGGTAAGAGGGCCACGTCCCAGGAGGATAGAGAAAGAGCCTTCTCGTCTTGAGGCAAGATATAGCACATGAGCTGTGAAAGAATAGTTTGGCCAGTAGTCCCATCTGACCATTCGAAGAACCTGCATATTATTGACTCCAGGCTGGGAATGAGAGACTCACTATCCCCTAGAAGAAGTGTCACCGGCTCCCCACAGAACCTTCACCTGCGAAGACAAACAAAGAACACGTGCCAACGTTTAACTTAAAACAAGGAAGAAGAGACAAACAAATGGAAAGGCTATGTGTAAGCCATCTGCTCGGCAGAGAGGAAAAAACCCTCTATTAGGGGGAAACCTCTGGTAGTCCTGGCGGAGAGGGCGCCCCTACTCTTGTGATGCACACTTCTTAAAAATCCAAAGAAAGCTGACAGGAACATAGCTTCCATTACCAGGTTGTCAAATGGATTGAAATATCCTGAGTACAAAGTTGAAATTTATTGGGAAAGATATGGGTAGTCTGGATGGAGATGAATGGGGAAGGCTTTGGAAATTCCTCCGAGTGTGAGGCGTACAGTACCGTAGGAGGACCTGAAGAGGGACTGGAGCTGCTGAAGGAGCCAGACTGTTAAACTTGGTGATCTTCAATTATTTGACAGCGTAATTGAGGGGAAAGAGCGTGGCGGTGAATAGCTTCTGTAGACTGAGGAGAAGCTGAAGCGAGGTTGGATTCTGGAATATTGATGCTTGGAATTCAGATTGAAGCAGGGGCTGGATGCTATGACAGAGGGGAGGAGAGACAATGCTTGAGGAGGACTGAGGGTGGATGCAGAAGAAGCTGCAGCGGAAGTTGATGTTCCTCCTGAAGCAAATCGACCATCTATGCCGTCCAGACAGGTGCTAACTTGGAAGATGGCGAGCTTAGATGATAAAATTATGGGAAACTGATATCCAAACAATTAAAGATGAGCTGCTGGAACTTTATTCGTTGGTTTTCTCAATGTTGCAGCAAGGCGTACCACAGAGAGATGAGATGCCGACCATCCTATATGTTAGTTAATACTGGATTGATCAGTGGTTTGCTACTGTCATGTCTGCTTGGAATGGAAAAGGTAAACTCACATTCAGAGATTTGGGTTTCACAACTCCAGTCATTCTCCTAATAGTGGAACTCCTTAAACTCACAGATTTCCAGTCTCGTACCATGTCTCTTAACAGGATGAGTGGGCACATTAGATGGGGATTAGTATTAGCCTTGACTGTGAAAATGGCTGCCACGATCCGGGTATTGAAGGAAAGCAAGAGCGATGGAAGCTCCGGAGGAAGGTTTCTTTGTTCTGAAAGTGTTTTTTTTTTTGTTTGTTTTTTACATGAGAATCCAGGTTTTTGCAGTTGAGGCAAAAGTGAGAAGACGCGATATGAATGTTCTGCTTTGGGAATAATGCAAATTGCGAAATTGAAGTGTCCGAGGGGAGATAACGGGTTGTGTTTAAATTGATTTTTGATACATGGAAGTTGTTAATAAGCTGACCAGTGCGTTCCATGATTGTCAAGTGGGAGGCTTGCTTCGGATTTGACAGTGTCCCGAGTGATTTCGAGGAATTCTAGTCGGGCCGATGATTTATCTTGAAAGTGGGACACCCACTGAAGAAACAGGGATTGCAGATTGAAGATTGCTTGAGCAGGGCGGTCCAAAGGTGGGGATATAAGGAGAATTGATAGTGGAGAATGGGAAAGTCCAGTAAAATAGCAGTGTAAAGCCTGTTTCCAAATTAAACTTGGCAGAAATGACAACAACAACAATAACTTCAAAGTCTAAATTAGAACTGTACTTGAGAATGTTCCCTTTTAGAAAAAGTACTTGTGAGCAGTCTAAATTAGAACTGTACTTGAAAATGTTCCCTTCAGAAAAAAAAATGAAGTGAGCTTAGAAAATAACCCTTAATATTGCACAAATCAAAGAAACCATATGAGGTCGCTGTACTTGATTTCTGACTACAGGCGCTTGCTGTGGACCATTGAGTGCGGTTGATGCCCGGTTGTAGGTGGGAACATCGGTTGTGCGGACCAGAAGTGCTGAACCCGAACGGCGGCCATAATTGAAGTGGCGAATATTGGGAGATTGCTACAGTTATGGAAGCAACCCCTTTGTCCATATCATTGTATTAACTGAAGCAATTGAGGGACTTCATCCTCAAAAATGTTGTTATGAAGCTGAAGGATGAACTGTTCAGGTGCATCTGGTTGCTGCGCTGCTGTGCTGGAGAGGAGGGGCTGCTGCCGCTGTGCTGGGACTCTGGGCGAGCGAGTTTGCAGAAGCGAGTTTGCAGAAGCACGCTTGTGAGGAGGCGACATGGGTAAAGCAGATATAAATGTACAATTATTATTGAACGCTGTACGCTCACTTCCAGCCGAGATGTTGATATTGTTGTCATGCAGTTTGATAAGTGGACAATCCTTATAAAATAGCCGCTCCGGAGGCTGATTCTGCTGGTGGAGTATTTTCATCTGGGGCAGCTGGTCTGGTTGCTGGGTAGAGCCCTCCATTAGAAGTAAACGGTACTGAGCTTCCATTGGAGAAATGATGAGATATTTTGAGGAGGATCCTTCAGGGATGGAGAATGGGTCACAGTCTATGCAAAAAAAGCTAATACAAGAGAGAGCATAGGCTGTGAGGGGTTTAAATAGGGGGTCTAGATTGTTTGATAGGAGGATAGGAGGATAGGAGGAGGTGGAGCCCTGGGTACCGTCCCCCGAATTACACACAAGGGTTAATATATATATATATATATATATATATATATATATATATATATATATATATATATATATATATATATATATATAAAATGTCATTTTTAATGGCTGGGGTTTAAGATGATAATAAACCTTAAGCTCTTCAGTGTTTCAATTAGTGCCATCCCTGAGATGCCACTTGCATGTTTTTTTATTATTCTCTTAACTTCTGCATAAGCTATTGTGGCAGTGTGCCCTGCCCCTGTGTGTATTTTGTGTTATATGTTTTGTGCATTGTGTTAATGTTGGTGCATAGGTATTGGTCCACGGTATATTAATTGGTCTGTGTAGCACAAGTAATTTAAAATATATAATTGTATTTAGACAAGAGAATGGCACCGCCAGAAGGAGAGCAGCAGGAGTTGTCTCTGCCTCCATCACCTGGAGAAGAGGAGATGGAGCTGTCTCTCCTTCCAACACTAGAGGGAGAGCAGCAGGAGTTGCCTCTCCCATCCCCACCAGAGGGAGACCGCCTGCATCTCTCACCATCACCACCAGAGGGAGACCGCCTGCATCTCTCACCATCACCACACGAGGGAGACCGTCTGCATCTCTCACCACCACCACACAAGGGTGACTGCCTGCATTTGACTCACTGTGTTTGTTTGTCTGTTCATCCAATGTTTGTTTATTGTTAGTTCATTTTGTTTGTCTATTTATTTTGGCCTCAAGTACCGTGTTCTGTTTTGTTCAACCTTTTATTTTCTGTGTGTTTAATAAAACACCAAGTGCCGCAGTGCTCAGTATCCCCAGCAGTTGCTGTGTGTTTTGGTTTCATTTCCTGGCCTGGCGCCATCACTACAGCCAGCTTGTTCACAGCTATATACAATTATATAGGGCTTTTCTATTTTCAGTCATTATTTTGGAGCAGTGCATAAAAATAACATAATAAATCACTCAAGTTTAGAGTAGCATATTTGTCCTCAGTAGACTGGGATTCTGCATTAATGCATCACACATTTCTGGAAAAGGAGAAATAAAAAGGTTAGTGTTACTAAATGTAACATATTGTCATCCTTTGAGTTGTTTGTTTCTTGTTTTGTAAACTGCACATTTTCATGTCATTTAAACAAAAAATGGACGATAAGTTAATGAACTGAATGGAAAATATTTCAGCTATTAAATTTAAGCTATTCTTTCAATGCAAATATTCATTTTTTTTAAAACATATCATAAATACTGTGTCTAAAAAAAAACAAAAAAAACAGAGCTTCAGTACTGTATTACAAAAAGTAGTTTTCATCGCAATTTTCCATAAAGGACCAAGAGGGTGGCTTCCCCAAGCAAAGAAAGACAGTACATTACATCACTATGTTCTGAGAAACTGCGCAGTTAACAGATCTTCAGTGAAAAACTGGAGTAGGCTCAAAATGTGTACGTTTCTCAAAAAGGTGAGTGATTTATTACAGTATTCTGTGCCCACCTCAAAAATGAAGGGCACAAGCTCTACAAAAATATGTTTGATTTAAAAAGAAAGACTATGTCCTTGCTACCACCAAGACGAAGCTCATTAAAATACTAAAACCTGTTTATAGAGTTATTAACCTGGACTGCCTGAAAAATTGCTATAACTTAAATATTTTTTCTAAAGCATTTTCACGAGGGTAATGTTACTGCTGCGCTGATAAACTAAGCAAATAATGGGACATCTAACAAAACAAAAACAACAACAAAAGATACAAGACGACACTCTTCCCATAATGACATGAATTTGCTTGACAGGGAAGACTCTTTCCCACTGACCTGACAGTACAAGATGAATTGCCCTTTGCTGCGGCTGCTGCGATCTATGCAGCTGGCAGCATCAGGAAAGCATTAGGAAAGGGGCAAAACGGCACTAGGCAAACAGTGAAATTAAGTTTTGGCTGAGTGTTAACGGTCAAGTAATCTGCCGCAGCTGTGTTTAAAGAAAATTCCAGCTGAAACCCAGCACTGAGGATACATGACCAGAATTCTTTACATCCTGGAGCTGGGGGGGGGGGGGGGGGGCGTCATCCCCAGGGATTGATTAAATACTTCCTGTTTTCAGCTTTCACCAAAGGTGTTGGGAAGCCTCATCCAGTTTCCTCGCATAGCCAGGTGCTTTCGGACGAGGACTGAAGATGTAGCGGAGAGGTGCAGCTGTGTGCCTCCATTGTGTATTTACGTGGTAGTTACATAGTAAATGCATGTGTACATACAATGCTATTATGCATAGTCATAGTCTTGTACTTAACGTGTAAACCTTTTTCCATGATATATGTAAGTACACTATTGTATCAGAAAGAGGTTAGGTTTAGAGTTAGAGTTAGGGATAGGGTTAAGTTTATATATCATACAAACACATTTACAGATTAAGTACATTGTAACCATGCATAATTATCATAATTATGTGTAAGTACACATGTATTTACTTAGTAACTACTATGTAAATATGCAGTATATAGAAACACTTAATGTAAAATGTTCCCCTACTGTGTACATTGCTTAAAAAAGAAACCTAGATTTAAAAAAAAAAAAAACAGTTCTGGCAGGACTGACAGCAGCTAAAAAGACCAGGGTTGTGTGGAGACTGAGGCCGTGTTCACACTGGGTCCGTATAGGGTTTGGTAACCACAGCTCTGAGAAGAGGGACTAAACTCCTCTACTGCAATGAATATTAAATCACTAAAGTGGTTATGAAAACATCATTAGCAGTATCTGGAGTCTTTACATGCCAGACAGCTGACATTAAAATCCTAACACTCAACCCTAGAGATTTTTACACTCAAATCTGACCTCTGAATCATTATTCATTAAAAGCTACAATAAGACAGGAATGGAGTGTTGTTTCTTAGGGTGTAGTGGGAAATGGAAAGCGGTATAAACTGTACATTTAAAAACTTGATTGTAAAATATATAGAAAAGTACAAAAAAAAGAACCTTAAAAAATCAAATCAAGTCACGCTGATGAGAAGTTCTACCAGTGTGTTTTAATGTTATCGTATAAACTGTTTATTTGCATAGTTTGGAGAGATATAACAGGGGAACTGTTTTGAAAGTTTAGCACCAGAGAGTCTAATAGTGGTCAATTATCAACCCCAGATATAAGCACCTCCAGGTTTCCAAGTTTCTTACACTTGTGTTTTATTTTGCTATACGTACCCTCTGCATTACTTAAATCCTTTCCCTTAAATTCACTGACATGCTGTAATGAATTGGCATCTCAGCCCATTGAAACCGCAAACCACACAGTTCAAAGACAAACATCTTACCATTCAACTAAAGAGCAAGCTCTGCCTTTGAGAGGCAAGTACGTGTCTTATGCTGATGCCAGTATGTTTAACTTACCAGCCGCTAGGATCGATTACAATAGGTTCTCTGTTTGTTTTTTGGGGTTTTTTTTTAAGCCAATTGTATTATATTTACCAACATACTTAAATGTGTGACTCCAAACCAAACATAGCAATCTTTCTAGAACCAATTAATGAGAATTACAGTAACTCTTTTATTCACAGAGGTCGCATTGTCGACTATATATGTCTGTCAGTCAGGTAAAAATACATGTTTTGAAGAGTTTCTTTTTGAAAGTCCCTTCCTTAGTTAAAGTGTGTGTACATATTAGTGAGCCCTAGCTTGATTCAATAGAATGATATTGAAAACAAGTCCCTGAAGCATTCAATTAAAGACATCATGGCTGTGTCAACTGCCCCTTTCCACCCACACTGCACCACCAAATAAGGTGGTTGTTTCAAGGTTTTAGAAATTTCTCATGAAATAACTTTAAAAAAAAAATAAAAATTCAAAAACAGTCGCAGGTGGCAGTGATTATTCGTTCATTTTTGGCCATTTTTTTTTCTAACAAGTTCTCCATTGAGATTGACGCAAGGAACATCAGAATGATGGTGTCTGTTTCAGATTAGCAGGTTCTTAATTATTTTTGGAGTCTGATGTTGATGGGAGTGCTGGTTGCTATGAGAACCGTGATATTTACATCCGGTTTACTGGCCTCATAACCCTCTTGCCAGATGTGCATCATTGTGAGCTGTCACTCGAAGAATACACGGCCTCCTGAAATGTATGTTCAGGATTTACCTTGTGACCTGGAGTGGCGCAGAAAGGCTCTTTGCTGGGAGGAAGAGAGCAAAGATAAGAAACTTCCCAATGGAGGAGTTCTCTAGGTTTTGTAAAATAAAGAGTTATGAACCTGAGGAGCCCAGTGTCACAGTGGGTCAAAGCTTTGTCCACCTTATTACTTGGTATATCTTATTCGCTACCTGAAGTGACTCTTGCATAAAAAAAAGTCTGTTTTTTATTGTTTGGTAACTCCAGGATCAGCAGTTGACATGAAACCCATATCAGAACTAGAGATGGATGTAGTTGTAATTGTATAATGAACATTTCCCTCCTATTGTTCTGTTTAACATGTGGTAGGCAGAGCTGTTTGACAGTGCAAGGCTGGCAAGAGTCTTGGTATGCATCTCGCTAGTTTCAGACAGGTGTGTATACCAGCAGAATGTCCCTTTGGGGGTAAGTTACTATCAGCTTTGTGGAAGACAACACGATAATACAGTCCAAGCCAAACCAGCAGCAGCTGGCACTAGCCAATAGCAGCTGGTCAATTAAATCTGAATGTGAAGACACAGCCCGTTTTATTGTTCTTGAGGGTGAGATCAAGATCTCCATGAAAATTGGAAACTGGATTCAGCTTCTACAGTACAACTTAGTTCCAAACTGAAGGATCTCAGTATGTTAGGACATTTTTCCAACTCACAATCATGCAATTCAATACATTCAAACCCAGCTCCTCCCCATGGTGAATATGATTGGTACTGCAATATCTTTGAAGGGGTTGAATGTCAATTGCAACAGCTCATGCAGGCCATGTGATGACAGGAATCACTTGCAATTCAACCACTTCCTTCTAGTGCACTAGAGAAGCTGCAATGGACTAGGTGTTTGAGATTGTACAATGAGTTGCTGGAAGTTTGAAGTTTACTCAAAGCTTATAGAGTGAAAACATTTTGAAATTCCTGCAACAGGTTTCTTTGCTCCCATGAATTTTCTATCTTGCATACTGGGCTTCACTTTATAAAAGACATTTCATGGTGATCAAGTTTGATCACGAGAAAAGAAAATACCATTGAAATTGGTTTAATTCAGTGCCGTTTCTTTGTAAAAACATCCCTTGCAAAGCCTTTGGGGGGAAAATATGAATCTCAATAATGCACATACTGTTTATTGGTATTGCAGATAAAGTCTGTGAGAAAGTTTTAGGCATGTGAGAAAAAAAAAAACAGTTGTTGCTGCAGGAAAATGTTTAACTACATGTTACTCATTTTCCAGACCTTGTCCACAGCGGTTTAATTGACCTGTTAAAGGAGCATCTTAGTGCTAAGAGGGTTATAAAAGCCTGCGTTCTTAGCAGGATATGTACACAGAAGTGTGCAGTACATTGGTAGAACGACAGCACTCTAAGAAATAGCAGGCATATTCCACAGTGGGGGAAATTTAGTGCAAAATTTTTTTGATGTAGACATTTGCAGTCTCTGAATACCACTTCTGGTGTAAAATTACATAATGCTGTCTAACACAAAAGGTTGTTTTTCCTTGATATACAGTAATAGTAACAATAATGATCACAAGCAGCATAATCTTTGCATTTCTATAGCACTGTTCATGCCGTGAAGCATCTCGAAGAGCCTTAGAAAGTGTAGGTGCATGACAAGGCCTAAGTACATCAGATAAACGCAGCAGCTATTATGCACTTCACAAAAATTCAACATGCCTCCATCAATTTCTGTTGAGGTAACTTTGTATTTCAGAGAACTCAATTCACTTCAGCTATGTTTCCATTGCCCTGTTCTGAATCCCATTCTTCATGACTACACTTTTTTAATGACTCCCCTCCCCTCCCTCTGCAAGCAGGATCATTCAAGTCTCATGGAGAATGGTTATTAAAGCATTCTCAAGGTAGGTTGAGTGAGGAGCACACAGGGTTCAAAACAAGACCATATGTCCAGGGTTCAAAATCAATTCTAATATAAGTTTAACATTCTAAAATAAATGAAGTTTTAGTCTTACTGTCAGTGGTAAGTGTTACTGGGCTCAACAGCTCGGTGCTCAACAACAATGCATCTCAGCAAGTACCTCGGAACAGCATTACTGGGAAGTGGAAAAGCAGATTTAGTCAATTGTCTGGAATCAGGTACACAGATAGGAAGGCAGAGTGAAAATCTAGGACATAGCAACTAAAACACCTCAGATAGATACTAACCCTCCTACTTACCCTCTGTTCAAATAGTTTAGACAGAATCAATTCTCAAATTGTGTGTCCCATACAGAGGTACAGTCTTTAGTCCAGCTGGAACTTTCACAGTCAACGTTTTGTCATGCCATAGCCCTTGCTGCTTGTACCATCACCACCCATACAGGCCCAGGTGCTGACGTAAATCACTTGCAATGCAACTCAATGGGCATATCCGTGGACATCTAGGGTTGAACAGAGTTCAGACCAGCAATATGAAAAGAAAGAAGAAAGCAGCACTTACAAACACAAATTCCTTTTAACCACTCGCAATCTGCATAGACAGATCTCACAATCTGCATAGACAGATAGAAGAGACTCTGTCTTTCTGTATCTTCAAGAACCAATCCAGATCTGAGAGCCTGTATGAAAGTAGTGACCCCAGGGGTTAATATAAATCAAACTGGATTGCACAGCTAGTCAGCTGCTGGTGGTACTGTGCTACAAATGTAGGGCTCTTGCTTGCGAATCCAGCTTTGTTACAGTTGTGCATCTGAAAAAAAAGGGACCTGAGTCACCTAAAGCACAAAGCTGTAATTATGACTCAGGCTGCACCTGCTTGGTCAGGCATGGCACTGCTGAAGAAAGCCGCATCAATTCCTGAAGCTTGCCGTGTTTGAAACAACAAAAAAGTGTTTCTGAGGGAATGGTCACAACACTCTGTGCAACACTGGAAAGGAAACAAAAATTAAGACAAAAAGAGAAGTGAGCAAAAGAAAAGCTTTTGTGGGTGACCGAAAGGCAAGGCAAGCGGTCAGGTGGCTCCATTTAATGCCCAGATAATGGGGAATTGTTTTAAAATGGCCAGTACCACTGACAGAGATTAGAATCACAATGGAGTGGTAAATTATGTTTGTATCGCAAAGGAAACAAACTCATTACAAAGCCATTACGCTGAAAGAGACAGTCGCTGTTTGTAAAGTAATGACACATGAAGAATGGCTTCCTTAATAGTCCCTGGCTATCAAACCACACTACCATTAATTCCCTGTCCTGTCTGAATGGTCGAGGCAGCTAGAGAAAGCTTCATCTGCCTCCACTCAGTGGACCTGCTTATGGAAAAAGGTGAAAAAAGTCAATAGCTCTGTGTTTCGGCTGCAACAGCTGTGGATGGAAAAAACCCCAAACTCTAAACGACAAACTAAAAATAAACAGCATAACTGAAGCTTCAATCCTTTGAATGAGACCGCTTTGTAGCTATCACGACCCCCAGGTCACGGGGCTGTTATATGTATGGGTTAAGGCTTCACCTGTTTTCGTTGTAACCAATCCCTTTTTCAGCCTCCACCGACTGCACAATTTTCAAATAAATGTTTTGTTGGCCAAACACTCCTGTGCCATAGGTGGTGCTGGCGTTTACTAATATAAAATCGCATTGGCTAATCTAGCCTACATTACATGTGTCTATGGCAGACAACTTCAGCTGAAAAGCAGCCCATGAGCTCATAGACCAGGGATGCTCTAAACTGTGCTCTAAATTACTTAATTAGACCAATTGGTCCAATTAAGTAATTTAGGATACTGGACCCAGACATCCCCGATAAAACTAGGGAGTGGTTGTACAGTATTTGTTATTAGTCTGTTTGTTTTTCTATGGATCTCTCGCTATATCACGGCCCTCGATATACAGTACCTATAGTAAGTTTTCACAATTTGTTGTGTTACAACCTGAAATCTTGATGCATTTAAAAGGGATTTTTTTTCTTTGATTTACACAACCTACTCAACACTTTAAAAAGGTAAGAGAATTTTTATTGTGAAACAACAGTTAATGAAAAATAAAAAATAAAACTGAAATGTCTTTGTTAGATAAATATTCACCCCCCTAGTCAATTCTTGGTAGAACCACCTTTGGCAGCAATTACAGCTGTGAGTCTTTTGGGGTAAGTCTCTACCAGTCTATTTAGCTCCATCCATTTTCCCCTCTACCCTGACAAGCTTCTCAGTCCCTGCCCATGAAAAGCATCCCTGCTTCAGAACCACCATGCTTCAGAGTAGGGATGGTGTTACCTAGGTGATGTGCTGTGTTGGGTTTGCGCCAGACATATTGCTTTGAATTTAGGCCAAACAGTTCAATTTTTGTTTCCTCGGACCACAGAATCATACATAGCACCCCTGGCATGGGACACTGCAGAGATGTGGAGGACTACTGCCATCGCTGTGACCTGTGCACCACCAGTAACGCCTGAAGCACAATTATGATATGTGGGGGAAAGGGAGAGCCTTCCAGCCCGAAGAAAAAGTGTGGGTCTTCGTTCCCAAGAGGAGAACTGTCCCAAACACGACAGCCCCTGGGTCGACCCTTGTCTGAGCTTGGAGTGGGTTGGTGAGGTTGTCTATTGGGTCCAACTTCCTTTCCCCAGTTGAAAAGTGTTGCTGCATCGGGACCGTTTGGAACCATACTTAGGCAACCAGTCAGCATGAGCAGGAGGGGAGCTGTTCCTTACTACCTTGTACCTTTACAGCCCCACGTTCACAGCATCGTCCTGGCCCAACTACTCGGTCTAACGCATTGCATCGGCCTCAAATCAACCCCCGACTACTAGTAACGTTATTAGCCCGCAGACCACCACCGGACTCCTGGTAAGATCACACCCGGGGTAGTGTAGCGTCGGGTCTCGTATTGCCGTGGAGTGGGACTTTGTGCTACCTTGAACTTGCGGGGGGACAGAGACTGTAGTTGTATTCTGTGTGTTGCTGTACAGTATGTGTGTGTGATGTGATTACTTGCCTGCTTCCAGCTAGGTTTGCTCTTTGCCACCTACTAGGCTGAGTGCGTCCCGCCCAGAGTCGGTGTGCTGCTCTGCAATTGGTGTGGAAAAAGGGGGGTGGGGGGTGGGTGTGTGTGGCCAGACCCGGCTCTAGTTAAACCGCAGCCTGGGCACTGTAGTGTGTGTGTGCACAGTGACAGAGAGAGGTCTAAGAGAGTGAGAATGAGCTAAATCAATCCATTTTGTACTAAAACAGATATTTCCTCTTTTTCTATTGCTCTGCTAGCATTTGAAAATATAGCTGTTTAGCAGCCATGTTCAGTCTTTAACTGGAAACAAAGATTGTCCTGAAATACTTCCTGCGAAATAATTAAGAGGAGTGTATCCAGTCTTAAGTGATTTCCTTGCAACATAGTGATTTGCTAGCAAATTAACTTTTGAATTTAGCTCGTGGTGGTGAACTTGCAGGATTATTTATGCCACCTCCTCAAATTTGAGGGGAAAGCACTTGCAAGAGAACAACTCGCAAACCTGTTTTTTGAACCTCACTCAAAAGTGCAACTTTTTCCGCCAAAAGGACTTGCGGAAAAAAATCTCTACAACTCCCCTTGAGACACATACAAGGCGTTTGAATATTTGGCCCATGGTTTGCAAACCCAGAAAACAAACCCAGTAAAGCTGGAAAAGGTTATATCAAAAACAGATTGCAAAGTATGCATGTCAGCAGGAAGTCGTACAGTAGTTCTGTCTAAGTAATAGTGCTACAGTACCCTTATTAGACTAAGTCTGACAACTAAGAACTGACCAAAATCCAGAGAAAACAAAAAAAGAAACAAAAAACACAATAACACAATAACACTAATAACTGTAATAGCAATAGTTATCACTGCATAGAGATTAAAGGCCAGTCGGTAGATGCTGTAGATGCAGCTTAGTTAGAGTGTTAATAATAATAATAATAATAATATAATAATAATAATAATAATAATAATAATAATAATAATAATAATAATAATAAAAATAAAAAAATAAAATATTAGTAAAATTAAGCAAATTAGTAAAATAAAATCAGACCCACGCAGTCCAGCACAGCAAAAAATAGAATTACAATCACAGCAGTTTTCCCCTTTTCTCCCCCTCCCCCTCTTTATAACAGTTACACTGTTATTGTATTCAATTAACGTTGTACCGTACAATCGTAACAACAAAAAATTAGCATACACAGCAAAATAAGCATGTATACTGTATATTAGTTTTAATTAACCAAATTGAAACTAGAGCAAATCAAACAATTGCTTTTTTATATCCCCCCCCCCCCAGGCTGAAATAGGAAGCATGACAAAATAAAACAAGGAAAATGATCAAATTGTAATTTATCATTTATGTGAATTATAAATTACACAACAGTAAGTGATCCCAGGTCCAATTGAAAAAGTAAGTAAAACATAAAGACAACATACAACCGCCGCTAAAACTACACACACCTGGGCGTGCAAACTCCTGACAACAACCGCGTGCCTACATGCAAACAAAACACAAACAAACACACACACACACACATACGTATATATACAAGGGTTAGGGTCATTAATTGGAGGTATGTGAGGGCAAGTTTGTTGGCAAACTATGGCCTCACATTACCAGAAACAAAATGGCCGACCCAGGGAGACTGCATTTCCCAGGCAGCCCCATGATTTCCATTACATGGGAGTAGATGTTGAACTTCATGTTGATTTGAACTAGCCAAGATAAGCACCAGCTAAGAAGTAGCTTTGCAGTAAACTAATGTGATCCATCTGCATCACCATCCATTTGCGTTGTTTTCCATCTGATGATTTAGATATCCTTCTGCCTGGTGTTGATTGCTGAAGTGTAATGCTGGCTCCAGGGATCAGCTCATTTTGCCTCCCCAGCGCATCAGCACACACAACGGCTGCAATGCTGGCTCCAGGGATCAACCCAGTGCGGTCTCCCCAGCGCAACAGCATGACAACTGTCTGAATTGAGCTAAGTAGGGTACATCTCTGGGGTCTTCAAGTGGGCACCTTCCATCCTCAGTGTTTCGTTGACTAGCCCACGACACCTCAAGAGGGCTCAACAGTGATTCTGGCGTCCCAGCATCACCCCCTCCATCCCCAACTCAGCTCAGCCCAGCTTAGGAAATGATGTCACAATGACACAATGATGGGGCATTTGTATAATAAAAAGGGACAGCCCCATTCAGATAGTGAAGGAGTAGGAGACAGACAGCATTGTTCTGCAAGAAGTAGAGAGAGAGAGAAAAACGTGCGTGAGACTGAGTAACTGATACGTGTGAGTTTTGACCTGGAATGTTCCGATTACCTGATTTGTGGCCTGACCCTGTTTGTGTGGATAACCTGCCACATGTTCCTGACCCTTGCCTGTTTACTGACCTGCTTTTGGAACTGCGGAATAATAAACCAGGTGCTGCCCTGTTTTACATTGAACTTTGTTGTGTGTGGACATATTTGTATGTGTCTCTCCTGCTTTAATGTGCACAAGTTTAGATACAGAGTACACGCTTTGATTTTAATGATCTAAACAGCAGAGGATCAGATTAGCGTCGCTCTTTAAAAACTCCAGGGATGCTTCACACCACCATTTCTACATTATTGTAAACGAAATTAAAAAAATTTAAAAACAGCTGGCTTTCTCTGCAGATGAAAGTGTCCATTTTGTACAAGAGCACTTGAATGAAGTCCCTCAGTCGTTTTGTTTCAATCAGCGTTGGAGTAAATGGCTTTGTGAATTCCCCCCTGTACAGTGTCCCCTTTTGTTTCTGTAGCCCTACTGCAGCTTACATTACCTGCTGTAAGCAGAAGAGATTGACAGTGGTTGAACAGCACTGGAGGGTAAGGAACAGTAACGACGCTATAAAACCTTGGAAAACTTATAGCAACAAATGTATACACTTATATTTAATAGTTTCCATACCAGAGGCAACGCTCTGGGGCACAGTCACTGGCTATGTTTTCTCGTAAGAGAGACTTGTTACACAATTTTTTTCACTGCTGTCATGCTCAATTTCAATGTAACCTCTTTTTTAACACTATAAAATGGGTTACATGTAGCCTTATTTCTAGAGTGACATATCCCCCACGAACATGTTGTTTCATGGTTCCACTAGCCCATTCTCACGGTAATATTGTTAAATCCATATTCTTACTTGTGTGCCGGCAACATTCTGCCTAAGATCACCTGCTTTTTTGCTTGCTAACAGCACACTGATGCTGTAAGGAATTTACACAGTACAGCCACTCTGTTGGGAGCTGTGTGCCTGACTGGATTCGGCATGATTGGATCTTCTCCTGGTATGCCCTGGTTGATTACTGTGGAAGGCTGAATGAAAGCAGTAGTTTGCTGAAGCATTGTTGCAGATCGAGTCCACCTAACAACGACTTTTTACTTGCTGGGAACAAGCATCGGTAAAAAGAATTGGATCAGTTATGTGGGTTATACTGCCAGCGTTATCTTCAGCACTTTCCCAGTGTTTGATAACATCTGACCTACAGAAAAAAAAGAAGAGCCAGAAATGCCATTTGATGTCTACTGTCTGAAGTGATTTGTGCCAGTAAAGATGAACAGCACCACCCAGTGGTGATGTTATGGAATTGCACATGCTGTTAAGTTGTACTTAACAGCATGTGCAAATAACAGTAAAACTTACTTTTAAACCTACTGCTGTCCCACACAATGTCAGGACCCATTTAATGCACAAATACCTTTTACACTGTACAAAAATAATATATTTAACTGTTTAATCAATGAAATATATGAAATACTGTACAATGAAATGGATTCACCTCATAATAGTGCTTTTATTAAATATAAATCATCAAGCACTTGAGACTATGAGCCTGTACTCTAAAAACAAGGCTGAGGCCACCAACACTCTCAGTATCAAACTAGGCTCAGTCTGGGAAAATGCTAAATATTCCTTTGCCATGGTCAATGTAAAACAAGGAATTCAGAAGAAATAATGTACATTGCATGTGGGGAAAAACCCATAAACTTCCAATCCCTGATTGAGTCTGAGTAGCTTAATCATTGTGCTTTTTGGTGTGTCTTTCAAGGTAAATATGTCATATCATCAGTTACATATCGAGCTGGAGTGAGTTTTCACATATTTTGCTATGCAGGGATCAGTCATATTTCAGGACCATTATTGTTATAGAGATTTGTGTTACTGCAATGCTATGACAGTGGTTTAAAAATACAACAGCAGAAAATTTATTTCATTTTGTTTTTATTGCTGTAGAAAGTTTGAACAATTTTGTAAAAATCGGTGTGGAAACAAGCTTGCCAACATACAAAGTACCTCAGTGAGTCCACAAGCAGCCTTTGCATTGTGAAGCCTACAGGGGATGCAAGGAGATGGTTATTGACAGGATACAGCTGTGAAGCAGGGCAGACCTGATTCAGAATGAGAGTTCCTCTCTTATATGTATTGCATTTAAATTGCTATGCTCAGCTCTTAAAGTTTGCTATAGCATATACAGTAAATAAAAAAAAGCAACAAATACACTTTTACTGTTAAATGCATCTTTTTAGAAAGTGTTTAACAAATAAACATGATGGGAAAACATTGACCTGAAAGCATACAAATAGGTAGCTGCACAGGAGGCCTCATGTACGGTGCCTATAGAAAGTCTACACCCCCTTGAACTTTTTTCACATTTTGTTGTGTCAGTGCCTCAGAGTTTCATGCATTTAAATGAGGATTGTTTTCCACATATCTACACATCATACTCCACACTGTTAAAGGGAAAAAAGTTTTTATAGAGAAAAAAATGATATATTAAAAATACAAAACTGAAAGATCATAACTGGATAAGTCTCCACACTGAGTCTGGGATAGGTCTCTACCAACTTTGCACACCTAGATTTGGCAATATTTAACCATTCTTCTTTACAAAACTGTTCAAGCTCTGTAAAGTTCCTTGGGGAGCGTTGATGGACAGCAATCTTCAAGTAATGCCACAAATTTTCTATTGGATTTAGGTCGGGGCTCTGACTGGGCCACTCAAGGACATTTACAGTTTTGTTCCTTAGCCACTCCAGTGTAGCTTTGGCTGTGTGCTTTGGGTCGTGGTCATGCTGAAAGGTGAACTTCCGTCCCAGTTTCAGCTTTCTTGCAGAGGGCAGCAGGTTTTCCTCAGGGACTTCTCTGTACTTTGCTCCATTCATTTTCCCTTCTATCCTGACAAGTGCCCCAGTCCCTGCCGATGAGAAACATCCCCATAACATGATGCTGCCACCACCATGCTTCACAGTAGGGATGGTGTTCTTTGGGTGATGCGCTGTTAGGTTTGTGGCAAACATAACGCTTTGAATTTAGGTCAGAAAGTTACATTTTAGTTTTGTCAGACCACAAAACTTTTTGCCACATGGGCCAGATTTGTGGAGTGCTTGGGATATTGTTGTCACATGCACACTTTGAACAGTCTTGGCCATAAAAGCCTGTAGCTCTTGTAAAGTTGCCATTGGCCTCTTGGTAGCCTCTCTGATCAGTCTCCTTCTTGCTTCTTGTTTGGAGGGACGGTCTGATCTAGGCAGGGTCTAGGTGGTGCCAAACACCTTCCATTTCTTAATAATCATCTTGACAGTGCTCCAAGGGATATTCAAGGCTTTTGATATTTTTTTATACCCATCACCAGATCTGTGCCTTTAAACAACTTTGCACCTTGGTGCTCATGGTTGAGTCTTTGCTTTGAAATGTACTACCCAGCAGAGGAATACTACAGGAACTGCTGAGTTTATCCTGAAATAATGTGAATCACTACAATTTAACACCAGTGGAGGCCACTTAACTTAGTGTGTGATTTTGAAGATGATTGGTTACACCTGAACTAATTTAGGATTGCTATTACTAGGGGGGTTGCTGTTTCAGTTTTTATTTTTAATTAATTTTTTACAAATTTGAAATATTTTTTTCACTTGGAAGTTGTGGGATAGGATGTGTAGATAAATGAAACATATATATTTTAATGTATTTTAATTCCAGGCTAGCTTGCAACAAAAGGTTAACATTTTAAAAGGGGGTGTAGACTTTCTATAGGCACTGTATATGTTCACTTTAAATCTGTATGACAATTTATTACCAATACTTCTGAACCTGGTCTTATAACGATTGGGTTCAGACCTTGACAGAAGAAATGAGAGAAACATTGAATATTCCCTTGGGTAGCTCTGAAATCCTTTACAACTGAACAATAGCACAATAGAAAGACAAACTAGCAAATCGACTTGTGTATTTGATTTTTAAACGGTTTTTCTTTTGTTGCAATTAAGGCTTTGTAGTTCTTAGTTACTGAGAAGGATAACCAAAGCGTACTCCAATTCCCTGAATCAGGCGTACTCCAACTCCTTGAATCAGGCGTACTCCAATTCCCTGAATCAGGCGTACTCCAACTCCCTGAATCAGGCGTACTCCAACTCCCTGAATCAGGCGTACTCCAATTCCCTGAATCAGGCGTACTCCAATTCCCTGAATCAGGCGTACTCCAATTCCCTGAATCAGGCGTACTCCAATTCCTTGAATCAAGCATACTCCAACTCCTTGAATCAACTCCTCTGCGCTTTGGCTCTTCTTTCTGAGAAACAAACCATTGTTTGTTTTCAATGTGTATGCCTTCATCATGTGACTTTCATAAGTCAATGCTTTGAAAAAAAGAATATTAAAAAAAATCAAATACACGTTTACCATTTACCATAACATTAAGGAAGGGTAATTCAAATTAAGTAAGATTTACTGGAATTACTTTGTATGTGCTTAAATGTATGAGAATCAGGGACATTTTTTTTAAAAAACTACCATTACAATAAAACTAGACTTGACTTAACCACATCTTATTCCATTTTAGTACTTTATAAAATTGGATTGGATGAGAATGGATGCCGATATGCTCCCACACACCTTAGAGAGCCCCTAAGAGGCTAGTTCTTCCAGGGCTATCCGTGCTTTGTTGCTAAGTCTCACCAATCTGGCATCAAAATGTCAGTGGAAAGGAGGAAAGATTTTGTTCTTTAAAACAGGACAAAAAAAACTACCTGATAGAAATGACTTATTGAAGGCCTTTGATATAAAGGTTGTCTTAATTTTGTTTTCACACAGGGAGTGCCTGTGGACAGTGTTCTGTCGAATTGTCAATGGAACCCTTGAAAGTTGTGAAACTCTCCATATAATCAGTATTACTTGGATAAACACTTCAATAATATAGATTTGCAAATAAAACAAGTTCAATTGAATTGAAAGTTTAGCCCTTTTCTTCACTATGGCAGTCTAATTGAATGAAACTTCAGGGGAAGCTACATGAGACGAGATGGCACCATGCCTGACTAGATGGTAGTATAGTTTGTGCCACTGTGCTCCAGCTTTCACATGTACAACAAAAGATTGTTCTTTTGAAATCCAAAATGCATTCTTTGCGTTATTTTTTTGTTAACATAATGATATTATGAATTTATATTTGGTACAGGTTTCCTCCTGAGCCACTTGTTTTCAACAGGATATGTGAATGAACCAAAAAGTTTAAAATATAAAAAAAGAATACATTATGGGCTCCTGAGTGGGGCATCCAGGAAAGGACCATGACCTGAGGTTCCTAGGGGTCGGCGCACAATTGGCCGAGCGCCACCCAGGTAGGGAGGGCTTAGGTCGGCAGGGGAATCCAGCGACCCCTCTAGCTGATAGGGCACATGAGGTTCTGCAGTAGAACCATCAGATCTGTATTGTCCTCTGGCACTATAGGTCTGGTGGCCCTACTGTGCCTCTGAAAAATAATGGACCGGAGGGAACACATTTCAGAGGACGCGTGGTCCAGCCTCCATTTCCCGAGTCGCCAGGGGGTTGCAGTGGTGAACCAGGATACAAATAACAATTGGGCATTCCAAATTGGGGAAAAACCCGGGTTAAAAAAAACATCTGCGACGACTAAATTAAAATAAATAAATAAATGAAATAAACACATTAATTGTAACTGGCAGTGTGTGTGATGATGCACTGTTGTTGCAGATTCTGACCTGGCCAGTTAGAAGAGGCCAGAAGCTGATTCTTAACAGATACGCTGTAGTGGGGTATTCATTACAAGCTCTTTCACTTCTTAGAAAGATTGTCATTTCTGGTGTGCATGGCGGTTGGTTGGCACCTAGCCTTCACCTTGTAACATAAACAAGCAGCACAAATTATTATTAAGAATTAAATCTGTGCACTTTGCACATGCACCATGCTTCTGTTGCATATATAAAATGAGAAGTGCGTCTGCAAAACCTGGTTGTCTTTCAACCATGTCTTGGTCTTTACTTTGTATTACTTCCTCGTCAGGGGAAAACATCTATTGGGATACAGATGATGGTTTATATCACTGGGGAAGGTTGTGTCACATTGAGAGAGAGTTCCTGTCTATCAGTAGATTATCAGACCTGTTCCTGTTTGTCTGCCATTTGCTGTTGCAAGGCAATTCATAGCAGTGATGCAACAGAGATTTGTGTTTAATCAAAACATGTAAAAACACTGTGTTTAAAGTACAGAAGGAAGGTATAATTCATGTGAAGTGATGTTATATATTGATCCCAAAAATAATGAGTGTAACTATTATTTTTGGAACAACAGTATGGATCCACGGAGGTGGGATAACATTGGATCAGAGCCCAACAAAACAGGTGTGGGATCAAATGTTCTTATTTTTTACTGTTGAATGTCCTAGGTTATTCTACCTGGTTATCTTCTTCTAATATATACGGTATGTAAGCACAGAATGAAATATAAATTTGGAAGAATAATCCCAGCATATAGGCGATGGGTCTTTTTAAGCATTTGAGCCCTCAGGAGCGGGCTTAATAGTGTGGTAATGCCTGCCTTGCGCCATTATGTTACGACCGTGCGTTACATTAACGTAACGAGAAGGGCATTACCAAATGATTAAGATCGCTCCTGAGGGCTCAAATGCTATTAGAATATGGATATGTTAAACCCAATTCAAAAATGAAATTTGATTTGGAACGGTGAATAAACAAAGTGTGAATATTAACATTTGGGCGGGCTTAATCATGGTTTAAGCCTGCCTGATTGACCAATCAGGTTACATTAAATATCCTATCCATTTTCTAACACTTAATAACTTTCAGTTTAGCCTTCATATCTGATCAGCTGCATCAAACAGTTCCTGATTGAGTGTGCGGATGCTGAGAATCAGAGCATGCAAGTTGGATGTCAATTATATAAATCCGCCTTATCTCCAATAATGACATACTAGGCTGTGCACTGGTTGTTATCCCATCTGTGCACTGCTATAAAAGGTTGTAACTTGTGATTACGTGTCAGAGAACTAACTGCAGACTGCCTGTATTACTTCTCTCCAGAATTCTTTACAATAAACTTTGCTGTTACATCTACACACTCAAAGGCTGGTGTGATTTCTTCTAGGTCGCTACAAAATCCTTATTGGAACATTGTGCCAATAAGACCTGTGTTGGGCCAGAAAGCGTTACATCATCAGAATGTGGCATGCATACCTGTTTAACGCTAGAAAATGGTATGCTGTCAATGCTGTGATTGACAACTGCAGAAATCACTAAGAATAAGACAAACCGTAGTCCACCCACAAAATCGTATACGTTTACAATTTTAGATCACCCAATTTTTTGCTCATCAGTTTAAGTCAAATTTGCTGAATTGTGAAAAAAGTGATTTTAAAAAGAACTTTAATGGCCAAACTCAGTGCATACTTGTACTGCACTATGTTTTATCAAATTTGACATTTTTATTTGTGGGTCTTTGGATCCAATAATCCCACACTAAAAGATATTGAGTTTACTGTAAATATGTGTACAGTTTTACAAAAAGTAAAACTCTTTCTTGTGGTAAATCACCCACAATGTATAACATAAAGGGCTTTTCCATTCGCTGCCTGAGTGTTTATTGGACACTTCCTGTACAACATGGCTCTTCATTTACAAACATTATTATTGTTTGTTTATTTAAATAGGCTGACCATTCTTTCCCAAAGGAAGCAATAATGGAGCAGGGAGGATGTGGGCTCTCATAAACGTGTCAGTCGTGGTTGCCTGGCCTTTCTCGTGATTAGCAATTTTTAAAAATGGCGTTGTACTGTTCTAATTCCTTGTATTAATGGCAGTGATTTTGTGAATGATCCTTTTACGCAGCAAAGTACAGTACATGGTTTTAACCTTGAATTAACCAGATTTGGTGAATACTAATGAGGGAGCAGTGTAGTGGATTTGGGTACGCAGTAAATACACAGACTGTCAGCCATAGTCACTGTATTGCATATTTGATAAAACAGTGATGCAGCCGACTTAGACAGGGCCAGCTCCCTTAAATGTGGAGCTGTTTGGATGTAGCTGATGTTAAGGGTTAGAGTTAGGGTTGTGGGTTAGAATACAACTACGGGTCTGGCTTTTAAAGCACTTTCTTGGAAGTGCTTTGATAGGTGTCAAGTCCCATTAGAGGATGGTGTTATAAGCCTTTAGCAGGTTCTTCACAATTAGAAACGTGATGTTTTTAGATGTAAAGCAGGTGTGACTCATGTCTGAAGAATCTGAAGGTTTTGGTATATATCCCCAGGTGGGATTCACTCAGCCTTGACACAAGTCTCTAATGAGTAAAGGAGTGCTCTGGAGGTCGACTGGGTACCTGTCAAGAAGATTAGTCCTGTTGGGACCAGAGTGATTAAACTCAGTCCCACAGCACTTAAAACAAAGACAGGGCATACCACTAGTGAGAAGTCACTGAGAATGCCCCCACACTCTTCCCTTCTTAACAGCACAGTAAGAGACACACCCAAAATTACACTGCAGAACTTCCACGCGCCAAGCTGTCAAAATGGGGTCCACTTGTTAAAAGTAAATAATAAAACAAAACAAAAAATCTCTTTTCTTTCAATCCACAGAAGATGGATTTAGGGTAATGAAATTATTTAGTTCAAAGTAGTTATGGAATAAAAGCAGTCACCAAGAAGAGATATTGTAGACAGACAAAGGAAAAACTCAAACCAAGCTCTTCTGTAACTTTGGGTACTACTACTGAACTTGTATATTTCAAATAAACAGTGCAGTAGTGTCTCTGCATCCGAGAAAATCCAAGGTAGTTCTTCAGGCTCCAAAGTGTTAATAATGATCATACCAGCCTTGTTGGTCTTAACAAGTCTGGTAGCTATAAACAGGTCTAGTTATACATTGTTACTATGTTTACCTGTGAAGCTTTAACCTTTTCTGTCAGCATTTTTCCTCCCCTGGGAGCTATGTCTATGAGCTTGCTGTTTTGACAGCAGGTCTGTTTAAATAAGAGTGCTAAACCAGGTGTGATAATAGACTGGCAGGAAAAGCACTCATCACATTAAACAAATGAGAACCTTTCACCAGTGTTGTTTTAGAAAACCAAATGCTTTGGAACAAAAGCCTAGTAGATATGAAATAGCGTGCAATGCAAATGTTGCAATGGAACAAAAGCCTAGTAGATATAAAATAGTGTGCGATACCTGTAGATAAGCTCAGACCAGGCGTCTTCCTGCAAACTCAAGAACTAACTACTGCCGTTACTGACCAGCTGTGCACGTCCATTGACTATACAGTAGGTCTCAAGTGTGCAGTTCTGAAAGACATGCACAATTTTCTAAATTATGCATTGTTGCTTTGTAATGTTTACTAGTTCATGATATTGCATACTTCTTTGAGATACTGTGGTATGAGAGGCGTTATATAAATACAATAAATTGAAATTAAAGTTGAAATTTAATTTCCCAAATTTTCTGGTACTACTTACTCTCAGGAAGTTGGTCGATGTTTCACTTCCTGGGTCATGAGTAGAGAAGTGCAAGAAAATGCAAACTGATGTAACAGGGCCGAGGCTGTGCATGAACCAACGACCCTGTGAACTGCAAGCGAGCATCTTAACCACAATGCAAAAGAGCTTGGTTTCAGCACTTTTAATCTCCTCTCATCACACCGACGGGACAGGACAGAATGCGTAACAGCAGTGTATCATACAACACTGCCCGTTATACTGAGATTTCATTAATCTCATGTAGCTTCAGATACCACTTTTAAAATGAAAATACATTTTGATATAACACGTGGGTCTTTCAAAAATTCACCTTGAGTCCTGTCTAGTGAATGGAACTACACGACGGCTAAGATTTATGGAATTGTTTTTGTTTTTAAAGGATAAGCAGATTCAAAAGAAATTTAATTTATCATTTCACCTTTTCCTTGCATGATGATAACAATCATTCACACGTCTTTTGTGCCAATGCTGAATTGCAATTATTTTCCTTGGAATTACAATCCACTTGACGTTTTCTGTGCCTGAAGAATCTTGATTGTAAAGAAATCACATAGTGCAGTGGCCTTTCAACCCTACTGGAATTCTGATGCAGAGAAAAATATTAAAATTCAACATGGGAGCAACTGAGTGGTTGTTAACATATAAATGTAACAAATAACATTTGAAGGGATGTACCCTTTTAATAGGCCATATACTATAGTACAACGATATCTACATACAATATAACCTTAGTGACAGGATAGCTTTGTGATAACATACCCAGACCAGGAAGCTGAATACAGAAACAGGTACTTGCGGGGTTGAAAGTGCTAGTGTGCGTGTTTTTATTCAGAATAAAGTAATTAAACAAAAACAATGCTCACAGAGCAAAATACATATTTAAACCAAACAAATCATGAACACATACAACAAACACAAACATAGGCCAGGCTGGGCAGTGGCTTTCCCAGAGCCTATAATGCAGGTTGTTTACTTTCGTTTCTGATTTCTGCTCGCTCCCGTTCCTCCTCTGTACACCCACCACAAATGACAGGTTTATATACACGTGGCCATCTCTGAATTAATAACCAATTAATCAATTCAGAGACAACCACACTATGCATGACTTTAATAGGATGGGGCTTTAACACAAACAATAACAAAGCAAATCACTCGTTTCAAATAAACATAAAATACTGTAGCGATCTCGGTTAAAGCAGGCAAGCGCATCACACGGAGGGAGGCAATCCACGGGTCGGGCACTGGAACCTCTTGCACTAAAGCATAGCGCCGATACCGCTGTACAAAAGAGCGGGCTCCTTATCAAGGAGTGTAAATCGGGCTTATGTCTTCGTGTGTGATCACATCACCCACCAGACCTACTGCTGCCTTCCCCTGTGAACGCAACAATACACTCAAATCACACCACAACACCACCCGTTCCCAAACAATTTCCTTTTCTTACATCATAATACACTATTTACAGTGTCATTTACACAACACATTTAACACAAGCAGGGCTCTCTTCTGCTTCTTTATTTCATAAAAGTGTAACTATTCCATAGTAAAATATTGAGAACACACTAAATTCATACAGTATGAACATGAAACGTGCCACATAGATGCTTGTTAAATAAATCTAGTTTGACTAGTGTTTTCTAATTACGATACAGAAAAAGGGTGACTAGAAAGACAACTGCGTTACTGCCAGCTCTCTGCACAGTATATCCACAACACAATTGAAATGATAGGCACAGCAGATTACAGCGTGATTAACCATTACTCACGCCAACAACTGCACTTCAGCTGTTTGGGGTGTGCTGACTAGGGTTTGCCAGTGAAAAATTTGGGCCAGGCTGTGTTTTGTGCAGCACATCCACCGCTGTTGCTATTTTGTCCTAGATTAAAGCTTCCACCAAAATAAAGTAAAAGAGTTTGTCAATTTAGTCAAAACAGGTTTGTTTGTGTCTTACTGCTGGCAGCATTTTGTCAAATGTGTTCACTTCACACAACCACTCTCTGGTCTCTTTACATTGTTAGTAGTTAAAAAAAAAAAATGTTCGGACACAGCTCTGGTTTCACAAACCCTGATTAGCACTAAACTTGGGCTTTCTCATGCTACCTTGGTAAGGTACAGTAGTTCAAACTTAGTATTAATTGGGGCTTTTGATTCAAGCTTGTTTTGAAAGGGTATTCTGCAATGACAGAGCTTTGAGCGTCTCTGGTGCTGTATTTGAAATACTGCAATTTGATCGATTTTCATCATAGCCTGCTTGCACCCCTCTCTCTACTGGAATCTGCAGTCATGTTGACTTGTTCTTGGCAGGTTGTTTAACATCTAGTGACAGGTTGGATCTGGTCATCGAAATTGTCAGTTTTCTCATGATGAGTCAGACTCAAATGTAGTCCAAGAAGAAACTATTTGAACAACTGCTCAATTTGTTGTGTATCTTAACCAATGTAGTAGCACTGTTGCTCCAGGGATTACTCTTTAAATGTGTCTATTCTCAGACAAACAATGCAATGAGGGGCTGGGCATCATTATAATTGATGCCAGTAAATCTATCCAACATAAATATATTTCAAGTACAATAAACAATATAAACTTACTTCGAGGTGTTGGCTAAGATTTGTACATGTTTCAACAACTGAAACGGTATGTTAGATCTGCCAGAGGCATGTAAACCGAGAATGTGTAAATAAAGAACAGTATCCAACACTGAGGAAGCAGTTTGATTTGGAATGTCAGCTGCACACCTACTGCATTATAGAATGAAGGTTGTTTTTTAATAAGGGCAGGGAAGCGCCCCCTTTCTGTGTAACCCTACAGTACTTCTATGGGCCCGTGCTGTTGCTCTCCCTGGGGTGCTACATCCTCTTCGACTCACCTCTTAACCCTGTTGTCGGTCCCTTGCTCTCTTATATATCTCAATTGCTGGCCATGCTACCAAGGCACAGAGAGCTAATCTCACCTCAGATGGAATGCAAGCTCCCACTTCTCTACCGCTCTGTAGCGTAAGCTATTGAGAACTGAAAGCTGACAGGCATTTGCAGAGTTATTTTCTGGTATGCAAACTTCAAGCTGAAAAAGGTCGCCTTCAGCATAAATAAATGGTTTTCTCTTTCTCGTGTCATAAAAGGGTTTTAGATATTCGAAACAGTCCATGCTGCCTATGGCATTTAATCCTTTAGATTAAAAAATAAGGTGTCCCTTCGAGATGTAGGCGCTGTTCCACACCACCTCAGAAATGTAAATAATGAGGAAAACCTCCAATCTTCATCTATTTGCAAAGGGCATGAAGTTGCGCATCAGTACCTTTCCGTGATGCTAAACATTAAAACTTGGCTGGAGTCACAACCATGACTATAGATTCAATTCTGCTTGCTGCAATTGTAAAGCACAGAGTGCTATGTAAATTACTTTGTATTTGTAAAATCATGAAGCTAGATAAATTCATCATGTGGAAAGAGGAAGCCATGAGACAGACACACAGTGCAGAAAGATGCATGTTTTGAATTAGGCCCCTGAAAAAACAAAAGCATAAAATATTATTTAAAGAATTTGTCAGTTTTCATCATTGATCAGTCTCCTGTCTTGCCTGTTTTGATAGTTTACGTTATGCAATATTGATACAGTGCTGTTATTAGGTTATGATAAGGATAACACTTTGGTTAACAAAAAAAGCGCATGTTTTAGGACCTGAATGTTCAAATTCAAAATGCCTAATTTATTTATTTAAACCAGGATGGAACACAGGAGATGTACATCTCAGTTTCATGGGGGTCCTGGCAAGAGAAGGCAGCAAGAAATAACACATTATAAAATCACTCAAAAAGGATAAAAATAAAACACATTCACACAAGCAGAACTAAGTAAAACAATTTCAATTTACATGATTCCAGTCAGTCAATATTTACAGGATTTTCAACCCTGGTCAGAATTATAATAAATATTTTTTCACGTGATTTAGAAAAGTATTGTGAAGAGGCTGTTCTTACTGTTCCAAAGACATGATGCCCGATTATTATAACTTCCATTCTGGGTAACCCGTATCAAACCAGTCCATTGGGACATGCTGCCACTTCCATATTATCTCCTTGATCATCAATTTCATAGGCATTCATTTATTGGCCAACCTATTTCCTAACCCTAACATGTCCGGTTAATATCAGTTCCATTGAGTATGTAAAAGGCCAAAGATCTGTTCGGTTTAACTGACAGTGGTATTGTGAAGGGGTTTATGGCTTTGTCAAGCCATTTATTAAACAAATGTCACCTGTGTGACCCTTACATAATTTGAAGTTAAAGTCACTGGAAAACTGTATAGCATGTACAATAACCACACTAATTTGGGTGTGCTAGTCTAATAAGCATTTGGGAAATGTATTTAATACTGCAAGGGTTTTCATCTACCAAAACCCACTACTAGGATGCACCACTTGCAGCTCTTGATTTATTCTCCAGGATATACTGTATACCCTTTTAGAATTAATGTTCCTGATAATCTAAAAACCACACAAAGAAGCTGCAGACTAGATCAAAGCAGTTATAAGCATGATCATTAGGTGTCTCAGCCTGAACTCAATCTACACTTTACTGCTACATCATTATAACTGGCTGAAGGTTTTATTACCTTGACATTACTGTGCCTTGATTAGACAGTTTATAGTAACCTCTCAACTTAGTGCCCAGCTGAAGGATGAGTCCGCAGGAAGTAAATCAGTCCTTGTTTCAATGCTGCACATCCAAGACAAATGGTGGCCACCTCAAGTAGTTAATGCAGTGGGCAACAAGATTATAGGACAGTAGTTAACTGTTGTTTTGCATACCTGCAGCCACTACCCACACAAACCACCTCAATGTCCCCCATTTCTACTTTTCTACATAATTCTTTAACGCTTCCCAGATTAGAAAATAAATTGTTAAATAAAACCATTTTGTGTTGAGAAGATAAATTGCAGTTAAGTCAGTTCAAATTATTTTTATTTAAAAAGAGCAATTTGTGAATTACAGTAATCCATCGCATATCCACCTGTCACATATCCGCCCTCATCGTTTATCTGCCATGATCAGTCTCTTGAGCAACGTTAGTTTATTATTGAACAGTTAGTTCAGATTGTAGATCCTACCAAAGTTTTCGTACACTGTGTTGTATGTGCACCGTGCGCTGCCACTGCTGGTAACGTTGCATGAGCTGTGTGTTGATATGAAAATAAATCCTGTTCGCTTGCGGATCGTATCAACTTCAGCCTCCGTCTATCTCCTGCCTGTCACTCAGCAATGAATGCATACCCCCACATGGCTACTCTGTCACAAGCATTAATACCCAGTATCTTTCTAAACAAGGGATTTAGGGGAGCTCCAGAATAAAAACTGAATTCCAAAACAATTGTGTGAATATAGTCAGTTACTGCTGTGTATAATGGTATTTAAAACAGGAATTCATTTATCAGCCTTTCTACATATCCGCCCTTACTCACCGCAGTAAATAACTAGTTCAATAACTAGGGAATAAACCAATCAGAAAACTGCTTCAAAGCCCATGGTCCATCGTTTTCAAACCTGTCTTATCGCCTGTGTTGCGTCTGGTCATGTCGCTGCGAAAATATCTTGTCACCCTAATGAAACTTATATTAAAATAAAAAATAAAAAACCTCTCATTGCATCTGGTATGCGGCACACAAGTCTTCTTTGACAATTCATCACTCCAAAAGCAGAAGGGACTAGATTATGCAAATGTGTCCACTATCCCCCACAAAATAGCACTCTGCCCTTCCAGTCAAATGTCTACACAGATGGAACAGTAACTCAAAATACACTGGCTTTGTCATTCGTGGTATGTAGTGGGACATACTGAAAATGTTTTACCAATTACTCCCTTCGAGCTGAAAAGGTTATATTTTCCTTCAAATAAGTTTCCCACCCTCAAATTTGAGGAACAAATAAATATGCATTTACAAAAAAAAATGTAATAGATACAACCTCAGTTTTCCATCACCTGCCATAATACAGAGCATTATAATTATGTGCTGCATTTCATTTCCAGTTGAGGACTCACACCCATTTCTCATAATTTGTGAACTGTGGTATTGGTTGGCATGTAAAACAAACACTGGGGTATGATCAGCATTTCCGATCTGTCTAAGCTGGTACTGTTTGTTAGAAACTATGAAATCATAAACTTCTTTGACTTCAAGATGCTCCTTTGAAAAGGGCTGCCTACGTCATGGACGATGAGATTGGTCAGTAACGTTTTGGTTCTTCTCTCAGCAGTCAGTCATGTTGCTGTTTGTGTATATTGGTAGTCCCATCTTTTGTTGGTGATTTTAATACAAGAATCACTGTACTGTACTCCAATTTAAGATGCAGGTTATGTTCAAAAACATGGAGACATGTTCCACTTAAGACTGCTCACACAAAGTGGTCATTTTGCAGGGGGGGGGGGCTTTATTTTTTAATAGCAGAGCTTTTATTTACATAAATAAAATGACAAACAAATGAAAGAACGAGAGGAGATCAGAAAGATAATGTACAGGTCATTGGCGTGCTCCACCTTTTTGCACATTCATTATGAGTTCATCGCAGAGTTTTGTTAATTCTTCATTCTCTTTTGCCTGTTTAATACATAAAATATATATGAGTATAGTCCACCAAGATACTGAAAGATTGTACTTCATAGAATATTTAACAAGCACCTGGCTAAGGATGAATTCTAGGAAACTTTACAGGCAACACTTCAGTATGATTTGTTAGAGGCAAAAAGCAAAATGACAGAGGAATTGAGATAGTACTTACACATATCCTTCTTAACCAGCAATTATAAAAGCCCTCTGTCCACTAATGACTGACAGTTGATTTAAGGCAGCACAAAGCACCACAGCCTCAATCCTTTTTACAACATTGGTCTTTATTCCTATACTATTGTATTGAGAATGCCACCAGGACTGCAATACACAATTCGCTCACCTTTTGTTCAAGACTTCTGTCCAGCGACTGGATTTTCATCTGTTCCCGACGTAAAGTTGCCTGCAGTGCTGCAGTTTCTGCCTTAGACTTGGTTCTAACCTGGGCAATTTCCTCATTGGCACTAATCAAAACCACAAACAGGACTTATTGAAATCA
The DNA here is from genome assembly GCF_017654505.1 of Polyodon spathula. Lineage (NCBI taxonomy): Eukaryota > Metazoa > Chordata > Actinopteri > Acipenseriformes > Polyodontidae > Polyodon > Polyodon spathula. Next base: position 102,094,273 of record NC_054534.1, read on the forward strand.
CTGCATTCATAAAGCAAATTCGCTAGTATGTGGCTGTCTTTGGATCTTGTTTAAGACGATAGACAATGTACTTTTAAAAAATAAAAACTAATACACAAACCTGCACACACCACGCAGTACTTACAGGCTTATTTTCTCTTCGGCATGAGCCTTCAGTGTCTGGTACCTCTGTTCCTCTTTTTTAATTCTAGACAGATACTCTTGAGCACATCTTTTTAAAGTTTCTTCATTCTAAAAATCAACCACCACAAGATGTTGCATTATACCTTACTAGTTCATTTGCATAGTCAATAAACAGTTCTTTACACCATGTTTGGTCATGCCCAGTACCACAACACAGTAAAGTCAACTATTAAATAGTGCAAGTATTGTTTGCACAATAAAGTGGTAGCTGAACCACTACTTCAAAATCACTCCACACTAGGGATGTCACGGTATCAAATGGACGGTATGATAAGTCAGAAAACATATCGTACCGCGGTTGTCATTTTTTGTAATCTGTTTATAAAATGGGTTATTTTAAAAGAAATGCATTCAAGTAATGCAACAAGAAAAATAAAACTTTAGTTTTAAAACAAATGCAAACACACTGGTACTACAGTTCTATCAGGCACTGCCTAACCGGACGTAGGGCTAACTCCAGCTCACACAGGCTCAGCAAAATAATGCTGCTTTTTTACTTCAGATTACTGAAGAGAAACACCAAACATTTTATGGGTTCAGTCTGGAATGATAAGGGGTAAGGATGTGACCACTGCAACTGAATACCCTCTTCATTCAGTTTGGACGGCATCTTATTAGTTAAGACAGGGTTTTTTTTTTGGTTTGTTTTAACCGGGGATGTGCGTACCCCGGGGGTACTTCTAAGGGTCATAGGGGTTAAACAGGACAACTCAAATGCACAAATAAAAATGAAAGAAAATAATGATCTTGAATTTTTTTTTTCTTATATAAATTATATAAATTCTCTAAACCACCATCTATACTTATTTAATCTGTTTAGCAGATTAAATAATAAATCAAAGTGAACGGCTATTGGGGGGGGGACCTCAATCTATCACGTCCACATTTTCCAGCTGTACGCATGCGCGGTTTCGATTGCATGGATTTCCACTCTGATATATTGGTGAAGCAGGTGTCTGCCGATTGTGCTACTCATGATCTTTGCTGTTTTCAAGTTGTCGTATCAGTGAAGCACAGTGTTTCTGCTTTTTTACAAGTATAAATGCTCTGGTAAACAGTCATCATACTTCGGTTTTTGTTTTACCATGGCTGCACATTATTAACAGAAATAGCGGCTGGTTGAATATGTGTTCGGTGTTTGATACATTTCTTCCTTGCAAAAGAAACACACAAAAGTCAGAAAGTGCAAAGCAACAAAGTTACACTGAGTCCCTTTGGATCATTTTTAGTTAGTAATTAGTTTTATCTTGAGGTTAATGTTTTTGATACTGTATTTTAAACAGCGTACAACTATGCTGAGATGGGAAGTAGATAGTAACGTGATAAACATTTACAGTGCAGACTGTTGTAGTATTTATAATGACTCCCCCTGCTGCCCCCCCCCCAAATAGAAAGATTCTTAAATACTACCTTTTAATTCTTTGCATCCAAGTTTTAAGAATGAAGCCTACCGTTTGGTTCTGTCTCGGCAATTTGTCAGTCCCAGACTTATTTAAAATTATATATTAAACGGGAGAAGAAATGTTTTAGCTAGATTATTCTGCCTTTTATTGCAACTGTGGTACTGTTATATTAATTTTTGAATACATAAAACCAAAATCCCTACAACTATCAACTCGAGGAGACGGCAACATCTTTATAATACCATTTAAACTAAAAAATTACAAAATGTCTGTAGCATCTTATACTTGGTTATACAGTAGTGAACAGACTGATTATCTGCACTGGTGTAAGAAGCTAACGTTACTTTGGTTTGGTAAATTAATAAGAAAGCAGTGATGAAGAGTTACAGTGCCTTGTTCATGCCGATATTTGTGTTTCATTTAGTGACAATCACATTTGCTAGCGATCATTATTTAGTAGGGAGGTTTATATTAAATATGACGTCACTTAATAGCCTACTTGCATAAACATGCATGGTACTTTTCATAACATGAGATCAGTGTTCATTAGTTAGTTCTAATGAACACAGTGGCTCACCAACAGACAAAAGTGGAGAAAATAAATTTAAAAAAAGTGCCCATATTACCTTAAACCGTGAACTCTGTAATCACTGTATAGAAAAATGGTTGTGGTTTCAAAACCATGGCAGTTTATACCACGGTTTACCATAAAACTGGTATACCGTGACACCCCTACTCCACAGTCAATTCTAACAGGTTACATTGTCAAAATTACTTTATTAAAACATCCATCCTAGTTTTAGGGCTCCTTGTCAAAGAACTAACCCATTGGTCTAGACCCAGTTTCCCACTGGGACTCACTAGTCACCTATTCTGCTCAATTAAGTACATAAAAAGGGGGTAGAAGTCAGTCATGTTGCAAAAATAATAATATAACCATGGGGGCTGCAATATTAAATACTATTTGCCTTCATCTCACTTTAAATACAAAATCAGATTAACTTCTCACCTTTCTGTAACCTTCTATTACTTCTTTCTGTTTATCAAACCTTTTAAAGAGGTCTGAAAAAGATTTCTCCATTGAACTCAAGTCAAGGAGAACCTGCTGCTTCTCCTCATTGACTTTCTGGATTTCAGCTATAGCTGCCTCTTTCTGCTTCTGATCATCATCTGAAATAGAATTGAACCACCTTGTTATTGAACCCGCAGAACAGTCATTGTGATTACAAAGCCTGCCATGACATCCGAGGGTGTGGACCTAGCAAGTGTGATCTGCAGTGTCAGAGGATGTGGGCAATTAGATATATACTTAAAAGTATAGCCAAGGAGTTAAACAATATATAAAACATGCCCAATATGATGATGCCGTGTCCACATAACTATATTGCACACACCCCCCACCCAAAAAAAAGTAACATACCTACAATTTGGGCTATTGTTGATTCAAACTCTGCAACAATTGTTCTACAGCAGCAAAAAAAGAAAAAAAACACATTAAAAAAGTTAGTTAAGGAGATTATAATAGCATGTATGCAATTACATAGCAGCCAGTTTCCAAAATACCTACTCCATTATCACATAATCCGCCCGCAGCTTGTTATACTTGTCCTGCCACTCATCAATTACTTTCTGTTTTTCTTGAACCTAAACAGAAAACACATTATGGTGGATGAGGGTAGTTCATTATTCTGCATTTACAATCTGCATCTTGTAAACCAAGATTAAACATTTCACAATTCTGAGCCTTTGCCATTGACTACCACTGAGTGGCACTACTGAGTACTTGGAAGTAGCTTGCACTGTTCCTATGATACCTATATAACACACAGGCAAAACTATTGGGAAAGGTAGTAATTGCAACAATGTTTAGTTTATTTAATTTCTTCATTTTTATGTGGTTATGTAAAGACAGCTGTTCTCAGGTTGTACAGCTATGGCTAAAAGTGTTGCATTCCCCCCCCCCCCCAACAAATAGAACTAACTAATTTTGCTTCATAAAGTTGATTGAGACCTGCTGAATGTTATGCTACTATATTGAACGACATACTGCATTAGTGATATAATTTTGTAGTTTTAGATTAAATGATATACAGGATCTAAAATTATTAATTTTTTTTTTTTTTTTTTTACACGTTCTCAATCTGAAAATTCTAGGTGATGCAAAACTTTTGGCCACAGCTGTACTTATATATAGCATGCCATTACCCCAAAGGTCAGGTTGTACGGACACACTTATTAGCCATTTAATTTATACCTCTCGTCTGACTTCCTCAATGGCAGCATCCATGTCTTTTTGACTGTATTTTAAGACTTCAATGATAGGATCTTCTGCATTACCAGTGGGGAGTGAAGAGTCAGGGACAAGAGAGTTTATGGCACTAGGCACAACACACACCAGAGGAGCCGTCCCCTGAGGAATAAAATATAAGTCTTCATTTATAATGTCAGATTCAGGATTTGTAGCCAAGTAAAAATGTAATCTAATTAATCTGAATAGTAGTTTCCAACACAGCATCAACAAATACAGTAGATTCTATCGAATAAACATTAACCTAAAATGAATACAGTCAGTATTAAGACAAAGTGATATACCAGTCATTAGGACTACTTATTTAAATGTACACCTCCAGGGAAATTTTAAATTTCTACCTTAATACTTACATCCACTGGGGACGTTTCGAAAATATTCAGTTCCTTAGGCTTTTGCTCACTCTGCACTTTGTTTTCAACTCCAGCTGGCAAATCCCACACTTCATCAAACCTAAAATTCAATACAAACAGGATCCGGATTTAAAATGAAGTGTTCAACTAATAAAGAAAGTTAAAAGCAATGGATTGCGACAAACCCACATCACAATTTGCAGGCGATCACAGGTGGTCCATTTTAACCAGACTTTTAAGTGTACCTGGAAAGGACTGAACACGGGAGTGGTATGCCATTGCACACTGTGGGCAGAGATTTCTTTGGGCTTTCTTTCAGCAATGGGTCAAACTTCAAGTACAGGGATTGCTTTCTCAGCACAGATTCTTTTAACTGAAATGGAAAAAAAAAATCCCGTAGTGTGGATATATATTTTTTAAAAGAGCTACTAGGGAGTCATATAGCATTGCAGTGGTGCTGGGATTACCACGGGAGCCACACTTACCATGGATGATCCAAACTGTTCCAGGTAATCAACTGGCTCATCGAAACCCGAAGCTAGAACTGAAGCATATAGCAATTAACTTGCAGCATCAGACATTCATTTAGGCTTGCAAAACCTGTAATGACATCTAAGCTTTGTGTATATGTGTGTGTGTGTGTATAATATATATATAAACTTTTACATATAACTGGATAATCCCTTATCAAATTGTACTGAAACTTGGTATTCTGTATATTGTGTTGATGTATGTCATGGTCAACTATCATACTGGGAGATTTAAAATTCAGAATTTACAGCTGTGACAGGAGAGGTTTGTTATGCAACTACATAAAGTATAGGAAACTCTAGTGAGAAAGAAACAAACGTCATACAGTCCGTTCCTGGCCTGAATGATTCATCTGTTGCAATGCCATGGTTAGACGCAGTGCAGTCCATAAATGATTCTGTTACACTTCTTCGCATCGTCGGCATCTCCGCGGTCAGATTCTCATGATCTAATGGAAGTGTGTCCTCTTTAATGGCATGACTATTGCTTGGCGGTTCTGGCACCAATTCCTTCAAAACAAACAATTCATATCGCTTTAAAAAAATTTAAGAAAAAAAAAAGTAGCATTTACCACATCACAGGAACCAAATTAGAATTGCATAAGGAATAGATAGTTCAACAGCCAAAATTACCATCAAAAACTACCACAAACAGCCTTTAAGCCTATTTATGTTGAAGCTGGCTGAATAAAAGCTCAGCACAAAGTCTTTATATTTGAAAGCTTAATAAAAAAAATTTAAAAAAATCACCCAACTTCTTAAAACACCCAAAGCCTGTGCAGGTGATCCTCGACTTACGACGCACGGCACTTGACTCTTTTTGCATTATTACCCTGCTTCAACTTTACATCAACACGGCATTTACGACACTGCTAGACCTGAGCCGTGTGCGCATGCTTGGTGTCCGGACCGCAGTACCTGCTGTGGTCGCCCTGATTTACTCTAACTTTTTTTTTTATAATTTATTTGCCCTTAATGACCAATAAGAGCAATAGACTCAAAACAAAACCTGAGCTGTGAACTCTGTCACATCATGAGGGACTAACTTCAGGCAACTGCATTTCCTGCTAGGAGTACTACACACACACATTGAATATGTCACTGGAAAGCCCAGAGTCTGTACTTTTAAACGAGCCATTAGGGGTCTGAGTAATACGTGCGTAATCACCAGGCTGAGCGTAAAGATTTAAATAAATATTTGCACGAGTACAATATAATGGGTCGTTTTTGTAAAACCATTATCTGGCCGAAGTCAGGAACGTAACCCGAATTGATAACATTGTTCTTGTGGGAAAACGTGCATCAACTTACAACGCGACTTTCAGGAACCAGTTGCGTCGTAAGTGCGAGGACTGCCTGTACTTTGTTTTTTCTTAACCAAACCCCCACATACACACACCCCTTTACCTCAGCTGCAGGTGTTGCATTCTCTGTCAAGGTAGGTACTTTGGTAGACCTGTAAGACGTAGGTAATGTTGAAACACACATGCAAAATGTAGGGTCTTCTATTGACCGTTCACCCGCTATGCACAGAATTTGAGCTTGTCCACCAGAAACAGTACTGCTGAATCAATTCTATGAAAACTTTTGATCACACATTTTACAATATGGACAGTTTTCTGCCAACATGCAATTACCCTCATCCACACAAGAACTTAATCCCAAACGACTTACGTTGGCACCGCAGAAGATTCATCTTTAATTGGTTTTTCATGACATTCAAGCTTTGGTAGCTCTGAAACCGGGGATGCATCCTCTACCTTTTCAACTGCCTCTAGTTTTGGAGAACTGTTTACTTTCGCATCAGTCCGAAAGGGGTTCAAATTGGGGTCATCTAACATGTCTAATTCAAAATTATGATATGCTTTTGGAAAGGGAATATTGTCATCAGCTGGTTTATCCCGAACTTCCTGCATTTTGGGAGGTTCTCCTATTTCAGTGGATGCCACCGGTTTCTTGGCAGACAGTTTGCTTCCAGGGGGTCTCTTTCCAAGATTTTTGGGTGGTTTCTTCTTAGCCTTGCCATCATCAAAATTAAATTCCAACTTCATAGGTTGATCTTTCACTGGGGAAGAAGTTTCTGTGGGAGGCTTGCTAGTTTCGTTTACAGGTTCATCTGTTACTGGCAGAGAGGTTTCAGTCATGGGCCTGCTGTACTCTAGATTAACAAGTTCATCTTTCTTCAGAAGGCAATTGGAGGCTTCAAGAGGCTTGCTGTACTCCAGCTTTTTGGGGACATCTTCCATTAGTGAAGAGCTTTCAATGGGTGGCTTGGAACCACCACCAATGGGCGAGTTCTGGAGCTTTGAACCACCGCACTTGAAAGGATCAATGGAATCAACATCAATGTCAAAGTTGTAAGATCCTATAGGCGGTTGTGGGGAGTTAACATTTGAAGATGAAAAGGGGTTAATCCTATCCAGATTGTCCAAATCCAGATTGTAACTTGCTTTGGAAACTACCGTCTCTGCACCCTCACCAGGTACATCACAAGACAAATCAGTGCTTGAAGCATCCGTTTTGACAGAAACAGGGCTAGAAGTGTCATTTGTAGTTTCTACCAATTTTTGTGGTTTTATTTCAGGAATTGAATTATCCAGCCTTGGGGTAACAGGAAGTGTATCTTCCAATGATAATTCACCTTGAGTTATATTCTCTGGGCTTGTCACTTTGACCAGGGATTTTTTCTGTTCTGGGGTCTTTGACACCTTAACTGGCGAATTTCCTACTTTAGGAGTGGAAATCCCCATTTGACCACCACCACTCTTAAAGGGGTTGATGGAATCAAGGTGGTCAAAGTCAATTGTGTATGCTCCTTTGCTTTGAACAGGTAGTTCGTCTGGGCAAGGCACCTCACTTGCTGTGTTGATACAATTTGCATCTAAAAAGAACCAAAAAAGAAAGAAAGAATTAGCCTCAGCCAATAGTTAAAGCCACCAATCTAATCTGAAACAGCAAAAGCAGTTCATACACTTGCAACATCAAAATTCCATACTTTCCAGACTTCCATTTGTTTTTCCCCCAGTCCTGTGCTTGTTAGTTTCTGCTAGTTGTTTGATAGTTATCCGCAGACGGGCAGCCGAAGAGCATTACAGCTTTTTGATCCAGAGCAGAAGTTGCACCTGGTTTTCTAAAAGTACTTATCAGAATCTGACATTGCATTATTTACAAAAATATAAAAAGTTGTATACTGCAAGTATACTTGTGCCAAAAGGAGGATAGTGTAATGGTACCAATAGTATCGTAGTGATCTTGGTTAAACACAGGCAGGCACATCACACAAGGAGAGGCAATCCACACACAGGCGGAGGGCGGGTGCAAATCCAGGTCCTCTAGTGTTAAAGCATAACCAATACCGCTGTACATAGGAGCCAGCACCATTGCAAGGAGTGTATATCGTGCTTACGTCTGTGTGATTACGTCACCTACCAGCCCTGCTGCTGCCCTCCCCATGCACCACAGAATACTAAAACCAGACAATTGACACAAGTATACTTGAAGTATATTATTTTTGTGTAAATAGATGATATTGGATTCTGATCCAAACTTCTTTATACCCTCTGTTAAATGTTGAACACTGGGTGGTGAAAAATAAAAATGAAACAAATGTGCACGCATTATATTTTAAAACGTGCAAGTGTCGTATATTAAAACATACAAGTGAAATACTATATACAGTACACCCTCGCTATAACAACCCTGTTTGGGTCCAAAGCCTTTTGCTCGCTACAGTAAAAGGACAATTCAAAACGAACACTATAAGCTGCTGGAGTAAGTTAAGGAAGTCATCTTGGATAAAGGCACTCCATAAATTATTAATATTGTTTATTATTTGATTCTTTATTACTACAGTATGTCACTATTACCATTAATAGCAATGAGACTTAATAAAAGTAGAATTACAAGTAGCGTACCTACTTGTGGCATGCTACACCTAGTATTGTGGCTATATCCTATTCGTTGAAAACAGTACAACCCCTCACCCAAAAAAAAAAAAAAAAAGGTCAGTGATAACTATTGTACTCTCTTTTCCTGGGTTGGGAAATAATGTTAATGATTTAATAAAGGCAACAAGATAACAAAATGTAAATCTTGGTGAGCAGAGTGCAGTAGCCTGTAATTCCAGTAATGCCCATTTTACCCTTCATTTCACTGGAGCAGAGACTCATGTGACATACCAGTGCACTGACTGGATAGGATTGCTTGAGTCGTCACGGGTGTTTGGTCGCAAGCAATATAGTTGCTACTAGTTAAACTGCCTAGGCAGCTGCTGACCCGCTTTCAAGATCAATTACTAATTAAAAAAAATAAATAAAAAGGTGGAATTATTTTCATTCTCCTCTGATACTAATAAAATTCCAGACTTAAGACTTTCATTTTCATCAAGCATTTAAGACCTGGAAATCAGTTTGGCATTTTTCCAGACTTCCTGACTAGCATACAAACCCTGAAAAGGGTCCTCCATGTTCAAAATAACCCAATTGAAATGTTTAACAAAGTGTGAATCCAGGACACGTTGTACATTTCTACATCAACAGTAAAGACAAGCAAGATTTTTAAACATACCTGCTTTGCACTCGCTATCTTGATTGTTCTTATTTTCAATGTGTGCAGAAGTACTGCAAAAAAAGAAATAAAAATCAGGCGTCACATTCACACACGTTTCAAACTCCTACAAAATCGGCTTCAGTAAAAATATGGATGCGAAAATTTAGTAAGATTTCCGAACAGTTCATAAATTAAAGCTACACAAAAGCCTACATCCCACAATACAAAATGCTTACCAGTACTTTTTTCCCAGTGGATGACAGAAACTGTATGAACTGCAGACTGGGACTGCCACTGTTTACAACAGCCCAAGTCCATACAGCCAAACTGACCAGAGATGCAAGATACCATGCGATACTCATTCTCAAAATGGGTTGCAGCTAGCCTTTCACAAAAACCGTTGTATATTCTGCACACTGGATCTTTTATAATAGAAAGCACAGCTAAACTTAACTTTAATTGAAGCTACTTGCCCATTACAAAGCTCTTCACAGTATCCATAAAAAACAGAGGTCTGTGCAGCTTTCACAACCCAGGCGCTTCCACGTCCAAGCTCTGCACAAAGGTCCAACTGCAACCCTCATCCGTTTCTCCTTTATAGCACACCTGTGACAGCTAGGCATAGCAGTTGGTTTGAAGAAACTAATATAATGCTAATCCATCCAAGCCAAGGTTGAGAACATTTACAAGAACTCATCTGGTTGAACGCAATAAGATTGGTAAAGACTACACAAATTAAACCATGCATTTTATGTTTCTGCACACTACTAAATTTTTGCAGTAATAAAAGGGTTTCCAAATTGACCATTTGATCAACACACATATCCCATGCCACTTCTGCATAGTTGTGTGGATTTGTTTTTTTTGTTCAATTGGCACTTTAGAAAGACAATTCAAAAGCTTCAACTAAAAGCAAAAAGTAGATAATGCTAAACTGTTTGTAATGCTACATTGTACATTACATAGAAGACTGAAGTGTTGCTATTTTTGAAAAAAGGAAACTGTCAACACCTAAGAGGCTACAGACATTTTTAAAAACAGAATTTCTTAAATCATAGCCATGTTCTACTACTGGCTTCCATTATTCTTAATTTGTAACTAGATATTTTCACATATGTATGCAAAGGGCAAAAAGTTTAATCTTAACACTACCCATTTTTAAACTGCATATAAACCACAAAAAAGCTGGGCAAGCAGCAGAGAAATCTCAGTATTGTCTTAAATTGCTCTGGCATTTTGCAATTGGTAAAGCAGACTGATAGACCTAAGAAAACAGTCCATGAACTTACTCAGCAGTCTTAGCTTGGTTTGTTTCCAAAGATAACTTTTCTAAAGCCTTTGTGCAATCATCCAATGAGAAGTTGCTCTCCAGCTTGCTAGCGGAAGAAATAATCTTGCGAGTGACAGGATCCCGCATCGGTGTCTGAAAGCATACCTAAAGATAAAAGGATAAACACGGTACAGTTTCAGTTTTTACAAGAAATTAAGTAATGTTCAGCCACCCGGACACTTACACTTTGATAAGACTTCAGTCACATGTTACAGTAAAAGCTGTATTTCAAAGCACACCCTGTTTAACTCAACACACATGGAGATATTTCAAACTCAATTAACACTGGAGCTTGGTCATCAAAATGTATTGCAGAAGAAACAAACGCTGTGGAACCATAAGAATACATAATTGTAGAGATTTGTATTACTTAAATCAGTTACAGTACTGTAGAACTAACAGATGTCAGACCTGGGCTTAATTAAATTTGTAATTGTGCAAGTAATTAATTGAAATTGCAATATAATTTTAATTAAACTTTGGCACACCTACATAATTGTAATTACCATATAATTGAACATCAGTTCAATTGCACAACTTTCCAAGCTTAATCAGTTCGATGTTGTGGTTAACATTGAGCGAACTCTGATTTTCAACCACTTTTAAGTGACCCTATTTGTTTAAAAAACTTTACAGTGTTTCTGCATTTGCACCTGTGACCACTGCTTGACAGAATAAACAGAATACATGTTAGTGTAGGTATTTGTTACTTCAGTGCAATTGTACTTACTGCAGCATAATTAACTAACTGAACAAAATAGCATTGTAATTTCAAACAACTGTCATAATAGACCCCCATCTCTGTATGATATGCTGAAATACTTTAACTTGATTGGTGGAGGTAGTGTGCAAGGTTCAATTAGTGTTACACTACAATTAAAACACTATTACAAATCAGGTGGACTTTCACTTATAGATCCTAGCAATCATGCTAGATAATAATGCAATCCCTTCACAATAAATGTCATTTGACCAAGAACTTACAATACCAATTTGCATTTATTATGCAATTCTTGCAATGCAAAACTAGAACAGTTTCACTGCATAAAGTACCAGTCTTCCTACCTTCACATCCTTCAGACTTTTGAGAGGCATGTTCTCTTTTTGGGACGGGCGCAGGATAGAAGGTCTCCCTGTGGGTTGTTGCGACAGGCAAAGGAAGTTGCACGTCTCTGAACTGACGCAGTTACTCGAAGGATCAACTCCCAAGTTCTCATCGTTCACTGCTGTCAGGCTCATTCTAGAAAGGAAAGTGTGTGAATGCACGATACAGTAACCACACCCATGGTGTCTGCTTCACAGCTGTGCGGCCAGATAACAGCACAAATGGTAAAACGCAAGGACTTTAGAACTTTTTTTTTTTTTATACAATATATATTAGTGCGTGAAAGTATTTGCCCTCTGCCTGATTTTCTGTTTTTTACAAATTTTTCCTATTGAATTTGGTCAGATCTTTTTGTGGGTTGTAGTAGTATTTAGAGGGAGTCAGTGAAAAAAAAAATGATTGATTGGTGTGCAAGGTAATCAAACATGCAATCATCAGATATGAAAGTTATTACCCCCCTAGTTAACTCAAGCCAATTAAAGGTTGAATTAGGGTCAGCTGTTTGAATACTTTGATTAACAATCAGGCCTGATTTGGGACTGCCCTGCCCAATATAAATCTGACTACCTTAGGACCTTACCATCAGAGTGAAGTTGTCAGCACACAGGTTCTAGAGGCACATTATGCCACGATCAAAAGAAATTCTTGAAGACCTCCAGAAAAAAGTTGTTGATGCCTATCAGTCTGGAAATGGTTACAAAGCCATTTCTAAGGATCTGGGGCTAGCCACAGTCTGAGCCATATTGTCCAAATGGAGAAAGTTTGGGACAGTATTGAATCTTTCCAGGAGTGGCCGTCCTACCAAAATCTCTCCAAGAGCAAGGCGTAAAATCATCCAGGAACTCATAAAGAACCCTAGAACAACATCCAGGGATCTACAGGCCTCTCTCGCCTCAGCTAAGGTCAGTGTTCATGACTCCACCATTAGAAAGACACTGGGCAAAAATGGGATTTATGGCAGAGTAGCAAGGCGGAAACCACTGCTCACCAAGAACATGAATGCTCATCTCAAGTTTGCCAAAAAGCACCTGGATGATCCTCAAGAGTTCTGGAACAATGTTCTATGGACAGATGAGGCAAAAGTGGAACTTATTGGCCAACATGGGCCCCGTTACGTCTGACGAAAACCAAACACAGCATTCCACAGTAAGAACTTCATATCAACAGTAAAGCATGGTGGTAGAAGTGCCATGATTTGGGGATGCTTTGCTGCATCAGGACCTGGATGACTTGCCATCATTGAAGGAACCATGAATTCTGCTCTGTATCAGAGAATTCTACAGGAGAATGTCAGACCATCCGTCCGTGAGCTGGAGCTGGAGCTGAAGCTGAAGCTCAGCTGGGTAATGCAGCAAGACAATGATCCGAAACACACAAGCAACTCTATATCAGAATGGTTGAAGAACAAGAAATTTAAAGTTTTGGAATGACCTAGTCAAAGTCCAGACCTAAACCCCATTGAGATGTTGTGGCAGTACCTGAAAGGAGCAGTATATGCTCAAAAACCCAAGTGTCGCCTATTTGAAGCAGTTCTGCATGAAGGAGTGGGCCAGAATTCTTCCATGGCTCTGTGAGACTGATCAACAACTGCAGGAAGCGTTTGATTGCAGTTATTGCTTCTAATAACCAGTTACTGAGTCTAAGGGGGCGATTAATTTATTTATTAAAGAAAGTTATACACTACCCAAGCCCCCATGTGAAAGTATCCAAATTGTTATTGGTTCACTCTGGGTCCCTTTTATCTAATATTAGATTTTGGTTAAAGATCTGACAAAATTCAGTGCCAAAAAATATGCAAAAATGCAGAAAATCAAGAAGGGGGCAAATACCTTTTCACGGCACTGTGTGTGTGTGTCTATCATAGATAGACAGATAGATAGATAGATAGATAGATAGATAGATAGATAGATATGACACACACACAGTACCGATAGAAGGTCTACATCCCCTTGAACTTTGAAAAAGTTCAATTTTAGTTTCGTCAGACCACAAAACTTTGCCACATGGCTACAGCATCTCCTGGGTGTTTTTTTGCATACTTCAAAACGGGATTCAAGGTGGGCTTTGAGTAATGGCTTCTTTCTTGCCACCCTACCATACAGGCCAGATTTGTGGAGTGCTTGGGGTATTGTTGTCAGAGACTCTCGTCAGAGAAATAATAAAATAAATAAAAACGTCTACCACTGCCGACAGTAGGTACAGACCGATATGGCTGTATAGCAAACATGTTCTACATAACTCTGAATAAACCAGGCACTAGCTGGCAGAGTTTACATTGAACACTAAAATGCGTGACGTCACTTGCTTGCCGGAATTAGGGAGTTTCAAACTCAGACTGGGGTCTAACAACGCACACAACAAATCGCAAAGCAGAATATGATGTTGCAAAAAACCACAATCAAACCACAAATTAACGACTCAGATTGACCAATCTTTTGGCATTTAAAATTAAACGCATGCCGTAAAGAAAACCAACGCGAGAAAGTGGCTGAATAAATTTGTCAGTGTCACTGCTTACAAAAGGAAGTTAAAATGTACTTGTATTACTTTGAAAAATGTCCTTTTTTAACCTTCTTTTACGGGTAATACAATTATCAAAAAAGATTAATTATATACTTCAGAAAACAGATGCAAGCTATTAAAATATACAGCCAATCAAAAACCTTCTTAAATTCTTCAACACGTTGAGTAATGACGGCGTTATAAACTGAACTATACAGCTACAAATCCAACACTTTAATATCTTACCTGCTTACCTTGACTTTCGTGTAAAACTAGATCAAACTAATATAAGAAACCAGTTCCGTAACGCTGGAATCTGAACAGAGCAGTCGGTCCCTCTTAATCCATTTACATGCAGACTCGCATCTTTTCTGTCCAGTAGATTTAAAATTTAAACTCGGAAATCCAGCCAATCATAAAGCGCGAATAGGACCTACAAGCCTGCTTGTGATACGAACGGACCAATCACGAAATAGGGGGAGCCAACACGTGGTGGGGTATAACTCGTCATTATGATTGAATCATCAACATACCAATCATAGAATGAAACTGCTGCTGCTCCTGCGCACTGCTGCTTGTTTTAGTTGAAGTTGTCGAGTTGAGTTTCTCTTTTGACAGGGCTTGTCTTTTGAATGATTTAAAATGGACGCATTGGCTGCGGGTAGGTCGAAATCGGCTGTGAGAAGCTAGCAACAATTTCACTTACGGCTTGTGCTGCTAACTTCCATAATAGCGGGAAATCGCCGAGGATCTGTGTAAAATGATCCATACTTTTGACAATGAGTATCAATAAATATACATGACACTTCTAAAAAATAAAATATGTATCATGTTATTTTTTCTTTTTAAATTATTTTTTTTATCTGTATTAAAACACATTCATGCATTATTTTAAACTGGGCTGTTACGTTTAGTAAATATATTTTAAGTACAGATGTCTGTGCTAAATAATTTTAAATATAGTTTGTTTTTTCCCAGTTTTTGAGACTGATAACATTTAAAGTGCACATTTGTATCTTTCTACCCACAATTTGATACTACAATATTTTTGTTCTTCCTCTAGTCTAGCTCTTATAATGTGTGTACGTGCAGTATGTGTATTTTAGCATACAATCATCTCTGAAATTCTGCCACTTTTTGTTATTCATACAAATAAGCACCTCTAAAATATGTTTACTTTTTAAATGCATTTTGTATGAGAGCAGGTAAGGTGATGGGAGGAGGAAGGGCTGAGAGCAGGTAAGGTGACATTAGGAGGAAGGGATGAGAACAGGTAAGGTGACGGTAGGAGTAATGTATGAGAGCAGGTAAGGTGACAAGGGAAGAAGAAGGGCAGAGAGCAGGGAAGGTGACGGGAGGAGGAAGGGATGAGAGCAGGTAAGGTGACGGGAGGAGGAAGGGCTGAGAGCAGGTAAGGTGACGGGAGGAGGAAGGGCTGAGAGCAGGTAAAGTGACAGGGGAGGTGGAAGGGCTGAGAGCAGGTAAGGTGACGATGGAGGAGGAAGATCTGAGAGCAGGTACAGTGATAAGAGAAATGGTCAGCAGAGACACTGTAAAACCAGTTTGAGTATAGGGAGCAAGGTGAGTCCACACAAATACTGCAGGATGTAGTTCAGATTTTTTATTTAGTGAATTTGTAAATTGGAAGAATCTAAAGGAACGAGGTTCACCACGTGGTTCAAAGGACCCCATTGAACACAAAAAATCTAAAGGAAAAAAAGTAAATGCTTTGGATTATAGAGCAATTGCAAATGCAATTCATGAGGTTAAATGTGAACTAGAAGGGGGCTCCCGAGTGGCGCATCCAGTAAAGCTGTCCATAATGGAGTGCTGTCCATAATGGAATGCACTCTATAGTCTGGAGGTTGCCAGTTCAAGTCCAGGCTATTCCACTACCGACCATGGATGGGAGCTCCCAGAGGGCAGCACGCTATTGGCCGAGCGCTGCCCCATGGGGGGCTTAGGTCAGCCAGGGTGCCTGCAGGCTTGCCTGTAAGCTTCCCAGAGATGTGTTGTCCTCTGATGCTGTAGCACTGGGTTGGCTGCATGGTGAGTTTGCAATGTGAAAAAAGCACTCAGCTGACAGCACATGCTTTGGAAGACAGCATGTGTTCATATTCCCCACTCATGAGTCAGTGCAGGGGTGGTAGCAGTGAGCTGAACCCAAAATACAATTGGACATTTCAGATTGGGAGAAAAACTGGGTAAAATCAATTGCTAAAATACATTTTACTAATTAAATTACTAAATAAATTAAAATGCTTGTAGATGTTGGTCAATGGCTTATTTTTCCACCTGAGATTCCCACCACTAAACTTCGAACCAGACATTGTCTTGTGGTCTGGATCAGCACACCTTGTTCATATGGTAGCGTTAACAGTGCCATGGGAAGATGCTGTGGATGAGGCGTATGAGAGGAAGAAACTTCGGTATGCTAAACTAGCTACTGAAGTGGAACAGCGAGGATGGAGAGTCCGAGTTTACCCAGTGGAGGTAAATTCAAGATTCAATGGCCAAGAGTTGAGTCGCACAGTGAAGAATTTATCTGAAGCAGCAAAAAGGAGCAGCAACTGGCTGTGGTTGAGATGGAAAGATTCTGCCTGGGGATCTCAAGTACAATAGAAAGAAAGCAACACTGATGTACAGGTAAGCAAGCTGGGCTGGGCTGAGCTGAGTGGGGGGTGGAGGGAGGTGATGCTGGGACACCAGAATCACTGTTGAGCCCTCTTGAGGTGTCGTGGGCTAGTCAACGAAACACTGAGGATGGAAGGTGCCCACTTGAAGACCCCAGAGATGTACCCTACTTAGCTCAATCCAGATGGTTGTCATGCTGATGCACTGGGGAGACAAAATTAGCTGATCCCTGGAGCCAGCATTACACTTAAGCAATCAACACCAGACAGAAGGATATCTACATCATCAGATGAAAAACAACGCAAATGGATGGAGATGTAGATGGATCACATTAGTTTACTGCAAAGCTACATCTTAGTTGGTGCTTATCTTGGCGAGAGCCGAGTTCACGTCAGCATGAAGTTCAACATCTACTCTCATGTAATGGAAATCAATACATTTAAAAAAATAAATAAATAAAAAAACTGACTTGGGAGAGACAAAGACGAGCACACCTCTGAAATATGTGCCGTCAGCCATCCATTTCTTTTCACTCTGCAGGTTCGCCATGTAGCTTCCTTTCAGAGCTACAGCATCAGAGGACCACGCAGCTCTGGGCAGCTTCCAGGCAGGCCTGCAGGTGCCCGGCCAGTCTACAGGGGTCGCTGATGCACGGTGAGCAGAGGACACCCTGGCCGACCTAAGCCCTCCCCACCCCAGGCAGCGCTCGGCCAATTGTGTGCCACCCCCTGGGAACTCCCATCCACGGCCGGCAGTGGAAAAGCCTGGACCCGAACCAGCAACCTCCAAGCTATAGAGCACATCCTGCACTCCACGTGGAGTGTCTTTTTTGCCCATTTCTGAAAGATCTAAGGCTTGTAACTCACTCAATGGGGGGTGAAATGTAAACCTGAGACATAGGGGGTATATAAATGTATCAGATTTATGTCATTGTAAATGTTGCTGGGCTTTCAGTATGGAGCGACGAGCTGAAAACGGGCAAAATGTGCCAATGCAGCATACATACTGCCCATTCCTGAAGAATCTAAGGATTGTAACTCAATAAAAGGGGATGAAATGTGCACTAGAGACATAGGGGGAATAGAAAATAAAGTTTTTATATCAGATTTACATCATTGTAAATGTGAACTAGAGACAGTTTCTGAATAGAAAACAATTTTGGTTGCATCAGATTTACGTCATTGTAAATGTTGCAGCATACATACTGCCCATTTCTGAAAAATCGATTATCTCTATTTTTTAGTCAGTAAAACCCCAGAAAAAATTGCATTACCAGTTCCTTCAGCTTTCGGGAGTCAACAATTAAACAGTCTTTACTGTGAAAATATTGGAAGTGTTGCCTAAAGACCCAACATTACAAAGAAACTGGTGGTGTTACAAGCAAACAGGTGGTAGTAGCTGTAGACTTTACATCTGCTTATTTTCTAAACATTTGTTATTTGGGGGAAACCATCTGTACAGTTCTCTGAGAAAATGAGAGAAACAATATTACTTGAATTACACACAGGATGTTATAGTTTTTGCTCCTGAAAAACTACATTATGAGTAAATACACCCCCCTCCACGATCAGAAACAACACATTAAATCATGTACAGAGTCTGCAGTCTGTGACCTGACATGCTGGTTTGCATTTAATTGTTAATATCTGACTAATTGTACTTGTTTTTTAGGCCTTTTCCCGATTCCAAGGCCTGCTGGACCAGGAGGAAGACAGGAATGCCCTCTTCTGGTCTTGTATTCTCTGGCCTGGAATAACTGAAATTGTATTTCATCTGTTTGAAAATGATTTCATTCTTAACGAGCATTCCCTGATACCTTATATATAATGCCGTGGGTAGGGAGCAGCTACCAGCCCCAGACGTCCGAAAATTCAAGACATTCAATCTAGTCTGTGTCGGTGAATTGGTAGGTTGTTTTGTACACCCCCCGCCCCCCAGCACTGTATAACACATTTGTAGTGTTAAAGCAAACGTACATTTTTATTTACAATTTAAAAATATTTTATATGTTGAAACTTGTCTTGACTCATTATATAAAAAATCACTGTTCAGTAACAACATAAAAGGTGGTGTATTTTCCCATATTATTTCCTAATCTGCTTGGGTCTCTACATTTCACCCTACTTTTATTGAGTTACAGTTACATTTTTACATTTTTTTTCAGAAATGGGCAGTGTATGAGCCATAGGCAAACTGCCTGTTTTCAACTCTGCATTCCATACTAAAGGCACAGCAGCAATTACAATGACGTAGATCTGATATAAAAGCATTATTTTCTATTACCCTGTCTCTAGTGGACATTTCACCCTGCTTGAGTTACAATCCTTAGATTCTTCAGAAATTGTCAATATGTATGCCCAATTAGTCTTTTGTATTTTAAACACATTTTATTCAGGGAGTTATTTGTGGTATATTTAAAAAAAAATGTAATTTGGATTGTTTTTTTAGATGAGCAGTATTTTTAAAAGCTCTCTACTATATTCATATAGCTAAACTATCTGTATGTATTTTACTGTTTAATCTACAATTGCCTTCCATTATGGACTTTTATTTTGAAGTTAATTTGCGATGCTCCTACCGGAAGTTGCTTATTGTTGCCAGCAACTGTTGCTATCTTCACACAGCCTTCGCAACCTTATATTTATTACTGTAATTATAGTTCATGTTATGGTATGCTATTTAGTGACATTGTGTAAGATGTGTTTTTTGTTTTTGTTTTTGTTTGTTTTTTTAATGTATTTCCCGCCCTCTCGGTCAGAGCTTTATTGATAAAGCGATTTCTCAAATGACTTACTGGTTATAAATAGACTTGTTGTTATTATTTTAAGTTTATTTAAATTTTGATTATCCAATAAATCCCCAAATCCATTACTCACAAAGACTAAAACTCTGTATATTTTGTGCAGTGAAGCAGTACTATCAACATCATGCTTTTCCAAGGTTGTGGTTATTTTTTTCCCATTGAAGGGTAGGTAAATCTGCAACTGCCACATTCCCAGGAATTACTAAAGCAATTTTTGATACCTGTAATATACCTATAAGTGTATCTAAACGCTTGTATGCTACGCGCATGGTGAAGCAAAGATCTACTGACTGTATCAACCTGCACATGAACGTGGCGATTTTAACAAAACTGGATTTCCCAGGATGCAGTGTTATTAGGAAGTGGGTGGCATGTTGTATGTCTGAGGCACAGCTGTTAACATGGAGAGACCAGAAGTTACTTTTACGTTAGCATACGTTGTGTTTGTCGTTTGCTTTGTATTCACTCCTAACGAATTTAGGTCTGCTGGGGTAACAGTGCAGAACTTGCTTTCGGGATGGCTAGGTAGCGAAGATTTAGGTTTTATTCACTATCAAATCAAGAGAACTAGCGCTACAGTACTTGTTCATTCTGTACTGCCGCTTGGTAAGTTCTTAGCTTTTTATGTTTTGTGCAGAAATAGTTTTTGCAACGACAATGTAGTACCAACAGATGTTTGTTTAAAATTTTTATTGATCGCAATTAAAAATAATGTTTGGCACATGTTTAGTGGGCGCAAAAAAAAAAAGAACATCATTACACTCTTCTGTCAACATTCCCCATCACAACAAGGATATCCGTCATTGAATTTACCAAACAACGTTTACGATAGCTAACTAGTACATTAAACAACCAGAACGATCCGTTTATAAAGACAGGTTCGTTTGGACCACTTTTCAATGGTATTGTATACACGGATACCATAAATCCTCTATAGGTTTTAGTGGTCCATATTGGCCTTGCCGCGCCCACAATTATTTTTCATCTAATGAATTCATGATCATGTCAACCTCCCGTCTTAATGTAATATGTACTTTAATATAAATTAAAAAAGAAGACTAGTGAAACTAAATAAACTAGTTCGTTGGTTAGACATTTGCTGATATTTTGCTGTGCTTTTTCATTGACAGGTTATTACATAGGAATGTGCTTTGCAGCTCCAGATAAAAACCTGTACTTTGTCCATATTGCAAGTGAAGGCTGGCAACTTTATTTTGCTGCTGCCATTGCATTGCCAGTGATGAGCAGCATATTGGTGTTCTACTGGTCCTGTAACAAATGGGGAAACCATCCCATAGCCAGGACTCTGGCAGACCACGCCTTGCCTCAGTCAGGCTGGAGGGCTGTGGCATCTTCCATCAACACAGAGTTCCGGCGGATTGATAAGTTTGTCACCGGCCCCCCAGGTGCCAGGGTGGTTGTCACAGACACTTGGGTGATAAAGGCGCTGACATATCGTGTGCATGTTGCCCAGCAACAGGACATCCACTTGACAGTGATTGCCTCCAAGCAGCACCAGCTGTCCCCAGATTCCAACACTCCAGTGCAGTTCCTGACCATCCGCGTGGCCAGTGTCAACCCCTGTGTTCAGCCTTTTGATATCAGGTAAAACAAAAACTAGCGTGTCGCAAATGCAGAGGTTAATTTGAGTCATCACATTTACTACATTTTGTGTCAACGTCTGACCCCATCATGTAATGGCGGTGATTACATGGGAAAGTTAAAATTACTATATTTATACCACAAACGTTTATTGCATTTTGAATGAAATCCCTAAAGCTGATGTTTCTCACAACGGTGTTCAGTTTTACACTTAAATATAATAATTGCAGACTATTTACTACATTTGACAGCCGTAGTAGTTACTGCTGCCAGGTCTTGTCATTATGAGCAGACTTTATAGGGAAACTAGGGTATTGCCACAACTGCTGCAACTGTCTGAATGCTGTTCTTTTTATATTTCTGTACAGATCTAGACTCTTACACCGCATGCATATTTATTTTTTGTACTCTTGTAGATTGATTAGGAGAAATCGAAGAGTTGATCTTGTGTTCCTTAATAACGAAGCAAAACAAAACGTTTCTTTGTGAAATGTGCATACCGGTACTTGTTGGGTTTGAGATGAACTAAGGAATATAATTGAGCTCTGCAGCATGCATCTTAATTTAATAATAAAAATATACCCATGGTTCACTAAGGGAAAACAGGGAAGTCAGCGTGGTTTAGCGGTCTAAAGAACTGGCTCCTAGAATTTAGTCTTTTTTCACAAAAAACAAAAACAGTTTACAAGCCCTTCTGTTCATGTTGCTAGTAGGTCTTGTTGCTGTAATGTAGGGTGAGGCAAGTTAGCTCCAATTTTTATCAGAATTTAGTCCCTTACATTTGGTTGATCCCATTATTCAATTTGGCAGTTTTTGTATATGTAAAAGTATTTGTATCAGATATAAATTACATCTTCAAACTTGTTCACAACTCAGGAAGAAGAATATAGAGTTAGATGAACCTGCTGTATACCCCGAGTGGCTGATGCAATTCATGGGTGATTCCCTAATGCTCTAAAATATAATCTAGCTGTTTTTTTATTTTTTTTATTTTACACTAATTGACCACCAGATGGTGCTGTTGCATTTTTTTATGACCATGTGTTTAATGTGTAATTGAGATGCAAACTGAGTTGTGTCTCTTTAATTGCTGTAGGTTGAATTCTACAGAGTATGGCGAGCTGCGTGAGAAGCTTCATGCACCCATTCGGAACGCTGCCAATGTTGTCATCCACCAGAGCCTTAGCGACTTGTTCCTGGAAACATTTAAGTCCCACGTGGAAATGAACGAGCGATACTCCCTTCCCAGGGGTCAGGTAGGTCTCTCAAAGGAATGAAGAAGGAGGTTGTGTTTACAAAAACGTTTTTGTTTTGTGTTAATTTTGTGCTAATGGAAGGCAAGGGCCAGTAGCACTTTGTTTTGCAGAGTC
Source organism: Polyodon spathula (assembly GCF_017654505.1). Classification (NCBI taxonomy): domain Eukaryota; kingdom Metazoa; phylum Chordata; class Actinopteri; order Acipenseriformes; family Polyodontidae; genus Polyodon; species Polyodon spathula. The sequence goes on from NC_054534.1 coordinate 102,116,944, forward strand.
ATGAGAGGTCCTATACACAGTTCAATTGCATCCAATGTCCACAAGGTGGTAGTAAATCCCTTTCAATTACTTTACAATTGCACATAAATAAATACTCATAATCATTGTACTGTATATTACCCTCAAATCTATCCTAAAGGCCCACTAACCTCAACATCAAATACCATTTCTAGCCTGTTGGGTTATTTTCACCCGATTCAATTAGTTCCTGTCCTGTTCACAGGAGCTGGAGATGTGCATTGGTTGCATGCAGGTCATGGCCAACTTGAAGCTTGTGAAGGTGTGCCAGGACGCCAACGAGGGGGAGTGCCAGCAGTGCTACTGCCGCCCCATGTGGTGCCTGACCTGCATGGGCAAGTGGTTTGCCAGTCGACAAGATCAGCAGCACCCAGAGACCTGGCTGTCCAGCAGAGTCCCCTGTCCCACCTGCCGGGCCAAATTCTGCATCCTGGACATCTGTGTCATACACTAAAAATGACTGTTTTTTATTTTAACATCTTTCAGGAATTTTGATAATTTGGATAACCAGGCCTGTCTGGAGTATTCGGTAAATCAACTTAAAAAAAACTAAACAAACACCAATAGTGCATTTTGAAAGTCGCCCTAACCGTCCTGTGATACACTGCTGTTTAGGGTGACCCTGTTAACTCTGCAGTCATGTGCTGCTGACGTGGTACATTGTTCCACTGTGCGCCAGGAATTAGTTGCATCTCTCTGGTTGTTTAAAGTCCACTATAATAATGCAATTGTTAATTTTCACAAACTTGCTGTTGGAAATGCAGTTGTGTATTGGATAATAATGGTGTTCGTGCTGTTGGTGCTTTGTAGTGGACAGAAGTGTTGAGGCTGTTTTAAAGAGTACTTATAACAATTAGATTAACAATTGCTGTGAAAAGTGAAACCCTTTCTCAACTCTTGGTAACTTGGGAGTTTTTGTTTTGTTTTTTTTTTGGGAGGGGGTGGGGTGGAGAGAGGGATAGAAGGAGGGAGAAGCATTTCTCCTAGATATGTCTTTTTCTTTCTTTTGCAAGTTGACAGTAAGTGTATTAGTACACAGTTGAGTAAAATTATATTTTATATAATTTGTTTATTTTATTAACCTTTATTGCTATTTAGGATTTAGTTAAGAGTGCGTTTAATACATAAATAAATAAACATGTATTCGATTGAGGTCAAACTGACATTGGTTTCAGTTCTGGATTGGATGGGGGTAACTAGAATAGTTTTGATGTTCATAATGTGCAGTTTGTTGTGTTTCCGTATTTTAAATGTTAATTCTCAACATAGCTCCTTAGGAAAGATGATCATAAATCAAGATACAAATTCAGACCAGTAATGGCCTTCACTCTTTTTCTGTTATTTGAATGGAAGTTTGCAACTTCAGGAAATCTTAAAAACTTGCAAAAACAAAGTCTTAATTGCTGGACTGTAATCTTTTACTTATATATTGATGGTTTCTCATTAGGCGTTAATAAAGGTTACTTGCTGATCTACTTTTTCATGCTCTGAAACATGGTAATAAACTCAATTTATGCAATCAAACACAGTCCGGTTTTCATACAGAAAGGTGAATTTGTGTTTAATAGCATCTGTGTTGCAGCATAGGGGGCATGCAGTAAAGAAATCCTGTCCCAAACTTTGTATTACCGTGAAGCTATATAATTTTTTATAGAAAGTTTAAACAGGTTGAAAAGTAATCAATCTTCAAAATTTTGTTTTATTAATCTAGAGAACCGCTTATCCAATGAAACTTGGAAGAGCATTCTTTAGCACAAATCGAATGATGTCATCGATCAATCTGTCATGTACATGTTTCCAGATTACATGCTGCAGTTCTTGGTAATGGTGATGTACTTTTTTCATGCTACATACTGCTCTATTGATGTGGTGGAGAAAGTAGGTTACTGACTTGTTTTTTTTTCTTTGTTTTTCTCACAACAGTACACTGTGTAACACATGGTTGAGACTAGAACCACTGTAAAAACTATTGTATAGGTGTTAATGTTTCGGTTTTTTAAGCACAGACCAATGTGGGGTCCTTTTTGTAACTAACCGTGCTTAAAGAGCAACTGAGAAAAGAATATGGGCTTTTTCAGAGGCAGATGAAACCACATTTTTGTTGTGGTCAGACAGATACAGCTGAAGAGTTATAGTTCTTTAGACCTGTAGCAGTGGAATTTTTTAAAGATGATTTCCACCCCTCTTTTACACTGTGTATCTCGCAAGCTAAGTGAGAAAGTCTTAAGTACAGGGATTCTGCGCAACGGAATACCGGGTCGATCTTCTTGTCAGTTTCAAAGTTCTCACAATAGGAGTGAAGTGGATTTAAATAGATAAACATTCTTCTAGTTGTATTGTTGGGTACAAACTTGTTTCTTACTGCTTTTTAAGAAAACAGGCTTGGTTTCACAGGTCCTGATTAGCACTAATCTTGTACTGCCTAATAGGGTTGGCTGATTTAAATCAGGTTGATTTTAAATCATGATTTTAAATAACTTGATAAAAAAAAGGACATAACAAGCATGTTTTAAAAACCTTTTTATTAACAAACAACATCTTAAGCTTACTGTCTATGAACTAAAATGTGCACCAAAGTTGTTATTAATACCTAATTTAATTTAAAGTATTAAGCACTTGTAGTTCTCTTATCAAGTAAGAAAAGTGAATACAGATTGTCAGGTTTTGTATGTTACCCCTGTCTGCGAAGGATCTTTCTGGAACCTCTTTATTTATAAACAGTAAACAAACTCTCTGATGTGTAGTTCTTTTAGAAATTATTTTGTAAACAAATATAAAGCCTCAGGCCAAAATGACCTGAGATATTTATCCAGGTAGCTTTGCATACATTAAGAAAATGCTTTCACTTAGTCTGTCATCATTATATTTGTAATACTATTATTATAGTGATGTCTGAAATTGCTTGTACCTGTCTGAAGAGATGTTTGCAAAAGGGCTTGTGAAATTCTGTACTAGGCTTCGGTTAGTAGAGGCTTTTTTACTCTGCAAGTAACATCTCCCTCTGATAATGTACCAAACTTTTGCACTCTCCTCCAAATTATTTTTTGTTATTATTATTGTTATAAAATTGACATATATCTTTATGATCTGATTAAATAATAATATTTCACATATAAACAGAAATACTGCATTACATAATAATGGAGATTAAATTGAATCACATAGCTTTTTTCATATTCAGCAAACTAACTGCAGCCCCAGACAGCAATTAGCGTCCTTAAAATGCAAGAAGTTTAACATTTCAGATTATCGGAAGACGTTTTTCCCAATATCAATGACTGGTATTGAAAACTACACATGGATTAAAGATGACTGTAAAAGCAGGGAATCTTATCTTGTAATTACATGTTTTTATTCGGTACCTCACAACAGGTTTTAAGTGATATCTGACAGTCTAAAATGTGCTGGGTCAGGGTGGGGGGATGTTTGGAAATCCCCTTAAACTGCTATCATTGACTAGTAAGTATAGTTTAACAAACAATATTTATTATACTGAATACATTCGTGAATAACCCTGTTTCATATACAGGGTATCAATACTTATGTCTGCAACTGTACATACATGTGTATATATCATTGAAAACTTAACACAGTAAGACTGATAAAGAATGTATCATTCTGTGTAAAAGACAAGACTGCTGATGCAATACCTAGTTAAGTGCAATCTTGCGCACATTAAAATGTAGTTAACATGACAATGCATGATGCAATAATAATGACTCCAGAAAGCCTATTTAGAAAGCAAAAGATATTATAGTTGACATTTAGAGGATGCCACAGTGATAATGCTTAATGTTAGTTTAGGTAAGGTAGTCCAAGATTAGTGGTAATTGGGGTCTATGAAACCAGTAGTTAATGGGGAAACAAACAAAAAAATCCCATGTGGGTTTGTATTTTTTTTCCGGGCTGGACATAAAATACGGATTTAACCAATACCCCAGATATTTGAAATGAAAACTGGAAAAATGTAATCTGATAACATTGTTTGATATTCTTTCATTTCTGTAATCCCTTACACACACACACATTTTATCTTGGGTACTGGAAGGTACTGTAAGTGCTTTTTAACCACAATTATATTTATTATATAAGTATAATTATGGGAAATGGCAGAATATGGGTTTATTTGTTATATCCTGTCTGCCGGCAGCTGACATTCTGTAGTCACCTCAAATAAGAGCTCAAGTCTAATGTACAGTTTACGATCTAGTTTTCCACTTATTTATCAAGTGCCTTGGAGAAGGTTCTGGGTTGGCCGATCAGCATTTAGATACAGCGCCCCCTATGGCATGGAATAGTCTGGACAAGAATGTCCTGGATATGATCGAGCATCAGATAAATAACCCAAATGTATCAGCTAAATGAAGAATAATGACTAAGATTACAATTATTTTAATAAGTAGGTTCCAAGAAATCTCAGCTCGAATGTATAATGTTGTTTTTTTAGTGATGCTGTTTTTAATGATGTGAAATTGCTGCTGTCTGTTTCTGTTCCCCTTGTGAACGAGGCCTCATCTCAATGGGTTTATTTGTGGTTAAAGAATAAATAAGGCAGACTGTTTCTTTTTGTCCTATTAGAACTATTTAAAGCAATGTTTTATTGAGACCTGGAGTAATTTAATTAAGTTTGCAATTCATGAAACATTTCTGCAAGTGTTTTAGAGAGACCTATACTTTTGTTCTCATTTTTCAAAGCTGCAAAGTTATTTTAAAAAGTCTGTTTTGATTGATTTAATTGATGTAATGTTGTGATACATTCTAGAACAGTTGAATGAATATCAATATTATCAATAACAAAAGGACCCATAAACTCTTGAAGAACCAAAACAAAACCGAACAGACATATAACTTTGTTGCCCTGGTTGCTGCATCCACAATATCTGTTCCCCTTTATATTTGAGAGCCCTAATGAAAAGATATGGATGTGGGTATTTTGCACTGAAATGTTTAAGTTCTTCGTCTGTGTTTACTATTGCTCAAATATGATGTGAGTGCTTTATAGCGCAAAAAGCTTCAATACAGAAGTCATGTAGGTTTTTGATAAAGAGGTACTTAGGATTAGACTGGCGAATTACATTCATTATGTGGCTAGGCCAATTGTATGTGGCATTTGTAATCTCTGATATGATTATTCTTCACAGTAACAGGAATTGTCAGGAGCTTTCTTTGCACTCTGTGTTTTAAAACATTTAAATGTCTTTCCTGTCCACCGTGGAGTGAGCGCCGATCTTTCTCATCAGTCTAACTGGTACATAAACCTCATACTTTGCAAAGTTACTTCTCGCCCACAGTCTAGTAACCACATCAAAAAGCTCTCACTTGCATTGTAAATGGAACGTTTTTCTTAATGCAGCATTCTCTTGCAGCTGGAAATGATAGGCAGAGTAACCATGTTTAATGGTTAAGGTGAGGAGACCCCAAACACAGTAGACATACAATTCCTTCTCGAGCATTTCAATGGCCTTGCAGTCAACAAGACTACCCTTGCCATATGCAGTTCAACTGTTATTGACATTGTATGGAATTAGTACTGTTTTTAAAGGCTCCTAGTAATTTGTAAATTTAAATGTGCAGTTAAACTAGTATGATTGACCTAACTACAGGACTGTATTAAGATGGTGCATGAGAGTCTCTGTGGAGGTGGCAGTTATGATAAAGTGCGTGTAGCTAAATTATTCTATACATTTTCCATGCCATGTATGTATTTATTTATTCACTATATAGGTATGAAATAGTTTATAAATACATTTATGTTCCAGCAAACATAATATCATTCTTGATATCTTGTGCTACAGTTGGTTAAATAAATAGTAGTTTGCAGACTTGCTTTCAGATAGTGTGCCACTTTCATGGTAATTGTCCCCACCCTTCAAGACCATGTTTTCTATCAGTAACCAACCAGCTGCTTCCTCTAATAAGAACATAGGAAAGTTTACAAATAAGAGGAGGCCATTCAGTCCATCTTGCTTTTTTATAGCTTCCCCGCATTGTCTAGATGAAGCCATTTCTTAGTCAACATAAACTCCTGCATCTTTTTCATAGATTCCTTCTTCAATTTCATTATCTCCTATATGATATTTATAATGCACATTTTTATTGCCTGCATGCAGTACCTTACACTTTTCTCTATTAAATGTCATCTGATATGTGTCTGCCCAGTTCTGAATCTTGTCTAGATCATTTTGAATGACCTTTACTGCTGCAAGAGTGTTTGCCACTCCGCCTATTTTTGTGTCACCTGAAAATGTAACAAGTTTGCTTACTATACTAGAATCTAAGTCATTAATGTAGATTAGGAATAGCAGAGGACCTAATACCGATCCCTGTGGTACACCACTGGTTACCACATTCCATTCTGAGGTTTCTCCTCTAATCAGTACTTTCTGTTGTCTACATGTTAACCAATTCCTAATCCATGTGCATGCATTTCCTTGACTCTCTACTGTGTTCAGCTTGAGAATTAATCTTTTATGCAGGACTTTGTCCAAAAAAAAAAAAAAAAAAAAACATTTTATATGCTTTGCACTTATCCATTGTCAATGTTACATCCTCAAAAAAGTCAAGCGGTTAGTTAGACGAAATCTCCCTTTCCTAAAACCATGTTGACTGTCTCCCAGGATACTGTTACCATATAGGTAATTTTCCATTTTGGATCTTATTAGAGTTTCCATACATTTACACATAATAGAAGTCAGGCTTATTGGTCTGTAGTTACCTGTTTCAGTTTTGTCTCCCTTTTTGTGGATCAGTATTACGTTTGCAATTCTCCAGTCTGTTGGTACAACCCCTGTGTTAAGAGACTGTTGCATGATGTTGGTTAGCGGTTTGTAAATAACTTCTTTCATTTCTTTGAGTACTATTGGGAGGATCTCAGCCGGCCCAGGGGATTTGTTTATTTTAAGAGCTTCTAGTCCTTTAACACTTCTGCCTCTGTTGTTTAAAACTGGGTAGGAATAGGTCGACATGTGGGGCATGTTGACTATATCCTCCTTTATAAAAACTTGTAAAAAGTAATCATTTAATTTGTTTGCTATTTTTTTCTCTTTGTCAATGATTTTGCCATTTGTATCTCTTAGACATTTTACCTCTTCTTTGAATGTTCTCTTGCTGAAAAACAGGAAAAACTTTTTGGAATTGGTTATACCCCCCTTAGCAATGCTCATTTCTATCTCCCTCGACCTTTCTAACTTTCTTTTTGATGTGTATTTGCAGTTCCAAGTACTCTTTCTGTGTACTTTGTTTTTGGTCCCTTTTAAACGCTCTGTAAAGTGCCTTTTTTTCTCTGAATATTTTTGTTTAATTGATGTATTAAACCATTGTTTTAGATTTAGATTTGTCTACTTTTGGAATGTAATTGTTTTGCACCTCAAATGTCCCCCAAATACACTGCTGAGGTGAAACTACCTAGGAAGTGCAATTGTAACAGGTTTTCTAGAGGGCAAGGTACCCTAAAGGAGAATTTTCCTTTACTGACAGCATTACCAGATGTATTGTTTTAAAATGAAAATACACATTTGCAAAACTATATGTTTCTTTGTGCAGGGTTAGTCATGCAAGCGGGAGCTCGCTTGTTTGAATCCTGTTTGTGCCGAGTTGCATTGCAGGGAGTGCAGCATTGTCCTTTAGCTCTCCCTGGAGTGTTAGGGAGGAAAATCGGCTGGGGATAGTTCACTTCAACATGCTTCAGCAACCAATAGTGGTCAGGCCCCCAACAAGGCCAGGTGGAGCTTGCTCAGGCAGTGTCTTTTCTACAGGTTTAGTAGCTTGGCAGCATTCAATTCTTAAATTCAGTGGATCAAAAGTCCATCAGCTTGACAGAACGAAGAAAGATTATCAGTCCTTCTGATAGGTAATTGGGCTTCAGTTGTGAGGCGATATTTGAACTGGACATTTGAAATGAGGTTTGAAAAAGTGGGGTAATATATAATAAAAATAAAAGAATACCACGACCGACAACTAGTATGTTAAGTGCATGTAAAACAGTGTGACATATTAAACCAGATCCAGCAACTCTATAATAAAAATTTGATGTTGCTTCAATAGGGGGCTTTTTTTTTTGAAGACCATGTTAGAAATTGTACGTCGTTTTACGTCATTGTAACTTTTTCTAACTGCATTGCTGTGGTTTTTGAAGAGGAAGTGAGTGTAGGACTCACAGCACAGTTGTTAAACTGAACTTGCTTAACTGTGAAATACCAATCAGTAAAATCAGCAGGTTATTTTATCTTTAGCAAGGGATTCAACCTTCTAGTTGTGACAAGGGAAATGGCATGTCTTCAGACCATTAAAAACCTTTTATTTTTTCACTTGATCTGCATAGGTAAGGCATTCTCCATATATTACTTGTATATAATTCATTTTGTGCATGCATCTATTAATATTTTAACATTGTAGTTTTTAGAATGAAAAGAGGTTCATATTTTGTAATCTAAACTAAAATGAATAAACCCACTTGTGGCCCTTACTCTACTTTTGTTTGAATCGTTTTCAATAGTAGTATCAATAAGGGCGTAAATTAATCACCCATGGTGGTAAACAACCACATTCAATTAAGGGTGCAGCAGCCACTTTATTGAATGTAGATACAGACATTATACTTTACGTGTTACCTCAGTTCATCTCTAGTAATGTTAGCTGCTAAGGAACTTAATATTAATGTAACATATTTCTTTCTTTTCTTCCTATATAGAATTATTGTTGTGCATATCATATTAAAATGAAATGTCATTTTTGACAATTGTTCAAAAAATAAATAAAATAATAATAATCTTTATTTTATATAGCGGCTTTCATAGTGGACCACCATCACAAAGGGCTTAACAAGATACAAGACTAAAAAACTATTCAGACAGTAATGCAGGGTTCAGTGTCCATAGTTCTACAAGTTAACACCACACAACTGAGTAGCTACGGGTTTAGCAGTACGATCGTGTGTACATTACCCTGGATGCCACCATATTTCCCTTATGCTTAGTTATCAGTTTGACTGCCAGGTTTGTCAAATGTTGGTATTTTTGTTAAGAACACACAACTTGAGGAATTTTGCTACACAATCACAAAATAAATAAATTAATTGCAATATCTCTGGAACAGATGAAAATATTTGTATTTGTTTTTTACTTTTTAATTCGCTACCAATTGTAAAATAACATTCAAGAAAAATGTATTCATATTTTGTTGAGAAAGTTTAATCTTGGATTCCACAAATATGCAAAAAAAAACATTTGCCACATTTCAAGTTGTCTAAAAACTCACGATTCCTTACCGCTATGGAAACCGTGACATATCAGATGAGAATGCACCCTAAGCATTGATTCACCCCTTATGTCTCAAGACAATTTCAAATACAACACATAGAAATTGAGTAATAATATGTTAATTCAATTAAATTCACCAAAACTTCTTGAAAACATTACAATTAGCTGCGGCGGGAAAGGGTGTGTTTTTCAGTACAAACAGAACCCAACATGTTTTCTGCTTCAGTGATAGTGATTTTGTTATATTCAAGCGGGTGTTCCTCAAGTTGCAATTTAAGGACTTGATTAGCTCTAATGAAAAATGTTGCTCTACCAAGATATTTCATAGATGTAAATTTCAGAACAACTAAGTGCCCTTTGAGTTTCTTTCACATTAGTAGATTGTCTAAGAATAGCTCTTCTTGGTGAGATTCATAAAAAAGTAACAGGTTTCTAGTTTGCCTCTAAATGTACAGTTATAGTCAAAAGTTTACATACCCCAAAGGAAATGTATAATTTCTTGAAATTTTTCAAAAGCAAAGAATTATAGGGAAAAAAAATTGGTAGGACATGTTTTGCTTTTTTTGTGGATGAATAAAGAAAATTACAATAGATGTCTACAATTATTTATTTCAGCAATTTTTTTGCAAAACTCAAAAAATGTTAATTCAAAAGTATTTATACCTTGACAAGTAAAATGAATTTAATATCTAGTTGAGGCATTTTTAGCAATAGTAACCTCTTTTAAATGATTAGGATATTTGTCAATGAGCTTTTGGCATAATTCTTTAGTGATTTCTGACCGTTATCCAACATAAAATTGTTCAAGTTCATTCAAATTCCGAGGACTTCTCTTGTGCACAGCCTTCTTCAACTCAAACCAAAGATTCTCAATCGGATTTAGATAGGGACTTTGACTAGGGCATTTCAGAACCTTGATTTTATTCTTTTTTAACCATTCTGAAGTAGATTTTGATGTGTGCTTTGGATTGTTGTTGTGTTGGAACACCATATCTTTTGATATGCTATGGAATTCATTTTACCATGTATTGGAACTACATTGCCTGTGCCTTGGTCTGTAACCATTGAGACCTTCACCATGCAATACTTGACCTGCGGTTGAAATGGGAACCCCAGTCCCGCTTACAGCAAATTCACTTTGAATGTCTTTGCCAGTCAATCTCGGATTGTTATTAACCTTCCTCACAGTTCTTCTACTTGTTCTTGGTGAAAAAAAAAAAAAGATTTCTTCCAGATTGAGGGAGTGTAACTTTTTTGTCCCTCATCCACAAATGCAAAACTTTTGCTACAAAAGATTTTTCCTAAAACTCTTTGTTTGACAGTTCTACAGTTTTAAGGAGGTTGCTACCTCATAAGTTATCTGTTAACAAAAATACACAAAAAAAGAAATAAATAAGAAACTTGGAAAATGTTTATGAGCCAAAAGACAGATTAACAAACAAACAAATACAATCAGATACAGACTTCATAAGAAGTTGTCACAGCAACGATATTTAGATCCGCCACCCAATGATGGGAACATGAAGAGGTTGTTCGGCCGACTAAGGCAAGATAAATATATACTGTTGCACTTGTTTTATTTATTTACATTTGACTCTTCATGGCTAGAAAATTTACGATCAATTAGCAATGAAATAACTGAATCTTAATACTATAGGGAATAACTGGGCACTGTTCACAAAACCAATACATAGTTGTTATCGCTTCTGGAGATGGTCTATAGTTTTGCATTTAATTAGAGTTTTTTAAATTGTGATTAAACTTGCTGGACACCTTCTTTAAAACAAGTTATTTTATGTGTCAAGTTATTGTTAACACAAATATTTGATAACACTTGCTAATAACATTGTTTAGCACAAGCGTGTCATAATCTGTAGATATACAAAGGATGTCTTCATGTCTGTTTGTCACATGTACGGTGGGTTTGCAACAGTATTCACCCCCCTGCAAAGTTTTCACATTTTGTTGGCACCTGAGCGTACTCCACAACGCTTTCAAATTAGACTTTACATGTAGAATCTACACAAACTACTCCACATTGATGAAGTAAAAAATGCATATAGAATATAAATAAGTACAATTTATAGAGAAAAACAGATTAACCTCAGTTGCATAAGTATTCAACCCCTTTGCTACTGCAGCTCAAAATCAGCTCAGGTGCAAATAATTTGTTTGAAAGGTCACAAAATTAGTGAAATAGTTTCAGCTGTGTGTACTCAAAGTGGTTTAACTCGTAGATAATTTCCCTCAGGTATATAAAGGCTTTCAAGCTGCCACTCACATAGTGATCCAACAAAGCAACCATGAAGACCAAGGAGCCTTCGAAACAAGTCAGGGATAAAGTGGTAGAGAGGCATAGAACAGGAGAAGGGTACAAGAAAATTTCAAAGGCGCTGATTATCCCTCTCAGCACAGTGAAGTCCATCATTAAGAAGTTAAGATGCATCATACCACCCAGACACTACCCAGATCAGGTCGCCCTCACAAACTGAGCAGCCGGGCAAGCAGGGAGCTGGTTTGGGATGTCACTGTGAAGCCGACAATGACCTTGAGAGATCTGCAAAGTTCTGTGTCTGAGATGGGAGTCAGTATTCACACATCAACAATAAGCCGGTCCATATACAAAGCTGGCCTGTATGGACGGGTGGCAAGAAAGAAGCCATTACTCAAAAAGCATCATCTTAAAGCATGTATAGAGTTTGCTAAAAAAAGCATGTAGATGATACTGCAGACATGTGGAAAAAGGTTTTGTGGTCAGACGAGACAAAAATTGAATTTTTTGGTCTAAATTCCAAGCATTACGTTTGGCGCAAGCCCAACACTGCACATCACTCAATCAACACCATCCCAACTGTCAAGCATGGTGGTGGCAGCATCGTGTTATGGGGATACTTCTCTTCAGCAGGGACTGGGAAGCTTGTCAGGATAGAGGGGAGAATTGATTATGTAAAGTACAGGCGAATCCTTGAAGAAAACCTGTTTCAGTCAGCCAAGACACTGAAACTGGGGAGAAAATTTACATTTCAGCAGGACAATGACCCGAAGCACAAAGCAAAGCCACACTGGAGTGGTTGAACAAGAAGAGAATGAATGTTCTTGAGTGGCCCAGTCAAAGTACTGACTTGAATACAATCGAAAATTTATGGCAACCAGTAAATTTCATTTTGTACATTTTCTTTGTAAGTTTGGCTGATATTTAACCTCCTCCTCATATAACAGTGTTCAGTTTAACCACTACAGCTTTGAATAAAAAAAGCTCTTTTGAAAAACTGTGCACACATTATTTGTAATTCAACACAATGTGACATTATCGGTAGGGGGTGAAATACTTCTGCAAACCACTGCACATTTGTTCACATATATCCTGATAGCTTCTTATCTAATTATGATGAAACTTGATATGGGCATTCTTTGTCTCTCTGTGTCATTTTAAAATGACAGCTGGGTTTGGATGTCACTGACAAGCTTGTTTAAAATATGTGGGTTAGATTCGCAAAGCTCTTTGCTCCAAATTATCATTAGCACTATTTTATTCTATCACATTAGGCTTTGTGACCTGTGCCCACTGTCTCTGTGTCTGATTTGTTTTTTAGAGGGATGTGATATAAATGTAACACAGTCCCCCTCCGAGATCTCCATTGATAGAGGAAGCTCAGCATTACTGACATGCCAGTGGAATAGCAGCTGTGAGGTGCAGCGGATCAGAATATCCTGGTTCAAGGACAGGAAAAAGATCAATTCTACAATACAAACTACCAAAAATATTTCTTCACTCCACCGAGGAAAGACATACTTTAAAATTCACAACACAGGTGTAAATGAAACAGGTGTTTATTGGTGCAATGTGATTGTGGAGATCCCGTTGCCTATGCAAAATGGAACAGGACCTGGAACCACACTGAAATTCAACGGTATGTAACTAATAAGATCGTTATCTCTGCTTCCAGCAATGACAGGTCTATACTGATCTGTCCTGGTCCGAGCTGGTAAGAGGTCACCATTGAAGCCCATATGAGCATATCACATAACTAAGCAGTTCTAAAGCTGTGTCTGAGGGTTAGCTCATTGTAGCTTCAACCTGTTCTGCTTGTTCTGTGCTGCTGTAGTTCCAAAATTCATCACTCTACATGTAAAGAGCTCAAGGAACTTGATCTGCATTACCTGCTTGTGAATTTGATTCTAAATTTGGGTAATAACATGGGATAATTACTGCATCTTTTCCATCATAGTACTTTTTTTTTTTCCCCTACAGCCAACAAAACCAACGAGGATTGGAAATCTGCCTGGACAGTGCCTATAGCAGCAGCTTTAGCCGGGGCTGCAATACTGGTTATTCTATTTACTGGCTATAGGTGCTTGAGAAGAACTTGTTGGCATGGAGGCAGTGACATCCCAGTGTATGTCAATAACAAAGGTGGCTGGATTTGCTTTTTTAAAAAAAACATGAATCAGTATCCATTCCTTCAGGGGCTCCTTTTACGGCACTGGAAAATATTTCTCATGGAAGGACAGGATCAGGCAGTATCAGTCAAATGGGATTTGGTATTGTACCTTAGTTTTTTAGTTGGCTGATTACTAAACTTTGAGCTATCATACTAAAAGAAGTATACTGCTTTTTGTATTTTAAGAAATAAATAAAGTAATAAACAGACAACTAATTTTATAAATTAAGTTAAACAAAACCAAAAAAAACCACAATATTTTAGAAGCTCATACAAATCCTTTTTTTCCCCCCACAGTTCCCCCAAAAAGGTAAGAAACTATGGAAATCCTTGTCTAATAAAAGCGTTTTAAAATTTTCAGGGGTTTCCAAAATGATGGAAAGAAAATATATATAATTAATATATATATATATATATATATATATATATATATCTATATATATATATATTATATATATATATAATATATATATTATATATAGATATATACCCCCCCATATATATCCTATTTCACTGTATATTTATATGAGTATATATATATGATACTGCAAACCTCATTTCACTGTATTTTTTATTAAATGTGGTAATTTTAATATGTTTGGCAGGAAATCATTCCTGGAGAAACAAGAGCAGAATTAATATCGAGTTAAATTTGGGTCATTGTAGATCTATGTTGTAAATGTTAATATTAGTTTACCCACAACTTCAATTAATGTATATAATAAAAACCTATAAGAACATCGTGTAGACAAGCATTAGCTCAAAGCTGAAGCATCTGTCTACTTTCTTCTCCGTTTTTGCTTTGATGTTTATGAGTTAATGTTCTACACAGTTTGAAAGACCACAGTACAAAAACTGCTGAAGAAATCAAAACTGCTTCCGACTTCAGTAGGTATGGTTCTTGATTTTTAAGCATTATGTCTGATTGCTGTTTACAAATATCTATCGATTTATTATACTACAAAGTATTTATTTTAAAAAAAAGATGAACACATTTTCTATTGTATGCAGTATATATTTTAATTTAAGTAACTTTTTTTAGGTGCATGACTTAATTATTCAAATTTTTCACAGAAAGCAGAAAAAAAACACTTTAATATAGAATAATATTTTCAAAAGTGCATTGGTGCTGGTTTTACTTGCTTTCTGTTCTGTAGTTGAAAGAGTGGTGACAGTTGTTGAGTCAACCATTCTGATTAATATAACCTTGCTCAAAACTCTGTTCTTTAATTGTTTCCAGCAATAAGGATTTTCAGGTGAACCCTACTGAGCTTGTTGAAACACGGAACAAAATGAAAAAACAAAAAGGTAACTTGTTGCTTGTCACTGCTTTCAAACAGCAAGAATCGAATTCAGAGGTTACAGGACAGAAGCAGACACCCCCAGAATCTGAGACAGTGTGTTTTTCACTTGATTGTCCAGAACCAACCAGCTGCTTCCCTTATGGACTGACATGTTATGCAGCCAATAACATGACTTTTCACTACTGTTGTTTTGATTGTTAAACAATGTTTTTAAATGTTCCAGAGTTCCATCTCTTAAAAGTAATGCCACAGAATCAAGTACTTATATTAATTAAACCTTGAATAGGCCCGTGTTATAAATAGTTATTTCTTAGCTGGGTGGTGCTAAAGAACAGACAACATTAGTTGCAGAAAGGAACTGTACGTTAATCATTTAGTCAGGGATCAGTACGTAAGTTTGTCAGGAAACAGTACATTGTGTAAAAGTCAAATCGTGAGGGAGCACTTGAAGTGTGCTATTAAAGGATAGTTTTGCATGTTCAATCAGTATACTGTGATTTAGGGCTGTCGTTTCTTTGTTCACAGCTCATTTTTTCCATGGAAATGCACAATTAAAGAGGAAGACAGAGGGACAATTTAAGAAAAAGAGAAGGTGTGTTTCCAATTAAGCAATTGCCATATGTGTGTGCATAGAAGATGCGGTCCGCTTGTCTTTGATTAATTATTTTTGTTTGTTATTTGTTTGTTTGTATAGGTAAGTGTGGCAGAGCAAAGCTCTGCCCTTTTTAATTGGCAGGGATGGGGTTAATTTCCCCTTCCTGCCTGGGTTTATTATGTTCAGGTGGCTGGGGTTGATTAGTTGATTAGGTTAATTAATGATCAATCAGCACCCAGCCACCTGACATAAAAGGAGGCCTCTGCTTCTCATTTGGGGGGGAGGGAGCTGAGGAAGCAGGTTGGTGTTTGTGGTTTTTTGTATTTGTGAATCCAGTGAAGGCATTGCCCAGCCTGGAAACCTTAATTTTGCAAGTTTTGTTTTTGTATTGCTTTATTTGTGTTTAAATCCCTTTATTTTGCCCTTGTGCACATTTATTTTGTGTTTATTTATACTAAAAGTATATTTGTTTGAACTGCAGTCTGTCTCTGGGCCTGTATCCACTCACCGACCTGCCACAATAAGATTGTGATGCCTTTCTATGGAAGCACTGTTTCAATTATTTTCTCATTGTTGTTTCAGCTTGCATATATACATCAACAGCAGGGAACTAAAAAAACATTGCAAACAAACCACTGATGCCTCAGGTAAGGAAAATTAGACAATATGTAGACCTTTAAATACAGAATACTGCCCATAGACACCAATACACCATGTGGGCACCAACAAGAGAGAAACCATGCTGCAGTGCAATTAAAATTGTACTCTATATTATCTGTGAGTATCACAAGACCTGTCTCTCACCACAACAGTAAAAGACCACTTCTGGATATTAAATATATGTGTTGTTTTGCAAAGGGGAAATTTCAGGTATTTTCATGGGGTCCTCAGTCCCCAAACTGAGAACCACTAGCTTACAGTATAACAGCAATTTTGGTGCTCCCAGTGGACAACTGTTGCTTAATTGTTTTAATTAATTAATAATTTTCTGGATTGAATTTTACCTCAGGCCACATGTGAAACCACACAGAGTGGCACAATGTTAGGTGTCAGGTTGAGAGAGGCCCAGCACTGAGGTGTGATCACAGAGCTGTAGGCAGGGCATGGTTTGTTTGTGTTGGTATTGCTTTATTTTGTTTGTCAGAATTAAGTAATTAATACATTACATGTTAATAAACAATAGAAAAGCCGTGCATGTGTGTATCTATCATAAGACTGCCGTTTAAGCTCACGTTTCATATGTATGTTGAGTATGTTTTTTGACTTTTTGTATTATCATGAGTTTATTTGGCAGACACCTTTATCCAAGGGGACTTACAGGCAATATAAGTTTACAGTGCAAAAATAAATAGATAAATAAACAGTGTAGTTTACAGTAAGTGCAAATTGCTGAAGTTTAGTTACATGTTAATACATACTGAATAGATATGTCATTCATGTGCATATCTATCATTAGAGTGCAATTTGAGCTCCTATTTCATATGTATGTTAAGTATGTTTTTTGAGACTTGGTAGTTTTCTGCTCCAGTAAAAAAAAGACAGGCAAAGACTTGTATATAAAGCTATTAACTCCCTATTCACATGATCACCACCATTTGAAAATATGACTGTGAATGGCAATCAAGTGGTTTAAATGCATATTATTTAGGTAGTGTGGACAGCTTATAGAATAATTTTGGTAACGCTACACACCAGTCTTTGTGCCCCTTTTATTTACTGGAGCAGGAAACTACCAAGTATCCAAAAACATTCTTAACAACATATATAAGAAATATGAGCTTAAATATCATTATAATGGGAGACACACATTCATGACATTATCATGTACAGTAACTAAACTTCAGCAAATGGTTAATTACATACAAATTTAAACACTTATTTATGACACTCAAAATAAAGCATTCCCTGTGTGTTTTTGAAAGTGGAAAGCAATTAAGAATAACCAGTAAGTTAAAAAAAATTGCCTGCTGTTGACAGTAGACAAAAGTTTTTGCTAATGTCTTCATTGGTTGTAGTTTTACCCCACATAAGGTTACATGGTAATTTGGATAAACACCCATCACAATAGTCCATAGGAAACACAATGACTTCTGGGAGAGCTGTAGAATCTCCTTTGTGACCCCATTGTCCTTTTAGAATTCAGTTATTCTGCTCTACCCAATGCAGAAGAGATCTTCAATTTAATGTCAGTTGCTATGGTGCTGGCTGCATTGTCACTTCACCCCAGCACTTTAAAAAGGGAAATATCAAAAGTACTGATATGAATGCTAGAACTACAGGGGGCAAATAGTGTACCTGGAGACAGCAGTGTCCCTCACTAGTACAGTACACCATCCCTGACTTCCACTCGGAACACTGAACTCCTCATACACTCAATGCACCCTGTGGTTTTATCATTTACAATGTTGCTATTTCAGTAGCATTTGATCCTAATTACTGCATATGTTCTGTATTATGCAACTGCAGCAGTATTATCTATCACTTAAGTATTTAAGTGGCTATGTACAGTAGCTTATTCTTCTACAGTTAATAGTATATCATTATTTGAAATGTGTCTTTACTGTGTGATTTTTCAATGCACGCACTATTTTTCCTTTCCAGATAATAATAAGTATAAAGCCCAACGCTCTCACAAGGCATTACAGAAACAGAACAGAATGAAGGGGATGCCAGAAGATGTGTTTCAGACCGTAGTTTGTTGAGTAAACTTTTAAAATACATACTCCATGTGGCAGTGTCGTTTGTATTCAGTCACAGAGTTGTAAGATAACAATCTGACCATTTACAACATCCAAATGAGCATCGTTGCTCTCATAGTAAAGTATTGAAACTCACAGTGCAGATCAAGATTTTTATGTACTATAAAAGAAAAGAAAGTACCATCCTGTCCAGCAATGGCAACGTTCTATGCTAACATCGCCCGATTTAAGACATGTTGGAAGATAGGAGTGTGTGGGTCAAGAATCGAGTTAGCAAGGTGGAGTGACACATTAAAGAGGCTGGATAGTTAATGCATATAAGAAATTATTTTCATGCCTCCAGCTCCCTCTATCGGTAGCAGGAAACAATTTTACATACATTGTAAATAATGTCCTTGTGCCAACTGTAAAAATAGAGGCAGTTAAACTGTAGTATATCAGCACTGCAAGGCAGCATAGCCAGTGTTTGAAACATCTTAAATACACCGTGGCTAAAATGTCAATATCATTCAATTTTTGGGATTAATATTGTTGATAACATGCACTGTCAGACTATGTACAAGAATTACAATTTTATTAATGACTTTTATGTATCTGTAAAATTGCTTTACAGTTTTGCTTTATTTGTTTTACAGTACACGTGTAAACAGTAAAACAAATGAATGCAATTGTTCATGCACACTTTTGAATGTTGTATGTGTTTGTTAAATAATTTTGCATTAGTCAGCTTTCTTTACCACTGTGTTGTTTTTTGTTTATTGGTGATACTGTGTCAGACAGGGAGACTGGATAGTATTGAGTCCACTCTGCCGGTTTCCATGAACACTATCCCTAAATTAACAGTCATCTTCCAGTTCTGTACCCTTAAATACAAGGGTACACAAAATAAAAATATGATATTCTTATCTTAAATTCTTGCACAACTTAAAAAGCGACTCTCCTCTTCTAAGAACCTGACATTTTTGGAAACACTTTGTGTTGAGCAGAAACCAAGCCTGCTCAAAACAAGCCTGGACCAGTGAACTATAGATCCTGACCTGTAATCCTTGACACCAGCATATTAATGGAAACACAGGTCACACTCTGTACACACTATCCCTTTAAACCAGTGTGGTGTTGTTATCAGATGGTACGCAGCGCACAGCGCTTGCTCATGCATGCCTAAAGAACTTCCACTAAGAAAGGGAAGCGCCCGTTCAAATCAGGTACCTTATTCTATTTTTAAACATGTTTTTAAATTGAATTTAACATATTTTCCAGTCTTTTACATCATTGTTAATGTAATTTATCATATTAGAAAACAGTATGCAAATATATATATATATATATATATATATATATGCAATACAGAGAAAGAGACTTGAGTATTAAAATTATAACTTGCTTATGTGCATTATTTATCTAATTCGTTCCATCATATGTGCAATAAATATCGTACCAAAACTGGAATTGGTTATCCTATACCTCTGAGACGCATACCCACTTTGGAATAAAAATATGAGGGATATATATATCAGGCCCAGTTGGTCACAAGGAAAACATTTCTGGGACTGTTGGGCTATTTTGCTCCCCTGGGATGAAATGATGTTATATGACACATAAGTTACATTGGGCTTTTGTGGTAAATACACAAACAAGAGATCAGTCTGATTATTTTCAGCTATAAACCTCTACAAATGTAGAAATCTTACTTAAAAAATGCTAGTCTAGTTATTTATTTGGAATTTCTCAACAATATGTCAAATTACTGTAGTTGTCTAGAACTAGGAGCAAAAGTCTGCGACAAGTTCAAACTTAAGTCAGCCCGCCAGAAAACTACACAGTCTGTCAACAAATGTCATAGATAAAGGGTTGAGAACTAAAAGGTAAATGTTTCACATCTGCAACAAGTTAAAATGGCATAAGCCAAATGGTACAGCTTGAAACAATTCCTGTCTCCTGTGAAACAAAGTCTTACATCACACTTTTCGAAAAGAGTGTCCGTTGCATTGATGGTGCAGACTTTACAGCGTTCACACTTCACAGTGGACAAACTGGTCTGAACGAACATCATTTGATGGTCCAACACAACTCTCTTGGGTGGTACTGGTGTAGGCGAGGCAGAGGCATAATTTGACGGGCGACTGTTTGTTTGTGCTGCATTCACAAGAATAAGGCCGGTAGCAATTTCTGCCTGGAACTTTTGTTGTTTCATTGGTTTACGGAAATCAAGTGCTTGGCAGTTGTGATGGTAGACCATCCATGCGTTGATTACCGCTAGCATGATGGTTTAGCAGAACAGATAGTAGTACCACCTATGGGAATTCATGTGGTACTTGTACCTTGCAACACATGCACTGACGAGGTCGATCCCTCCCGTGAATTTATTGTATTCCTTGACAATGAATGGCCTGTCTACTTTGCGCCAGTGCTGGGCATGATCTTGGGGATCAATTCCACAGTTGGATGATATCAGAGTAACAGGTTTGTTGTCGTACCACTTGACAATCACAATGTTTTTGTCTTTCTCAACGCTAGTCCCCTGATCCTCTGCTTCTGGGCAAGGACTTTTTCAATTTGCAGAGCACCACCTGCTAAACAGTTGCTACGGAGTATTCCTACAAAGTAGATTTGTCGTTCAAGGAGTTTGACCATCAGTAGTACTGAGGCAAACAAATTGTCAGCAAATACCTTGTAGTTTTGATTCGACGGGAGAGTTTTGCACAGCTTGACTACAACATCACTTCCCATACCTAATGGGGTTTGCTTCCCAGTGCCACCTTAATAGAAATCATATCACAGAGTATTCCTGAGGAGGTTGAGAGGGCCCAAATTTCAGACCCCATGGGTGGGGCTTGTTCTTGACATACTGTCTTTCATCGGGCTACACTTCTTTTTGAAGGGCACCATTTGTTCGTCTCAAGACAATGCTTTCGAAACAGATCGAGCCATGGGCAGATCTTCCAACACTTGTCCTTTTTCGTCAGATACACCATTACTGTCCACGAAATGTATAACCATCAGCAATGTCTGAAATCGATTACGTGACATGTGAGCAGCTACTGGAGGAAATCTTATGTCATTTTCCTAGTACGAACGATTTCCTAACATTTGGCAAAGGCCCATGCGTAGGAAGAGTTCAATTAATTGTTCCAGTGCTTTAACAGTGGTGTTAACACTGCGGCCATGTTTTTATACACGGTACACATTTGTATTCTCCATTAGTAGCTCCAGCATTTCAGATGTTATGAACCTCTGAAATATGCCAGTGGACAGGCAGTTTCAAGACTGGACGCTGAACACTCTAGCCTAGAAATGTGGAATCAGGGGCTCAAAAGCTTTATTTTTCCAAGTAAATTCCGTTTTTCTCCTTTGCTGTCTACGGGTCAAGCTTGGCATGGGCACATTACCCGAATCACTAGACTCACTCCCCTCAGACCCCCTCGTCATCACCATTTGAATCGTCACTCTTCATGTCTTCATTCCCTGGAGTAAAATCGGGATCATTATCATCAGCGTCTTCATCATCAGCATCTTCATCCTCTCATCCTCCACGGTCATTTCCAGTAATGAAAGCAAGCACATCCTGAACAGTGAAATGGGCCCGGTGAAAAAAACTGAAATTATTATCAGTCTGATAATAACAATTTACATTGACAGAAAAATGTCAGCCATTGCTAAAAATTCACTAATTTAGAGTAGTTAAAAAAATTACCAGGAATAAGAACTTCAAGTGAAGACAAGGTAAAATTTCAATAGCAATATTATTATTATTATTTTGGTTCTTTACACTGAGTTAGTTTTACATTGATATTTTGCGTTACTATTATTTTTGATTTCTAAGATTAAAATGTAATACTTGCAACAGATTGCCTATCAGTATAAAATCCCAATACACAAGAAATATTGGGAAAAAAGCATTCATAGGTGTTATTTAAAAACAAAGCACTTAAACCAACACGCTAAAATGTGTAATTGATAGCACCCCTTTGAACGGAAAACATGAATTTAAATGGATTATTGAAACGAACATTGGCATATCCAATGTGTTATCTTAGTACCAGTTAGGACCGATTTGACGTCTATCACACAGAAATATATGATACTTCTTCAAATTTTCTGAATTGGTTCGGAATACAAATTTGCTGTGTTAATTCAGAGCCCCATAGAAATGTGTCTCCCCTGCTTATTGTACTATGCAATCAGGTGGGCCGGCGATTCGTCTTCGGCACTTTCACCAAGGTTTGTTTTGGCCGAATCACGAAGTGCACACTTTTATTTCTAAGGTTAAGATTAGGTATGGGTGAAGGTTAGTCTATATCTGCCCGATTACCCGACATTTTTTTGTACAGAGGATTTTGTACAAATTACTGGCAGGAGAAACTGATTTCCATGGGGGGAACAGAATTCTTCGTAACACCTGGGGGCAAATCAGGTAAACGAAAAACGTAATAATTTTAAATCGTAAATATACTAAAGCTCATACAACACGGTACTTTAAAAAAGTCTTCATTCTGCTTTCTTAGATACGCTTTCTATGGCGTACGGGCGCAAACCTAACACAACACGACAAACGGAAATCTTTATTCCAATTGGTCTGGGACTTGCAGTCTTTTTGTCGTGACTTTCACTTTCTACGATGGTGAACATCGAAATACAAAAATACAACCTCCATCATTCAAAGAAGGCAGGATCAATACAGCCATTGACCAACCACACAGTGGAAACTCTGGCCATCACCAATATCAGCTAGACACGGGAGAGTGCATTTTCTAAAATTCAATCATTTATGTTTTTGATCCCAAATAAAGAACAATTAAATACAATTTCAACTTTAACGCGGTACTCCATTTGCTGTGGCTTGTGTAATAATTATTTCCCAATAGATTCTACCTATTAAATAAAATAACAGCTCCCCCTCTGCTATTCAGTGCGATGGTACTGTCCAGGCCCCGCTGTCTCCTTGGCGCGTATTAAATGTATTTGTCTTGAGTCGGAGGGATTTTTTTTGCTTATTGTCGGTAAACGTTCAGTGTGAGTGGTTGTCTTTTCATCTGCTCTGTCTGTTGATCGCTCGCTAGATATGTCTTTCAGGCACAGTTCAAGCCGCCGCGAACAGGATGATGTCAGGTATTTATAACACAATGCATGTTTGGCGATTTAATTATATATATATATATATATATATATATATATATATATATATATATATATATATATATATATATATATATATATATGGTTAGAAACAAAAAGAGAAAAGCGACCAGATGTAATTCTAGGGTGGCAAGTTGTTGCGTGCGCTGCAGAGAATATGTGCCGATTATAAACGCAGTTGATCTAAAGAATTTATCAAGTTGTTTGTTTCGTTGTGTTCAAAAACAGGTCTTCAGTCTATTCGAGCACGACTTTCAGCATCAGCACTAGGCCCCCAAATAGTATCGCTGGCATCTGAATTGTGCATGTAGTTTTATGTTGAAAAAGTTTGTACAGATTTCTCAAATTAGGGCTGTGATATTTGTGAGAGTCGGTGTAGGTGGCCGACTTCTAAGGGGGAAGGGGAAACTATCGAATAAATTAAATACTCGGTTTAACTTTGTGTTTTTTTTAAATGCAAGGCAAAGGGTAAGACCAGGATCACTCTGTGTACAGTGGTGTTTACAATATAATTAACCCCATATTCCAACAAAATGGCCGCTGGCGCGAAATCAAACTGGTTATTAGGGATGTAATAATGTCCTTACCAAAGCACCCGAACCCCGGGCTCTAACAGTAATACCATTAAACACATAATCGGATGACCCGTTTTATTTATGTTCGGTATTGTTAAGAAACCCGAATGAAAACTAAATCGTGCTTGTCAATGAAATGATGCGGAAAATGAAGTGCTAGAATAAGGAATTGTTTGTACGGAAGCAGATGTTTAAATATATATCCTGTACACAACTGATACTACAACCCTTATGAATTTATTGGCTAAATGAACAGTGAATTGTATGACAGGAGAAGACCCCCGGCAAGATGGTCCCAGGGCAGGAAGCGTGGAGCAGACGGGAAGCTGAGACGAGACGGAGATACCGAGTCCACTGTGTTTGATGATGGAGAGATCGAGAAACACAGTCGCACATACTCGGACAATAGACCGTCTAGGTAAGAGGACTTCAGGTGGTGGAAGTCCTGAATGGCCCGGTGTTGTATTTGTGGATAAAACACAAACTGGAACTTCTAATATACGAATACCGGTAGTAGTAGTAAACACTTTAACATCCGCGCTGTGTGCTATTGTTTGCATTGTTGTGTTTTCTTCTTCTTTTTTTTTTTTTTTTTTTTTTAAGATCAAGATGAATCCGAGGCCTATACAATATAGGTCCGCTTTAAAGCAAGAGCACGGCGGTTTTCTATTTTTATTCAATTTTTTGTAAAATTGAGCAAATCAGTAAATTGTACTGTCTGGCCAGAATATCAAAACAGTTTCCAAAGCTCATTGGGAAAGTACAATGTAAGTCTGTATTTTAATTCGTCATGGACGTTCTCTGTTATATTCATGGTTAGCGTCGTTAATGGAATGCACCCTATCACAAATAGAATGTGTCAATTGAAAATTAAAGGAGCCTTTTGTCCAGCATATTTATTGCTACTTTTTTTTTTTTTTTTTTTTTTTTTAAGTTTTACAACTCCTGAGGGAGATGGGCCCACCCGCAGGTGTACAGACTGGGGCAGTGCTGTGGAACAAGAAGAGTTAAGAACAGACGTCAGGAGAGATATGCAAAGGTTAGTTCTGCTAGTAGCACATTATTTATCCAGGAGAGTCAGTTTCAACTAAATCCTTCTGGCAAAAAAAAAAAATAGAAGTTAACACACATGAAAACATAAGGGCTCAGTCAAGTCTATCAGCAGTGAAAGCTAAGCCTAACTGTGACTCCTTCACAAACAACACAGGATTAGAGGTTTAGAAGATCCCATGGCCATGGCAGCCAAGGTGCTTTTTTCCCTTCCTTTAACCCTTTGCAGTCCATTTATTCAGCGCTTGTCAGGTGCGTCGGTCCAATTTATTTTCACATGGGCTGTTTAATTTTTTTTTTTTACGCGTAATGCAGGTTTAAAAGGCATTAAATCATAAAAGGACTTTCAGTACTGTATCTAGCCTAGCCCCACCCCTTGTTCGCTGTATTTCACATACCTCTTTATAGATGTGCATACTGATAAATCCTCTCCTGATCACTCGTTTTATCACCAAACTCCTCAGTAATGTGATCCAAGTCATTATTTTATTACTATAACATCTCAAAAAGCTCTGTAAATGTCTGTGATATTCTTTGAGCGCTGGTTGCAGAAGCAGCTACCTCTTTTGTCTTATCTCTGTAATGCATGGGGCTATGAGATACGCCCTTTTTTCGGTTTCGTTCGGCCATTGAAAGGTTTTCCCGTCTTTTTGATTGTCAGACAGGGGCTGACTGGAAAGAGAAAATTGTAATGTTGGACCTGGTCCGACATAGGACCGCAAAGCGTTAAGGCACTTTGTAGATGTCGTAGGAATGACCCCTTTTTTCTACCTTTACTGTTTTGTGCATGTTTGTTTTTTGTATTTTTTATTCAGATCTCCTTCCCGCATTCTTGCTTTGTTGTAATTTGTAACTTGTGAAATGAATACTGTACCTTGGCAGGTAGCATTGCCATAACTACCTCGTTGTGTTTTTTTAATCAGATTTTTCTGCAATATGTTGATATTTTGCTTCCCTTCATGCATGCAGGTACAGAAGAAGAATCTTGGTTAATGACTTTAATGAAAGAGAAAGGACAATCTCCTCTGAAAGGTATAAAATAGTAAACATTCAAACATGAAAGTTGCTTAACATTCATTGAATACATATTGAAATACAGGAGCTCAGGTGATGCTACAGTCAAAGTAAATACTGTCGTCTCATCCACTCTGTTAGTGACTGGGGGATATTACTCGTCTGCTATGTCATCCTGGCGTGGGGGTGGGAGGATTTACTGTTTTACTGCACCATCAGGTGTCATTAATCGCTAGCATGAGAAAGGTGGGGTTTTTGAGAATCTCATGCTCTTCATTTGTGTTTTAGACAGTTTACTTTATTTCCTGATTTGTGGAATTTTGTGACTGATAAAATGTATAACAGAATACAACACTAACTGGGTATTTGAAGCTGGATGTGCTTAAGAAGCTAGCGTTTTTCGTTGGTGTGTTCTGTACTGTACGAAATATAGGCACCAGCATAGTGATAAACGGTTTTGGCCATGGACACCCATGTTTAGGGTGTCTGATTTCTTATTTTGCTGAAGCTGTCTGAAATATCTTGACATCCCGCATACCCTAGAAAAATAAATTCCAATAATGCATTTGTTAAATTGATTTGTTTTTTTTGCTTTGCTTTCATTAATATGCACCTTTTAAAAATATGATTCACTGTGAATTTGCTTTCTTTAAACTTATATATTTTTTTTATTTATTAGCTCAGATTCAAGGGATTCACCTGTACCTACAGAATTGGAAACGGATGAAGGGGTGCTTATGAGAAGACAGAAGCAGATCAACTATGGGAAAAATACTATTGCTTATGATCGCTACATCAAGGAAGTTCCAAAGTAAGTACATTGTAAACAAAACTCCATTTTACTATGCTTCTTTTTAAAACTCATTATTAAAACAAATTGTTTTAACATTTGTTAGATACTCAGCTTTAAGAACTTCCATTTTAAACAAGTAAAATGCTTTGGTTTTTCTTCTCCATAGGCACCTTCGTCAAGCAGGAGTTCACCCTAGGACACCCAATAAGTTTAAAAAATACAGCCGGAGGTCTTGGGACCAGCAGATACGACTCTGGAGGGTTACTCTACATGCTTGGGATCCACCGGCAGAGGAAGGCAGTGACTTGCAAGCAATGTAGGTTTTGGTTCTTAGTACACATGCCTGAATTGAGATTTAAAATATAGCGCTGCCGTTTGTGAAAGATCTAGTACTAAATCTTTGGGAGTTTATCGGTCACACAGCCATCCTCATTTTAAGAATAGCCACAGTATTCTGTGAGTGTTCATAGTATCCTCTATATTGTCATGCACCACCAATAATAGTTATTTTTAATTCTGTCAGTCAAGAGATTGATCTGGATGACATGGAGATCCAGTCTGGGGCCAGCAGTTCAACAGAATCAGGGACAAGTTCACAGTCTTTGAATGTGGGCAAAGCTCCTGCAACAACACCAGAGGTAAGTTAATTGGAGAAGAATAGATTTTGCAGCACGCTGTATTAATGTCCCTGGTGTTGCGTGGCGCTGTTTTTTACAGAATGATATAGAACAAATGGAGGTGTATTCTCACCCTTATTTTGTTGAATAACTTGGCACTGTTGCTTTAAAATCCCAGTGTTTTAAATAACAGCCAGGATGACTTTCTTTAACACTGCACAGCATTATGCTAATTTATCCAGTAACAGTATGCAGCTTGTTATGTTTTGGTAACTGCTCCTCATTTAAGAAAGTACCTAATATAATGGGATGGCGGCTGCCGAAACACTAATGACACTAAGCTATTTCTCCAGTGAAATTTGCACCACGTTTTATCGCATAGGTGAATTGAATGCAAAAAACAAAAACAGGCATGGATGTAGATATGCACTTGTCTGTTCACCCCTCTTATTGAAGGTCTTTTGATTTTTAGGATTCTTGTACTGGCACCCCTAACAAGATGAGGCGCATGGATGCTCAGATGGAAGCAGGGTTTGATTTGGAGTCATGCTTGATTGAAGCTCAGGACAACAGCTGGCTCTCTGCTTCTTAATGTGCTGATCCAGAAGATACCTTATTTTAAAAAATATGTATAATATCCATGGTAGCTTAAATTCATACAGACTTTTGGGGGTGGGAGGTAACATGAAAGCATGAGGGGGAAAAAGTCAATCTTCTCTGTCATCTAAACAGATGGGACATCAAATCCTTATCTCTTCTAGCCCCTTTAACAAAACAAAGGTATGTCTTTTCAGAATGTAGTTCCTGCATTTGGATTCAATTCTGGAAATCTTTAAACTCACATTTAATCTTGAATGCAGCAAGTGTTCCATAAAGCCATTGGGAGGGGAGGGGCTTTTTTGCATATTTTCCTCAATTTATTTGGTTTGGTAATTGCTTTGATGCTGTTTATCTATGTATAGTGTATACTTTTTTTGTTTTAAGGAGGGCTGCTCATTATGGGTTGCTGATATTGCATGTTTAGAGGTGCGAACATTTTTAAACCTAGTTTGTGGAGCTCCTTCGTTTTTGTTTCGACCACTTTTTTTTTTTATCCAGTGCCCTTTTTATTTTCATTTTCAAATGACGGTTGGTTGCCGTCTAAGTGACCAAACCTGTCAGAACTATGACCTGTTTCTGCAGTATGATTTCTTCCCAGATGTTTCTCCCTTCTATTATACAAGCAGGATTCTTGTTGAGAAATGAAGAGATTGCAAACCCAAAATGTGTGCTAATATGTTCTATTCCAGTTTATTAAAGCATTGCAAAGTGTGTTTTGCTGGGTGGTGGAAGGGTGAATGAAAGCAGGTAATCATTGTCTGTTTATACTGCTGGCAGGACCTTCTTGCTTTTGGCTTAATAATAATAATAATAATAATAATAATTTTTTTTTTGAATGATACCTGAATACTTGGAAGTTTTTGTAAAACTGGTGTGCGGGTGTATATAATTTTTGTTCAAGCACAGCTCCCAATTTTATTGTAAATATTTGGAATGAGTGTTGAGTGTGCTAATATTTTGAATACTGTGTTTTTCATATTGTTTATTCTGACTTTTTTAAAATTGCTGTAACAGTATAATAAATAAGTACATGTCATGTATCTGCTGTATTCAGATTCATTCTACATTAAATGTATACCTGCTTTACTATCCCCAAAGGGAATATGGTGTAAATGCATGTTCATACAATGCCAGGGCTCGAAATGAGTGCCGACCATGCAGCAGTAGCCGTGCGTGCCCTTCTCAGTTGCTGCGATGGCCCTCCAAAATGTTCTGTTCACGTCCATTATTGCCACAGTGCCCTTTCAGCTGTTGCAACTACAGATGCCTGTATTAGGAAGTGTTTGTGCCATGATTACGGAATATGCATGGTTGAGTCGCGTCAGCGGGGGAAAGAAACAAACAATGAACACTACCCTTTCATGCACTTCGATGTGTACTGCGGTAATAATGCCACCTCAGCAAACAGTCCAGAAAAAAAAGTATAAAGCCTTGCAAAATCTGCAAAGAATGTGGACTTGATCATTTTTTCAGGTCAGCAGTTTAGATATGTTTGATACAACTGTCTTCAGTTAAATGTTTTTTTTTTTTTAAATAATTTGCTGTAACCAACTTGAATATTGCCATTATTATTTTTTCAATGCCCATATCTTTACCACATAGAAACCAGAAAGGTAGGAAATACTGTTTATATTGTATTACAGTAGTTATTGTTTGTTTATCTTATGATGAAGATGCATTTTTGTTTCTTCAGTTTAGGCATAAATGCAACACCGTGACCATACATTTTGTAGGGTCATATGCATAAAAATGCAAACACTCCTTATCGTATGAGTAATAGACTTACCCCCCTCAACAAAACACCACATGACCAGCATGATAGTAAAAGTAGACATAAACCTTTGTATAAGTTAGAGATCATTTGTCAGCTGCACGAAAAGCAGAACTCGTGGGTTTCACAGGGTGCGTTCACGGAGATCATTCTGCGCAGATTCTGAATTTAGCCAAGGAGATCATTCTTAGAGGATCATTATCTAAATTGGTCACATTCTGCACAGAATCTGCTTAGAATGATCTCTGTACGCACCCATTAACTACTGCACAGAATAAATGTAATGTTTTACTCCAGTCAGTGGTAAGAAAGCACTTCCTTTTTTTGTTGCTTTGGTAGATGCTATTTTTAGCTGTCCTTACAAAGGTACCACCAAATGTTACTCTCAGGATACTGCACTCTGATTGGTTATCATATTATTGTTAATAAAACAATGAATAATCCTCTCCCAGTAATGGTACTCTAGCCATTACACATCTAAATTAGTTCATGTTTGTCAGTGAATAACTGTTTTCGTTACTCAAAAAAAGAAAAAAACCTTCCTCAGTTGTCCTGACAGGAACATTTTGTGGTACTTTTGTAGGCACTGCCTATTTTTATTTGCTGGACCCGACAGGCTGGCTTTATTTGATATACATGATATCTCAGAACCTTCAATCACTAGGAATTCTGTAGAAAATGATGAGTGTAGCGAACTCCAGTCCTTCACGTGCCATTGGCTCCCATATTTTACTCATCATACACATCAAATCATGTTGCCGCAGCAGTGACAAAACAATACACTTATCCAATATGACGTGCATTTGTGATCTTTGGATGTCTGTTCCGAACCGGGTATTTCGATTCCGATTCTGTTGTTATGCCAAATGCTGTCTTCGGAAGAAGAGAGTCTCAATTGTAGTCAGCGCGCATACAAATGAGTTTGCGCATGCCTAGTTTATGTTTTGCGCCATCTTTGAATCTTGTCTGCTAAAAACTGTCTCATTTCAGAGGTTTTGCATTGAAATGTGATGACGGAAAGGTCAATGCAAGAACCAGGTTCTCTGGAAGATGTGGACATTTATCAGAAGGGAAATACCCAAAAGATTATTGTAGAAACCTTCAAAGCTTAAAGAGGTATGCAGACAGGTTTACTTTGGATTACTTTCGATCTTCCAAAGTAAAGAATGTAAAACAAATTACATATCCAATCAATACGGTTATACAATATATTTCACATTGTTACTTTAGTTGTAATGTAATGGGACCCTATTATCCTGGAGACAGTATTTGGCATTAAACCCCTCCCAACTAATGTAAACTAACCCACGAGCTGTTTGCTTCGCTGCCCGCCTAAGCACACTTCAGTGAAACACATCTAGTTCTGATTGTGTAGTCCTATAATTTTTACCCCAGAATCGGCCTTCGACCCCTTTGATTGGACAACGTGCGTGCACATAATGTTCAAACCCACATACGATGAGATGTCAAAGTCGAAGATTAATACAGAAATTATGGTCCCAGCTAAAACTAGCGTTACAGGAAAAGGAAAAAAATCAGTGATTTTTGTCATTTGTCCTACTGCCTTTAAACCAGTGGTTTTCAACCTTTTCATCTCAAGTACCAGTGTTTCCAGCAGGGACCACCAGATGTACCAGTAACTGCAATCTAAAGCCCATTCGCATGGGAGTAGGATTCACCACATAAACAGGTGGTTTGGGAATTTTTACCGACATTGTGAAATTTAGACCTGTGCAAATCGTCCATTTCTTTTTATCCCAGATAATTTTCTCAGAAGTCCTCTGATTGTTTTGCAGGACATCAGGACATTCTGTAAAATACCAAACTCTTTAATTTACCGACTTTTGTTGATAAAACGAATGCACGTCTGGGAGGTTACTAGACGTCCTCTGCTTTTGATCAACTCTGAGGACACCTGGACAGAGACTTGATACATAAACGATGCAGCTTTTTGTGAAGCTCCGACAATGTTGTGGTGTGTTCAGCCCTGGTGAGGTGATGGAATCAAGCGAGGGGACAAGAATGAATTTGAGGGCTGGTAAAAACTTATATTTATTAAGAAGTCAGGAGGCGACAGGAAAGTGTTTAGGTGGTGGTGGGGGGGCCTCCTCCGATCCCTCTCTAGCCTACGGGCTCACTTCCCTTCGCCTACCTCTCATTAAACCACTCTGTTGCAGCTCTCACTGTTCTATGTGGTTGGGTACCGTCCCTATCCTTCCCTCGCGTCTTTCGACTCCACGGAAACCGTCTTGCCGTCTGTGGCTTCCTCAGGCAAGCTCGGAGTCTGCAATACCCATTAGAAATTAATTTTACACCCTCTAACCTTGCGACGACGCAGAGCCCTCTTATCACCTCGTATGCCCTGCCCCCAGTTGACCCTTGTTGGCTGGTTCCCCATCGTCCTATTACCCCTTCACCAATAATGGAGCTTCACAGATGTTTGTAATAATCAGTTTTATTAAAAACATAATAATGATTTTTGTGCAGTAGTCATTCCCAGCACTCTGCCCTGAACTAGAGCCTTGTATGGCTCATTTTAAAAGGTGTCAGGATAACTTTTTAAATTATTATCATCAGAGATGTGCAATAGGCTTTAAAGGTATGGGGCTATAAGAGCACAACGGTAACTCTGAGCAGTATTTTTGTTTGTTTGTTTTTTTTCTGATGAGGAGTCACAGGTGTTTTTATATTTTATTATCCAACCTAACATATCCAATGTTGAGTCCTTGGTATGTAGTATACACAGGCAGCATGCATATACACTTCATTTAATACAATTATTATGTATTCTATCCATCTGTTTAAATGAGGGAACACAAGAAAGTAGACAATAATGTAGATTTCACACTGTTATATGAGGAGGAGGTTAAATGTCAGCAAAACTTGCAAAAAAATGAACAAAATGAAATTTACTGGTTGTATAAATATTTAGCCCCTTAAGTCAGTACTTGGTAGAAGCGCTTTTTGCAGCAATTACTGCTATGAGTCTTTTTGGATAGGTCTCTACTAGTGTTGCAAAGTAAGATGGTAAAGTTTTGCCCATTCTTCACAGGAAAATTGCTCCAGTTTTGATAAGTTTGTTAGGGATCGTCGATGGACTGCAATTAAGTCTCACCATAAATTTTTGATTGGATTCAAGTCAGGACTTTGACTGGCCACTCAAGAACATTAATTCTCTTTTTGTTCAACCACTCCAGTGTGGCTTTAGCTTTGGGTAATTGTCCTGTTGAAATGTGAATTTCGTCCCCAGTTTCAGAGTCTTGGCTGACTGTGGCTAAGTGCCCGCCCCTGTGTGTATTTTGTGTAGTATGTTGTGTGTTAATGTTGGTGTATAGTCACTGGTACACAGGATATAAACGGGTCTGTGTAACACAAGTGTTTAAAATGTATATTTGTATTTAGGCACGAGGATTGCACAGCACTTCACGTGCAAGTAAAAAGTAATAATATGTGAGCACAGGGAATTGCACTTTATTAATTCACGTGCAGTTGTACCGCGACTCCAATTGAATGATTGATTAGCAATCGAGTCTCGGTACAGCTGCATAAAAGCAGCATGTTTTCACTCACTCGGGGTGGTTGTGTGTTTGATGAGTGGAGAACGGGATTGGAGACAGAGGTAATAATAATAATAATAAAAATAATAATAAGTAAAATATCTGCTCACTATGTTTTGTTCAGTGTTAGTCCATTTTGTTTGTCTGTTTATTTTGGCTACCAGTGCCGTGTCCTGTGTTTTTGTTTGTCTTACAACCGTTTATTTTCTGACTGTCTGTTAATTTATTAAATGCTGAGCGAGACGATTCGCTCAGCTCCACCAAACTCCACCTCTCTGTCGTTTATTTCCTGGTTACTGTTAGTGGTCTGACGTCCCCCACTTCGGCCGTCTTTGTGACACTGACTCAAACAAGTTTTCCTCAAGGATTCGCTTGTACTTTGCACCATCCACTCTCTCCTCTATCCTGACAAGCTTCCCAGTCCCTGCTGAAGAGAAGCATCCCCATAACATGATGCTGCCACCACCATGCTTGACAGTTGGGATGGTGTTGACTGAGTGATGTGCAGTGTTGTAGTATCATCTACATGCTTTTTCACAAACTCCATTCGTGCTTTAAGATGATGCTTTTTGAGTACTGGCTTCTTTCTTGCCACCCGTCCATACAAGCCAGCTTTGTATATGGACCGGCTTATTGTTGATGTGTGAACACTGACTCCCATCTCAGACACAGAACTTTGCAGATCTCTCAAGGTCATTGTTGGCTTCAGAGTGACATCCCAAACCAGCTTCCTGCTTGCCTGGCTGCTCAGTTTGTGAGGGCAACCTGATCTGGGTAGTGTCTGCTGGTATGATGCATCTTAACTTCTTAATGATGGACTTCACTGTGCTGAGAGGGATAACACCGTGTAACAATTTTTTTTTTTGGTTCCTGGGTAGTAAGTGTTATTTCCTAATTGCCTATGCCTCAAAAGTATAGAAAATGGCTATTATTCCCCACAAACTTTGCTTTTGTGACCAGGACAGTGATATTTTGAAATGTACCTATTTTCCAGAACATTCCAGATAGATTCAGTGCTGAGTAAACTTGGAGTAACTTCTAGAACTTTCTAGAACTTTCCAGTAATATAAATAGTAGTATAAATACAGGGGCCTTAAGCCCACCAGTTCAGTTTAGTTCCAGCTGCCTAAGTGGATACATATCTGCATTTTTCTGAGATGGCATCAAGAGGCTGCAATGGTGGCATTCCTGATGGGTCTCCAAGGCAGTTTTACCAAGTTTTCCTGCTATCTTTGCCTTTGGGACAGCAGGGACACCAAGGCGCACTACCACAGGCGGGACTGGCCACAGCGGACCGAGTTCTCTGTGGGGAGGAACAACATCAAGTGGGAGCCACTGGTGGACCCCCGGAAGGTGCTGATGCCACCACTGCACATCAAATTGGGCCTTATGAAACAATTTGTCAGAGCTCTAGATAAGGAGTCAGCAGCCTTCAAGTACCTTCAAGACTTCTTCCCTAAGCTGTCTGAGGCAAAGGTCAAAGCCGGTGTCTTCGTCGGACCACAGATAAAGAAGATCCTGGAGTGCAATGAATTCCCCAAGAAGCTCACTAGTAAGGAGAAAGCGGCTTGGAACAGCTTTGTCGCAGTGCTTCGGGGCTTCCTGGGCAATCACAAGGCCGAAAACTACGTGGAGCTGGTTGAGACTCTGGTGAAGAACTACGGCACAATGGGCTGTAGGATGTCCCTCAAAGTCCATATCCTTGATGCTCATCTTGATAAATTCAAGGAGAACATGGGAGCGTACTCGGAGGAGCAAGGCGAGCGCTTCCACCAGGATATACTGGACTTTGAACGCCGCTACCAAGGACAGTATAACGAGAACATGATGGGAGACTACATTTGGGGGCTGATTCGTGAAAGTGATTTACAGTATAATCATAAATCCCGAAAAACTACTCACTTCTAAATCTTTTGTAGTCATTTTTGTATTACTTTAGTATAAATACATGTTAATTTGGATTCATATGTTGTTTTTTTCTGACTTTATGTGAACGAAAAGACAATTTTCTCATTGGAAATAGGTAAATTTCAAAATATCACTGTCCTGGTCACAAAAGCAAAGTTTGTGGGGAATAATAGCCATTTTCTATACTTTTGAGGCATAAGCAATTAAGAAATAACACTTACTACCCAGGAACAAAAATTGTGTTACATAGTGTAATCAGTGCCTTTCTTGTACCCTTCTCCTGCTCTGTGCCTCTATCACTTAATCCCGGACTTGTTTCAAAAGCTCCTTGGTCTTCATGGTTGCTTTTATGGATCACTATGTGAGTTGCAGTTTGAAAGTCTTTGTATATATGAGGGAACTTATCTACAAGTTAAACCACTTTGAGTACACACAGGTTGAAACCATTTCAGTAATTTTATGACCTTTCAAACAAATCATTTGCACCTGAGCTGATTTAGGGCTGCAGTAGCATAGGGGTTGAATACTTATGCAACTGAGATTAATCTGTTTTTCTCTATAAATCTCACTTATTTATATTCTATATGCATTTTTTAACTTTATCAATGTGGAGTAGTTTGTGTAGATTCTACATGTCAAGTCTAATTTGAAAGCGCTGTGGAGTATGCTCAGGTGCCAACAAAATGTGAAAACTTTGCAGGGTGGTGAATGCTTCTGAAAACTACAGTACATAAACTGGCACATGCATTTAAATACTTGAAATTCAAACGTACCATTTTCTGAACTTAAACGGGTCATGTTTTGGTACTCGTACCTGTGAGGCGTGTGAGTACAAATGGATTTTCCAGACAGTGATTTACGTGTAACAATTAAAATTTTATTTAATATTACACGAGAAAAAAAAGAAAAATAATAAAGAAGGATGTGAGGGAGGGAGTGCGGGAGTAATCAAAAATAAAGGAACGGAAGCCTCTTAGTCCTCTTCGCGTTCTGCTTCAATCCAGAAATAAAACAAAAAGGAATAAAAACAGAAAAAAACCAAGTTAGTAAGGCCTCCGTTCGTGACACAGTCCAACCTCCCAAGTACTTCCCTCCAGCCTTTTTTTTTCCCCGCCTCTATTCCTTAGGACCAACCCCGAACACAGTAGCACGTTCCCTTTAGTATGCAAACCCCGCCCCGGTAGTCAGTGGATCACCAATCCCAAACTGACAGGTATCCTTAATTTCACTTGACTCCAGTGGCTGGAATTTACATACTCGTACTTCCGCCCCTCACCAAGGTGCCGCCCCTCAAAAAGATGACTTTTGTCATGGTCACAAGACCTTGGTAAGGGAAATCCCGAGTTGGTTTGATGCCTTCTACTGTTGGGAGGCTGACTTGCAGACCGAAACCCCTTTGACTCATCACAGTACCACATTCAGATGATGTACCGCTTTCTGGTCCAACATCGGTTCCCTGATATTTGTATCTAGTTTGTGGGTTCCAAAGCAGGACCAGATTTGCACATCTCTATTCGTCATGTGAATACCACCCCTGCCAGGCAGTGCCGTGCACGAGGGTCAGCAAACCCAGTATAAGTGTGAATGTGAACGCTTGTGAAGAATTTCCAAAAATAAATATTGGGATTTTCTACCTATGCATCAGGACGCAAGACATTTGCTAGGAAATCAGGACAGTCCCAACCACATAGGGACTGTTGGCATGTATGTATGGAAAGAAAAAATGCCCCACAATTTGACCCATGTACCACCAGAAAATTGTATGCTGTCAATGCTGTGGTTGACTAATGCACAAATCACTACGTACAAGACAAACTGTAGTTCACCCACAAAATCGAATTTTGTTTACAAAATTAGTTAACCCTATTTGTTGCTCATCAGTTAGTCACATAACTTTGCCGAATTGTGAAAAAAAATGATATTAAAAAGAACTTTAAGGGTCTTGTGATGGAAATACAATGAGTTCT
Organism: Polyodon spathula; assembly: GCF_017654505.1. Classification (NCBI taxonomy): domain Eukaryota; kingdom Metazoa; phylum Chordata; class Actinopteri; order Acipenseriformes; family Polyodontidae; genus Polyodon; species Polyodon spathula. The sequence goes on from NC_054534.1 coordinate 102,154,247, forward strand.
GGTTGGAAAACTCCCTCTTGACATGTGAGGGCACTAAGTAGCGAAAGGGGAAGTCTTTGGATGGGCTGGCCTGACAGTTCATTTCCTGGGTCGGGAAGTCGGTCAGCCTGGAAGAAGACGAGACTCCGTTGCAGGAACTTATTGACCTGGAGGGTAAACGAGGTAGCAGCTGCCAGCAATAAAAGCAGCTGCAATCGTTTACCAAGGGGTCATGCTTGATAGTATAAAGGGGCCGGAGAATTGTTAATCTTTTCCTTCACTTGGGTTTTGTGCATTAACCTGGAAGGACTGAGAGAGCCGCATTAGTAACTGCCTGAGAAACAGTATTGTGAAAATAATATTTGTGAGTGTTTGTTTTTCAGTGTTGTTAGTAATTGTCTTATTTGTTGAACCACCAGACAGCTAAACGTGTTTCTGGAGCTGTCACTTTTGGGCCAGCACAAGCCGGAACTGCACTGTCACAAAAATTTCCTGTTATCACCCACCACAAGCACTAATACACACACCCCAGACTGGTAACCGTGTTTTAGTATTGTGGGGCGGATAAGGATTATTGTTTGGGACACATTGATTAAAATAAACCTTTCCAAACCGGATTACAATAGTCTGTGATTACTCCTGCACTGCGCCACCTCTACATCTGTTCACAATCACCAGCCACTTTGCCACAGCCTTTAGATGGCCGTTTTCTTGTTTTCTGAGCTAAAATCATTTGCGCACGCCCAGGCAGGTGTAGTACACGGTATACGATGTTTTAAACGTATACCACGTAAAGTGTAACAACCTTTTCAGAAAACTGCTCAGGCATTGCAAATCCTCCATTATCTGGCAAGCATTTATTTATTTATTTATTTATTTATACAGAAGATTTACCCATTAAGACCGAGGCCTTGTTTACAGGGAGGTCCTGTTAGACAATAAAACAATTACAAGCAACAGAATCTGTGGTTAAAACTGAGGGAGCAGTCGACAAAAAAGAACAACCTAAATGTTAAAGTGAACTAAAGGAAAAATAATGGTAAGAGGCTCTAAGCAATTCTGAAATACGATCTTTTTAGCCAGAAAAGGAGAGTCAAAGTCCATCTTCATACCATAAGTAAAAGAGTTTCATGTTTTAGAAAGCTGATAGGTAAAAGACAGTTCTCTCAAACTTGTGTGAACCCTTAGGTGCCAAACTAACAGACTTCTGAGAACATAAACTACAGCCAGTTAATCCTTTGCACCAGATCATTTAGATAAGGAGGTACCAAACCTTTAAGAACCTTAAAATCAAAATACCAGTGAAAAAACCTATGATTTATTTATGAGAGCCAGCCTAGTTTTGACAATGGTGTGTCAAGATGAAAACCTGAATGTGAGAAGTATACTGCCAATGTGTAATTGATCCATTAGTAAAAGACATATATGCTCCAGTTCATTGTAGAAGGATGGCTTTAATAAAGCATTTTCCCATTCTTATGAAATTGGCACAGGCCATGATGTTAATACTGTATCGCTGGATTTGTCTAAAGATATTCTTCAAAAATGGGGTAAACATTAGTATAGTATTGCAAAATGTTACTTTTACTTTTTTTTTTTGTAACTGCATTCACCATTTAATTATGTTCATGACCTAGGCCGTACACAGATTCTTGTGGTCCATATATCTTTTTACATGCTTTGTGACTGTCTCTTGTGTAAACAGTCAACAACAATACTAGACTGCAAAAAGCAGCACAGTCTGGGTTGCCAGATTTCTGCAGATTATAGTTTATAGCCCAAAATCATTTCAAAAACAGCCAAAAATAGCCCAATTATTTGTTTGAACTGAAAGCAAGCTTATTATTAACACATCTAATTACATTCTCCTTAATATTTTCCGCGGCTGTGTTTTTCAAATAGCCCAATTCCGCGTGAAAACCGCGGACCTGGCAACTCTGAGCACATGCACATGTTTATTTCACGTAACACAAATCCAATTTGTGCATGGCAGCTCCGCCAATGAGGGATTGCGTTGGTCTAGAAGTTATGGTTGCTATGATACAGACTTCCAATTGATTGGCGCCTTCTTTGTCTGTAGGGATTCTCGACCCCTCTCCTGGTTGTTTGACTTTGTTAAAATGGACGGCGGTGTGTTCGTTTTTCTAAGCATATCAGCATTACTTGTAAGTTAGTAGTTAGTTATGGAATGCCAGCAGATGAAGACCACAGTTTGGTAGAAATATGTTAAGGTACTGTATATTTATATTGTTATCGAAGTGTTTACGTTCATGGATACATTATAAAGCTGGTTTCCCATAGCAACCCGATACAAGTTATTTTGGCATTCTGTTTTCCTGAATAACTAAATCGTAGTCATGTTGACAGTGTACTAGGATAACGCTATAAAAAAAATAAAAAGCTTGCCAAGAAAATGGAGAAATTATATACCTTCAACCTAATACTGTATTCAAACTGGAAATTTGACACCTACTTATTGTATGCTTACGATTAAAGTGACGGTGTAAAACCGCGTTCAGTGTTTATACTAAAGTAGGGCAAAATGGTATTGGCTGTTCAGTTTGTAAACGTGTCGGTTAAGACATTTAATTGTACGGTATATTTCCATCAACCCGTTCAGTTCACCATGCAGTACCGCTTCGTCAAACAGCTTTACAAATAACTAGAGCAGTGGTTTTAACTATGGCCCTCACGTAGCCTACAGGAGTTTAATTCAGTATATTTTTCCCCATAAGAGGGTTTTGCATAATGCTGTGAATTGAAGAGACGGTTTTAAAAAATATTATATAATTATATTATATTATTATTATATTATTATTATTATTATTAACAGTGTTCGTATACGCTGCTTTTTTTCAAGGACCATAATATATATATATATATATATATATATATATATATATATATATATTTACAAGCCTGGGTGATGAGATCAGACGTTACGAAGGAAATCCTTTTGCTAAAGCATTTTATCTTGCATGCGAGTGTTACCACAGCGTTCTCTGTAAAATGGATTGTTATCTACTGGTCTGGCCAAGCAGGTAACGCCATTTACTGTAGTCCCTGTGGCGCGAGGGATTATGGATCTGATTTAAAGCTAATAATAAGCATCTTAAAGTACAGCTGCTTATGCACATTTATTGACACAGAAGCAACATGGCGGGACACAACAGGCTTGAATTTACGGATGAAAAACAATTTATAGGGGTAAGTTTTAAATAAAAGGATTTTTTTTAGGAATCGATTGAAGACATGGCAGTGTTCTCGTAGGGTGCTTCCCACTAGGAATCACTTTTATCGTGCTGCATGGTTAATCTTGAGGGGCCTGACAGAACAGATGGAGCATAGCATATTTGATTGCTTCTAATTAGGTTAGTATTCTGGATTTATCATGCTGTCTGGAATGTGTCATATTTCCACAATTCAGATTGCACAAAAATAGTTTATGATGTTAGTAGCCCATGGCAGTTATATAAATAATAATAATAATAATAATAACAATACAAAAATAGTTTAACAGGCATAAATTCATTAAGGACATTATCCCGAACAAAATGATATATAACACAACACATTTCATTCAAGGATGTATTAGTAAACTTCAATGTTTTTGGTTACAAAGTTAAAACACTGACATCTTAAAAAAAAAAATATATTAATAATAATAATAACACTAATCAAGTCTAATCATGATTGAAACTTCCCTTTGGGTGTACACAAAGTATTGACACACTTGGAACAATAATTCAACTTAATTTACTAGTGTTAATCTTGGTTTGTGTACAAAATGTACCTGAAAATATAATGGGGCTCCATGGTACTAAACAGCTCAAGTAGTTTTGAAGTTCAGCCTGTTTGTGTTATGTCATGAAATCCACCCCCTTCCAAGTGTCTGACATTGTGTTTCAATCAAGAGTGCAGGAATGGCTTGCATGTTTTCAGTTTTTGTAAAGTACAGATTGAAAAAAATAAGAAAGACATTACACATTGCTGATTAAAGGTCTGCAAAAACACTGGATATAAACAGACACATTTCAAAATACCGAAGGGGACTAAATTGTACACTGTGTCTGCAGTTAAGAAAAGACTGAATCAAAAGTGAGTACTTTCTAAAACGTGCAAATCTCCTAATAGGGTACAGTATAACTGCTGATGTATTATTTAACTAGTTTTATTTATTTTTTACAGTACTTGTAAAATGCTACATGAACTCTGACAGTTTAATGCTCTCTATAAACAGATAGTTGTACTCCTTGTTTGTACAGTGGAGGGGGGAAACATCCATCCTTACAGTTATGTTGCCTTGCTGTTAATAAGGAAGTGTTTTTAAATACACTTTTTTTTTTAGCAAGATTGGGTTGTAGAGTACATAAATAGTGAAAGTATGTGAAAAGAATCGTTACTTTTATATACACTGTAGTACTCAATTCAAAGACCCTTTTTTGTCAGGAGAGGTTGTATTCTGTGGGATATTTGCTCAGCTTAGAATGTTCTGTAAATTAATTTTTCACCCATTTTTCTTGATTGTACCATTTTTGTTTAAACTTGTAAAGCGCCTTGGCTGAAGGCGCTATAAAAATGTAAATAAATAAATACATAAAATCTGTCAGTTGTTGAGAGCATGGCCTGGAGAAGGCCGGCATGCCAGATTGTATTTTCCACTGGCAGCATTGTAGACATGTTGCCAGCAGTTCTAGCCTTGTGGATGTGGTGTAGGCTTTTCAGTCATTATGACTACTTCATTAATACATCACTGATTTTATTTTCTTGTTCATTTTGCACCAGGATTATGGAATGCTTATTATGGTTTCTCAGATCTCCTGGTTTTAAGACTTTTCTTTCGCATTTCTTTCTGAAAAATCTTGTCTGTTGCCGTTATTATTTTTTTTACTGCTGCCATTAATATTTTGAGATATAGGGACTATATATTTGATGTTAATTATATTTTTGTTCTCTGTTTATTATGACTAGGCCTGTATAGATGTAATGTGTTGTTTTAAGTATAAAAGATGATTGTTGTGACTGAGTTCTTTGTGTGATGTGCTTGGTACAAGACATGTTATCCTGGCGAGCGTTTAAATCTTAAATACAGAAAATCTTGTTGCTTCCTTATCCTGATCCTGTTAGAATGAGTGGTCTGACTCCTGATCTAATTAGTCATCCTGTGTTTTCTCGGTTTCTTTGAATTGCATTGAAGTACAGTTGACAACCAGCTTCTTGCTGCTTGTGTCACTGCGATGCTGCTACACCACTTGTTTAGGCTTAGCTGCCTAAAGGCTATTGTGCCTTCCATGACAAATCGCCCAACTAATTTTGTTTAAGTATCTTATTTTCCCAAGTATATAAGATTCCTTATCCAAAGTATATTATAATGGTGTGACAGCCTGCAAAGGCCAAGGTATTTTTCTTTAGCTCAAACAGGGGAACGTCACAGAGCATTACAGACCACACTGAAAATCCCTTAAGAAGGGTGGGATCAATACTTGTCTGCATCTGTCAACTATATTGAAATTAGAATGTAATTAAACAAACCGGGACAATACAGGATTGGATAAAGAGTCAATCAGTTTGTTTATAATGGGATTGAAATAAGGAAGTAGACCATCTAGGAGATCAGACTAAATATGTTCCCACATGGTTCTCAGTGTGAACAATAGAGAGACTATATGTTTTACATATACAGGAGTGCACAGTGGATGAATGTAAGCATGGAAACAATGGATTTAAGTGTGTAAAAGGAGATTTAACAACTACATTACATCTATAAAAATGTGTTTCTGAGAGAATTCACTTCTTGAAAATGTAGTGGTGTCTGTTATGCAGTATTTGCATTCTGTGGCCTCATAATTGCAAAATCTTAACACATCTTGGTTGTCATTGTCATTTTTTGTGGTAGTTTGTATTGTTTTTTTTTTTTTCTTCTGTTATTGTATCCAATTTGGCTAGAGCATTTGAAATAGTAATTTAAAAATAGGCTATTGCATGCTGATATTTTGCTTTATAGCCTATATGTTTAAGTTACATGTAGGCAAAAGATTGCCGCGTTCTACTTGCTCAGTTTTCTAAACAGTTTACTGTAGATGGAAATCCCACAAACCTATAGTACAGCATGTTTATAAACATGATTATGTTGATGTTGCAGGCTGCAGACAGAGATTGCCTGAGTATAAATTCAGGTCTGGTGCTGATAATGGCTAGAATGTCCCAGGCTTCAGGAGGTCTTCTGCCCCCCTTGTGCTCACTAGTAGGCCAGAAGAGGATCTCCCCTGCAGGGCTGGGCAGCAGAGACAATGAGGAGGATTGTCATCATGACCCTCAACCCTCAAGTAAGTAAGAAAGAGTGACAATCTGTCAATGTGCTCATTATTTTAAAAATAAAAGGACATTTTCTTGTTTCAACTACAACAGGATGAAATAAGCCTCCCATTGTATGATGTGCATTGGTTTGAATCATTCTGAGTTTAATTAGACATACCCAAGCCTATTACCTGTTTACAGTATGACTAATTAAACACAAACTTATTAAAAAAAAAAAAAAGTGTACTAAAAATTAGTAGAAAGTCCAGCAGAATTGTTTTAGAAAGATCCATGAATTAATCCATAATCAAAATAAGTGAAGAAATGTGGCAAGTCAAGTATTCAGATAATACAAACGGTACCTTTTCTGCAGTTCTGCTTACTGTGACAGTAATGCAGATCAGATACCACAATACTGGGGTATTTTTCATTTTATTTAATGACCTAACTTTTTACAGACCTGTTCAGTCTTTAAATGGACAGTGTGTTCCTTCATTGCAGTAAATGGCAATGACAACTTCTGACAACCTAGCAGCCTGACTGCTTAAGTTGTGGGGCATATTTTTTCCTGATAACGAATATTTGCATTTTTGTTCACAAAATGATTTACAATAGCCAAGTTGATATTGTAGCATATGGTAGAAAGTGAAGAAGGAGGCGCACACACACAATTTGCAGGTATTCAAATCTACCATTTATTGGGACGGTTATTCCTGGCCCCTGTCAGCCTGGGCCACACCAAAAACGACAAACATTCACACAGCCGCTTGTCTGACTCGGCTGTCAGCTCTGTCTGCGTTGTTGTGGGCTTTCATGTTACCGCCTACCCAGACATCAATCAATCCCGGCTGAGGCAAGCTTACCGCTTCCCTGCTTATTCCACCAGTTTAAGGTTTACACCACTGTTTTAAATTGTATATTTTTTTATAATAAATATTGTAAACTGTAAATAAATAACACAGAATCCAAGGATGTTTATACACACTTGTATTGTTTCGTACTTGTTTGGTAACATTAACGGACAGTTTGTTTTTACTTAAAAGAAAAACAAACAAAAAAACCAAACAGCAAGGGTGCTTTAAGTACTAAATGTCCCAGTTTCAACTTAAGTGGGTACAAATATGGTAGTGTAAAACAACAATAAAACCCAACATTTGTGAGTCAGATTGCATTATGGGGGAAATGGGCGCCATGACCTCACTGTTTTATAACCGATTTCGCACTAGAACGAGGCGTGTTATAACGGGTAGTACTGTATAAGCTACTATAAAGTCAACATGAATTGATTAACCATTTCCGCAATGTTTTCGGTGTTTATTGGCTATGCACCTATTTTCTTTTTTTCATATTGAGTGGGTTTTATTGATTTTAAAATCGAAAATCAGAAGCCCTAATTTTATATTAAAAAAGAAGTCTATTCAAATAGTTATTGAATTAATGAAATGTTATGTAATAGTTATTTTATAAATTAACAAGCAGATTAATGCTTCTCTTTTTTACTTTTACAAACCTAAAGTAGGGATGTTGAATGGATTTGTCATTTCCCAGTTCCCAGCAGAGGAAAAGGTAAGACAGCAAAGAGTTTTATCCAAATACATTTGTGTGCATGCCATGTACACAAATGTACATAATATGTAGAAAACAGAAAGTACTGATTAGAGGAAAAACCTCAGAATGGAGTGTGGTAACCAGTGGTGTACCACAGGGATCAGTATTAGGTCCTTTGCTATTCCTAATCTACATTAATGATTTAGATTCTGGTATAGTAAGCAAACTTGTTAAATTTGCAGACGACACAAAGTAGGAGGAGTGGCAAACACTGTTGCAGCAGCAAAGGTCATTCAAAATGATCTAGACAAGATTCAGAACTGGGCAGACACATATCAGATGACATTTAATAGAGAAAAGTGTAAGGTACTGCACGCAGGAAATAAAAATGTACATTATAAATATCATATGGGAGATACTGAAAGGAAGGAATCTATGAAAAAGACCTAGGAGTTTTTGTTGACTCAGAAATGTCTTCATCTAGACAATGTGGGGAAGCTATAAAAAAGGCTAACAAGATGCTCGGCTACATTGTGAAAAGTGTTGAATTTAAATCAAGGGAAGTAATGTTAAAACTGTACAATGCACTAGTAAGACCTCATCTTGAATATTGTCTGCAGTTCTGGTCACCTCGCTATAAAAGATATTGCTGCTCTAGAAAGAGTGCAAAGAAGAGCGACCAGAATTATTCCGGGCTTAAAAGGCATGTCATATGCAGACAGGCTAAAAGAATTGAATCTGTTCAGTCTTGAACAAAGAAGACTACATGGCGACCTAATTCAAGCATTCAAAATTCTAAAAGGTATTGACAGTGTTGACCCAAGGGACTTTTTCAACCTGAAAAAAGAAACAAGGACCAGGGGTCACAAATGGAGTTTAGACAAAGGGGCATTCAGAACAGAAAATAGGAGGCACTTTTTTACACAGAGAATTGTGAGGGTCTGGAATCAACTCCCCAGTATTGTTGTTCAAGCTGACACCCTGGGATCCTTCAAGAAGCTGCTTGATGAGATTCTGGCATCAGTAAGCTACTAACAACCAAACGAGCAAGATGGGCCGAATGGCCTCCTCTCTTTTGTAAACTTTCTTATGTTTGCCGAATTATTGTAATTCAAGAAAATTAAAGTGACTAATCATTCAGCTGAAAATGTATTATTATCGTCATTATTTCTAGCAGGCTGCCTGTGTAGAAGACAGTAGAAAACTTGAGAGGACAACACCAGGTCCTAAAGAAATCCTATCAGTAGAAGAATTTTCTCAGAAGGAAAGAGCAGACGGTGTGAATGGATCAGGTTTGATTGTTTTTGCATTTCATTACATTTAGTCCTTATTTATGTTTCAGGGATGCCCATTGTTGGGAGATGGAGAATCCAAGGCTTGAATTTAATATTCCAGGATTTGGGGGGAGCAATGTGTTTGCCTATATTGCAGTTAATCTCAGAAAACCTGGCTTGACACTGCTTTCTTTTTTTCAAAATGTTGTCATAAAACCTTTAATATCTAGTGCCCCTTAAATGCAAAAACCTAATAAGTGGATCTATTAAATCTTACCAGGGTATTCAATTGTTGATTTGTTAAAGAGGGATGCTAGTACTTATTTACATTAAAAGGAAACCCTTAAATCAACTTCACATGAGGAGCTATACTGTAATGTCATTTGGATCAAGATCCCCCTTTAAAATAAATAAATAAAAATCAAGAAACTCGGTACATCTGAATTATGTTAAATTAATGGTACATGACTAAAGGTGAGTTTACAGGTTTCACCTGCTTACTAAAAACATGGGCGAATCACTTCACCAAATGGCTCATAGGATACAAGCTGTTTCCACAAAATGTTTAATATAGAAGAGCGGTTGCAAAACAAATCTAAAGCCTGGGGTTAATGTGTTTTCTCCACTTATTTCTAGGTACTGGACCACAGAATACTTTCACAAAGTCTCTGCAGAAAGCTGAGGCTCTTTTGAGAAACCGTTTCAACCCAGGTTTAAAATGGCTCCTAAAGCAGAGATCTGATGGTAGTTGCTTTGATCCCGATTGTGAATATTCTTTTATAGCTGGAGAAAATCATTCTTCAGAAAGGTTGGTTAATATGGAACAGTGTTTTCTTGGACTGAGCAAGCGTTGTCATGTGCTTCGAAGTCCAAAGTCTTGTTCTCTGCATGGACATATAAAAGAGCTCTCAGCTGACTCTTCACTGATGTGTAAATTCTGTTTTCACCCAGTCCATATTACTGTAAACAAGCATTACGGGAAGCTTCAATCTCTGTTTGAGCAGAGATCTCAGCTTTTGTTCTTCTACGAATACACCAAACGCTTGAAAGTTGTGTCCGATTTTGTTGCAAGGCTGTCCAAGTTGCTTGGCGAGGAACAAAAGCTGTTAAAAAGATTGATGCAAGACTCTGATAGTGCATGGATATGTCCGGAATATAAGATTAGCAGTCTTTGCGAAGAATTAAGAAGTCATACTAGTCACTGGGACTGTCTGTATGACAAAGCAAGAAATGATAATTGGCTACGACCCATCTTGTTTCAGAAGAAGGAAAGTCTTGGAAGTATGAAGCGAACATTAAACCTGTTGGGGATTCAAACCATTATTTTACTAGAGAGATACATTAACACAGTTCTTCATGTTTTAGCTCTTGTAAAGCCTGTTGATGTGTCTGCAGAGTTAATAGAAGACATCTTCAGAGGAACTGAAATATTTAATTGCATTGAGTCAAATACAAGCATGAAACAGAAATATTATGAACTGCAGAAATCTTGTGAGAGCCAGGGGGTCAATGAATCAGAACTGCTTTTGCTCAGACAGAAAACAATTGTTTCCGTCAACAAAGGGAAAGGAGACTTTAAACCTTTCCCTGTTATAAGAATTCTGAGGATTTTATCGAAACAAAGGGGGCAATTGGCAGCTAATAGATTATATAACTGGATCATTAATCAAAACAGTTTTCTTTCTAATGTGGACCTGAGTAGTTGCAAGTGCCTGGATTGGGAGAATGTGAAAGTGCCTTTTCTTCAAAATACATCAAAATGCAACAGTAAGGCAACTAAAACGGGCTTGTCCAGACCAAAACTTGGAGAGAGACAGCAAAGCTCATGTACTGGAGCTCAAACACATCCCTTGTCAGAGATTTTAAAAGAGGACGAAGAGTTCATGGATAAAGTCCTTCTTGCGTTAGTCTCTTCTACAAAAACTCTGGGGCATCATGTTCTAAACAGGCCAAAACCTGATAAACCTCACCAACATGTTGATTGTATACCTGCAAATTCCCCAGATAGCCAAATCTGCAAGTCAGTAAGTGATCTGGGTAAAGACATGGAATCTGGCAGAGAAGGAGAGATATCAAGCACTAAAAAAATAACTGCAGTTCAGTGGCAAGATTCCATGAATTTAGAAGTCAAAGGAGCTTTTTTTTCTCAATACAGAACTATGCTATGGAATGATTTTGGTGCAGCTCTGTTGAATCTCTTTTATCAGCCTAGGTATAATGGTATTCTTGGAAGCTTGAATCAGTGCAAAGACCAAATGGCATTTCTTGTTGTGAAAGAATTGCACAGTGGATGCAGGAAAGGTAAGTAAAAACACTCATACTGAAATAGGATATCCAGTATATTAAAATAGTGTTATACACAATTATTTACTATTTAATAATCACTATGTTGGTTACTAGTTTTTAATATTCATGCATTGTACACGTTCTGGTTAGCAACTTGGTTATATTGGTTGTCTTAAGATGAAGTGCTAAAACTGGTCTTTGATTGCAGTCTAATGTGTATTCTTGATGTATGCATTTCAGCACTGATGTCCAGGGAATGTGATGAAGTAATAAGGGACCTTTGTTTACAGTTGATCTCGAAAGCTGCTTTCATGCACTGGGATCAAGGTAATTTTAGCATCAGCAAAAAATACTTTATACTGTAGAGGGCACCATGATACCACTTTTTAAAACACAAGACAGATGGTTATGATTTTGTTTTCTGTATTGTGCAGATGGCTATTTCTTATAAAAGATGAGCACATGTAACTTAGGGAATTTATTTCATTTTTTTCCCCCCAGAAACCTATCCGTACACTTTTTTTTTTTTGTGTGTGTTAGTAAAAGTAGTACTAAAAGACAGTTTAGTTTGATTTAAGGATACTGAGAGTCTACATAGAATCATTACACAGAAGCCACAGGGTCATGGCTAACTTGTAAAATATTGGTACAAATGTTGGACCATATACTATATTTGTGCTGTTTTTCTCTCTTGTTTTATGAAGTGTTGTGTAAGGCATTGGGGACAGGACTAAAAGATAAATGCCTTCTAGACCCAGAGAAGGAGGGAACCTGTGTAAAAACCAGGACAACAGAGCTGCTTCAGCAACTGTTCCACCCTCTCGCTGTCATACTGAACTGTCTGGATTCTGATGCAAGTAGGAACAAAGGTAGCGCGTCTATGAATGTATTGTTATTTTGAAAAGCCTTCAGGAGTTTTTTTTTTTTTTTTTTTTTTTTTTTTTCTGATATGTGGGTCTTTGTCTTAACCCTTTCAACCTTATTCAGTAGCTGGTCACCAAGTTTTTATCTGAAAGGAGAAAAACACATATTGAAGTTACAAAACTTGAATTTAATTCAGTGACTCTTTGGTATACGCATTGTTAAGTGGTTTATTTCTGTTTTTGAAACATTAACAGGTAACTTGTTTCTTCAGAAAAATATTATAATGACAAATACATGGATTTAGGAATTTAACTCTTATTTTTTATTTCGTTAGAATACAGTACAAGGTTGTATACCCGACCCCCTGTGGACTGGGGTATAGACGGATATGTGAAAGTCGGATTTGCGAACATCTATAGAAAATGACATTTACACATGCATAAATAGGTTAGTGAACAAAAACAACATGCAAACTGCTTTAAACACGAGGAAATTCTTTGCTTTAAAAGTAAGCAAATGTAAACAAGATTAATTAGGCTACAATAGACAGTGTTGCTATGCGGTTTATTATAAACCATCTCCAAGCAAAGCTTTTAAAAATAAATAAATAATTAAAACAAACAAAACAAATGGTAAATGTACAGTAACCTGAAACCAATGGCTTCTTTCTTCACTCTAGAAGTCCCTGCCTCCCTGGTTCTGCTTTCTTAATATCTCTGTCACGGTACTTTGCGCTCTTTCTTGATATTGCCAACAGCTGATGAGCAGCTTGGTTTGAATATTGCTTCACCTATTTTAAACCAAGGGCCGTTAAGCATTGCATTTATGAAGCTTGCTTTGTTTTAATTCAAATATTTAAAAGCTACAGCAACATGCTGCCAATGTCTGTAACCGTGCGCTCCATCATATAAACACATTTCACCAAAAAGAGTAAAACACAAAGCTTTCTCAATCAACAGCTGACTGACACCCGCACACAGCCCATCCCTCTTAAAGGGGAACGCATCCAAAAAGCTAAGTGCTATAACGCTTTCTTTCTGTTTCCATCGTGGACGCTAGACTTGCTGACAGTACCATTACTCTCGTAGCCTAATTTATATTTATTTATTTAGCGAGGTGGTTAATTGATCAGGGCGGTAATATGAGGGTCGGATAGGCGACGTTCCACTGTATAGATATTTTACTATAGATTTTATTTTGTGAAATAAGTCAGTCTGGCATTGAGGGTGCAATAAGTAGTGTGTTTATAGAACTAATTTTATGATGGACAAAACGGACCGCTTTTGCATTTTCATGTCACAGCAATGCATGAATCTGTAATGATACATCATACCACTGCCAGGCACCCACAATGACTACAGTGATTTCAATGACTTCCCACAAACCTCACATTTGCGGATGTGTGTTAACTTAATTTGTAAGGGTACCGTGGACTCGGCTTGTTTGTACTGTTTGTTAATCAACAATGCGTTTTTTTTTTTTTGGTAGACTGGCTTTTTTGAAAGTCTAAGTTTCTTACTCATCAATGTAAAAAATAAATAAAGTACACCTTTTTAAAAAAAAAAAAATTAACATTATTTGGTATTTTTTTATAGCAGACTTTTAGATTTAAAACTTCGTACAAGTATGTGAACTTTCTATCTGCAGACATATTCATTGCTTGGAAGTTGCATAGTAAACTAAAAACATATAACACTGAAAGTTGATTTACAAATTTAGCTCTATTTTGTTGACATGTTTTTTCATACTGCCCAGCTTAAAAAGACTGGCTTTGGTTTTGCTTCTTAGGGGGCTAACTCATGTTTTGAACTTTCTTTTTCTGGTCCAGACAACCGAAATGTGTTTTTAGGCTTGTCCTGTTAAGTATTTGGGTTGTGTCTAATTCTTCACAGAGTAAACCCTCACTGACAATTAGAGATTAAGGAAGGTAGTGCTTCAGGACTAATGTAAAGTTATCCTGCAGAGAGGTCTGAGATATTTATAAACTGTCTGCTGCTAAAGATAGGTGAACTTATCAAACCCATTTGTGCTCAGCTGCAACATGGCAATAGAAATTAGAAATCTCAGAATAAATGGCACTCTAAATCACCCCAGTCATTTACAATTAGATCATTATTGCGCAATTAATGATATTAAAAATGTTTATGATTTTAAATATACTCAAATTACTATTGCTGATATTAAGAATACAACGGATTTCCAAAATATACATATAAATTGTATATGTAAAAAATTGTGTATGTAATTGATATTGACAGAGTTTTGGAACCAATATTAAGTTTTATATAATCTTTTATGAAGCATTTTTTAGATGATATTTCTTCACATGACAACGATGTTTAAATTGACAAATCAGTGCATCTGTACTGGCTTTTCTGTGACCTGTACTCTACAGTAGGAGGTGGGACAAAGTCAGTGTTGCATTGTTATTTTGATTTAGGTTGCTAAATGTTAGTATTTTTCAGCATTGGAGGTAAAATACTAAAAATGGACCACAATCAATCGCTATTTCGCTTCAGGATTCCACATTAAATGAAGGCTACCACAGAGGCTGCTAACAGAATGTAAAACAAACTGCTTTCAGAAAACAAACTTGAAAGTCAATGAAGACGGAAGGTATACTTGTCGGTTGTAGCCAAGTGAAATCAGCACTACAGGTACGATCTAGCACAGCCACTTCGCTTCAAACAACCTAGTGCTGCTTGCTTTTTAAACAGTTAGACTTTTAGACCCGACTAGGCATGTTTTCTTTCTTTTGACTCGGCACCATTAAAATAAATTCCTGATTGGAGAAACAACATGACAACAAATGTGCTGGTATGGTGGTCTTTATTAAAGAATGCCACATGCCCTTGGATAACAGAGTTTTGGGACTGTTTCTAATCAATTGACACATACAACTGGCAAAGCTTTGCCTTACACTTCCAACCAATTCAGTGGATGCAGAACGTGCAGTCTCAATGTGTGGGCAAGTCTTCACGCCACAGAGACAGAGAATGTCCGCAGCAGCTACGTTGCATGTTTGCATTTTAACAAGTGACAGCAGTCCATTTTTAGTAAGAAAGCAAATAACACATTCCCTACCAAGTACGAAATGTAACCATTACCGAATGGGTGTTACCGGTAAAGATCCTGGAGCCTGAACAGAATACCAAAGTAGAGTAGGAAAACTGCCCAAGAAAAGAGCCCACATAGGCCTTCCTTGCTGTCTTCTTCATCTTCATCTGCTTCCCCTTATCTTCCTCCTCCTCCTCCTCCTCCTCCTCCTCCTCCTCCTCCTTCTAAAAAGAGTAAGAGTCATCATTCTAAGAGATTGTCTGACTCTGAACAAATGGAGAAACTCTGGGCAGCTGTTTCCCATCAGGGTACCGTCATTGCTGAGCTGCTGCGTGAGCATACTGCTCCACCTGCCTCCCCTGTTCCCTGGGAACAACATGGGCCTTTAAGTACAGTACGATGTACAGTCCATCGCCACCTCGCATGAGGCTGGCGGCCCAGAGTTCCCCTCCTGAGGAGGTAGACTGACACCCCATTACCAGTCCATGTATCCCTGTTGGCAGAGCTGTTGTCATTAATTAAGAGGGACACTGCAAAATTACAAGTGCCCTAGCCTGTGGATGGGACCAGGAAATAGTCCTTCTTTGATGATGAGCCTGTTACTTAATTGCCTCGCTGGTGCAGCTACCTGCCCTAACAAACAGTGTTGGGTCCCAGGAAGCATTCTGAAGTGGGCTTACTCGGCCGGAGTGTTCTGCGTAGCCTACCAGACCTGTTTATTGAAGGCTCTGTCTGAGTCATAGACCCTCGCCATAGCAGCTAGAGGTGCGGTTGGTGAATAAAAACCTGCTCCGTATCTCCAAACTGAACAGACAGGCTGTGGGCAGGAATCTTGCTGCTCTGGTAGCTGCAGTAGGACAGCTTTGGTTTTCCCAGGCATGAGTGTGTGACGGGGATAAAGCACCGTTGTTAGATGTCCCCATTACACCAGGGCATACCTTTGGTCCTGCGATGGATGAGATACAGCAGTGCTCTCTCCGTGCACGGGAGGACCTGGTGCGTCTGCTTCCCCAAGTGGCCACCCCAGATGTACAAACTAGTGACAAACTGGTACACAAGGCCCCAGCAGCCTCTGAGACCGGCACAGCTGGCTGCAACTACTGCCCCTGGCAGCGCACTGTGGCAACCGCAGAAGGAAAGACCTCCGGCTAAGCCACAAGCCCGGCAGCGGCCCTAGGGCCTTGCTGCCACAAGCCCAGGGTTCCTTTTCAGGGAACCACCTGGAGTATTGGTGCCAGTGCACCACAGACATCTGGGTGAGTTCTACTGTACAGACTGGCTATTCTGGCCAATTAAAGCACGGTCCCCTCCCCTTTTGGGGTGTGACTACAACATTAGTCACAGACCCACGAGACGCTGCAGTACACTCTCGGGAAGTGACAGCTCTGCTACAAAAGCAAGCTATTTGCATGGTACAGCCTCTCTGTTTGTAATCGATCATGTCAATGTGCACAAGAATTAATTCAACTTCCCATTCAGAATGGAATCCAACATTCAAGTACCTAATTTAGCAAAATAGTTTTACTGTGTTAATTTAGTTTAGACATGATGTACCAAACTAATAATGTTATCCCGTTTACTGATTCAGTCTTTTGTAGGACAGACGGCACAACCCTTCCTCAGAAGGTGATTTTAGCCATTCTTCAGAACATTGGTTCTTCCTTGCCTTCCATGAATTCAAGCACTTACGCTCTCTTAATTCTGCAACTTTCTTCAGAGCGCTTTAGTTTCCATTTCGTTCCTCAGAGCGCCAAGCCACTTTTAGCAGGAGGACACTCCTTGTGCACACCTCCTTTGCGGAGAGCACACTTGGGCAGCACGCATGGAGTTTTTGAGCACCTTTTCGTTTTTCCAGCACAACTCTCTTTGAAAGTTGCGCAGCTGATATTTGTGATTCTCTCTCCAACCCTGTGATTGGTTATTGTGGGGTGTTTCTCTTTGGTTGTTCTCGTTCAGAGACAGCCCATTGTTCTCAATGGGTCCGCTATTCCGCCCCCTGTCTGCTGGATTTGAGATGGTTTGGTTACTGTTTTGAGTATCAAGGCATACGTAAAACTGTCTAGCTTGTCTTCTGCAAGATACTGCTGGCGCACTAAATGACTTACTCATGATAAGTAAAGATAAAACCCATGTCCAGCAGTTTAGTTCACGACTCCTAAAAGCATTCTTTGTCTGTGGGGGAGTTTGTGACCAGACCAAGAATACACAGAGAATAGTTTAAGGTTCCCCTCTGCATATTTCAATTCTGTTAATATCATTCTGTTAATCCAGAATGATATTATGACCCACTCTGACGCTACAGTGGCCTCAGACCAATTCTCGACTTCTGAGTCGACAGAGGTTCAAAATGTTGACCACGTGATGGTTGTTGCAGTCAATTTGGCCAGGTGGCTGGTTCACCACTGTGGACTTAAAGGACACATATTTCCAAATCCCCATAACAGACTACAGTACTTTGGAATGGAATTTTTATAAACGTCTTTTTTTTTTTTTTTTCCAGCGACAGCTGCAGCATCACGCATTGCATCTTGTTAATACTGTACCACCTAACCTTCCAATTCTGTGAAACACACAATGCGGAAATCCCTGCTTAAAACATCATCACAATAATAATAATAATAATAAATTGTTTTACTTGCCACCATGCATACCCACTATAGAGTAAGCTGATCATTAGTCCAAAATTGCGTTTAACATCACTGATTGTTTATTTTTTTATTGTTATTGAATATTGTTAAAAATAAATTGTACATCAAGCTCATTTTGAAACTTCAAAGAAGCGCAAAATATATACAGTCAGTTTTCTTCAACGTGCTCAATTATTTGTTATAAATTTATTTCTGTTTGCTAGGAATACAAGCCTGTTGTAGGGTGGGACCAGCAAATCAGATGCTAGTTAACATGAGCAGGAAAAGAGCATGCCCTGTGTCTATTTCAAAGTGCACGGAAGCTATCCTAGCCCCATTGAGACTCTGAGACATCAGAGGGCACAATTACCTGGATGACTGGATCATTTGTGCTGACAGCACTTCCAAATTACAGTCCCAGGTATTTGCGTTCTGCTGTCGCCGTTATTAACGGTCAGTTTGAAAAATAAAATGACCCTGCAACAGCTGACCCTGCTTTGATCAGATCCGAACATGTTAACTCAAATTTTTTATTTAGTCACCCTGTGGTTAGAGTGCGAAAGTCAACATTGTTTTTTTCAGTTTTTATATGGTAACCTTTTCACTTCTGTTTGTTTAATTGATCTTTTGCAGCATTTCAGCCCTTCATTATAATTCAGTTTTCAGTGCATCTTGTTAATGGTATGTGTCTTTGTTTTTTGTTGTTCTTAAATTTTTTTTTAATGCAACATTTCATTTTAAGCTAATGTACTCACATGTTAGGTCACCATCACAACTGCTGCATGAAGCTGTGGTTACCTTCCAAGCATTTGGTTGCTATCGTCCCTCTCGCGGTTTACTTTAAAACAGTGTGATATGCTGGCTTTTTTTTTTCCTTTACTGAGCAGCATCGTAGCACATTCATAAATATTGACAAGTGTTGTGTGTGTGGAATTGGTGCAACGTAACTACGTAATCATGTTAATGGATCCAAACAGTTCCAAATCAGGCGTCTCTCTAGTTGGTGTAGCTGAAAGGGCACAGAGGCCATAATGGTCATGAATAGACATACAATTTGATCCTGATTGACCAAAACGGGTCACGTGGGGCTGTTGCTATTACAGCATATCACAATATCTGCCGTACCTTCCTCGTGGCTTGCAGTGCACCCGGGGCGTGTTGACGTTAGAGTATATCACACAACCCGCTGTGCTTTATTGCTTACATAATATTTATTAATGTTGGGATGAACACAGGGTTTTCATGTTCAGACATTGAAGTTAGAAGTTTGGATATTCGTTTTGTTTTGAAAAAGTAATACAAGCGATTATATTGCACAGAACACAAGCAGACAGTGTAGCAGCAGGGAGACGTAGCCGCTGTGTACGCCTTTATTTTACATCAACACGTTTTAAAGCGGAAGAATATCCCAGGAGTAAAGAATACATTGTGTAGCCTTCCATTACCCCAGTGAATTAACTACAAAACAAAGTTTGCCAAATAGCAGTTCAAGAAAAGTGTTTTGTTTATTTCCGAAATAAATTGTACATAAAGTTGACACCGTATTTACTTATTTATTTATTTATTTTTTTTGTAAATGTGATTTCCAACTTTTTTGGTTCTTTTTGAGTATTTAGATTCAACAATAATCAATATAAACCACTGCTGTGTATCTGAATATGAGAAACGTGTTTTTTCCTAATTATTTCTGTTTTGTTTTTCTGTAGTAATATATACATTTATAATTAATATCTGCAAAACAAAAGTAATGTTTAGGTTTTTTGATTGCATAATTTGTTAAATGCTTATGTTTTCCCTTTATAATTTTGCTAAAATAAGCTTGGGGTATTTGCTATTTTAAAAGTATTATTTATGGTGTCTTTTGACAGGTAATTGCATTGTGGAAAGTAAACCTGCTTTCACGTCACTCAACCTCTCATTGCTGAGCTACTGTGCCTCAACTGTGCATTCCTGCTCTTACTGGGTGATGACAAAGGCATACCAGTATCTTTCATCCTGGTCACTTAATCAGTTCCTCTTAGTAACACAAGGAGATCTGAAGGTGAGCAAATTTAACTTACTGCTTGATGGCAATGAACTGAATCCTTGGAAGTGGTACCAGGATAGTGTTGTAATTGAGGTGATATCCTCTCAAAAGGCATATCCTGGTAAAACCCTTTTTACATTAATAATGCACAAAACTAAAATCACTACTGTATTCTGCTGAACTCTTGTGTCTGACACCCTTTTTGTTCCACTGATACTCCTGGGGACTGATGCTATTGGGTCCCAAGACCCTGTTCCTAAAGTAGTAGTAGGCTACTGTATATGGTGTGGACTGAACACTCTGACTCCAGTTTGCACTTCTGGTTGTCAATTGTGAAGGGATAACTGGTATGAAATGTGGAATTTGAAAGAAATGACCCCTGTAACGTATATAGATGTTAAATATTATCACAAATCGTTGCAATGGCTTGAAAAGAAATGAATGTTTTGTAATTGGTCTCTCTAGATAAAAGCCCTCTAGCAGGTACTAGCTAAGGAGAAATTTTTGGGAGTGTCTAGAATGGCTGTAAAACAGCATGACTCATTGTTGTTCTTGCTTACGAAGAGAGAGTTGTATAGGTGTGTGAGGAATCAACAGTCTCAGACAAAAGTATTGGCACCTACACTTAATATAAGATAATTCAAGAAAACATGTTAAATGCAAGCATTTGATGAACAAAATACACAATTTCTGGTAGCTTAACAAACAATATTTATAAAAATGTGCTCATGACAAGAGTATTGGCACCTTTGCATTAAAAGTCTGTAAACAGTGTAATAGAACTAATATATTAATTGATTGAAAACCATTACACAGTAACTAAGTTGCATTTATAAAGTGAATAACCAGAATCATCAGTTGAAGAATGTTTTGGCAACACAGCAGATCATGGTCAAGTCAAAGGAGTTGGATTCAAGTTTGAGAGAAGCACTTGTAGCAAACTATATAACAAAGTAAATGACTACAGAACAGCATCAAAGAAATATGGAATACCAGAATCCACAATCGGTGCAATAATCAAGATGTACTACAAAACAAATTCACCTGAAACTATTGGAAGAAGTGGAAATCCAAAGAAAATGACGGGTACAGCAGGCAGAGCAGCTAAAACAAAATCCAAGATTAACAGCCGAGGACTTATAGATTTAAGTCAGGCATGATTGTGCATGAGAAAACTGTACAAAGACACCTGAACAAAGTTGTATATGCACGTAGACCCAACCACTTTTAATGAATGCCAATACTTTTCTTATGAACTACACTTTAGATTAAATAAGTTTGTTTGATTTTTTTTTTCTAGAATATTTGTTAAATGTTTAGAAATTGTGTGTTTTTATTAAAAAGTGATTTAAAGTTTACTAAATGCTTGTCCTTACTTTGTTACCTTTTAATTACGGTATAGTAAGCGTAGGGTGCCAATAACTTTGTCTGCGACTATACATCCTGACAGGGGCACACTTAATTGCCCATGCCAGGTATCAATATGAGATTCTACCTAGGAATCAGGATTTTCTTTTAGGATGTGGTTAAGTCACTGATACATCCATACCAAGTTATTACAGTTTACAGCTACAGTTATTTCTTGATTTATGAGGCGGTTGAGTTACTGGCATGTGCTAACCCTTAGCAGATGCCAAGACCTCTTTTTCAAAACTGTGCTGCCAGTATAAATATAAAAGTACCCTTAAAGGTAAACATGCACATTGTTGGTGTGCCAAAAATAAGTATCTCCTGTAACTTGCAAGTGAATATAAGCTGTCTCTGAAATATGCAAAACAAGACCAGGAGAATTATAACACAGGTGATCGCAGTTCTCCTCATGAATTCTGTATAGTTGGGCAGCAGAACATTGTAGCCGGGAGCACTTTTAACAGAAAAATACTTGCCTTGCATTAAATATATAATACGACAAAGAATTTGAATAATGTGTCTTTCGTTGACTATACCTGGTTGTGCTTTTTTATGTTCTACATTTTCTTTTTCATGACTTTTTTATTATGGTAAATTATGGTGCTTATTTAGGCACATATGTTAAAATATAAAAGTTTGACTTAAAGAAAGACGGATGCCAGCATATAACCCCTGATACTCTCACTAGCATGTCCGGACAAATTTTTTTTAGGGTGGCTTGCCCTTGGATAGGCCTTTCTTGCAGCAGTTTTTGTTAATGAAATGTATTTGATGCTCAACATGGTGTCTGGACAGTGCTGGCCTGCAGATCACATATCTAGCAGTTATAATGCAGGACTACCTCTTCACTGTCCTCCTTAATACAGTGGCTTCCAAACTGGGACATGTCCAGGGGCTACACAGGACAAATTGTGTAATGGCGAACATTTTATTTTTTTGCATTTTCTTAAGACTTGCCATCCTCCATATCTTAACTAATGCAGCTTTAAATACAGCAAACAAGCCTCCATTCCTGATTGTAATCGCATTTTAAATCTCGCAAGCAGCCTTCAATAGAAATGTAGGAATGTGCTGCCACTCAGTAGTTGGGGTGGGTTTAAAGTATTCTGAGCAAATCAATGATAGATACAAGTTAAAACAGAGGGTCATTGCCCAGCTGCAGAGAGAAAGGTATTTTATTTATTTGTGTGTGTTTATTTTTTAATGAAAACTGGTGGTATCAACATGAATTGAGTAACCATTTGTAGTTTTGTTTCTGGTGTTTATTGGCTACACACCAATTTGTATTTATTTTTGGGTTCCCAAAAGTTTGGGAACTGCTGTCTTAATACATACTGTTCTTCCGGAGCACCTTCAGCTGTGACAGCTTTCAATTCTTAGGCTTCACAGTCTGTCTCTGCAGCAGCTGAGTCGGCAGAATCATTGGGTCATTTAGCATCTGCTGTGGTGATTCTTTTCTTAAGTGGATACACATACATGGAAAAGTGACTCTACCCCAGAGCTAGTTTCACTTTGCGCCCCGGCCATGTGATCTGTGCTCAATTTGAGCAGAGATGCCAAGTGACTCATAAATCATGTGCCTCATTTAAAGGGGTAATAACTAATAGAAGAAAATAACGCTCAATAGTTAATATCTAACACTAACCAATGGTGTTTTTAAGGTGTAGTCTTCCCCATTCATGCATTCTTCTGTGCACATGCAAATTGCCTGTCCATATCTGGGACATCATGGAAACCTCCCCTTTTTTATTTATGTATGTATTTAGTTAGTTAACGTTTTGCAGTATCAATGGAGTCTTCTGCACATACATTGTCATAGTAGCTCCACCTGTCTGATCTTCATAAAAAATTGAGATTTCCTTAAACTGTGCACTTGAATTGTTGGGATTCCTGTTTCTATGTAAACTTTCTAAATATAAACACAATGGGCCAAATTCAGTAAGCGTTAACTCCAGTCTTGCAAAAAAGTAAACAGAGGTGTACACAGGGGCCTTTTGAATCAATAAACTGTTTTGCAACTTTACCAGTTTATTTTTCGAAGTAGAAAAAAATGATTAAAATGCTAAGTGAAATTGACTTACTATGTTGCCTGTCTCTGGAGACACTGGATGGTAAGAAAATCTTTAACCTAAGTTGAACTGTCCTGTTTACATTTAAATTGGCCCTGAAGATATTTAGTTCTGTAAAGGGGTCATGATATCCTATTGCAAGCCTCCAGTGCGATTTGTCATCCTAATTCTAATGTTGTGATCATTAGTCACTAATATGATGCCTTTTAATTTTAACGTTGTTCTGATTTGATATTTAGTAAGTTGAACTAAAATGATAATAAACAAAACGGGCACATCAAAATTCGGAAACAAGACAAAAACATTTAAAAAATCAAATACGCCAGGATGCAATTGCAGCCTACTGCATGTGGGGTCACAGCTTTAAATTATTCTTTAGCTTTGGACAGAGTATGTGGGAGGAAGGATATTTGAACCCTGCCATGATTTAAATTTCAAATCATTATTGAAATCATTAGTTAATTCTGACTGTACTGTCCCAGACACAAGCTATTAACATGCAGTTAAAAGATGTGGAGTGGCCTCTGTATGCTTTTTCCTAAAGTGTTTACACGTGGCAAAGTTTGAAGCGGATTAAGATATTCCATGTGCCGTGTCAAACCTTCTGCAGAGTTTTCACAATGGCCATCTTTGACACCTCCATTCCACTTCGAAAGCTTTAAGAAGAATAGTTTATCAATAACTCATGTTTCCACTTCTACTGCAGCAGCAAGATGAATTGCTTATATCTCTGCAACTGTTTGTGTCACAAACTTTTAAACAATTCAAGTATAATACAATGCTCCCTCAATATTTAGTTTATTTTTTGCATTGGATGCCCTTGCCCATGACCTATTCAGATTGTCTGACTGGCAGTGTTCTTGTACAGAATTTTACCTTGTGGTAACTGTCTTCGAAAGGCTGAATAGATTAAACAATAGGGCTACTACAATTAAATAAAGTTTTTTTGATTGATTCCATTCCTCATTATATACATAGATTTATAAATACCGGATAATCGGTTCAGAAATTACATTTTTGTAACACACGTTGTTGATAACATTTAAGTTTATCAACGAAACTGCACCGGACGCCCTGCCTTGCTATTTACAGTATTTCTGCTAGACAAGCTGTGGGTGTGCTCTTCTTTTCCTGCTCGTGTTAACTAGCATCTGATTTGCTCTTCCGTCCTACCGGCGAATCAGTTTTGAAAATGAGAGGGGGTGTGGGGATATTTAAACATGTAAATATACAGAACATTTAAATCAGGCTAAAATAATAAAACATGTTTAAAAAATGGCAGCAATATCAGTTTAAAACAAAACAAAAAATACCGCAAAGAAGAGGAGACACAGAGCTCGTTACAATCTGCAATAAATAGTTAACAAATGGATTTGGCCAGAATCCAACTGCAGGCATATACCACAGATAGAAACAATCTGTGCAAAAAATAATAAAAATAAGGCAGACTTAAACTGTTCCTTCTGTGCACAGCGGTTCATTCTAAGCAGTGACCAATTCTAGCTTCTCACCAGAACCACATATATTTATTTATACATCCTCCTCGGGGGTGAGTCTCTCACACTGTATCTCCCACAGACTGCCTGCAGGGATATAAATGCTATAACTGCTAAAACTTATGAGCACAGGAGTTGCTAATCAAATACCTAATGGGCTTCCTGCATAGCCCAGACTTTACTCATTGCCTAATTTAAGACAACTAAAGAAAATGCAGCTACCCGATGTAATGAAAAATATAATGCAATATAAAACAAACTCCTCAGCAACATGTACTAGTGGAAGCCTTTCCTTTTTTCTTTTAACTTTTCATGAGTGTCATAAGACTTATGTTAAAGTGAACTCGGTTGAGTTTTCATATGTACCTGAAGGGAAAATATCACAAACCATTTTACCATTCCGAGTGACTTAAATGATTTAAAGTTACTAATGTCAACATTCATTTATTCTACCAGGAAACTAATATTCCCACTTCATGGCTACTTGAATGATCAGCTGAGGTAAGGTCTGTAAAGTTGCATTTTTATTTCGGTAGTGTCTGGCTACTGACTATGATGGCTACATCATAATTAAGATTTATCAAAATGCCACAGTGCAAACTGCAATATTGCACTTTTTAAAAGTGCTGAGTGCAATTAGGAAAGGTACTGTTCGTTAACAAGGCTTAAAATACAGGATAAAACAAACCATTGTAAAAAAAAATAAAATAATACATTTGACACATTGTCTGTGCAGGGAAGGGAACTTCAGAGTGAGGGAAAATATCTGTATGAGAAAACATCTCTATTTTCCGTATCATAAACAGGCACACTGTACACCAGCAAAATACTTATCGTCAGGAAAGTCCATGTACAGGCTCGTTTCACTGCTCTCTGTTACTCTCCGTTCCAAACACCACTCCTGCACAAACAAAGCTACGATGGAAGACTGACAGACGGACGCAACCCCCAAGGATGGCCGTCCAGTTTGCAAGAGACTTGTGCTATTTATATTCAGGTCTGTAAAACTATGAATTAGTCAATATCCAGTAAGGCATAAAAGGTGAACATGGTGTGAAGCTACTAAAAAGAGATAAATCACTTAAAATGTGTTAAGTCAGTAATATATAAAACTATATACACTAATCAAATCTAAATGTAAAATTATAAAAATAAAACATACACGTGACTAATGAATATGTGAAAGATAAAAGGGGCATTATGGACTCTGTTACAGTTATGCCCAAAAGGGCCCTGGTTCTCTGTCATAAAATTATTGTGATTCTTGAAAAATGACATTTTTTCTCAATGAGCTGCTGCCCTTTAATGTCCTCATCACATTACTGCTGTGTTATAAAGTACTATGAATTCTCATGCATAAAACTGAGGATTTGTCAATCAGTCTCAGTAAGCTTTCGCTACTTTAAACAGCTCTCTCTAAAAGCCACAATTAGCATTAGAGCCGAGCTGTGATTTAAGAATTATTTTCTTGATCAAGACATTTTTTCAGTCCCAGTATTTTCTAAGTTTGGGTTTGCAAAATCCCATAATCAAAGTTATTTTCTGCAAGTCCGTCAAAACACACTGCGCCGTTTCTTTGTGTACCTGGTTCCTACCTGCTGCTGCCCTTTGTTATTGAGTATTGCCTCTCGTTTAAACAGTAGGTTGGATGATTGACTGATTGGAAATTGATTTGCAGCCACATTCCTCCCAAGCTATCAATCATCATACCAAGGCGGTATCTACTGTCATTCTGCAGATGAGCCGATGCAGAACAAAAAAGCCATAGTCCCTCCCTCAGCTTCAGTTTAACATTAAAATTTATACTCTCTTGGTAGCTGTTTACTACATTCTTCCTCAGACTAGGTATTCTGCGCACTCTTCACCATCAGATAGCAGATCTGGTTGGCTTTTCAATTTGTTTATATTCCCTAAAGTTAATATCATCTGTAGGTACACAAACCTCCTCCATCCTTTAAGCCATCTTGCCACTTTGTAGTTCATAAAAGCAAACAAATACAAAATAGAGTGATTTATTCATCTGCTGTTTGTTAGAAGATTAGGTTTTAAACCTACAAATGAGATATTTTGTCATTGATGCATGATTTATGACTATTTGGGCATTTTTAGTGCTCCATCCGGCCAGTTTTTTCTCAGTCTGGCTTTCCCCCACTCCCTAACAAGAGAAACCGCTGTGCTTTTCGCTGTTTGTTTACATGTCATTTTGTAGCGATGAGGTGCACTCGTGGAATTCGGAATATAAAATGAGGGAATGATATGATTCTGGTTCTGGAAAGATTGAATAAACAAATCAGGTTTCCTCAAGACGCTCATGATGACACGTCACGTATGAACGGGGGAAGCGAAGCGAAGCGCCGCTTCGCCTTTCAAAAAAGTTTGTTCAACCCATTTCAGAGGGAGGGGAGTGGGAGTGTTTATACAAATTCTTTTTTTTTTTTAAATCTAGTTTTGCTGCATACAACATTAAATTACACATTGTTAATACATTTGTGTACTTACGTCATTAAAAAAGGTAATCCTTGCTCTCTCATCCTCCATGGTCTCAATGTTGTACATTCCCATGTTGAACGTTGAGGCATAGGACAAAATCCTTGCATGAAATCCACAGTCGTCTTAACTCTTAGGGGACATGCAGTATACTGCTCAGAGTCCAGTGACCCACCCTGTTCCAGCGCGTAAAGCGCAAACAGGGCTATCTCTTTAAAACACTGTTCACCACTGTTGTCTTGAAAATGGTATACTTCCACCCAGAACTGCGTCTTTGCCATCTGTGCTCTTCCACTCCTGAACTTGATGGTTTAATACTGTGCATCCAAGGCTCCCCCCCCCACCCAAGTCACCTTTTCAAGATGTTCAGTATGGAAATTCCCAGAGAGAGAAAATAACTGACGGACTGAATCCTGACACAGATTTTAACAGATTAATATTTTCTAGAGTTCTAGACTGTACTTGTTTAGCAGCTTCAAGAAGGAAGTTTCGGCATCTGTTCTTCACATTAGCTTCAACACTGTTGTCGAGCTTTGCATCTCCTAAAGCAACGAAACAGTACACTGAAATTAACAGGACACGGTGGCAAGTGGTTTGCTGGGTCGCTGAAATTGACTTTAGGGAGTTTACCATCAGATAAAGGGATCCTTTCTGAAAACAACACTGTTGATATAAGAACGTGAAAGAACGACTGAAGGCAGTCCATTATTTTGAAGGCATTACCATAGTCAAGTTGGAACAGTTTATTGATTCTAGGAAATTCCTGCAGAACTTGTGTTTAGGAACTGTAAATAAAGTTTATTGACAGGGTCGCAATACATCTGATACAGCACTTCTACATCATAGCATTGTCGTTTATCCTTACTGAGTTGGAAATGCAACTTTAGCCCATCCCACTGATCCACTGTGCGCCCACAGCAATCCTAAATGGAGAGCCATCTAGTGAATGTTTATATAGTGTAGTTACAAATAAATTAAACGTTGCTTTTTAACTGAAAGAGTATTTTAGTTAAATCATTTTGGGTCATGGGTTCATTTTCCTGTGTTCATTTGGTTTGCCATCAAGAAGTTTGGGAAAACGCTGCTCTAGTTTCTCAATCTCATGTCTACTGTGATACTGCCGAACAGATTTCTCTGTTAAACATGATGGGCATCATGACTGTATCACTCACATAAATACACAACATCTGACAGTCCCCATTACTGTATGTTTGTGCAAATGGGTTTTGAGTTTAACTGTCTTTTTAAATAATGGATACTACACAGCATTTTGTGTTTTGATAGTTGCAAAGCAGTAAAAATGTAAATAAAAAAACATTAAGCCTTTTTTGGTCGTGTTATTTTTTTATAAAGTTTTGAGGTTTAATATTTCAGTCCAGGTTTGATGCCCTTACAAGATCCTAAATCACTATTCATTACTTATCTATAAATCCAGAATAAATAGAATTCCAAATCGATGACATCAGTGGTGTGTGTTTTTTAATTTCTAAGTGCTGTGTTCACAATTACCAAAATTATAGATTGAACAGCAAAAATGAGGTCATTGGCTTGCCAGAGCCTAAGAACCTTTTAATTTCTAGGGGCTAGCAGCCAACACTTGCTCAACACATGGTACAATTTTCCCCTTTCCGAAGTTGGCGTCCCTGTAGTAGGGAACAAGGCAGGCTAATAAGTGCAGTAACATAGTGAGAAGCAGTTTAATCTTTTTTTTTTTTTTCCTCCCGCTTATTCTCTTGTTTGTGCCAAAATGAAGACTCATGAGTCATCTTGACCCTAATCCTCAGAGTATCTCCCTTGTTTTAATTTGTTGAAATCCTTTAATTTAATACTTTTAGATACTTTAGCCAACAAGGTTATTGGTCACACCTGTTCTATATTTTGTGCTGGGTAAAAGAGTATTTTTCAAAAACTGTTTTAAAGAAGAAAACGCTTGTAGTTACAACAAGTAGAACTCTGAGCATGCTTTGATATTCACATGACAATTATGAGCAGGGCATAAGAATTAACTCCAGTGTGATCGCTACACTGTAGGTTTAATTGCACCGGTAAGTGTGACAGATTGGATTCTGATAATATTCTGAAGCTACCCTGATTAACATTTGTATGTAGCTCATTTGAAATCTTTGAGCTAATTAATGGCAGCTCTCCATATGGTTTCAAGGTCACCCTAGGAATTCGAGTTAATTATTGAAACAGAAACACAATATATTGGGTAAAAAGGTCACTGAATTCCTAATTGTTATTGACTTGTTTAATTGTAGACAAGGAAGCAGGGTTACTGGCAGATCAAAGTGGGTTTTAAAATTTCTTCCACCACTGCCAATAATAATTGATTTTTTCAGTGGGGAAGGACAGGTTCAGTTCATAAATGCAGATTGAGTGACAGTTTAATTGAGTTGTTCACACTGTCCTCACTCTCCCTGGTGGGCTTATTAATGTATCTGTCTGGCGAGGAATCGATCCGGGTGGGGGTACATTTCAGCCACGCTGCAAGGGCTCGGGGTGGAAGTTAGAAGGGTGCAGATGGACATTATTTTATCCATAGGTTGAGGTTTTTAGTAATTTTTATAATGTGTACTTTATGTATGAGATCAAACGCCTGAATGTTTTAAATCTGTGGTTCTCTACCTTAAGGGAGGGGTGGGGGGGTTCTAATAGTACAGTTAATTATAACAATACAGTAATACAAAATTAAGTCTAAATGTGAATTTACATACTTGCAAATATTTGTTTTTTTCATTTGTTTTTGTTTTACCGACGATAGCCTGGAAAACCACACTAAGTAATGCAGAGACCCAGTGACGGGTGGTTCAGAATCCGTGACAGTTCTGTTCTCGCCGCATTGCACCCTTGTTCAGTACATAATGGATCAGTTTGTCGTCCGTGGAAAAAAGACAGAGCGATTGTGCAGGTGCATCATCCTCTAAAAGAAACTAAAAAAACAGATAAGTTCCCTGTCAAGTATGAAATGTAACCATTACCTTACAGGGTTTTATCCTTAAAGACCCTGTAACCTAAACAGAAATAACAAAGACTGCTCGTCAGAGGCATAGACTGCACGGGCAGATCTCACTGTCATTTCGACTTGAGACGAGAGAGATTACAAACAGATAAGTGTTGAATGTACTTTTATGTGCTTATTCACTTGTGTAACTACACGGTTAATGCAATTTTTATGTTTACTTGATTATAGTAATTGCTCCATTGCCCCTTCCCCGGTACCAGATAACCATAAGTCGGGTTACCACTCCGATTCACTATGTGGTCGCTAGGCTAGCCCTGCATCGGGTCTCTGCTTGTAGTACCATTGCAAAGGCTGTCACGGTTCTGACATTGGGCTTTCCCCAGTCTTATGGCTGTATTGGTTTGCTTAAAGCTATATAGGTGGGCACCCCTGTATATTGCTTCTGCACTAACTGTGGGTCACAGACCTGCTCCAATCCCTAACCGGCATACGTACCAAACAGCACCGGGGGCACCCAAATCATACCATACCAGGTGTACCGTACTGAGTGTACCGCCACCACTGAACGGTACTATACTGAGTGTACCAACACAGAGTATAACACTCATTGAACCGTGCCTTTTAAGGTACTGTACAGCACAGCACTAATGCTCAGGCACAGTGCAACTGTGAACCGATCGGTTCATCTTGGTTCATTATACTGTCTCCTCTGTTCATCACCGTTCAGACTCTGTTCAATTGTGGTACAAAACAGAGATACCATCCCTGATTCAGGATCAGCGGACCGATTTGAGTCTTGACTTGCGCTGTTTTATCTGTTTTGCAGTACTTTGCCTGTAACATACTGTATAGCGGTGTTGCTGATTGTGTTAGAACAGAAAGTTTACAACCGAGAGGAGGACATTTGGCCCATCTTGCTCATTTGGTTGTTAGTAGCTTGTTGATCCCAGAGTCTCTTCAAGCAGCTTCTTGAAAGATACCAAGGTGTTAGCTTAAACAACATTACTGGGGAGTTGGTTCCAGACCCTCACAATTCTCTATGTAAAAAAGTGCCTCCTGTTTTCTGTTCTGAATGCCCCTTTGTCTAATCTCCATTTGTGATCCCTGGTCCTTGTTTCTTTTTTCAGGTCGAAAAAGTACCTTGGGTCGACATTCTCAATACTTTTTAGAATTCTAAGTGCTTGAATTAGGTCGCCGTGTAATCTTCTTTGTTCAAGACTGAATAGATTCAATAGTTTTAGCCTGTCTGCATATGACATGCCTTTTAAACTTGGAATAATTCTGGTTGCTCTTCTTTGCACTCTTTTAGAGCAGCAATAACCTTTTTGTAGCAAGGTGACCAGAACTGAACACAACATTCTAGATGAGGTCTTACTAATGCATTGTACAGTTTTAACATTACGTCCCTTGATTTAAATTCAACACTTTTCACTACATGTCCGAGCATCTTGTTGGCCTTTTTTATAGCTTCCCCACTTTGTCTAGATGAAGACATTTCTGAGTCGACAAAAACTCCTAGGTCTCATTTCATAGATTCCTCCTTCAATTTCAGTATCTCCAATATGAGATTTATAATGCACATTTTTATTGCCTGCATGCAGTACCTTACACTTTTCTCTAGTCTTGTCTAGATCATTTTGAATGACCTTTGCTGCTGCAACAGTGTTTGCCACTCCTCCTGTTTTTGTGTCATCTGCAAATTTAACAAGTATGCTTACTGTACCAGAATCTAAGTCATTAATGTAGATTAGGAATAGCAGGGGACCTAATACTGATCAATGTGGTACACCACTGGTTAACTCGCTCCATTTTCAGTTTTCTCCTCTAATCAGTACTTTGTTTTCTACATGTTAACCACTCCCTATGTACGTGTATTTCCTTGAATCTCTACTGCGTTCAATTTGAGAATTAATCTTTTATGCAGGACTTTGTCAAAAGCTTTCTGGAAATCTAAATAAACCATGTCATTTGCTTTGCAATTTTCCATTGTCGATGTTGCATCCTCAAAAATCAAGCAGGTTAGTTAGACACAATCTCCCTTTCCTAAAACCATGTTGACTGACTCACAGGATACTGTTACCATATAGGTTATTTTCCATTTTGGATCGTATTATAGTTACCATACGTTTACATATAATAGAGGTCAGACTTATTGGTCTACCTGGTTTGGTTTTGTTTCCCTTTTTGTGGATCAGTATTACTTTTCAATTCTCCAGTCTGTCAGTACAACATCTGTGTCAAGAGACTGCTGCATGTTCTGGGTTAGTGGTTTGTAAATAACTTCTTTCATTTCTTTGAGTATATGACAAAGATGGCTGTAGTGGGGACGTCGGACCAAAAGAAACGCACAGTACTGCGAGATGAAATGATAAATGGATGCGCTGCTGCGCGGTTTATTATAAAATAAAACAGTACAAAAAACAGGACACGGCACTTGACGCCAAAATAAATAGACGAACAAAACGGACCAACAGTAACGGCACGAACAGAAAAATACAGTGAGTCAAAACAACGGTTATATATTTACTTTTAGTTATTGTTTTAAATTCTCTCCTCTCCACACCCGTTCTCCACTCACTGAACACACAACCCCAAGTGAGTGAAAACACGCTGCTTCTATGCAGCTGTACCAAGACTCGATTGCTAATCAATCGTTCAATTGGAGCCTCTGTACAACTGCACGTGAATTAATAAGAATGTAATTCCCCGTGCTCTCATATTACTACATTTTACCTGCACGTGAAGTGCTGTGCAATCCTCGTGCCTAAATAAAAATATACATTTTAAACCACTCGTGTTCCACAGACCCATTTATATTTCGTGTACCAATGACTATACACTTTGACACAACTGATACAACATTAACACACTACACGTAACATACAACACAAATAAATAGCCCAGGGGCGGGGCACTTTGCCACAGAGTACTATTGGGAGGATCTCAATTGGCCCAAGGTATTTGTATATTTTAAGAGCTCTTAGTCCCTTTTAACACTTCTGCTTCAGTTATGCTAAAGTTATTTAAAACTGGATAGGAACAGTTTGACATGTGGGGCATGTTGTCCGTATCCTCCTTTTGTAAAAACTTGTGAAAAGTAATCATTTACTTTTGAGACAGCAGGTTTTTGTTACAAGTACTGTATACTGCACCAGCCCTGTTATAGTATGTACTTTATACAGGAGCTGCAGATCCCACCCTGTTACACAGTAGCGTTGCGGCACGATCAGATGAGTCCAGCCTCGGCTGGAGCGTTGCCTAAAATGGCAGTGGGGGCGTAGGGGATGTGTAACCCCCATTGTGCACTAATGTACCCACCAGGTGCTAAAGGAACCAAATTGGTACCAAACAAGCTGAGGCAGCAACTGTTTGTTTTTACTGACATTGATTGCTATTTGCATAGTGCCTGGGTTTTTTTCGTTGTGGCACATGCAAAGGCAGTCTGCCTGTCTGGTACCAAGCAGGTCTTGCTCACAGCCCAGATGTTGTTTTTTGTCGAATTGTTTTTCTGCAGATTTTGTGCGCATTTCTCTAAGGCGCTCTGCGTCTCTAAGAGCTGGCGTTCCTGTCTGAGGACATGGATTCAGATAGCGTATCCCCTGCGGTTAAGCGCCTTGTAATGGCGGAGCTTATGCCAATCATCAAAAGTACCACTGCGGTCTTGCAGGTGCCCCGGTCTACAGAGGGTCTGCCTTGTTGTATTATTGTACAGTGGCGTTACTGCTTGAGCAGACGCCCCCTGCCAGTTTTGTGTGCATACTTTGGACAGATGTTTCTCCTGCAGCTTTACGGAGCGCTCTGTGTCCCTCAGTTGTACAGCGCTCTTCCCCATCACCCTCTCGTAGAGAGATGGCTGCATCCTCACCCCATGGCTCTGTACCAAGGGAGACCAATGCACCTGGGAATAGGGAAGCTCTGAGCAGCAGAACTTCTCACAGGCATGCGTGCCTGATGAGGACAAAGTTTGCTCCGTTCCATTTGGTTCCGGCCCGCTACTGACCGGTGTTCCCATCCCAGTCTGGTACCAAGCAGGCCTTGTTGACAGTCCTGTTACTGTTTTTAGCAGCTGAAGTAGCAACTGTACATTCTTACTGCATGACCAGCAGCGCCTGTGGCCAGACTGCCTCCCGGCGCAGAGGCAAGAGCCTCAGGCCAATCCACAAGGTGAGCAGTTGCCCTAGGGGTTTGCTGCCACAGGTTCCCAGGGAGCCTTCTGGAGTATTGGCGTCAGTGCACCACAGACATCTGGGTGTTTACCACTGTTCAGACCGGCTACTCGCTACAGTTCAAGCACGGTCCCCCTCCAGTTCGGAGCATGACTACAGCATCAGTCACGAACCCACAAAACAGTGCTGTGGTGTCTCAGGAGATGGAACATGCTATTCATATGGTGTAACTCCTCTAACTGGAGGATGGGTTCTACTTCATGCCCAAGTGGAATGGTGGCCTCAGACCAAACCTCATCATCAGGCAGGTCAACCTGTTCTGAGCTGAAGGAGGTTCAAAATGTGACAATGCAACAACTAAATTGCAGTCATTCAGACCAGGCAATTGGTTCACCAAGGTGGACCTCGAAGTTGCCTATTTCCATTTCCCCTTAAAAACCGGCGCTTAGGCGTAGCACTGGATGGCGTAGCGCTAGACAGCGCCACCAGGGGGAGGTCATCGCCATGGATGGTTCCAGCCTCGGCTGGGACGCTATGTGGAATGGTAGGGGAGCGCAAGGTAAGTGGAACCCCCTGTGGCAGGGTCTCCATATGAGTATTTTGGAGCTGCAGGCAATATTTCTAGCCTTGTAAAATTTTTATGGCGGTTTAAGGGAGACAGCTGCTTGTCTGGACAGACACCACCACCATGGCGACATACATAAACCACCAGGCCGACCTTAGGTACCCCAGTCTGTATCAAGTAGCCTACAAGCTGTTGCTCTGGGTGCACGATCACCTCCTCTCCCTGCAAGCAGTACCCCTGCCTGGGGTGATAAGCTAGACGGTGGACCTCCTGTCAAGGGGAGTTCCCAGTGCCTCGGAACTGAGGTTTCACCTAGAGGTGGTGAGCCTCATTTGGCAACGGTTCAGGAGAGCAGATCTAGACCTCTTGCCTCCCAGGAATTGACCCATTGTCCCCGCTGGTTCTCCATAAGAGGAGCCAAGGACCCACTGGCGATAGATGCCTTGGCACAGCAGTGGCCGAGGCAGCTGCTGTATTCCTTCCTACCACTCGCCATGCTCCTGCTGTGTCTGGAGAAAATCAGATGGGACTGAGCCAGGGTGCTATTAGTAGCTCCTTACAGGCCTAGGAGACTGGTTTCCAGTTCTGATGCAGCTCCTGAGCGGCCAGCTGTGGAGCCTGCTCGAACATCATGACCTGCTCAGTCAGGTGCTGGGGACATTGTGGCATCCCAGCCTATCGAGCCTGAAGCTCTGAGTTTGGCCCCTAGACGACAACATTTGAGCCATCCTGGGCTTTCTGACATGGTTGACACCCTGCAGAATGCCAGAGCAGTGTCTACACGTTCCCTGTATGGGTACAAGTGGGGCGTTTTCACACATGCTTGCCTATTGGCTTTGACCCCACAACCTGTCCCATGGCAGTTATACTGCAGTGTTTGCAGGACCTGTTGATAAGGAGAATTCCTCCTCTACATTAAAGGTCTATTTGGCAGCTGTTTCAGCTTGCCATGTCAAAATTGATTCAGTCTCCCCAGGCCTTCAGCTTGCTGGTGTGGCAATCTTTAAAAAGAGCTTGTTGGCTTAGGCCACCTATGAAGGACATTGACTCTCGTTGGAGGCTTAACTGGGTGCTTGATGCGTTTACGATGCCTCCCTTTGAGCCCTTGCGTTCAGCTGAGCTGATATATGTATCTTTTGAGGGCGGCTTTCTTGCTTGCAGTCACATCTAACCAGGTGGGTGAGATGCAAACATTTTTCATTGCGGAGGTCTTTAATTTTTGCAGAAGACAGGACAAGAGTTACACTTTGTACCAGTCCTGCTTTTTTGCCCAAAACTATCTTGGCATTCCACATTAACCAGACTGGAACTGGAGGCTTTTCATGGGCCCACTCTACCAGGGCCATGGCAACTTCATGAGCTTTGTTTCTGGGTGCATCTGTCAAAGACATTTGTAATGTGTGGGCCACTCCCGATACCTTTACGCGGTTCTATGGACTGAATGTCAAAAAGCCACAGAACCCTGTTTTGGAACAAGAGTGTTGAGGGTGGCTTTTGGGTTGACCCTTCAAGGTTCTCCCTCAATTTATAGCCCTAGCTATTGGTACTGGGGTTCCTCATGGCAACGTGGAAGGGGGCCTTGGCCAAGCTTGTAGCATTCCAGTTGTTTGCAATAGCCTTGCGACAGCTTTGGTATTTCTACCCAACACCCAAGGTTATTATCATAACCCTGGTTCCCTGAAATTAGAAATGTAGTCATTAACTTTCAAGGTTGCTGCGTCTATCATAACGTTTACATGGCACATGTATTCGGAATAGTAGATGTAATATGTATTCTGAATGCTCTGTTTAGATTCATCAGAATTTCTGATGTTCCGTGTTTACTTGGTAAACGGGATATTCCTTTTATGCCATTTGAGGTCTGTGTACCTTGCAAACCAAGAGTGATTGTAGTAGAATAGTTTATTTATTGTAGAGGGCTGGTGGTGTGGACATTTATTTTTGTTACTTTTGTTTTTTTCAGAAATGGAATCTGATATTCTGAGATTGTATAGATGCATGTGGTTCTTAATTCAGTGCAATATGTTCACACTGATATGCACGCTTATGTCTTTATTAATATAGCAAGGAGACAGACAGGTTGAAGATGAGTTGCCCCTGTTAAGATTTCCATTACATGAGAGTAGATGTTTAAACTTTATGTTGATTTGAACTCTGCTCTCGTCAAGATAAGCATCAACTAAGATATAGCTTTAAAGTAAACAAATGTGATCCATCTGTATCTCCATCCATTTGCTTTTCTTTCCATCTGATGATGTATATATCCTTTTGCCTGGTGTTGATGGCTGAAGTGTAATGTTGGCTCCAGGGATCAGCTTATTTTCCCTCCCCAGCGCACCAGCACACACAACGGCTGTGATGTTGACTCTGGGGATCAACCACAGTGCGGTCTCCCCAGCGCATCAACATGACAACCGTCTGGACTGAGCTAAGTAGGGTACATTTCTGTGATCTTCAAGTGGGCACCTTCCATCCTCTGTGCTTTGTTGACTAGCCCACGACACCTCAATAGAGCTCGACGGTGATTTTGGCGTCCCAGCATCACCTTCCTCCAACCCCCACTCAGCTCAGCCCAGCTTGCTTACCCGTACATCAGTGTTGCTTTCTTTCTATTGTACTTGAGATCCCCAGGCAGAATCTTTCCATCTTAACCACAGCCAGTTGCTGCTCCTTTTTGCTGCTTCAGATAAATTCTTCACTGTGCGATGCAACTCTCTGCCGTTGAATCCGACATCTCTGAGAAACCTGGTTGTAGAGTGTGCCAAAAATCCTCGACAACCCACCTCCACTGGGTAAACTCAGACTCTCCATCCTCGCTATTCCACTTCAGCAGCTAGTTTAGCATACCGAAGTTTCTTCCTCTCATATGCCTCATCCACAGCATCCTCCCATGGCATTGTTAGCATTACCATATGAACAAGGTGTGCTGATCCAGACCCCAAGACAGTGTCTGGTCTGAAGGTTAGTGGTGGCAATCTCAGGTGGAAAAATAAGCCATTGACCAACATCTGCCAGCATGTTTCAGTCTCTAGCAACTTCCAGTTGTCCTGGGTGAGGCTTGGTTTTAAAATCGTTTCTTGGTGGTTAAGAACATAAGAACATAAGAAAGTTTACAAACGAGAGGAGGCCATTCGGCCCATCTTGCTCGTTTGGTTGTTAGTAGCTTATTGATCCCAAAATCTCATCAAGCAGCTTCTTGAAGGATCCCAGGGTGTCAGCTTCAACAACATTACTGGGGAGTTGATTCCAGACCCTCACAATTCTCTGTGTAAAAAAGTGTCTCCTATTTTCTGTTCTGAATGCCCCTTTTTCTAAACTCCATTTGTGACCCCTGGTCCTTGTTTCTTTTTTCAGGCTGAAAAAGTCCCTTGGGTCGACACTGTCAATACCTTTTAGAATTTTGAATGCTTGAATTAGGTCGCCACGTAGTCTTCTTTGTTCAAGACTGAACAGATTCAATTCTTTTAGCCTGTCTGCATATGACATGCCTTTTAAGCCCGGAATAATTCTGGTCGCTCTTCTTTGCACTCTTTCTAGAGCAGCAATATCTTTTTTATAGCGAGGTGACCAGAACTGCACACAATATTCAAGATGAGGTCTTACAAGTGCATTGTACAGTTTTAACATTACTTCCCTTGATTTAAATTCAACACTTTTCACAATGTATCCGAGCATCTTGTTAGCCTTTTTTATAGCTTCCCCACATTGCCTAGATGAAGACATTTCTGAGTCAACAAAAACTCCTAGGTCTTTTTCATAGATTCCTTCTCCAATTTCAATATCTCCCATATGATATTTATAATGTACATTTTTATTTCCTGCGTGCAGTACCTTACACTTTTCTCTATTAAATGTCATTTGCCATGTGTCTGCCCAGTTCTGAATCTTGTCTAGATCATTTTGAATGACCTTTGCTGCTGCAACAGTGTTTGCCACTCCTCCTACTTTTGTGTCGTCTGCAAATTTAACAAGTTTGCTTACTATACCAGAATCTAAATCATTAATGTAGATTAGGAATAGCAGAGGACCTAATACTGATCCCTGTGGTACACCGCTGGTTACCACACTCCATTCTGAGGTTTTTCCTCTAATCAGTACTTTCTGTTTTCTACATGTTAACCACTCCCTAATCCATGTACATGTGTTTCCTTGAATCCCAACTGCGTTCAGTTTGAGAATTAATCTTTTGTGCGGGACTTTGTCAAAAGCTTTCTGGAAATCTAAATAAACCATGTCATATGCTTTGCAATTATCCATTATCGATGTTGCATCCTCAAAAAAATCAAGCAAGTTAGTTAGACACGATCTCCCTTTCCTAAAACCATGTTGACTGTCTCCCAGTACCCTGTTACCATATAGGTAATTTTCCATTTTGGATCTTATTATAGTTTCCATAAGTTTGCATATAATAGAAGTCAGGCTTACTGGTCTGTAGTTACCTGGTTCAGTTTTGTTTCCCTTTTTGTGGATCGGTATTACGTTTGCAATTTTCCAGTCTGTCGGTACCACCCCTGTGTCAAGAGACTGCTGCATGATCTTGGTTAGCGGTTTGTAAATTACTTCTTTCATTTCTTTGAGTACTACTGGGAGGATCTCATCCGGCCCAGGGGATTTGTTTATTTTAAGAGCTCCTAGTCCCTTTAACACTTCTGCCTCAGTTATGCTAAAGTTATTTAAAACTGGATAGGAACTGGATGACATGTGGGGCATGTTGTCGGTATCTTCCTTTGTAAAAACTTGTGAAAAGTAATCATTTAACATATTTGCTATTTTTTTTTCTTCCTCTACGATTTTGCCATTTGTATCTCTTAAACATTTAATCTCCTCTTTGAATGTTCTCTTGCTGTTGTAATATTGGAAAAACATTTTGGAATTGGTTTTAGCTCCCTTAGCAATGTTCATTTCTATTTCTCTCTTGGCCTTTCTAACTTCCTTTTTGACTTGCGTTTGCAGTTCTGTGTACTCTTTCTGCGTACTTTCTTTTTGGTCCTTTTTTAATGCTCTGTAAAGTGCCTTTTTTCGCTGAATATTTTTTTAAATTGATCTATTAAACCATTTTGGCAATTTAGTTTTACATTTAGATTTGTCTACTTTAGGGATATAATTGTTTTGCGCCTCTAGTACTACATTTTTGAAGAACAACCATCCTTCTTCTGTGGGTGTTTTCTCTATTTTACTCCAATCTACTTCTGTTAGTCTCTGTTTCATGCCTTCATAGTTTGCTTTTCTAAAATTGTAAACCTTAGCTTTAGTCTTTACTTTTGGGGATTTAAAAAACACTTCAAATGAGACCATGTTGTGGTCTGAGTTTGCCAGTGGTTCTCTGACCTCTGTTTTAGTTATTCTATCTTCGTTATTTGAAAAGACTAAATCAAGGCATGCCTCCCCTCTAGTGGGTGCCTTCACAAATTGTGTTAGGAAGCAGTCATTTGTCATTTCCACCATTTCTATTTCATCCTTCGCGCTACCCACCAGGTTTTCCCATTTTATTTGGGGGAAGTTGAAATCCCCCATTAGTATGGCTTCTCCTTTGCTACACACATTTCTAATGTCATTGTATAACAGATTATTGTGCTCACCGTCTGAATCTGGCGGTCTATAGCATGCTCCTATATATATTATATTCGTCCCCATCACTCTCAGATAACCACGTTTCTGTAACACCTATCACATCATAGTTACCTGTTAGTGCAGTAGCTTCAAGTTCTAGAATTTTGTTTCTGATACTTCTAGCATTTAGATAAAGACATTTAATGGGTGTCTTACCTGAGTTGTTGTTCTTGTTTTGATGCGGTCTCCCTTCTGTTTTTTTGTTGATTTCTCCCCCCTTCCTTTCTAGTTTAAATGCTTCCGAACCTGCTCGAGGATCTTTTCTCCGAGTAGACTAGTTCCCTTGTTATTTAAATGCAGTCCATCCCGTCTATACAGATAGTCCTCGTTGTAGAATGTGGTCCAATGATCAAGATAGGTGAAGCCTTCCCGTGTGCACCACGTCTTCAGCCATTCGTTTTGATTAATTATTTCCAGCTGTCCATATGGTCCTTTGCAAGGTGCGGGTAGTATACCAGAAAATACCACAGTTTTGGTTTTCTCTTTTAATTTCCTTCCTAGCTCTCTGAATTTGTTTTGCAGGGATTTTGGTCTGTCTCTTCCAATGTTGTTTGTACCGATGTGGACGACTACTACCGGGTCGTCTCCTGTTCGTTCTAGGAGCCTGTCCACGTTCTCAGTGATGTGCTTGACAGAGGCTCCCGGAAGGCAGCACACTGTTGTAGTAAGGGGGTCCAAACTGCGAACTGAACTTGCTGTGTTTCTCAATATGGAGTCCCCAACAATCATGACCTCCCTTCTTTTTGCTGTCTGGTCACCACTGTCAATAGGGTCCTGGATGTTGTTCCTTTCATTCTCTTGTTGTTGGTTCTGCTCATCAAAATTCTGAAGTGACTCAAATCTGTTGGTTGTTTTGATTTCTGGTATTGGTGTTTGACGAAGTTTCTTTTTTTCCCTGCTTCTGCCTACCTGAACCCAGCTGTTCTGACCTTCTATCTCCCTGGTGGCTTTTTGCTTTGACGAAACTGGTGGCAACTTATTGGTTAGGTTA
Organism: Polyodon spathula; assembly: GCF_017654505.1. NCBI lineage: Eukaryota > Metazoa > Chordata > Actinopteri > Acipenseriformes > Polyodontidae > Polyodon > Polyodon spathula. The sequence goes on from NC_054534.1 coordinate 102,195,964, forward strand.
CGCTTGTCTTCCAATGCTAAGGCCAAACATTGCAGCACCTGGTCATGGCGCCAAGTAAACCGTCCTTGGCTAAGACCCACCTTACATCCTGTTAAAATGTGCCTTAATGTTGCAGGTGATGCACAAAAGGACAAGAGGGATCCTCACCCACCCAAAGGATTAGTTTCTGTGGTGATGAGAGAACATTATATGTGGATCTGATGAGGAAACTGATCCTGCTCTGTTCCATTGTCCATAGGTTTTGCCAGCCGATCTTACGTTGTTCTATACTCTCCCATCTCATCCATTCTCCCTGCTTGGCCTGGGAAACTGCCTTTACACACCTGATCCTCTCTTCCTGCTTTTGCACCTCATTGACTACTAGCTTCCTCCGTTGAGCTGGGGTTGCCTTGTGCCATGTAGGAGTCAGTGGCCACAGCAGTCTTGGCAGTAGACCAAACTGAAAGTGCCAGCATTTCAGTTTGCTTGGTAAAGTGCTGCTGTCTATGCTCTTCAACCCTTCCACTGCTTGTTGCCTAACTTCTCCCACATGAACTGTGTCCTTTAGATCCCTGTCGTACCGTCTCCCAAGACTTTTCACTGGCTTCTCGGACACTATTGGTATTGCCTCACCATTGACGTAGAACCTTTTATCTACTACTTTACCTTTAATTATGAAGATGTTCCTTGATTTATGATATCTACACACACACTGAGAGTACAAAACATTAGGAACACCTCTGTCCATGAAATAAACTGACGAGGTGAATCCACATGAAAGCTATGATCCCTTATTGATGTAACCTGTTAAATCCACATCAATCAGTGTAGATGAAGGGGAGACAGGTTAAAGAAGGATTTTTAAGCCTTGACACAATTGAGACATGGATTGTGTATGTGTGCCATTCAGAGAGTAAATGGGCAAGACAAAAGATTTAAGTGCCTTTGAACGGGGTATGGTAGTAGGTGCCAGGCGCGCCGGTTTGAGTGTGTCAAGAGCTGCAACGCTGCTGGGTTTTTCATACTCAGCAGTTTCCCGTGTGTATCAAGGATGGTCCACCACCTAAAAGACATCCAGCCAACGGCAGGTCAGTGGTCAAAAACAGCTCATTGATGAAAGAGGCCAAAGGAGGCTGACATGAATTGTGCAGAGCAATAGATGAGCTACAGTTAGTCAACTGACAGTCCAGTACAACACTGGTGCCGAAAGACCCATAAAAGAATGCACAACTTGTTGTACCTTGACACGAATGGGATATGGCAGCCGACAACCTAACCGAGTTCCACTTCTTTCATCAAGAAACTGCGGTTGCAGTGGGCTAAGGAACGAAAACACTGTACATTGGAGGATTGGAAAAACATTGCCTGGTCTAATGAATCCCGGTTCCTGCTGTTTCACGCTGATGGGAGGACTAGGGTATGGAGAAAATCACATGAGTACATGCATCCATCATGACATATGTCAACATTGCAGGCTGGTGGTGGTGGTGTGTTTTCATGGCACGCACTGGGTCCTTTTGATAAAAGTGGAGCAACGTTTGAATACCACAGGATATGTGAACATCCTTGCCAATCAGGTACATCCCTTCATGGCATGTATCCATCTGCTAATAGATTTTTTCAGCAGGATAATGCCCCATGCCACAATTGTCCAGGAATGGTTCCACGAACATGACAGTGAATTCAGCTTACTGCAGTGGCCTGCCCAGTCACCAGATCTCAATCCAATTGAGCATCTGTGGGATGAGATGGAACAAACTATTCGGAGTAGAGATCCACTACCAGCCAACTTGACACAACTGTGGGAAGCAGTGGAGTCAACATGGGCCAGCATCCCTGTGGAACGCTTTCGAAACCTTGTAGAGTCCATGCCTCGACGGATTGAGGCTGTTCTGTGCGCAAAAGGGGGTGCAACTCAATGTTAGGGAGGTGTACCTAATGTTTTGGACACTCAGTGTGTGTGTGTATATATGTGTGTGTGTGTATATGTGTGTATATGTGTGTGTGTATATATATATATATATATATACACACACACACACACACACACACACACACACACAGTGGCTTGCGAAAGTATTGACCCCCTTGGCATTTTTCCTATTTTGTTGCCTTACAACCTGGAATTAAAATGGACTTTTATTTGGATTTCATGTAATGGACATACACAAAATAGTCCAAATTGGTGAAGTGAAATGAAAAAAATAACATGTTTCAAAAAATTCTAAAAAATAAATAACGAAAAAGTGGTCCGTGCATATGTATTCACCCCCTTTGCTATTAAGCCTCTAAATACAATCAATTACCTTCAGAAGTAACATAATTGGTTAAATAAAGTCCACCTGTATGCAATCTAAGTGTCACATGATCTCAGTATATATACACCTGTTCTGAAAGGCCCCAGAGTGTGCAACACCACTAAGCAAAGGGCACCACCAAACAAGCGGCACCATGAAGACAAAGGAGCTCTCCAAACAGGTCAGGGACAAAGTTGTGGAGAAGTACAGATCAGGGTTGGTTTATAAAAAAAAATATCCGAAACTTTGAACATCCCACGGAGCACCATTAAAGCCATTATTAAAAAATGGAAAGAATATGGCACCACAACAAACCTGGCAAGAGAGGGCCACCCACCAAAACTCACTGACCAGGCAAGGAGGGTATTAAGCAACAAAGAGACCAAAGATAACCCTGAAGGAGCTGCAAAGCTCCACAGCGGAGATTGGAGTATCTGTCCATAGAACCACTTTAAGCCGTACACTCCACAGAGCTGGGCTTTATGGAAGAGTGGCCAGAAAAAAGCCATTGCTTAAAGAAAAAAATAAGCAAACACGTTTGGTGTTTGCCAAAAGGCATGTGGGAGACTCCCCAAACATGAAACATGAAATGAAACTAAAATTGTGCTTTTTGGCCATCAAGAAAATCGCTATGTCTGGCGCAAACCCAACACCTCTCAACACCCCGAGAACACCATCCCCACAGTGAAGCATGGTGGTGGCAGCATCATGCTGTGGGGATGTTTTTCGTCGGCAGGGACTGGGAAACTGGTCAGAATTGATGGAATGATGGATGGCACTAAATACAGGGAAATTCTTGAGGGAAACCTTTTTCAGTCTTCCAGAGGTTTGAGACTGGGATGGAGGTTTACCTTCCAGCAGAACAATGACCCTAAGCCTACTGCTAAAGCAACACTCGAGTGGTTTAAGGGGAAACATTTAAATGTCTTGGAATGGCCTAGTCAAAGCCCAGACCTCAATCCAATTGAGAATCTGTGGTATGACTTAAAGATTGCTGTACACCAGCGGAACACATCCAACTTGAAGGAGCTGGAGCTGTTTTGCCTTGAAGAATGGGCAAAAGTCCCAGTGGCTAGATGTGCCAAGATTATAGATACATACCCCAAGAGACTTGCAGCTGTAATTGCTGCAAAAGGTAGATCTACAAAGTATTGACTTTGGGGGGGTGAATACTTATGCACGCTCAAGTTTTCTGTTTTTTTGTCTTATTTCTTGTTTGTTTCACAATAAAAAATATTTTGCATCTTCAAAGTGGTAGGCATGTTGTGTAAATCAAATGATACAAACCCCCAAAAAAATCTATTTTAATTCCAAGTTGTAAAGCAACAAAATAGGGAAAATGCCAAGGGGGGTCAATACTTTCGCAAGCCACTGTATATATATATAATTATAAACACAGTATCTGTTGACAATGTGCTTGAAAAATAAGTTGATCCCTGGAGCCAGCATTGTACTTCAGCCATCAACACCAGCAGAAGGATGTATACATCATCAGATGGAAAGAAACGCAAATGGATGGAGATCACATTAGTTTACTATAAAGCTATGTCTTAGTTGGTGCTTATCTTGGTGAGAGCCGAGTTCAAGTCAGCGTGAAGTTTTAACATCTACTCTCATGTAATGGAAATCATGAAGATCTGGATATGTCCAGTCACTGCTGTAAATAGTGCAGCTGGCAACAAGGGAAGACCTTGTGACAGCATGGAGAGACAGCCGACAGGAGGAAATTGGGGCTGGCAAGGGTTAGCTATCCTTGTCGGCAGTATCCAGCTCTATGTTTTCAAAGGTAAAAGGATGCTGGGGATACCAGCCCAAGGCTTTTAAAAAAATTTGAGAAAAATACCCCTAGTCTGCAAGAGCGGGGACAGAAGATGACTCAGCGTTGGATAACACTGTTAACAACTTAGGAATGGAAATGGATATGAGAATGGAGAGTACTTCACAAAAGACTCGCATTGATCAATACTTCTTATGAACTTCTTTCGAATGAAATCCAGCGACAGGACGCAAACCACAGTTTGCAGGATATCAGCACCCCTGTCATAGATGGGAGGAGGACTTGCGTGGATACAACTAGTGATGAACCTAATAATCCTTGCGATCCCGGTCAAATGAACCAGCGTAAGAGAGAAAAGAATCTCAATGGGCACAAGCCTGGAGTTAAATGTCCAAGAGCTTGTGAGAGAACTGCGTGGGACACAGTAAACACGGATCTCTGTTTTGCTTTGGAAAGATTAAGTGGAATAGTTGAAAAGCAGCTGGATAAATTTGGGGACATCATTTACACGTATGGAAGTGAGAGGTTTGGAGTTTAAAAAAGGAAGGAAAAAGTACAAACTATTCTTGAAAGTCTAGACAGCAGCAGGAGAGTGAATGCTTAGTTAGAGAAAGGAGGCAGCTCAGAAAGCAATGGAAAAGAGCAGAAAAGATAAGCTTGCAACATTGCACATAGCTGAATGCCTACGGAAACGCTACAAAAAGAAAGTGTGTGCGAAAACTAACTTTTATAAAGACTCATTCAGATTTGTAAAGAAGTTATTCACCAGTGAGATGGCACCCTAGAAGCATCTAAGTTTGAGCTGGAGAGATATTTGGAGGAAACGCATACAGATTCAAAAAGGCAGGAGCCAATGTCAGTTCCTTCAGACATCATACCTATCAATCCATCAGAATACCAAATGGAGGACTGTGCACCTAAGTGGAAAGAAGTAGAGCAAGCTGTAGAAAAAAAAAAAAAAAAAAAAAAGGGCGTCATCATCTCCAGGGCCTAATGGAGTTCCATACAAAGTGTACAAGAGTGCTTCTGGAGTTCTGCGAATCCTGTGGAAATTGAAAGTGGCATGGGAAAAACAGGTTGTACCAAGAGCATGGCGCCAAGCAGGTGGAGTCTTTATACCAAAAGAAAAAACTTCTACAAGCATCAGTCAGTTTCGCCCTATTTCCATATTAAACGTAGAAGAAAAGATTTCAGGATTGAAATGACCAGGTGCTGCGATGTGACCAATAAGTTGCCACCAGTTTCATCAAAGCATTACACACAAAAGACTATTTCTCCGTCCAGGAGAGCAACCACCAAGAAAAAGTTTTAAAACCAAGCCTCACCCAGCACAACTGGAAGCTGCTAGAGACTGGAAAATGCTTGTAGATGTTGGTCAATGGCTTATTTTATCACCTGAGATTGCCACCACTAACCTTCGAACCAGACATTGTCTTGTGGTCTGGATCAGCACACCTTGTTCATATGGTAGCGTTAACAGTACCATGGGAAGATGCTGTGGATTAGGCGTATGAGAGGAAGAAACTTCGGTATGCTAAACTAGCTACTGAAGTGGAACAGCGAGGATGGAGAGTCCGAGTTTACCCAGTGGAGGTAAATTCAAGATTCAATGGCCAAGAGTTGAGTCGCACAGTGAAGAATTTGTCTGAAGCAGCAGAAAGGAGCAGCAACTGGCTGTGGTTAAGATGGAAAGATTCTGCCTGGGGATCTCAAGTACAATAGAAAGAAAGCAACACTGATGTACGGGTAAGCAAGCTGGGCTGAGCTGAGTGGGGGTTGGAGGGGGGTGATGCTGGGACGCCAGAATCACTGTTGAGCCCTCTTGAGGTGTCATGGGCTAGTCAACAAAACACTGAGGATGGAAGCTGCCCATTTGAAGACCCCAGAGATGTACCCTACTTAGCTCAATCCAGACGGTTGTCATGCTGATGCGCTGGGGAGACTGCACTGGGTTGATCCCCGGAGCCAGCATCGCAGCCGTTGTGTGTGCTGATGCGCTGGGGAGGCAAAATGAACTGATCCCTGGAGCCAGCATTACACTTCAGCCATCAACACCAGACAGAAGGATATCATAAGAACATAAGAAAGTTTACAAACGAGAGGAGGCCATTCGGCCCATCTTGCTCGTTTGGTTGTTAGTAGCTTATTGATCCCAAAATCTCATCAAGCAGCTTCTTGAAGGATCCCAGGGTGTCAGCTTCAACAACATTACTGGGGAGTTGATTCCAGACCCTCACAATTCTCTGTGTAAAAAAGTGTCTCCTATTTTCTGTTCTGAATGCCCCTTTTTCTAAACTCCATTTGTGACCCCTGGTCCTTGTTTCTTTTTTCAGGCTGAAAAAGTCCCTTGGGTCGACACTGTCAATACCTTTTAGAATTTTGAATGCTTGAATTAGGTCGCCACGTAGTCTTCTTTGTTCAAGACTGAACAGATTCAATTCTTTCTACATCATCAGATGGAAAACAACGCAAATGGATGGAGATGCAGATGGATCACATTAGTTTATTGCAAAACTACGTCTTAGTTGGTGTTGTCTTGGCGAGAGCCGAGTTCAATTCGGCATGAAGTTCAACATCTACTCTCGTAATGGAAATCATTTTTTATATATATAAATTGTCATCACATGCATAATTGCTTTTTCAAAGAGCATTCGACTGAATTTTTGTTAGACAGCTGTAATTGTATATAAATAAATATGTGCTGCTTTTTTATTTAGATGTATTTTGCCAGATCTAGCATGTATTGATGTTTTATGTATATAATTTTGTAATTGTAAAATTATTGTATACTGTATCCATACAGTGCCCTGATACAACCTCTGAAAAATAAATAAATGGATATGATGTATTGGGTGGCTAACATATTATAATGTGATACTGATAGAATTGTTTTCCTTCAGTCTCTTCAGTCAGCTGGTCAGGGTAACTTTCTTCATTAGAGTGCACCTCTTGCATAATATATATTTTTATTTTTTTGTTTTGTAGTTTGTGCTACTTACTAGTTACAGTGCCTATGGAAAGTCTACATCCCCTTGAACTTTTTTCACATTTTGTTGTGTCAGTGCCTCAGAGTTTCATGCATTTTAATTGTTTTTTTTTTTTGGTTTTTTTCCCCCCGACTTATCTACACACCATATTCCACACTGTTAAGGGTAATTTATTTTTATTTTTTTATTAAATACAAAACTGAAAGATTATAATGGATAAGTCTCCATCCCTCTGAGTTAATACTTGCTGGAAGCACTTTTGACAGCAATTACAGCTTTGAGTCTGTTGGGATAGGTCTCTACAAATATTTGACCATTCTTCTTTACAAAACTGTTCAAGCTCTGTCAAGTTTCTTGGGGAGCGTTGATGGACAGCAATCTTTCAAGTCATGCCAAAAATTTTCGATTGGATTTAGGGCGGGGCTCTGACTGGGCCACTCAAGGACATTTACCTTTCCTTAGCCACGCCAGTGTAGTTTTGGCTGTGTGCTTTGGGTCGTTGTTGTGCTTAAAGGTGAACTTCTATCCCAGTTTCAGCTTTCTTGCAGAGGGCAGTTGGTTTTCCTCAAGGACTCTGTACTTTGCTCAATACATTTTCTCTTCTGTCCCGACAAGTGCCCCAGTCCCTGCTGATGAGACACATCTCCATAACATGATGCTGCCACCACCATTCTTCACAGCAGGGATGGTGTTCTTTGGGTTATGCGCTGTGTTGGGTTTGCGCCAAACATAGCGCTTTGCATTTAGGCCAAAAAGTTCAATTTGAGTTTCGTCAGACCTCAAAACTTTTTTTGCCACATGGCTACAGAATCTCCTGAGTGTTTTTTGCATACTTCAAACAGGATTCAAGGTGGGCTTTCTTGAGTAATGCCTTCCTTCTTGCCACCCTACCATACAGGCCCAATTTGTGGAGTGCTTGGGATATTGTTGTCACATGCACACTTTAACCAGTCTTGTCCATAAAAGCCTGTAGCTCTTGCAAAGTTGCCATTGGCCTCCTGGTAGCCTCTCTGATCTGTCTCCTTCTTGCTTGATCATACAGTTTGGAGGGACTGCCTGATCTAGACAGGGTCCTGGTGGTGCCATACACTTGCCACTTCTTAATAATCGTCTTGACCATGCTCCAAGGGATATTCAAGGCCTTTGGTATATTTTTTTATACCCATCATCTGGTCTGTGCCTTTCAACAGCTTTGTCCCAGAGTTTGTTCGAAAGCGCCTTGATGTTCATGGTTGAGTCTTTGCTTTGAAATGCACTACCCAGCAGAGAGAACCTACAGGATCTGCTGAATTTACCCTGAAATCATGTGAATCACTACAATTTAACACAGGTGGAGGCCACTTAACTTGGTGTGTGATTTTGAAGCCGATTGGTTACACCTGAGCTAATTTAGGATTGCTTTTACAAGGAGGGTGGACAGTTATCCAACCAAGCTATTTTAGTTTTTATTAATTAATTTTCTACACATTTCTAGAATATTTTTTTCACTTGGAGGTTGTGGGGTAGGATGTTTAGATTAAAAAACAAAAACTATTTTAATGTATTTAAATTCCAGGCTATAAGGCAACAACAGCTGAACATTTTGAAAGGGGGAGTAGACTTTCTATAGGCACTGTATATTCATTGCTACACTTAATAAAACATTGAATACAACATCTAGTTTTTTTTTTTTTTTTATACACTGTCAATTTTGTAATAAGAGTAAAAAGTTGTGTGAATAAACACACCTATAGCAAAAGTACAGATGTGGGAAAAGCTTGCAAAGAGGAAATGTACAATATGTGCTTGTTTCTTGTAGTTTTAAAATGTTAAACTCAAGACTTTTTCCATCATCTCCCCTTACATTGCATGTTGTGCACATGTTAAAAGCACACTGCTGCACTGAAGGGGTGCACTCACGGCATGCACTTTCACATGCTGCACAGGATCGGTAAAGATAAAGGGCGATTAACCGGTATGTCATTCATAAGGTAGAAGTAAGGAAAAGTGGATTGATTCTCCCCACTTATGTTATGTTTTTTTTTTTTTGCTTTTATAGTACTGTGCTTTTAAAACTTTATATTGATAACAAACTTGATGCACAGTTCTCCTTAAATCCCCCTTCGTGAGTTTTTTTTTCCCGCTATCCGTTTAAATATTTCTGCACATCTCTATTTCTTGCCATCAAGCTGTTTTATGACTTCAAAATCCTTAATTAAAGTGATGTCTCCTTATCAGTCCAAAAGTAGCTTTGTTTTCTCGCATGTGCCGTCATGTTTAATGCTGTGAGTATTTGTTATTGCACGTGTCTGTTGTGAGTTACGTGTCATAGTCGGAATATGCTGTTTACATGGCTTTATGTTCATGTAAACACACTGTATGATTGCAGTAGTCTTGAATGAAAAATTACATTGAAATCTGTGCATGCAGTCTTTGTTATATCTGTCCAGGTTACAGGGTCTTTAAGAATAAATACCCATGAGGTAATGGTTACATTTCTATTTTCAGGGAATCAGACTTATGATAATAACCTAACCTTATTTGGAAATTAGATTTTCTTTTGTTGACACTGCAGATGATCTCCTTTCTCAGTGTGTTGTCTGTAGTGATGTGTTGGCTAATGATAGACTGTTTATTAAAAACAAGTTCAACCAGAGAAACATGTGTTTTTAGAGGTTTGCAGCTATTTCCATAGTATCTTATTTTTATTTTTGCACATCGGAATTAGGTGTGGTGTTCTATGTGTTGGATGACGGGCAGGAAGGTGGTGTGGGGGTGCCTAGTAAAGCAAGAAAATTGCTAAGGTGGGACGTGATTCAGAAAAGGTTGAGAATAGCATAAGCTGTGCTATTTATACCACCTGCATTTTTCATTTCATCTCTTAATTTGGTTTTACCTTCTTTCCAGACAGCTGCTCAAAGTGCTCATTCAAAAATATTCATACCCAGCTAGTTGAGGCACCTTTAGCAATAATAACCTTTTAAATGATTAGGATAATTGTCAATTAGCTTTTGGCATGATTTAGTTATTTTTGACCATTCTTTAAAGCAAAATTGTTCCAGTTCATTCAAATTCCAAGGACTTTTGCACAGCATTTTTCAGCTCATACCAAAGATTCATTTTTTCAACTTATACCAAGGGACTTTGACTAGGTGTTGGAAAACATGGATTGAGAATTGATTAGCAGTTTGCTACGCATGTGGACTGGCAGAGCTATACTGGTGTTTTTTTCTGAAAAGAGACTAATATTGCAGATAGCAGACTGTTTGGTTCAAATTGCATGTACTGCTTACAATTGATAGAGACATTGCGTCTACAAGTTTCTTGCCCAGCATTGACTGCAAGCTAAAAAGATAACAATGCTGTGGACCAGAAGGGGCCAGGCTGTAAGACTTTGGAATGCAAAGCATAAAGGGGCTAAAAGGCTCCCAGGGACTGGCGTTGGACCCAGAGGTTCTCAGAGAGATCGAAAGAGATAATGCCACTGGGATCAAAGGGGCAGATTTATGGACCTTTTTTCTCCAGGAGTGTGAAGAATGCACTGAGTTCAGAGGTTGTCACACTAGACTACACACACACACACACACACACACACACTCACTAAATTAACAGAATAATGTGTTGTACCTTGACCATTGGTTAAGTGTCAGAGAAAGGGGAGGTGGACCATCTATACAGAAGGGTATTTAATGTCATGCAAACATTGTAATGTTGAGTATTCTGTTTGTCCTGTACCTGGGACCAGACTCCCTGCATATTTCTTGAATCTGCTTAATCACCATCATTTTTTGTAAGTTACTTCACTAGGCCATTCCAGAACCTTGATTTTGATGTGTGCTTTGGATCGTTGTCGTGTTGGAATGTCCAGTTCAGCTTTAAGCCAAGTTTTGTAGCAGAGAGTTTCAGGTTTTTGGCCATTATCTTTTGGTATGCTATGGAATCCAAATGTAACGACTACCAGTGTGACCAAATAGCTTGATTTTGTTTTTTTTTGTTTGTTTCATCTCTCCATAGAGATGAAACTCATAGCCATCATTCAAATGGCGTTTTGCAAACTTTGAGCGATTTGGCCTTGTGGCTTTTTTCTTGGCCTTCGACCATTGAGATCTTCACCATGCAATTCTTGACCTGTAATTGAGATGGAAACCCCAGTCTCACTTGCAGCAAATTCACTTTGAATATGTTTGGCCGTCAATCTCGGATTGTTATTAACCTTCCTCACTATTCTTCTACTTGTTCTTGGTGAAAGAACCTTCTTTTTTCCAGACTGAGGGAGCGTTGTGACAGTACCATAAGTCTTTTGCTTCTTGATAATAGAAACAATAGTTTACATATTTTTGGGATACGGAAATAAATAATTTTCTTCATTTTATACTCTCTAAGTGTTCAGTCTAGCATTTTCTATACTAGAATTAGGTTCTGCATTATTATCATTGAAAATTCTAGCACCTTGTAGACAGTAATATCCTAGCATCGACTGGTATGAGTACTTCTGAATTAGCAATTTTGGAGTTTTGCAAAAAATAATTTTGCTACAAAAGATTTTTTTTAATTGTTTTTGAGAAATTTTTTGAAATTATAAATTTCCATTGGGGTATGTAAACTTTTGACTACAACTGTGTGTATGTATGTCTGTCTATATATATATATATATATATATATATATATATATATATATATATATATATATATATATATATATATATATATACACATACACACACACAGTACTGTTAGTTTTAGGTAGGTGTGAAAAGATACTGTAAAGTAAGAATGCTTTCAAAAATAGACTTGTTAATAGTTTATATTTATCAATTAACTAAGCAAACTGAGTGAACAGAAGAAAAATCTACATCAAATCAGTATTTGGTGTGACCACCCTTTGCCTTCAAAACAGCATCAATTCTTCTAGGTACACTTGCACGCAGTTTTTGAAGGAACTCGGCAGGTAGGTTGGCCCAAACATCTTGGAGAACTAACCACAGTTCTTCTGTGGATTTAGGCAGCCTCAGTTGCTTCTCTCTCTTCATGTAATCCCAGACAGACTCAATGTTGAGATCAGGGCTCTGTGGGGGCCATACCATCACTTCCAGGACTCCTTGTTCTTTACGCTGAAGATAGTTCTTAATGACTTTCGCTGTATGTTTGGGGTCGTTGTCATGCTGCAGAATAAATTTGTGGCCAATCAGATGCCTCCCTGATGGTATTGCATGATGGATAACTAGCTGCCTGTACTTCTATGCATTGAGGAGACCATTAATTCTGACCAAATCCCCAACTCCATTTACAGAAATGCAGCTCCAAATTTGCAAGGAACCTCCACCATGCTTCACTGCTGCCTGCAGACACTCATTCATATACTGCTCTCCAGCCCTTCTGTGAACAAACTAACTTCTGCTATAGCCAAATATTTCAAATTTTGACTCATCAGTCCAGAATACCTGCTGCCATTTTTCTGCACCCCAGTTCCTGTATTTTCGTGCATGATGGCATTGCTGGACATCTTCCGATTGCGAAGGGAAGTAAGCATGATGTGTCTTTCATCCGCTGCAGTAAGTTTCCTTGGCCGACCACTGCGTCTGCGGTCCTCAACGTTGTCCATTTCTTTGTGCTTCTTCAAAAGAGCTTGGTCAGCACCTCCGGAAACCCTTGTCTGCCTTGAAATTTCTGCCTGGGAGAGACCTTGCTGATGCAGTATAACTACCTTGTGTCTTGTTGCTGTGCTCAGTCTTGCCATGGTGTATGACTTGACAGTAAACTGTCTTCAGCAACCTCACCTTGTTAGCTGAGTTTGGCTGTTCCTCACCCAGTTTTATTCCTCCTAAACAGCTGTTTCTGTTTCAGTTAATGATTGTGTTTCAACCTACATATTGAATTGATGATCATTAGCATCTGTTTGGTATAATTGTTTAATCATACACCTGACTATATGCCTACAAAATCCCTGACTTTTTGCAAGTGTACCTAGAAGAATTGATGCTGTTTTGGAGGCAAAAGGTGGTCACACCAAATATGGATTTGATTTAGATTTTTCCTGTTCACTCACTTTGCATTTAGTTAATTGATAAGTGTAATCTATTAACATGTTTATTTTTGAAAGCATTCTTACTTTACAGCATATTTTCACACCTGCCTAAAACTTTTGCACCGTACTCTGTGTGTGTGTGTGATATATATATATATATATATATATATATATATATATATATATATATATATATATATATATGTGTAAATATAAATGTAAATTACACACACACAGTAGATTATTAGCAACCCTGATAAGAGAACTTTCAGTTATTAACAACATTTTCCCAGGAACCATCCCGTCCCATAGACTTTAATTTTAATGGAATTCTGATATTAGCAACTGCATGCAGCTTATTGACAACTTTATTAGTAGGTGCCAGTGCTACAGAGTGCACTTGCATGATTTATGTACATACTTCGTACTGTTGTAAGTACAACACATTTTTATGTTTGCTTTACTCATTGTAAGGAAAATTGTAGTACATAGTTGTGTAGAACTATTTAACCCTACTCGCTTTTTTTGTTCGTTTTACACACACGTGAAGTAAACGGTTCTATGGGTATTTTGTGTTTCTCCTGGTAATTTTTTAACACAATTTTAAAACACATTTCAGTGCCATATTTGTACAACTACAGTATATATTGTTCCATATAAATACACTAAGCGGGGGCTTTTCGCTTATTGGCTTTCGGTTAATGGCAACTCTTTGCTGGGAACTGAGAGGTTGTTAATAAGCGTCTTCTACTGTGTGTGTATCTATCTATCTCTGTCTCTCTCATAATACAGTGATTGCTAATTAGATGCTTATTGCTTTGTTTATAGCTTTTAAAGGCAGAAGTGGAGAGACTTGTACTACTTGTAGAAGCCTTGAACATGGAAGAAAGGAGTAGTCCAGCACTCCATGATGCATTAATACAACAGCAAGAAAAAGCAGTGTCAACACAGGTCATAGAAGCTGCTGCTAATATGCGGGTAAGAAGTAATCTTCATTTAACATTAACTTCTTAGGCCTGATATTCTGTGGCAGTGACCTTTTAATTCACTAATGTCTTTTGAAGTTTGACAGTCAATGTGCTCTAGGGATCAGAGGAGAGGGCAAGAGAGTAATTACGTAGTGGGTCGAATTGAATCCCATTTGACTTTCTGGTTCCCTGTAGGACCCTAAGCAGCTGTATTACCTGTAGTTTCATGTTTTAAACAGCTACACGATCAAACAACCAGTACACAGAATCAGGGAAATCGACAGCATGAGCTGTTAATGTACTTGGACTTGCTTAACGAAAAAAAATATGGACATTCATTTTAAAGAAATTTTAAAGGGGATTTTATGCCAGTGCAAGAAGTTCAACTGAGGACCAGTATTCAGTCTCCAGTTTTATAATGCTGAGCTGGACTAAATAGATATTTTAACAAGAAGTGTTAACATCTCTGCTGACCAGCTAGTTTAAAACCAGCAGTAATGTACTCCTGTCAGTCATGAAAACTTTTAGAAAAACAGGTAGACAAGGCCAGACAGCACCTCTTGAATTACCGGCCTGGATTGGAAGCGTCTGTGGGAAACGTGTGTAAAGTCTGGTTCGATCTTCAACTTAATCTGGCACGACTTGGATGCGAGTATGTCCGACAACTAACAAAAACATCTTTTGAGATCCACAAACTCGAGGACACAAATGCACCCAATGATCCAGCCTCAGCCTCCATCACAGTAGCTTCCCTGCTTTCCTCAGTGTCATTTGAAACTCCGCTTATCAGCTTGTGCTCAGTTGTTTCACTAGTTTCTAGTGAGATGCCACTTTTGATGCAGGAATTCACAATAAATGGACATGTGCCATTTATTTTTACTAAGTGAACAATAAATTAAATTTACATTACATTTGGGACTATTACACTGCAGGTGTATAAGTAATACAAGTTCCTGGTTTTGTCTTAATTTAAAATGGTTTAATTTTAATTATTTTTCTTCCCCCACATGACAGGTAGCTGTGTTTTATAAGCGGTATAAAACACAATGGGCTGTGCGGTTCCAATGAGATATATATATATATATATATATATATACACACACACACACACATATACACACACACTTCTGGGGCGTGGTATATATCATGGGAACCGCACAGCCAGTCATGGTTTATACCATACATATACACGTACGTGTGTGTATGTCTATATATATGTATGTATGTATGTATATATATATAATATATAATCATTGGAACCGCACAGCCCGTCGTGGTTTATAACTCCACTCAAAACAGAATTAATAGTATAAAAATTATTTGAAGTTACATTTCAGAAGCTGTATTTTTTGTTTGGCATATTGTAATGAAAAATGATAAACTGACCAAGATCCTTGTATTAGTTATTTTTCAGTGTGAAATGAATATTATTTTAAGCATCCCCTTTTAGTTATGCTTTAAAAAAAAAAAAAAAAAAAAACCTTCAAGTTGTACAATTTTTAAATATTTTATTTTTAATGTGGAATATTCCATTTCAGTCTGTTACTGTGTACCAATAAACCTGGGTTATCCATTGCTTTAGTAATATACTGTGTATTGCAAGGTTCACTTTTTCTATCCTCTTCTATTTTTTAAGGCATTCTCAGAGAACGTGCTAAAGATATTTTCTATGGATTGCAAAAAGATGTCAGAGGAAATATTTGAGCAAACAATGCCTGTGGGCAAACACTGGAGGGTAAATTGCAAAACAGGTACATCTATTTGACACCCAGTAAAAGTTGACACTTTTTATTGTCATTAGAAATGATTTGCAAGTTGGTAATTATTACTAGATTATTTGCCTTGGGCATTTGAATGTACAGTAAATAACAACTGAATGAAAAGTTTCTTTTGGAATAGTTAGAAAATGGTTCACGTGAAGATTTCCATGATATACTCTTGTTGCAACTTGAGCACGATCAGTGTATACAGGTGGCTGGATCTGTGCCTCATTATTGTATAAATTATATACCCCAGTATATTCTCAGCAATGTTATACAACTTAATAATCAAAGTTCACATCATGGCTTATTTGTTTTATTATTGCTTCCTTTTCATTACTGGCAAGGTTGTAATTACCAGCAGCTCTTAAATTTCCCAATTAACTGGTTGATATTTGCCAGCGTATGATGAACAAGTTAACTTTATCTGATCCATCATATAAGCATGGCTTGTTATGTATCATCTGTCAACCCAGTGCCTCTTGCACTGAAAAGGAAAGGTACATCAAGCTCTGGGAAATGTCATTTTTTATATATAGATGTCTAGGTTTTATTGTTGTGTTTCACTCCTTAAACCAGAGTAAATAGTAAGTTAATAAACCAATTAATATGTTTATAATTCATTATTCAGTGTCATAGTCAAGGGAAGAAAAAACACGTTTCAGAATTATATATAATTCTCTATAATTCTCCCATTGTTTTCTTCTTCAAAATTGGAATATGAAAGTAAACACTGAATTATAACATTACATTTGCATTGATTTTTTTTTATTTTTATTTTTATTTTTTTTACCTAGCTTCAATCTCGTAAACACATGGAGTGGCAGGTGCACAGTTTTCAGTTGTTTGCAATATGGTCTAGATTGTAAGGAAATCTAAAGAACACAGACAAGAGAAATCATATTTTGTATGATTTGTTTGGTAAAAGTATAGCAAATAGACAAGTCAACAACATGTAAGGTTGGCATGGTTAAAGAACACAAAAAGTCCTGACATGCTTCTGTTTTCATGTGCATTGTAGTACTGCCCAGCAGCCCCAGTGAGTATGCTGCCTCAGCTGCGCAGAGCGTGATTGGTCTGGTGTTGGAAGGAATCCAGCCGCTGCCTGATGACGGCAGGATCCCAGCATTAACAGAAGCTATGACTGCTTTCATGGAAGCCTGGATGGACCATATATTGAAGCAAAAGATCAAATTCAGGTATTATCTTTGTTATCAAGAAAGTAATTCTTCTATTTTATATTCTTTTTATATACTTTAGATTTTTATTTTTTTTAAACATTTAATATATAATACAGGAGTTATTTGAAAAACACATGTTAATGCTAATCGGTATTGTCCTCCAGCATTCAGGGTGCCTTACAGTTGAAGCAGGATTTCGATATGGTGAGGGATTTAATCAAATCAGAAAAATACAGCTTATCCGAGGAGATCAGGCAGAGGCTCCTATCCATGAGAGTTTTTCATCAGGTTGACAACGCCATCATTTGCCTGCTTCAGCAGCCAACCAGCAAAGCCTACATACCTTCACGCACCTGGGAACCCTTCAGGAGATGCTGTAAGTGGTTCAAACCATTACTGTGATTAGATAGAAGTTTTATGTAAAATACATAATAAAGATATACTCTACGTAATACCCTTAAAAAACCTGGTGCAATTATTAATGTATTACAGATATGTGGTTGGTGGTTCTAATTTCATTATGTTACAGTAATAAAATAATTTAATAATTTCAAATAACCTAATTTACAGCCTACTTGAATGCTGGTGCTGGCCAGCGCTATGATGCATCCAGAACATGTTTAAAACAATCTGCATGTAACTTTTGTTTCTCTGCAATGAGGATCAGTAATAACAAAGTTCTCCTTTGATTAGGAGCTGCGTTACCAGCTTGTGTTTCTTGGAATTAGCTTTGAATTGACGCGCCTGCATTTCTCTGCACTGGCACTGCATTCTCATGTTAATGTGACGATACAGAAAGAACCTCCTACTTCTGAGCTCATCATGTCAACATTATTGAAACTTCTCACGTGTGTGGGGAGACACTTGAAACGTGGCCAAAGATAATCATTTAGCTTCATAATTTTTTTCTCCAGTGACGTTTGAGGCCAGCGATCAGAGGCTCAGAGGAACAATGTGTTTTTTTTTTTTTTGTTGATTCCTGTACTAAACTATATTGAGTCTGGTTGAGTTGGTTTTGGAAGAAACAAGTTTAGCAAATTTTTAATTAAGCCAGTTATGGAAAATATAATTTTTTGACTTAAATTTTTAATTTTTTTATAATTTTATATCTGAACTAATTTTTTTTGTCAACTGTCCAGTTTATATATATAATATATATATATATTATATATATTATATACATATATATATATTAGTATATTATTATATAATTTACATAAAGTGATATTATATAGTGTATTAAAAAAAATAAATAAATTCCCTTAAAAAAATAAATAAATTCTCCCTTCAAAATTAAAAAAGAAAAAAAAAAAAAGGATTGTAATGGTTGGATTCATTGTATTTTTGTGCCTTCGTCCATTTAAAAATAAATAAATAAATAAATTGCAACAAATATATGTGAGGCATGGATAGGTTAGACCAGATGCTGGAGCTGTACAGTGCTGCAAGGAAGACCATGGCATGGTAGAAGAAGCTTGGCATGTGTATGGTCCAGATCTCATTGTGCAATGCCTACGTAGTGCACTCAAGTTAGGCACCAGAGCTTCAGCCCACATTTCTTGTATTTCATACCCCTGTGATCTCCAGCCTTTTGTTCGATACACAAGGAGTACTAGAGACTGAAAGTTCAGAAACAGTGGCAAGGCTTAGTGAACGGCATTTTATTCGAATGCTGCCACAGTCCAAGAGAAAAGCCTATCTTCAAAAAAATTGTCGTGTGTGTTCCTGCAAGGGCATGCGGAGGGATCTGCGGTACCACTGTCCACGGTGTCCCTCTCAGTCAGGCCTCTGTTTGGAGGAGTGTTGAAAAGTACCGCACAGTACATGAGTTCTGGAAGGACTACATAAACCTTCAAAACAAGCCAACGTAACCAGAAGTAGTAAAAAAAAAACAAAAAAAACACTTGTTTTTATTTCGTGTGGCAACATTATAGGTAACAAAACAATTAAAGGGAGATGTTATGTTACGTATTTCTAAAATCCTTATTTTGTGCAGATTCGTAAAATGTATACTTTTGCCAGGATATCTAATTCTTTGTTATTATACTGTGCTCATGAAATCTGGGTGGGTGCTATCGAAGTGGAAAAGTCAGTGGCCTGTTGTCAGCCTAGAGCACATACTACCCCCAAAACTAATTAAAACAGTTTTCACAATGACAAAGGCATAGAGCAGCTTAAAAGTCTCTAAAATCTTACATCAGACATAATGATTTTAGAAACTGCACTGATCTGTAATTGGGGTGGTGGTAGTCTGCTTTAAATAGGATGTACAGTCAGGAAAGCATCAAACGTTAATATTTTGGGAGATCAATTTTTTTTAACGTGTGTTAATCGCACTCCTATCTTGTCCCCCTTAATTTACCGTAATTAATTTCCTGCTGTGCCATTTTAGTGCATGTCAGGATTAAGCGCATGCAATCATCGTTTTAATATAGTAAATTTGTCACAGGACCACATTATGTAGCAAAGCACTCAAACTGAAGGCCTTCTGAATGGTCAGTTTATTATTTTAAAACTTTGATGGTTGATTGGATATCAACCACCAAGATGGTTACTTATATCTGCTGTCAAAGTGAGTTCCAGTATCACAGAAGGGCATCTAGTCTGTTGTACTACCTGTGTGCTAAACATGCTTTCACTTCTCAAAATACACAGAAAACTGTCAGTTTTGACAGCGTACTCTCTTAAAAATTCAGGATCACTGCAAACCCATGAATCAAGCCAAGGACCATGCTATGAGTATAACCAGCGCTGCGATAACTACCAGTTGCAGACCTGTTAACTCTGTAGCTTTGTTTCAATAACCACATTTTATTTTTAAATGATTTTATTTACAATTATGGAGGATGTAACTGTTACTCAGTGAATGTTTTGTTTTATTTAGGCAATTTCAAGTTATTAATAAGATAATTTAAAATTATTATTATTATTATTATTATTATTATTATTATTATTATTATTATTTAAACGGCAATGAAAAACATTAGTGTGAGTAAAGGAAACTGATCATTAAAATTTAAATAAAAACAAATAGCTTGGTTGGATAAGTGTCCACACCCCTTGTAATAGCAGTCCTAAATTAGCTCAGGTGTAACCAATCGCCTTCAAAATCACACACCAAGTTAAGTGGCCTCCACCTGTGTTAAATTGTAGTGATTCACATGATTTCAGGATGAATTCGGCAGTTCCTGTAGGTTCCCTCTGCCTGGTAGTGCATTTCAAAGCCAAGACTCAGCCATGAGCACCAAGGCGCTTTCAAAAGGACTCCGGGACAAAGTTGTTGAAAACACTGTGTAACAAATTTTTTTTTTTTTTTTTGTTCCTGGGTAGTAAGTGTTATTTCCTAATTGCTTATGCCTCAAAAGTATAGAAAATGGCTATTATTCCCCACAAACTTTGCTTTTGTGACCAGGACAGTGATATTTCAAAATATCACTATTTCCAATGGGAAAACGGGCAAATGTGTGTCTTTTCGTTCACATAAAGTCAGAAAAAAACAACATATGAATTCAAATTAACATGTATTTACTGGAAATAGTGATATTTTGAAATATCACTGTCCTGGTCACAAAAGCAAAGTTTGTGGGGAATAATAGCCATTTTCTATACTTTTGAGGCATAAGCAATTAGGAAATAACACTTACTACCCAGGAACAAAAATTGTGTTACATAGTGAAATCACAGATCAGGGGATGGGTATAAAAAAAAAATCAAAGGCCTTGAATATCCCTTGGAGCATGGTCAAGACAATTATTAAGAAATGGAAGGTGTTTGGCACCACCAAGACCCTGCCTAGATCAGACCGTCCCTCCAAACTGGGTGACCGAGCAAGAAGGAGTCTGATCAGAGAGGCTACCAAGAGGCCAGTGGCAACTTTGCAAGAGCTACAGGCTTTGATGGCCAAGACTGTTCAAAGTGTGCATGTGACAACAATATCCCAAGCACTCCGCAAATCTGGCCTGCATGGTAGGTTGGCAAGAAGGAAGCTATTACTCAAGAAAGCCCTCATTAAATCCCGTTTTGAAGTATGCAAAAAGACACGCAGGAGATTCTGAAGCCATGTGGCAAAAAGTTTTGTGGTCTGACAATCCTAAAATGGAAATGTTTGGCCTAAATGGAAAGCATTATGTTTGGCATAAACCAAACGCAGCGCATCACCCAAAGAACACCATCCCTACTGTGAAGCATGGTGGTGGCAGCATCATGTTATTGGGATGTTTTCTCATCGGCAGGGACTGGGGCACTTGTCAGGGTTGAAGGGACAATGAATGGAGCAAAGTACAGAGAAGTCCTTGAGGAAAATCTGCTGCCCTCTGCAAGAAAGCTGAAACTGGGACAGAAGTTCACCTTTCAGCATGACAATGACCCAAATGACACAGCCAAAGCTACACTGGAGTGGCTAAGGAACAAAAAGGTAAATGTCCTTGAGTGGCCCGGTCAGAACCCCGACCTAAATTTGTGGCATGACTTGAAAGATTGCTGTCCATCAACGCTCCCCAAGAAACTTGACAGAGCTTGAACAGTTTTGTGAAGAAGAATGGTCAAATATTGCCAAATCTTGGTGTGCAAAGTTGGTAGAGACCTATCCCAACAGACTGACAGCTGTAATTGCTGCCAAAGGTGCTTCCACCAAGTATTAACTCAGGGGGGTGGAGACTTATCCAATTATGATCTTTCAGTTTTGTATTTTTAATTTATAATTTATTTATAATTTTTTTTCTCAATAAAAACTTTTTTTCCCCTTAACAGCGTGGAGTATGGTGTGTAGATAAGTCGGAAAAAAATCCTCATTTAAATACTTGAAACTCTGAGGCACTGACACAACACAATGTGAAAAAAGTTCAAGGGGGTGTAGACTTTCTATAGGCACTGTATATCCTGTTTTCAAAAAGTGTGTGCATCAACTAATTAAGAAACATGATCACCTTTTTAAAGGGATACAGACCTAGAAACAAACAAATACAAAAAAACCACAATAAACAGGAAAATTAGCTAAAATAATTTTAATATATCTTAAATTTTATTTTGATTTATTTTTTTCTTCCATCCAGAATGTGTTTTGCCTGGCCAGGCATATTGCTGTTCAAATTAAAAACCAAAAATGTGAACTTTCTGTATTATATATGAGAAGTACTTCTAGACCATCAAACCACATTACAAAGTAATGCAAAATTCAGCATGACACTGAACTAAATACTTTTAGAGGTATCTTGAGTTTGCATTTATATGCAGAGAAGATTAAATTACTTCCAGATTAGCTAGTCCTGTGCATGAAGTATAGAAATATTTCGGTTTTGAGGTGGCTTATGATGGCATGGAATAGAAAGACAGTATAACAATGCCTTGTTTTTCTCCATGGATTTTGTGAAGCAAAGCACCACTAAGTTATTGCTTTTCATATGTAAATATCTGTTAATGTCTACATATGAACTGAACTGTATATATGTTTCACATTGTAATTATTATATTTTTCTGTGTTTTTGGAAGACTTCAATATTATTAATATCGATATCAAAATACGTGCATGATATTGGTGTATTATTTTTATATAATTTCCCACCCCTATAATAAACTGACTCTTGTGATTTAGCAGTTGGTTTAAACTGAGTCGGTTGACTCAGGCAGGGGCCAAATTAGACGTTATTGCAGAGGGAGTCTTTTAAAAATGAAGTAGATAGATTACGTTTACAAGTAGGCATGCTTAAATTCAAAGGTAGAGCACAGCACACAGTCATGCTGAAGAACCAAAAGTGCAGTTAACATATTTATTGACTGGTGAAATGCAATTCAAAGCCTCTGCAGTATGTCCACTGTTTTGTCATTTCAAATCTTTTCACAAAACAAAACTTTAAAGCTACAGTGTACTGTGCAGAAGCACACCATGATGAAACACATTTATAGGTGAAAAACAGTAGAATAAAAGGTCGCTACATTTAATTAAATATATAAACACATGAAAATCTGTCCACTGAAATAAAGGGCTTTACATAGTCTCTGTAAGCAAGAAATTGCAGTGTCCAGTGTGAAAACAACACAAAATAATAAATGAACATCCAAAGTAGCACTATAGCATTAAAATGATAAATACAATAAAAATGGTGCTTGAGTTACAAGCTCTTGCAGTGTCTAAAAATATATATTTTTTTATCTATTTTATCCAAAATATGGATTGTAGCGTAACAGGAACGTGTAATCAATCAGACTGTGGAATTGGTATCATGTGATCCGAAACCACTGAACACCACGTCTTTG